>NC_069507.1:263473043-264198043 GCF_027579735.1 Bombina bombina | reverse complement strand
AGCTGTGGTTCAGAATTAAGCAATCACATTTAAAATCATGTTAAATAGGAGTCAGCCTATACCTGCCATCATTTAAAGTGCCTCTGATTAACCCCAAATAAAGTTCAGCTACTCTAGTTGGTCTTTCCTGAAATTTTCTTAGTCGCATCCCACAGCAAAAGCCATGGTCCACAGAGAGCTTCCAAAGCATCAGAGGGATCTCATTGATAAAAGGTATCAGTCAGGAGAAGGGTACAAAATAATTTCCAAGGCATTAGATATACCATGGAACACAGTGAAGACAGTCATCATCAAGTGAAGAAAATATGGCACAACAGTGACATTACCAAGAACTGGACGTCCCTCCAAAATTGATGAAAAGACGAGTAGAAAACTGCTCTGGGAGGCTACCAAGAGGCCTACAGCAACATTAAAGGAGCTGCAGGAATATCTGGCAAGTGCTGGCTGTGTGGTACATGTGACAACAATCTCACATATTCTTCATATGTCTGGGCTATGGGGTAGAGTGGCAAGACGAAAGCCTTTTCTTACGAAGAAAAACATCCAAGCCAGGCTACATTTTGCAAAAACACATCTGAAGTCTCCCAAAAGCATGTGGAAAAAGATGTTATGGTCTGATGAAACCAAGGTTGAACTTTTTGGCCATAATTCCAAAAGATATGTTTGGCGCAAAAACAACACTGCACATCACCAAAAGAACACCATACCCACAGTGAAGTATGGTGGTGGCATCATCATGCTTTGGGGCTGTTTTTCTTCAGCTGGAACTGGGGCCTAAGTTAAGCTAGAGGGAATTATGAACAGTTCCAAATACCAGTCAATATTGGCACAAAACCTTCAGGCTTCTGCTAGAAAGCTGAACATGAAGAGGAACTTCATCTTTCAGCATGACAACGACCCAAAGCATACATCCAAATCAACAAAGGAATGGCTTCAACAGAAGAAGATTTATGTTTTGGAATGGCCCAGCCAGAGCCCCGACCTGAATCCGATTGAAAATCTGTGGGGTGATCTGAAGAGGGCTGTGCATAGGAGATGCCCTCGCAATCTGACAGATTTGGAGTGTTTTTGCAAAGAAGAGTGGGCAAATCTTGCCAAGTCAAAATGTGCCATGCTGATAGACTCATACCCAAAAAGACTGATTGTTTCAGTTTGTTTTTCAATTGAGTTGTACAGTTTATAGGTCACATTAAAGGTGGAAAAAGTTCTGAAATGATTTATCTTAGTCTCATTTTTTTACATCAAATAAACCTGACATTTTAACAGGGGTGTGTAGACTTTTATATCCACTGTATATGAAAATGTGTATGGAATTTAAAACTGTGCTCTGATAGAGATATATTAAGAGCAATTTAGACTGAATAGCCTGTGCAATACAAGCTTCCAAAATTAAGCCGTATATATGTGCATAAAAAAAACAATGACAAGTGGTATTAACTTCTGGACGTATACTACTATTTAAGTAAAACAAGCTCCTATAGTATTATTCTATGAGGACTCCACAGACTCTAAACCAAGTATAAAGAGACTTACTGAGGCCTATGTATCAAGCCGTCAACTTATTTGCATTCGCCGGCACCAATACGTTCGCCTAACATCGCGACTGCGTATCTCAATACGCTCTCCATATGTATCAAAAAAGCTGTCAAAAAGCCGCGCACTGAGTACGGGGCTATGAGCAGCGGACTGTTGTTAACTAACAGTCATCGATCTCGCTGCTATTCGACTTGTTAACAACTTTATTAAATACCCTGTCACTAAACACCCACACTATACTAAAATGTTTAACCCCTATCCCGCCACTCCCGGACCCCGCCGCAAATAAATAAAATTTATTAACCCCTATCCCGCTGCTCCCGGAGCCCACCACAACTGTAATACAATTATTAACCCTTAAACCGCCAGCCCCCCACATCGCCATAAACTAAATCTACCTAACAACCCAGTAACTTTACATTAACTTTACATCGGAATTAAAGGGTAAAAAAAATCCTATTGGCTGATGCAATCAGTCAATATGATAGATCTTCAATCCTATTGGCTGATGCAATCAACCAATGGGATTGAGCTCGCATTCTATTGGCTGACTGGAACAGCCAATAGAATTCAAGCTCAATCCCATTGGCTGATTGCATCAGCAAATAGGATTTTTTACCCTTTAATTCTGATTGGCAGATAGAATTCTAGATGGAGCCACTCCACGTCTGAAGGATGAAGATAGAAGATGCCGTCTGGATGAATACTTCTGCCCGCATGGAGGACCACTTCTTGCCGCTTGGATGAAGACTTCTCCCGGCTTCGTTGAGGACATCTTGCCGCTTGGATAAAGACTTCTCCCGGATGGATGAGGATGGATATCGGGTCTTCAAAAACTGTAAGTGGATCTTTCGGGGTTAGTGTTAGGTTTTATTGGGTGGGTTTAATTTTTAGAGTAGGGTCTGGGCATGTAAAAGAGCTAAATGCCCTTTTCAGGGCAATGCCCATACAAATGTCCTTTTCAGGGCAATGGGAAGTTTAGGTTTTTTAGATTTTATTTGGGAGGGTTGGTTGTGTGAGTGGTGGGTTTAACTGTTAACTAACTCTTGGGGGGTTGTTTGTTTTTTTTACAGGTAGAAGAGCTAATTTCTTTGGGGCAATGCCCCGCTGTCAGGGTTTATTCATCATACACCTCTCTGTACCTTTAACTACTAATTACCATATTGCTATTTAAGGCTCCACCTAATGTTGAACGTTGCTTGGTAATTTGTTCAGTCTCCTGGAGTTACTGACCGCTACACACCCAGCTATTCCCTCCTGTCTAAGTTGGGATTTACTTCAATTGCTTCTATTCCTCTATTTCTCAAGACTTGTGGATTTGCAGCACCTCACCTGCGATACTGATTCCGGCTCATTCAGTGTATCGCTATTCCTCACGCTGCTGGTTGTATCCTGTACTCTCGCATGCTGCTCTCCTGGCGTGTGACGTCACGCCCAACTTCTCTCTGCGTGCAACCTCTGCTGCCACACACACACTGAATCTTGGTACACGCTGACTGCGGTTCCTCCTCTTAACTACCGCTCTGAACTATGCTGCTGTAACGCACTGGGAAGCCGGTTTGTATGAAACTATCCTCAGGATTTACCGGTCTGTATAACCAACTTACTTCTAAGGATATCTTTATTTGCATGTCACTTGTTACTTCTGAGCCTCAAGTAATTAAGTCTAACTGCCATATCTACTTATTCCTCAGCATACACATGTACTAACTTTGCTACCATATCATCTGCTTGTTTCTCCCTACATTTGTATGCTTAGTGACTTTAACCATTTGCAAATCTAAACATAACGCAACAAGGCCCTGATCATTCAGGAATTAACCTCTGTGGTATTATATGTGCTTAAACTGAATACAGCACATCAACTTCTCATTACTACATATGTTCAAATAACGCTGCAATATATACTGTGAACCTACCCTGTACAACTAATTCAACAGAGTGTGTGTGTGTGTGTGCAAGCTATGTAAATATTCTATTTGTCTGTGATGCTGGACTGAAACTTAACTTGCAAAAGTGATTAACTATTGTCTCTCTCTATGGAATTGGAGTTATCCTATATTATACCATACATAGGTTTAGCTCATTCCTTGTTCCTTTGTATACCACCTTCACACTGTATCCTACAGTAGTGACCCTCAGATCTATGAGCATAACAGGGTTCCACGAGTTAGATCTTAGTGAACCCGAGGTAAGGTGTGAGACTGAGTGGTCCTGCATAAAATCAAGGTTACTAGTTCGTACATATCATTACATATTACCAAACCTTAAAAACAACTAGTATCTTGGTTAATGGATATAACAGAACTCTCCAATAGGGTTGGCTCCCTAGCTCAAAGTATGGACCATATGCTACAGGGTCTTAGGGAGATACAATTGGAGAATCAGAACATTAGAAAATTCATTAATGACCATCTTGCTAATAAACCTCCCGTAGCTGAAACCTCACCTGAACCTGTGATTAGTCCTCCTGAGAAATTCTCTGGGGAGAGAGCTAAGTTTAGGGATTTCAAAAACTCTTGTACACTAATGTTTACTTTGAAACCTAAATCATACCCAACAGATAAGGTCAGGGTATTAACCGTTATCTCATTCTTACGTGGTGAGGCCAGGTCTTGGGCTAACGCCTTTTATGAGAATGACGATCCCATTTTAAATTCGCTCGATGCATTCTTTGCTGCTATGTCTCTGCTTTATGAGGATCACAATAAACAGACCACAGCAGAAACAGCTATTAGGTCCCTACGACAAGGGAAAAGATTTGTGGAAGAGTATATCACGGATTTCAAACGCTGGGCACCGGACACTCAGTGGAACACTCCAGCTCTAAGGAATCAATACCGGATAGGTCTCAGCGAAACAGTAAAAGATGAGCTTGCACGTGGTATCATTCCTGATGATTTGGAAGCCCTTATGACACTTACTATAGGTATAGACCGAAGATTAAGGGAAAGAAAATTTGAAAGATCCTCTGCTGATGCAAGTTACAGAAGAATACCCACTTATCATGCTATTCCCTCAACTTTACCAACAAGGTCCTCTGATGAACCAATGGATGTAGCAGTGATTCGTGGGCCTCTAAAACCCGAAGAAAAAGCTAGGCGTAAATTATTGAACCTCTGTCTATACTGTGCTGCTAAAGACCATACCGTTAAGGATTGTCCGTTACTTCTTCGCCAAAAGAAGGGTAAGAGACCCCCTAGTAATCATATAATTAATATGGTACATGATTTCACTTCTCATTTGTCGCTTCCTCTTTCTCTACAGTGGCATCATCGGAAGATAGACGTACAGGCTGTAATTGACTCTGGCGCATCTGGGAATTTTGTAGATATTTCTTTTGTTGTTGAAAATAAGATTCCACTAATAAAAAAGAGTGTATCATTGGCTATACGTTTGGTTGATGGCTCTCTATTTCGCTCAGGTCCCATTACACATCACACCATTCCCATTACTATGATTACAAATTCTGGTCATATGGAACAGTTATCTTTCGATGTACTTCCTACTTCAGTTTACCCTATGATACTTGGGTTAAGTTGGTTGATAAGACATAACCCCACTGTCTCTTGGTGTGAAGGCTCTGTAAATTTTGATTCTGAATTTTGTAAACAGTCATGTTTCACTAGACACTCCTTATGTCATTTATCTGTCCCTAGTTTACCTGATTGTTATAAAGAATTCAGCGACGTTTTTGATAAGGTTGAGGCTGACACACTGCCACCACACAGGTCTTATGACTGTCCTATCGATCTAATACCAGACAGCACCATACCTATTGGCCATATATACCCTCGTTCGGAGCCAGAGTTAGCTCATTTGAAAGACTTCTGTTGGGGCATCTATGTTTTTTGTAAAAAATAAGGATGGTAGTCTTCGTCCAATCATTGACTATAGGCAACTCAACAAATGTACAAAAAAGAACAGATACCCCCTGCCTCTCATCCCTGAACTAATTGAACGGTTACGTGGTGCCGTTATCTATACGAAACTTGATCTCAGGGGTGCCTACAATTTGATCAGGATGAGAGCAGGGGATGAGTGGTTAACAGCTTTCCGTACACGTTACGGCCTTTATGAATACACTGTAATGCCGTTTGGGTTATGCAACGCTCTGGCGACATTTCAGTGTTTCATAAATGATGTCTTCCATGATCTCTTAGATGTTTGTATAGTCATCTATCTGGACGACATTCTTATATTCTCAGACTCATACGAAAAACATGTGTGTCATGTGAAGCAGGTTTTGTTACGTTTAAGAAACCACCGACTTTTCGCTAAGCTTGAGAATTGTATATTCAATACAGATACGATTTCCTTTTTAGGATACAACATATCACCATCAGGTATATCCATGGAGTCTAATAAGGTGGACGCAGTAACAAATTGGCCTGTTCCCCGTAATAAGAAAGAAATCCAGAGATTTTTAGGGTTTGCAAATTTTTATCGGAAATTCATTAAAGGTTTTTCACATATTGTTCAACCCTTGACTTACTTAACACGTAAACATATAAAATACGTTTGGAATCAGTCAGCAGAGGATTCCTTCATCACTCTTAAACATAAATTCATTACAGCTCCGATTCTACAGTTCCCAGATCCCAGTCGTCAATATACCCTGGAAGTTGATGCTTCCGAGTATGCTCTTGGGGCAATCCTTTCTCAGAGAAAGTCACCTAAGGAACCCCTTCACCCGATATCTTACTACTCTAGAGTTATGAACTCTGCAGAAATAAATTATGGTATTGGTGACAAAGAACTCCTTGCTATCAAATCTGCTCTAGAGTTCTGGAGGCATCTTTTGGAAGGTACACAACACCCCATTCTGATATACACTGATCATCGGAATTTAGAATTGTTGAGATCCAATAAAACCTTGACTTCACGTCAGGTCAGGTGGAGTCTCTTCTTCTCACGATTTGATTATATCATAACATATCGACCCGGCTCAAAAAATCTCAAAGCAGACTCCCTTTCTCGTAAGGATCCAAAACCTTCGCATGTAGAAATACCAGAATCTATTATACCCTCAGATAGAATAATCTGTTTGACTACAGGCTTTAAAACCTCCTTAAAACAACATTTAACACAGGACTCATCCCTACAACAATTGGGTTTAACTAAACGTCCGGACGGATTATATTACCATGAGAATCTGTTGTACATACCTGAAGTTCTCAGAGAAGAGATCGTTGGTTTTGCACATGACTCACTCCTAGCAGGTCATCCTGGGGTCCATAAGACTCTGCATTTATTGAAGAGAGATTACTGGTGGCCCAAAATGGTGGACACAGTCACACAGTACATACAAAGCTGTCCCACCTGCACCACCAAGAAACACCAACATAATCGCCCTTACGGATACCTACTTTCGCTTCCAATCCCTGAAAGACCTTGGATAGATTTCGCCATGGATTATATAGTGGATTTACCAACTTCCTCAAATTACAACACCATATTAGTAGTGGTTGATTTGTTTTAAAAAATGGCTCATTTCATTCCTCACAGGGGTCTTCCAACCGCTTCAGAAACTGCCACTTTATTCCTAAATCACATAGTGAAACTTCATGGGTTGCCCAAATCCGTCACCACGGATAGGGGGTCACAATTCACATATAGGTTTTGGACCCAACTCTGTCGTACCCTCAATATCTGCAAAAGACTTAGTTCAGCCTATCATCCCCAGATGAATGGGCAGACAGAGAGAACCAATCAGTCACTTGAGCAGTACCTCCGTTGTTATTGCACCTTGGAACAGGATAATTGGCACTCACTTCTGGCCACTGCCGAATTTGCTCATAACAACTCACTCCACTCCTCTATGAAAACCACACCATTCTACGTCAATTATGGATTTCATCCATCATACCATCCTACCTGTACTTCTGATTCTTCACTGCCTATGGTAAATGACACAGTCAACTCAATTGATAGAGGTTTTGCTTCCTTAAAATCTGTTCTACAAGATGCACAAGCCGCCCAGAAACATCACTATGACCTACGCCATTCTAAACCCCCAAATTATGCTGTTGGGGACAAAGTGTGGCTCAGTACAAAAAAACCTACGTTTGAAGATCCCTAGTAAGAAATTAGGTGCTCTGTTTCTAGGACCTTATGAGATCATTAAAATTATCAACCCTAACGCTGTAACTCTCCAATTGCCACCTACCCTAAAGATACATTCAACATTTCATGTATCCTTATTAAAGCCCTACTCCTTGGTCAGGGATACCCCCCAGGGTTCTCCAGTTGTTCATCAAGTAAATGATGATGTAGAATATGAAATTGAATCTATCTTAGACTCCAGATACCTTCGAAATCAACTCCAGTACTTGGTGAGATGGAAGGGGTATACTCCTGAGGAGGATTCTTGGGAACCATCCACTAACTTTTCCGCTCCCCAACTTCTTTCCTTGTACCACCGGAGACATCCTGAGCGTCCTGGTCCTTGATCCGCTGAGCGGCTCCTTGAGGGGGGAGTTCTGTCAGGGTTTATTCATCATACACCTCTCTGTACCTTTAACTACTAATTACCATATTGCTATTTAAGGCTCCACCTAATGTTGAACGTTGCTTGGTAATTTGTTCAGTCTCCTGGAGTTACTGACCGCTACACACCCAGCTATTCCCTCCTGTCTAAGTTGGGATTTACTTCAATTGCTTCTATTCCTCTGTTTCTCAAGACTTGTGGATTTGCAGCACCTCACCTGCGATACTGATTCCGGCTCATTCAGTGTATCGCTATTCCTCACGCTGCTGGTTGTATCCTGTACTCTCGCATGCTGCTCTCCTGGCGTGTGACGTCACGCCCGACTTCTCTCTGCGTGCAACCTCTGCTGCCACACACACACTGAATCTTGGTACACGCTGACTGCGTTTCCTCCTCTTAACTACCGCTCTGAACTATGCTGCTGTAATGCACTGGGAAGCCGGTTTGTATGAAACTATCCTCAGGATTTACCGGTCTGTATAACCAACTTACTTCTAAGGATATCTTTATTTGCATGTCACTTGTTACTTCTGAGCCTCAAGTAATTAAGTCTAACTGCCATATCTACTTATTCCTCAGCATACACATGTACTAACTTTGCTACCATATCATCTGCTTGTTTCTCCCTACATTTGTATGCTTAGTGACTTTAACCATTTGCAAATCTAAACATAACGCTACAAGGCCCTGATCATTCAGGAATTAACCTCTGTGGTATTATATGTGCTTAAACTGAATACAGCACATCAACTTCTCATTACTGCATATGCTCAAATAACGCTGCAATATATACTGTGAACCTACCCTGTACAACTAATTCAACAGAGTGTATGTGTGTGTGCAAGCTATGTAAATATTCTATTTGTCTGTGATGCTGGACTGAAACTTAACTTGCAAAAGTGATTAACTATTGTCTCTCTCTATGGAATTGGAGTTATCCTATATTATACCATACATAGGTTTAGCTCATTCCTTGTTACTTTGTATACCACCTTCACACTGTATCCTACAGTAGTGACCCTCAGATCTATGAGCATAACAGGGTTCCACGAGTTAGATCTTAGTGAACCCGAGGTAAGGTGTGAGACTGAGTGGTCCTGCATAAAATCAAGGGTACTAGTTCGTACATATCATTACACCCGCAAAAGGCCCTTTTAAGGGCCATTGGTAGTTTAGTGTAGGCTAGGGTTTTTTTTTATTTTGGGGGGCGGGGCTTTTTTATTTTGATAGGGCTATTAGATTAGGTGTAATTGGTTTAAATATTTCATAATTTCTTTTTTTATTTTGTGTAACTTAGTTGTTATTTTATTGTAACTTATTAATTTTTTATAGTAGATTTAAATAACTTAATTAGGGTTAGGTTTTTAAATATGTAATATAGTTAATTTAATTGTTAGTTTAATGTAATTTTAGTATTATGGTTAGGGTAGGTTAATTAATAGTTTAATATAGTTTAATGTAATTGTAGCATAATAGTTAGGGTAGGTTAATTAGTAGTTTAATATAGTTTAATTTAATTCTAAAGGTAAGTTTAAATTTATTCTAAGATAGGGATGAGTTAATATTTAATGTAAAGTTATGGGGTTGTTAGGTTTAGGGGTTAATAGGTTAATTTAGTTTATGGCGATGTGGGGGGCTGGCGGTTTAGGGACTAATATGTTTAGTAAGTGGTAGTGATGTGGGAGGCCAGGGGTTAATCATTTTATAGATAGGGTAATTTGAACAATCTAACTCACTCCAGATATAGCCTCCTTCACTAGTGTAGTCTTCTCACAAGTGACTACACCTAAAGTTTTTGAAAAAAAATAAATTATAGTGGGGTAGGAAGGGGCGCTGAACCGCAATCTGGAAATGTATATAACTTAAGACCTTTGCATTAATTTATATTTAGTTGGGGTAGAGAATACCAATATTAAATCTTATATGAGGTGTGATGGTAAATTAAAATAAAATAAAATAATATAAAATAATAATCTTCTATCTTTTAGTTGGGGTAAAGAATACCAATAATAAGTTCAAGGTGTGATGATAAAATAAATTTGGATAATAATCTTCTATCTTTTCAGTGATAATATAATGTGTGCTGCGTAGAAAGCTACTTAGTGAAAGTGTTAATGAAAGTGTTAATCTTTTAGTTAGGGTAGACAATACCAATAATATGAGGTTCAGGTATGATGATAAAATAAAATAGTATAATAATCTTCTATATTTTCAGTGATAATATAATGTGTGCTGCGTGGAAAGCTGCTTAGTGAAAGTGTTAATGAAAGTTAAAACATGCTCATTTCTCCTTGTTTATGTAAGGTTAAAAAAAAAAAAAAAAAAAAAATCGTGAGAGTAAATAGGTGTGAAATTAGTGTTAGAGCAGTAAGTTTAAAGTGACTCTATGTCACCAGGTAGATCTTCTGTGTATATAGTATATGTGCAGTATGGATGATAATTGTTGTAGTGAAAAGTAGGGGTGCAAAAAAATATAGTTAAATATATTTGTGATTAAATTAGTACTGGGAACTAGGGATCCTCACAAGTTTTAGATTTTAGGTAGAAAATATGGATCCTAATTAAAAATGAGAAAAAAGGGATAGTATGCAGATTAGTATTATAATGTTAATTTATTAACGCCTAGATTTAGAGTTTTGTCGGTAACGACCCGCGTAGCTAACGCTGGCTTTTTTCTGGCCGCACCTTTTAAATACCTCTGGTATTGAGAGTTCACAGAATGGCTGCGTTAGGCTCCAAAAAAGGAGCGTAGAGCATATTTAACGCAACTTCAACTCTCGATACCAGTGGTGCTTACGGACGCGGCCAGCTTCAAAAACGTGCTCGTGCACGATTCCCCCATAGAAAACAATGGGGCTGTTTGAGCTGAAAAAAAAACTAACACCTGCAAAAAAGCCGCGTTCAGCTCCTAACGCAGCCCCATTGTTTGCTATGGGGAAACACTTCCTACGTCTGCACCTAACACCCTAACATGTACCCCGAGTCTAAACACCCCTAACCTTACACTTATTAACCCCTATTCTGCCGCCCCCGCTATCGCTGACCCCTGCATATTTTTTTTAACCCCTAATCTGCCGCAATTTACATTATCCCTATGTACCCCTAATCTGCTGCCCCTAACACCGCCAACCCCTATATTATATTTATTAACCCCTAATCTGCCCCCCACAACGTCGCCTCCACCTGCCTACACTTATTAACCCCTAATCCGCCTCACTAACCCTATAATAAATAGTATTAACCCCTAATCTGCCCTCCCTAACATCGCCGACACCTAACTTCAAACATTAACCCCTAATCTGCCGACTGGAGCTCACCGCTATTCTAATAAATGTATTAACCCCTAAAGCTAAGTCTAACCCTAACACTAACACCCCCCTAAGTTAAATATAATTTAAATCTAACGAAATAAATTAACTCTTATTAAATAAATGATTCCTATTTAAATCTAAATACTTACCTGTAAAATAAATCCTAATATAGCTACAATATAAATTATAATTATATTTTAGCTATTTTAGGATTAATATTTATTTTACAGGCAACTTTGTAATTATTTTAACCAGGTACAATAGCTATTAAATAGTTAAGAACTATTAAATAGCTACCTAGTTAAAATAATTACAAAATTACCTGTAAAATAAATCATAACCTAAGTTACAATTAAACCTAACACTACACTATCAATAAATTAATTAAATAAAATACCTACAATTATCTACAATTAAACCTAACACTACACTATCAATAAATAAATAAAATACAATTCCTACAAATAAATACAATTAAATAAACTAACTAAAGTACAAAAAATAAAAAAGAACTAAGTTACAAAAAAAAAAATATTTACAAACATTAGAAAAATATTACAACAATTTTAAACTATCGGCAACAGAGCCTTTTTCAAGATACGCGTTGATCCGCCCTACAGCTACAGACAAACTTGGCACCCAGGACCGTTGTCTCTAACAGGAGGTTTGAAATAAGAAATCCCTGTTAGTTAATGTACAGCGAGAGGAGCCACATACTGAAAAATATTTAAAAGGAATGAAGTGCGCGCACTTGATTTAAACAAGGAGAACCTCTGATTAGTCACAAAGAACCCACGTGACTCTATTGCCGAACCGGACAGCTGATATATCAAACACTGACAGGAAAAGTAAGAATACACGGAGGAGCATTTTTTATACATAAAGGTACTGTGTGACATCTCTAATTGGAAACTTTTAAAGGAACTACAAAAAAGGAAAGACTGTGGGTAAACACCTGCTAGGAAAAGCCCTCTAATTAAAGCTTGCAACACTGTGTTTAATAAGACACACAGCATTTTGAAAACACTCATTACAGACTATCAATACAGAAAAGGCTTATCATTTTTTTACCATTGGTTCATACTGGTGTATGAAAGCTAACTATACTTATCAATCTGCAATGGTTTATTGTTACTGTATCAACCTATGCTAGGAAAAGCCCTCTAATTAAAGCTTGCAACACTGTGTCTAATAAGACACACACCTGTTACATACTACCAACACAGAAAAGGCTTATTATTGTTTTCAATATTAATTCATACTAGTGTTTGAAAACTTACTCCTCTTATCAATTTATAGTGGTTTATTGTTACTGTATCAACTTATGCCTCTACTAGTTTTCACTTTATTATATGCCCATCATCTAACATATTAGCAGCTATTGGAGACTTTTCTATCAGAAATTGTAGTTTTAAATTAGAATTGTAGTTTTTAATGCATTTATAACACCGGTGTTATTAAGTTTTTAGAATCTAATTTTTAGAACATTACTGTTTAATATTTTATTGCTATTAATGTCTGTATGGAATTTTTATTTCTTAGTATGAACTCACTTAATAAATTAACATTATAATAATCATCTGCATACTATCCCTTTTTTCTCATTTTTAATTAGGATCCATATTTTCTACCTAAAATCTAAAACTTGTGAGGATCCCTAGTTCCCAGTACTAATTTAATCACAAATATATTTAACTATATTTTTTTGCACCCCTACTTTTCACTACAACAATTATCATCCATACTGCACATATACTATATACACAGAAGATCTACTTGGTGACATAGAGTCACTTTAAACTTACTGCTCTAACACTAATTTCACACCTATTTACTCTCACAATTTTTTTTTTTAATGATTTTTTTTAAACCTTACATAAACAAGGAGAAATGAGCATGTTTTAACGTTCATTAACACTTTCACTAAGCAGCTTTCCACGCAGCACACATTATATTATCACTGAAAAGATAGAAGATTATTATACTATTTAATTTTATCATCATACCTCAAACTCATATTATTGGTATTATCTACCCTAACTAAAAGATTAACACTTTCATTAACACTTTCACTAAGTAGCTTTCTACGCAGCATACATTATATTACCACTGAAAAGATAGAAGATTATTATACAAATTTATTTTATCATCACACCTTGAACTTATTATTGGTATTCTTTACCCCAACTAAAAGATAGAAGATTATTATATTATATTATTTTATTTTAATTTACCATCACACCTCATATAAGATTTAATATTGGTATTCTCTACCCCAACTAAATATAAATTAATGCAAAGGTCTTAAGTTAATCATTTTATTACAGTTGTGGTGGGCTCCGGCAGCGGCGGGATAGGGGTTAATATATTTTATTTAGGTGGAGGTGATGTCGGGGTGTCGGGGCGGCATATTAGGGGTGTTAGGTGTAAACTTTACTTGTTTTCTCACATAGAAATCAATGAGATATCTGGCAGCATCGAACATAAGCTTTCGCTGCTTTCAGACTCCCATTGATTCCTATGGAATCCGCAGCCTCCAGGGTGGTGGATTGAAAACCAGGTACGCAGGGCCAGAATAGTGGCAAGCGTACCTGTTAGGAATTTGATAACTAGCAAAAGTTGTCAGATAGTGCCGAATTTGTATTCGGAACATCTGCAATGACGTGTTGGATTGAAACCGGCGGATTGTATGTAACATCACAAATTTCAACTTTTGCCAGTCTGTAGTCTTTGATAAATACGGCGAATCAGGCTCGCCACAATTACGCCGCGGAATTGTGGCGTATTTGCGGTTAACGGCTTGATAACTAGGCCTCACAGGCTTAGACCCCAAACCAAGCCTTAAGAGACAAAATACACACACACACATATATATATATATATATATATATATATATATATATATATATATATATATATACACACATATACACATACACACACACACACACACACCTAGACATGTGAATATATACCTACCTAAAAACGTGCATAGGAACACACATACCTACCTAAAAACATGCATAGGAACACACACACACAAATATTCACTTACATACAGATTCCTGCAGGCTTTTAAAAGCTTAATACTGTATCCTTAGATCAGCATCAGAGTCTATAATACTTTACAGTCTGTAACAAGAAATATCTTTTAATTATGTCAGACCCAGAGGGCCATCAACCCTGGGTCTTACAAGTGAAGGGGCTTAGATTAAAACAGTCTAAAAATCCCCCATATGAAAGCTCTGTAAGGCAAGGAATAAAGGATTTAATATCAAGGTTCAGAACAATGCCATACAATTCTGCACACAGTGCAGAACCATACAACACCACCCAAGCGGCAACTTGAAAAATGCAAAAGCACCCTCAGAACCTTCATTGAACACCGGACTCCGCCCCAGGATCCACCAAGCGGGCCCCGAACACCCAAATCGCCCCACGGTCCCGCCGGCCATCCACAGCACACCCGGCCATGCCACCGGAACAAACGCAGCCCGCTCCTGCCCTGGTCTAGTAGCGGGAGCAAGCCACACCCACCCCAACAGCGAGACCGGGTGCACCCAACCAGCAAGCCCGCAAAGCGCCCTGGACACCCAAGACCCGCCCAGCAGACCCCAGAGCGGAGTCCAACGCCCAACGAAAACTCCGAAAACACTCCTACATTTCTCAAGTTACCACTAAAACAATGCTATACAATTCTGCACTGTGTGCAGAACTACACAACACCATTCCGAATCCTCACTGTCCCTTTAAGTAAGAGAGATTTTATATAAATAGATAGGTCACTCAGATGGGGCTGCTAGAAAAGGAGTGACATGGCCCTAAAATTACTATATATAATCTTAGACCATAAGGCTGACATCATACTAACAAAATACAAGATGCTAGTATGAATAAGGAGGGTCTAAAACACTACCGACACGCAGCCATCCAGGGCCGTGTTGAGGAGCATCCCACGCAACCGGTTTATAACACTGGTCAGGGGACCTGTCTAAATTTAATATAATGTGCAGAAAAAAGGGGGGGTCCTAAACACAGCACTTGATGGAAAGAAGTTCTATGAAAAATGAAATAATGAGGCCTGGCTACTGGCCACACACACTCTGCACTAAATAAAGCTTTGCAAGAAAACCGGCCTAATTTACAAACATCATGCAGGCAAGCGGGTTGTAAACCTATTGCCTGTTCCAATATAAAACAATTACATATAAGATAAGAATATAAAGAACTTAGGAAAAGAAACCATATATAATAGTTTTACAGAAAAGATAAACAGAATAGAGACTAAATAACCTAGGAAAGAAACCTATATAATGGTTTATAGTATATTCTAAAACAAAGATAAAACAGATTAGTGATCTTAAGCAAAGATAATCAAATATAGATTACAACGTGAGGGGAAAATGAATGCATGACCTGCTGTCTGCAAGCAGCAAAGAAAAGAGGAATTGCTGGACTTGTTCATTACAGTTTATTAGGCTGCTGTGTGCTGATTGGTGCAGTCTTGTTCATTACAGTTTATTAGGCTGCTGTGTGCTGATTGGTGCTGACTTGTTCATTACAGTTTATTAGGCTGCTGTGTGCTGATTGGTGCTGACTTGTTCATTACAGTTTATTAGGCTGCTGTGTGCTGATTGGTGCTGACTTGTTCATTACAGTTTATTAGGCTGCTGTGTGCCGATTGGTGCTGACTTGTTCATTACAGTTTATTAGGCTGCTGTGTGCTGATTGGTGCAGTCTTGTTCATTACAGTTTATTAGGCTGCTGTGTGCCGATTGGTGCAGTCTTGTTCATTACAGTTTATTAGGCTGCTGTGTGCCGATTGGTGCTGACTTGTTCATTACAGTTTATTAGGCTGCTGTGTGCTGATTGGTGCTGACTTGTTCATTACAGTTTATTAGGCTGCTGTGTGCCGATTGGTGCTGACTTGTTCATTACAGTTTATTAGGCTGCTGTGTGCTGATTGGTGCAGTCTTGTTCATTACAGTTTATTATTCTGCTGTGTGCCAATTGGTGCAGTCTTGTTCATTACAGTTTATTAGGCTGCTGTGTGCCGATTGGTGCAGTCTTGTTCATTACAGTTTATTAGGCTGCTGTGTGCCGATTGGTGCAGTCTTGTTCATTACAGTTTATTAGGCTGCTGTGTGCTGATTGGTGCTGACTTGTTCATTACAGTTTATTAGGCTGCTGTGTGCTGATTGGTGCAGTCTTGTTCATTACAGTTTATTAGGCTGCTGTGTGCTGATTGGTGCAGTCTTGTTCATTACAGTTTATTAGGCTGCTGTGTGCTGATTGGTGCAGTCTTGTTACTATGGTTTTTTTTTCCCTCTATATGTTTTCTTTGCTGGTGTTTGGATTTAGTAAAGCTTTGATGCAAAATAGGAAGCCTCCTGTCTTGCCATAAAATCATCTTAATTATCCCCTTTTAAAAAAAAGTAGTAGTTTTAAAGTAGTAAAATGAGAGTCTCATATACTGGCACCTTACCATATATAGAAATAAGAGTAGTATCTGGAATAAGCAGGTAAATGATTGGCTGGTTAGATACAATTCTAAAAAGTCAGTAGAAATGAGTACAGATGAGAGATTATCCTTAGCATGTTTGTGCATAAACCGATAAATAGTGATCATATCTGATGGAAAAGAAACCTTTTAAAAAAACACTACAATCAAGATTAAACTATAATGATTCAGATAGAGCATTGCTTTTCCAATTTACTTTCATTATCAAATGATGTCTTGTCATATGCATGTTTTCTCATTCTTCTGCTAAGCTCACAGTATATATGTAAATGAGTGTGTGATTGACTGATGGCTGTCGACTGGGAAATGAAAGGTAAGTGAAATTTGTTAGAAAAAACAATTAAATTCTGAGTAAATGTTATTGCATTGTCTTTTTATGTTTAAATCTTTTTTTATTGAACAGGTTTACAGATAAATGAATATTGTTTACATTTTAGTCAAATAAGTGAATTGTTACATTACAATTCTATCTCGTCTTGGTTAGTATGTGTAGATGTTAAGTCTTTGGTTTGCAGAGGAAAGTCACTTGAGTAATACTCTCTTTTTGTTGAGATAGTCCTCACCAAATGGTGATGTAGCAGTCACACTCCCTTGTGTGGAGATACACATACCACTGTAGTTTATGTGTAGCTAATCTGTCTTGCAGTTGGGTGTAGGCCATAACCTTTTTTCCCCCAACAGGTCTGCCACCCTGTAGAGTCCTTTATTTGCCCATTTATATGTCTCCCTACATATATGTCAGTTGGTAGTAGATATCTTATGGGTCTCAAAGAGTGTTTGGGTAGGAGGATAGGATGTCTGGTTATGAATATCTGGGTTTGTGATATGGATTCCGATATGAAAGAACCCCACATAGTTGAGGGTGTTTTCTGGATTGTATATTCCATAAAACAGCATCTAGATGTTCCAATCCCCCTAATCCATCTTTTAGTTTAGTCCAGAGAATATCTTTGGATTGTCTACCCAGTAGTGATGTTTGGGCAATTCTAGATGCTCTATAATAATCCATTAGGCTGAGAACTCCCACTCCCCCCTCGGTTTTATGTCTAGTCATAATTACAGAGGAAATCTTGGCAATTTTGTTGCCTCTTACATAGGCTAACAGATCCGCTTTGTAGTTTTAGTTCTGGGACAGAGATTTTTATTGGGAAAGCCCTAAAAAGATATAATAGATGGGGGGGGGGGGATATGTTCATTTTTACCGTGGATAATCATCCATAACAGGAAAAAGTGTAAGCTCTCCGTCTGTTAATATCCTTTTGTATAGTTTTAAAAATTGGGGTATAATTACATTAATATATTTAACTAGTTTGGGCCATTAGATTGATACCCAGATATTTCAAGGAGTGTTTTGCCCATTTTATGTCAAAATTAATCTCTATAATTTTTTTTGGTTTGGGGTGGTAATGCCACTGGTAGTGCCTCATATTTGTCCAGACTGACTTTATATCCTGATGTTTGAAAATGTATCTAATACATTGTAGAGGTTAGGGAGGGATATGAGGGGTTTGGAGATCGTAGTAGGGTGTCATCCGCAAATAGTGTCAGTTTATAATTATTGCTCACTATTCTCACTTCTGTGATACCTGGAGATAATCTTATTCTTACAAACGAAGGGGTGACGATCCTAGCAACTTCCGAATCTCACAGTGCTAAACCAGAAGTGAATCCGGTAGGTAAAGGTCAATTCCTCAAGAGAAGTGGAGAGCCATAGCCGTGGCGAAACCAAGCCACTAAGTAATGAGTGCAAAGGGAGAAAGGCAGGCTCTGCACACAGGAATCCAGATAAAAAGATTTTTAATGAAAAAGATTAAAAAAACAAACAAACAAAAAAAACAGCTACATACGCTGAGTGCACAAAAAAAAGTGAACAAGGCAGGTAGACAAACTGACACTGATGTCTGACTAGTTTCACGTCTTCCCACGATGCTTATTCATAGACATATGGGATGTGGTAGGGAAGCCAGCTCATGATTGGTTAATCAGTATACTCATTTTAAGCCAACAGCTGCTTCTTATATAGACCTTAATTAAACCACCTATATTACACACCCACTGATATAGGTTAAAAACAAAAAGAACCTAACCTAAATAAACATTACAATATATGTTGCAGTGAGACATAATAAGAGTGTTAATAAATGTCTAACATGCATAAGTTTGCACCATAAAAACATATACATAAATAAATTAATACCACCTATATGTATGGTAATATATGAAAAGGGGCAGAATAAATAACATACAAAAAATATTCAAAAAATAATGAAAAAAAACTGAAAAAATAAACATTGATACAAAAACTATTAGATGTCAATAAAATAATTGATGTCGCAATCACGATTCATACCAGATGGGGAACGAGTATGCAACTTAAGCTTGACATCCCTAGTATGTTCATTAAACCTTTTACGGATCTCCCTGGAGGTTTGACCTGTATATTGCAACTGACATAAGTTACAGGTAAGCAAGTAAACCACAAAAGTGGTGCCACAGTTTGCATAAAAGTGTGTATTATAAACATCCCCTGTGCTACTACTAGAGAACTGACTACCCTCCTGTATATGTGCACACATATGGCAGTTACGTTTTCCACATCTGAAATTGCCAGTTTTGTATAGCCAATTTTGTTTATGAATGTTGCTTCTAGTTACTAAACTTGGTGACAATTTTTGTCCTAAGGTCATGGATTTTTTAGGCACAAACCTAATATTATTAATAAATGGTTTTAAAACCTCATCACCTGACAGGATATGCAAATGTTTTTTTAGTATGTTGACCACCTCATCATATTGTCTGGAATAGGCAGTAGTCAATACTATAGCATCTTTAAAGTTGGATTTTGGGTTTTTATTCACATTATGACCTTTTGATGTTAAATAATATTTTTTGACTTCTTTTCGGCATTTTTCAAGAGTATTGGCATTATATCCTCTATTAATTAACCTGTTTTTAAGTTCTAAGGATTGAGCCTCATAAATTTCATCAGACTTCGTATTTCTTCAAAGTCTAATGAATTGTCCACAGGGTATCCATTTTACCACATGCTTAGGATGCTGAGAAGCAGCGTGTAAAATGGTATTGCCAGCTGTTTCTTTTCGGTAGGTCTTAGTCACTATAGTGTTTTGGCTAATCTGTAGGGTTAAATCAAGATAATTGACACTATTAGTACTATATGTACCAGTAAATTGGAGGTTGAACAAATTCCTGTTGATGTAACCCATACATTTCTCAAACTCCCTGTCATCCAAAGGCTTTTTAACGATGACCAACAGGTCATCAATATAGCGGACGTATATGAGAATATTCTCTAGCCATGGGTTTTGAATACTGTAAATATGAGAAAGCTCCCACCACGAGACATATAAATTAGCAAAAGTGGGGGCAAATTTTGCCCCCATGGCGGTGCCACAAATTTGGTTGTAGTACACACCGTCAAACCAAAAATAATTATGCGAGAGAACAAACATCAAAACATCTCCCACATAGTGTTTGACATTATCAGCCAGATCCATCTCTCTATTCAAAAAGAACTCTACAGCTTTTAAGCCCAAATGTTGAGGGATACATGTATAGAGGGCACATACAATAACTGCCCAAGAAATATTATCTTTCCATGTGACAGTATCCAAAATTTTAATAAGTTGAAAACTGTCTGAGATAAGACAACTGTTTTTGTGCCAAGGGTTGTAGAACTCCATCTAACCATGCCCCCAATTGTTCAAATAGGGAACCCACCCCCGAGACAATGGGCCTACCGGGGGGGGAGAGCAGGGTCCTTATGAACCTTGGGGACATGGTAGAACACTGGGGTAAGAGGGTGATCAGGTATAAGATTAGAAATATCATTCTAACTAAAAACACCCAAAGTCACACCATCTAAAACCAATTTTTCTTTATAGACATAAACAGGATTTCCAGACAGTTGTCTATAGACATTGGTGTCCCCCAGTTGCCTCCAAAAAATAGGCATCTTTGTCAAGAATGACTATGCTACCACCCTTATCCGCATTTTTAACTACTATATCTGTTTTATCTTGAAGACTTTTGATAGGTTTAATGAACATACTAGGGATGTCAAGAATTACAATAAGAGTTCAGCAGTTGCCAATCATTTCAATGGATATCACTTTACTAATGTAGCAAATATGAACATAAAAATAATTGATGTTGCCACTATTCCCATTAGAGGAGGAAACAAATTCAAAATATTGGAAAAGAAAGAGTTGTTTTGGATGCTTAAGTTGCATACTTGTTCCCCATCTGGTATGAATCGTGATTGTGACATCAATTATTTTATTGACATCTAATAGTTTATGTATCAATGTTTATTTTTGTCTGTTTTTTTCATTATTTTTTGTATGTTATTTATTCTGCCCCTTTTTCATATATTACCATACATATAGGTGGTATTAATTAATTTATGTATATGTTTTTATGGTGCAAACTTATGCATGTTAGACATTTATTAACACTCTTATTATGTCTCACTGCAACATATATTGTAATGTTTATTTAGGTTAGGTTCTTTTTGTTTTTAACCTATATTTTAACCTATATCAGTGGGTGTGTAGTATAGGTGGTTTAATTAAGGTCTATATAAGAAGCAGCTGTTGGCTTAAAATAAGTATACTGATTAACCAATCATGAGCTGGCTTCCCCTTTTTAAAGTATCTACCTACCACATCCCATATGTCTATGAATAAGCGTCATGGGAAGACGTGAAACTAATCAGACATCAGTGTCAGTTTGTTTACCTGCCTTGTTCGCTTTTTTTGTGCACTCAGCGTATGTAGCTGTTTTTTGTATTTTTTAATCTTTTTCATTAAAAATCTTTTTATTTGGATTCCTGTGTGCAGAGCCTGCTTTTCTCCCTTTGCACTCATAATCTTATTCTTGCTGCTAGAGGTTCTATACAAAGGGAAAATATCAGGGGTGAAAGTGGGCACCACTGCCTCATACCGTTGTGGATGGCAAATGGTTTAGATCTATATCACGCCGATAAGACCTGCGCCACTGGTGTAGAGTAGATCGCTTGTATGGATTCCATAAAGGGGCCCTCAAAGCCCAAGTAGTTTAGTATCAACATCATATATCTCCAATCTTCTCTCAAATGCCTTCTTTGCATCCAAATTTAGAAGAAGAGAAGGCACCTAATGTTATCTGGGGCTCCTCTATCTTTTATAAAACCCACCTGGTCTGGGTGTTTGATGGAGGGTAAAATCAATGTAAGTCGATTAGCCATGATCTTGGTGAATATTTAGAGGTCTTGATTTATAAGGAAGATTGGACGGTAGTTTAGTTTAGGATCTTTACCTGGTTTGGGTATAACCACTATTTTAGCTTGAAGTAACTCATAGGGGATCTCGTGACCTTTTAAGAAGTAATTACAGAATCTGGTGAGGTGAGGGATCAACGACATTATGAATAATTTATAATACTCACAAGGGAAGCCATCTGAACCTGCATCTTTTCCCGGTTATAGTTATTTAACCCCTTAGTAACCAAAGCACTTTACAATTTTCTGACCATTTGGGACCAAGGCTATTTTTACATGTCTGCGGTGTTTGTGTTTAGCTGTAATTTTCCTCTTACTCATTTACTGTACCCACACATTATATACCATTTTTCGCACCATTAAATGGACTTTCTAAAGAGGTCATTATTTTCATCATATTTCATAATTTACTATAACATTTCTTTCATGTAATTAGCAAGAGTCCATGAGCTAGTGACGTATGGGATATACATTCCTACCAGGAGGGGCAAAGTTTCCCAAACCTTAAAATGCCTATAAATACACCCCTCACCACACCCACAATTCAGTTTTACAAACTTTGCCTCCGATGGAGGTGGTGAAGTAAGTTTGTGCTAGATTCTACGTTGATATGCGCTCCGCAGCAAGTTGGAGCCCGGTTTTCCTCTCAGCGTGCAGTGAATGTCAGAGGGATGTGAGGAGAGTATTGCCTATTTGAATGCAGTGATCTCCTTCTACGGGGTCTATTTCATAGGTTCTCTGTTATCGGTCGTAGAGATTCATCTCTTACCTCCCTTTTCAGATCGACGATATACTCTTATATATACCATTACCTCTGCTGATTCTCGTTTCAGTACTGGTTTGGCTTTCTACAAACATGTAGATGAGTGTCCTGGGGTAAGTAAATCTTATTTTCTGTGACACTCTAAGCTATGGTTGGGCACTTTGTTTATAAAGTTCTAAATATATGTATTCAAACATTTATTTGCCTTGACTCAGAATGTTCAACATTCCTTATTTTTCAGACAGTCAGTTTCATATTTGGGATAAATGCATTTGTTTCAATCATTTTTTCTTACCTTAAAAAATTTGACTTTTTCCCTGTGGGCTGTTAGGCTCGCGGGGGCAGAAAATGCTTCATTTTATTGCGTCATTCTTGGCGCGGACTTTTTTGGCGCAAAATTTTTTTTTTCTGTTTCCGGCGTCATACGTGTCGCCGGAAGTTGCGTCATTTTTTGACGTTTTTTTTGCGTCAAAAATGTCGGCGTTCCGGATGTGGCGTCATTTTTGGCGCCAAAAGCATTTAGGCGCCAAATAATGTGGGCGTCTTTTTTGGCGCTAAAAAATATGGGCGTCACTTTTGTCTCCACATTATTTAAGTCACATTATTTATTGCTTCTGGTTGCTAGAAGCTTGTTCACTGGCATTTTTTTCCCATTCCTGAAACTGTCATTTAAGGAATTTGATCAATTTTGCTTTATATGTTGTTTTTTTCTTTTACATATTGCAAGATGTTCCACGTTGCAACTGAGTCAGAAGATACTTCAGGAAAATCACTGCCCAGTGCTGGAGCTACCAAGCTAAGTGTATCTGCTATAAACTTTTGGTATCTGTTTCTCCAGCTGTTGTTTGTATTGCATGTCATGTCAAACTTATTAATGCAGATAAAATTTCCTTTAGTACTGTTACATTACCTGTTGCTGTTCCGTCAACATCTAATTTTCAGAGTGTTCCTGATAACATAAGAGATTTTATTTTTTAAATCCATTAAGAAGGCTATGTCTGTTATTTCTCCTTCTAGTATACATAAAAGTCTTTTAAAACTTCTCTTTTTTCAGATGAATTTTTAAATGAACATCATCATTCTGATACTGATAATGGTTCTTCTGGTTCAGAGGTTTCTGTCTCAGAGGTTGATGCTGATAAATCTTTGTATTTGTTCAAGATGGAATTTATTCGTTCTTTACTTAAAGAAGTATTATTTGCATTAGAAATAGAGGATTCTGGTCCTCTTGATACTAAATGTAAACGTTTAAATAAGGTTTTTAAATCTCCTGTAGTTATTCCAGAAGTGTTTTATCTCCCTGATGCTATTTCTGAAGTAATTTCCAGGGAATGGAATAATTTGGGTAATTTATTTACTCCTTCTAGACGTTTAAGCAATTATATCCTGTGCCATCTGACAGATTAGAGTTTTTTGGGACAAAAATTCCTAAGGTTATGGGGCTGTCTCTACTCCTGCTAATGTACTACTATTCCTACGGCAGATAGTACTTCATTTAAGGATCCTTTAGATAGGAAAATTGAATCCTTTCTAAGAAAAGCTTACTTATGTTCAGGTAATCTTCTTAGACCTGCTATATTTTTAGCGGATGTTGCTGCAGCTTCAACTTTTTGGTTAGAAGCTTTAGCGCAACAAGTAACAGATCATAATTTTATAGCATTATTATTATTCTATAACATGCTAATAATTTTATTGGTGATACCATCTTTTGATATCATTAGAGTTGATGTCAGGTATATGTCTCTAGCTATTTTAGCTAGAAAAGCTTTATGGATTAAACTTGGAATGCTGATATGTCTTCTAAGTCAACTTTGCTTTCCCTTTCTTTCCAGGGTAAATAATCATTTTCGTTCCTTTCCTCACATCAAGGAACAAAAGCCTGATCCTTCATCCTCAGGAGCGGTATCAGTTTGGAAACTATTTCCAGTTTGGAATATATCCAAGCCTTATAGAAACCTATAGCCAGCTCCTAAGTACCTATGAAGGTGCGGCCCTTATTCCAGCTCAGCTGGTATGGGGCAGATTACGTTTTCTTCAAAGAAATTTGGATCAATTCCGTTCTCAATCTCTGGTTTCAGAACATTGTTTCAGAAAGGTACAGAATTGGCTTCAAGTTAAGGCCTCCTGCTAAGAGATTTTTTTCTTTCCCGTGTCCCAGTTAACACAGCAAAGGTTCAGCATTTCTGAAATGTGTTTCAGATCTAGAGTTGGCTGGAGTATTTATGCCAGTTCCAGTTCTGGAACAGGGGCTGGGGTTTTATTTTATCTCTTCATTGTACCAAAGAAGGTCAATTCCTTCAGACCAGTTCCGGATCTATCATTATTGAATCGTTATGTTAGGATACCAACATTCAAGATGGTTACTGTAGGACTATCCTGCCTTTTGTTTAGCAAGGGCATTATATGTCTACAATAGATTTACAGGATGTGTATCTGCATATTCCGATTCATCCAGATCACTTTTAGTGTCTGAGATTCTCTTTTTAGACAAGCATTACCAGTTTTTTGGCTCTACCGTTTGGCCTAGCCTCAGTTCCAAGAATTTTTTTCAAAGGTTCTCGGTGCCCTTCTTTCTGTAATCAGAGAACAGGGTTTTGGTATTTCCTTATTTGGACGATATCTTGGTACTTGCTCAGTCTTCTCATTTTCGAAGAATCTCATACGAATCGACTTGTGTTGTTTCTTCAAGTTCATGGTTGGAGGATCAATTTACCAATCAATTCATTGATTCCTCAGACAAGGGTAACCTTTTTAGGTTTCTAGATAGATTCAGTGTCTATGACTCTGTCCTTGTCAGACAAGAGAAGTTTAACATTGATATCAGCTTGTCAAAACCTTCAGTCACAATCATTCCCTTTGGTAGCCTTATGCATGGAAATGTTGGGTCTTAGGACTGCCGCATCAGATGCGATCTCCTTTGCTCGTTTTCACATGCGACCTCTTCAGCTCTGTATGCTGAACCAATGGTGCAGGGATTACTCAAAGATATCTCAATTAATATCTTTAAACCGATTTTACGACACTCTCTGACATGGTGGACAGATCACCATCGTTTAGTTCAGGGGGCTTCTTGTTCTTCCGACCTGGACTATAATCTCAACAGATGCAAGTCTTACAGGTTGGGGAGCTGTGTGGGGGTATCTGACGGCACAAGGGGTTTGGGAATCTCAGGAGGTGAGATTTCCGATCAATATTTTGGAACTCCGTGCAATTTTCAGAGCTCTTCAGTCTTGGCCTCTTCTGAAGAGAGAGTTGTTCATTTGTTTTCAGATAGACAATGTCACAACTGTGGCATACATCAATCATCAAGGAGGGACTCACAGTCCTCTGGCTATGAAAGAAGTATCTCGAATTTTGGTTTGGGCGGAATCCAGCTCCTGTCTAATCTCTGCGGTTCATATCCCAGGTATGGACAATTGGAAAGCGGATTATCTCAGTCGCCAAACGTTGCATCCGGGCGAATGGTCTCTTCACCCAGAGGTATTTCTTCAGATTATTCAAATGTGGGAACTTCCAGAAATAGATCTGATGGCTTCTCATCTAAACAAGAAACTTCCCAGGTATCTGTCCAGATCCCGGGATCCTCAGGCGGAGGCAGTGGATGCATTATCACTTCCTTGGAAGTATCATCCTGCCTATATCTTTCCGCCTCTAGTTCTTCTTCCAAGAGTAATCTCCAAGATTCTGAAGGAATGCTCGTTTGTTCTGCTGGTAGCTCCGGCATGGCCTCACAGGTTTTGGTATGCGGATCTTGTCCGGATGGCCTCTTGCCAACCGTGGACTCTTCCGTTAAGACCAGACCTTCTGTCTCAAGGTCCTTTTTTCCATCAGGATCTGAAATCCTTAAATTTAAAGGTATGGAGATTGAACGCTTGATTCTTGGTCAAAGAGGTTTCTCTGACTCTGTGATTAATACTATGTTTCAGGCTCGTAAATCTGTATCCAGAGAGATATATTATAGAGTCTGGAAGACTTATATTTCTTTTAGAATACCGAGAATATTACAGTTTCTTCAGGATGGTTTAGATAAGGGTTTGTCCGCAAGTTCCTTGAAAGGACAAATCTCTGCTCTTTCTGTTCTTTTTCACAGAAAGATTGCTATTCTTCCTGATATTCATTGTTTTGTACAAGCTTTGGTTCGTATAAAGCCTGTCATTAAGTCAATTTCTCCTCCTTGGAGTTTGAATTTGGTTCTGGGGGCTCTTCAAGCTCCTCCATTTGAACCTATGCATTCATTGGACATTAAATTACTTTCTTGGAAAGTTTTGTTCCTTTTGGCCATCTCTTCTGCCAGAAGAGTTTCTGAATTATCTGCTCTTTCTTGTGAGTCTCCTTTTCTGATTTTTCATCAGGATAAGGCGGTGTTGCGAACTTCTTTTGAATTTTTACCTAAGTTGTGAATTCCAACAACATTAGTAGAGACATTGTGGTTCCTTCATTATGTCCTAATCCTAAGAATTCTAAGGAGAAATCGTTGCATTCTTTGGATATTGTTAGAGCTTTGAAATATTATGTTGAAGCTACTAAGTCTTTCCGAAAGACTTCTAGTTTATTTGTTATCTTTTCCGGTTCTAGAAAGGCCAGAAAACTTCTGCCATTTCTTTGGCATCTTGGTTGAAATCTTTAATTCATCTTGCCTATGTTGAGTCGGGTAAAACTCTGCCTCAGAGGATTACAGCTCATTCTACTAGGTCAGTTTCTACTTCCTGGGCGTTTAGGAATGAAGCTTCGGTTGATCAGATTTGCAAAGCGGCAACTTGGTCCTCTTTGCATACTTTTACCAAATTCTACCATTTTGATGTATTTTCTTCTTCTGAAGCAGTTTTTGGTAGAAAAGTACTTCAGGCAGCGGTTTCAGTTTGAATCTTCTGCTTATGTTTTTCATTAAACTTTATTTTGGGTGTGGATTATTTTCAGCAGGAATTGGCTGTCTTTATTTTATCCCTCCCTCTCTAGTGACTCTTGTGTGGAAAGATCCACATCTTGGGTAGTCATTATCCCATACGTCACTAGCTCATGGACTCTTGCTAATTACATGAAAGAAAACATAATTTATGTAAGAACTTACCTGATAAATTCATTTCTTTCATATTAGCAAGAGTCCATGAGGCCCGCCCTTTTTTGTGGTGGTTATGATTTTTTTGTATAAAGCACAATTATTCCAATTCCTTATTTTATATGCTTTCGCACTTTTTTCTTATCACCCCACTTCTTGGCTATTCGTTAAACTGAATTGTGGGTGTGGTGAGGGGTGTATTTATAGGCATTTTAAGGTTTGGGAAACTTTGCCCCTCCTGGTAGGAATGTATATCCCATACGTCACTAGCTCATGGACTCTTGCTAATATGAAAGAAATGAATTTATCAGGTAAGTTCTTACATAAATTATGTTTTTTATAAAATATGATGAAAAAAATGGAAAAAAAAACACACTTTCTAACTTTGACCTCCAAAATCTATTACACATCTACAACCACCAAAAACATGCATGCTAAATAGTTTCTAAATGCTGTCCTAAGTTTAGAAATACCCAATGTTTACATGTTCTTTGCAAGTTATAGGGGAATACATACAAGTAGCACGTTTCTATTTCCAAACCATTTTTTTTTTTCAAAATTAGCGATAGTTACAATGGGTCACTGATATCTGTCAGGAATCCCTGAATATCCCTTGACATGTGTATGTATATGTGTATATATATATATATATATATATATATATATATATATATATATATATATATATATATTTTAATTATATATATTTTAGTAGACCAAAGTATTGATCTAGGCCCATATATTGCATGCCACCATTTCACCGCCAAATGCGATCAAATAAAAAAAACTTGCTTACTTTTTCACAAACGCTTTCACTAACTTTAGCTTTCTCACTGAAATTATTTATAAACAACTTGTGCAATTATGGCACAAATGATTGTAAATGCTTCTCTGGGATCCCCTTTGTTTACAAATAGCAGAAATATATGGCTTTGGTGTTGATTTTTGGTAATTAGGCTACTGCGCACCACACGTGTATTATGCCCAGAAGTCAAGGCAGGGGGTGCAGAGGTCACAGCTGCGACTGGACCCCAATAAAAATCATGTGAGTGTGATGCTTCACTAGTGTCTCTGACTACAGGGTTTAGTGTTTCTGTTTTACCGATTGGTGTGTGTGTGTGTGTGTGTGTGTGTGTGTGTGTGTGTATTTAGGTAGCTTGTAGGGAGCTTAAAGGATTAATTTTAGCTTTAGTGTAGAGATCAGCCTCCCACCTGACACATCCCACCCCCTGATCCCTCCCAATTGTCCCCACCATCTTAAAGGGACAGTCAAGTACAAAAAAAAAACTCTCATGATTCAAATAGAGCATGTAATTTGAAACAACTTTTCAGTTTACTTGTATCACCAATTTTGCTTTGTTTTCTTGGTATTCTTAGTTGAAAGCTAAGTCTAGGAGGTTTGTATGCTTATTTCTTAGACCTTTAAGGCCGCCTCTAATCTAAAGGCATTTTGACAGTTTTTCACCACTAGAGGGCGTTAGTTCATGTGTTTCATATAGATAACATTGAGCTCATGCACGTGAATTTACCATGGAGTGAGCATTGATTGGCTAAAATGCAAGTCTGTCAAAAGAACTGAAATAAGGAGGCAGTCTGCAGAGGCTTAGATAAAAGGTAATTACAGAGGTAAAGTGTGTATTATTATAACTGCTAGTGATGCAAAACTGGGGAATGGGTAATTAAAGATTATCTATCTTTTAAAATAACGAAAATTCTGGTGTTGACTGTCCCTTTACGTACTGGCAGAAAGTCTGCCAGTACTAAAATAAGGCTTTTTTCCTTTTAAATTTATATTCTGCTGTGTAGGAGCCCCCCTAAGCCTCCAACCTCATTTCCCCCCCCCCCCCCCCCAGAGCTCTCTAACCCTCTCCCCACTAACTATTTTCCACCATTTTGGGTACTGGCAGCTGTCTGCCAGTACCTACTTTGCATTTAAATGTGTTTTTTTTTAAATAAAAGACTGTTTTTCTGTAGTGTAGCTGCCCCCCTCCATACCTTCCCCTCCCAGACCTATTTTGAAAAATGATTTCCCCCCTCCTCTCCCACCCATCACTTCAACATTTTCAAGTACCTGATCGCGAGTGGGCACACACACGCCCCCCACCCCCACGCGCGCTCCTGCGCGCACCCTTCCTACTGCTGTCCGGAAGATTGTCAGCGATGGGCCACTCACCTACCTCCCTGCATCTGCTCCCACCCACCAACGATTGGCACCATCGCTGGCTCTCTACATCGGTGTGCCAAAAAAGGTATTGCAGTGATGCCTCAATATCGAGGCATAACTACAATTCCTTAAAAGCTGCTGGAAGCGATTAAGATCGCTTCCAGAACTTCAAACCTCAGAGGACGTGCCAGGCACGTCCTTGTTCATTAAGTGACATCCAATGGAGGAAATGCCTGGCATGTCCTTGGTCGTTAAGGGGTTAATAACCTGACTGACCTCTGAGAGGAGATAAATGCAGACATATCGATATCAATCTATTTCAGATATAGCAGGTAGTCGGGCCTCTGATAGAAAATCAGTAGTGAATTGTTCTATATTAGCGGTGTGATGTACCTTTTTGCCATTGTATAACTTGCCATAGTACTCCGCAAATTCATTAACTATTCGTGAGGAAGTAAAGTTAGGGTGCCGTCCTCTTTTTGTATACTAGTAATGGCTAGTGGTTTTGCATTTTTCTCGTATTTTATGGGCTAGATATATGTCTGGCTTATTGGCAAATATAAAGTATTGTTGTGGCAAACCTCGCCACTTATGAACTATGCAAGAATTGTTTTTTAGGCTAATGGTTAAAATGTATGTTAAACTGTATGTTACTGTTTAAACTCCCTGCTGTTTCAGTTGGGAAACCCCTTGTAGGGGAGACTGTTTTTAAAAAGTGTTTGTTTGTTTTTTTCAGTTGAAGAAAAAAGTTGTTGTTGACTCCCAAGCTATGTGTCGTCTAGTTCTTGGTGGAAAGGGGTTATTATTACAATTACCAAGAGTAGTTACTTGCTTGTCTCTGCTTACCCAAAAGATATTACAGAACCTACTACCTCTCTGCTACAATTACCAAGAGTAGTTATTTGCTTGTCTCTGCTTACCAAAAAGATATTACAGATCTTACTGCCTCTCTGCTACAATTACCAAGAGTGGTTACTTACTTGTCTCTGCCTACCCAAAATATATTACAGATCCTACTGCCTCTCTGTTACAATTGTACTTTCTGTTTTTGTATAACTCTAAATGCATCTGTGATTAATAACTTTGCTAATAATTTTCGCTTATCTTGAAGGGAATTAAGGACAGATTTTTTATTTTTTTTTTAAATCTATGTTGTTTCTCCAAATTTTCTATTTCTGTATGGAGTTAAGATATTTGTATTTTTTTTCTGTTTAATGTGAATATTTTTACCCTGTATTAGTAATCCTTTAATATAAGCTTTGTGAGATGCCCAGGTAAATAACGGGTTAGATATGGAGTCTATATTTGTCTCTCTTTCTATCCTGCACACCATCCAAGAAAAGGGAGATTGAGTGATCTGACCAGACAGACGCATGTATAGTGGAAGATAGTAGTTGTGGCTGTAATATCTTGCTAGTGTATATTTAATCTATTCTGGTGTACATTTTGTGGGCTGCTGAATAGTAGGTAGTATCTGAGGTTATACCATAGAACGTTCTCCATGTGTCTATAAGGAAGTGGGGTGTGAAGTGTTCCTGTATTTGCTTGACTGTGCGGTTGTGTCCTTGAGATTTTCTAGAAATAGCCATTTTTAAGTGGTTTTATAGATGCCATGGTAGTGTTAAAATCCCATGCTAAGATAATTTTGCTGTGGGACCACTGGGTTAATATATGTGAGATGTGTTTAAAGAATATCTATTGCTTCTCATTAGGGGCGTAAATGTTACAGAGGGTTATATCTGTGCCATTGAGTTGGCCCCTCACTATCAGATATCTGCCTTCATTGTGGATTCATGGATGAATCTTAGAGATGAGTGAACCAATACGGATACCCCTCTTTTCTTAGTATTGGCTGTAGAATGGTAGTTTAGTGATAAGAACCTGGACCAGTATTTAGGAATTTGGTTTTTAGGCAGGTGGGTCTCCTGTAGAAAGAGGATATTGGCATGCAATTGGGTATACTGAGACATAGCCAATTAGCGTTTAACATCTGAATTTAAACCCCTTACATTTTGAGAGATTAACTTAATTAATTTAATTTGTGGTATCATATATTAGGCAAATTGGTAGGGGTTAGATCCCCAGAAACACAATATCAGGAAACATATGGAACAATAAGCACTCCTATGCAGGTCTGTTCCGTGTAGCCACACTAGGGAGAGATTCATACAACTCAACATTAATTACAAAACATTTGATTTGTCTTTTTATAATACATCTGTTTAATATACAAATATATTTTTTAATAGTACTTTTAGAATTAATAAATAGGCTCATTGCTGATATCAGTTTTTTCCCATTAAGACTATCTCTATTTTTTTTTCCAATCAGGTGCCTCATTTATAAGCAATAACAATTTTATATTCATTGGAAGAGGAGGGGACTTAAGAATTAATACCTCTGGAGATAATTATCTTAAATGCTTAATTAAATATTAATATGCATCTATAGTGGCGTTATTTAGAGGTGGAATAATTAACAATGCAGCTGGTGCAGTACTACTGGGGCACTTTTGAATGCAGAATGGTCCTTCTAAAACAATCCATACAAGCAGGGTTACACACAAGCAGTAGAATTATAGCCCAAAGCCTGACATCCTCCGGGCCTGACTGGACCACCAGTTAAAGGACTGCAGAAAACGTGCGTCTGATCTCAGGTCTATCTTAGAATGTAGTTTACAGGATGAAGCTTCAGGAGCTAACATACATAGTAGATAAGGTTGAAAAAAGACCAAAGTCCATCAAGTTCAACCTATACAAATCTAAAATACTTACAAAAAGCTCCAGTTAAGCTTAAATAACACCACTAAAAGGTGACCCATTTAATACTAGCAATCATATCCATGAATTTTGTTTATATACAGAAATGTATCCAGACTATTTTTAAAATGTATCTAGGGTATTGGCATTCACTACCTCCTTTGGTAATGAGTTCCATTGGTAATGAGTTTCCTCCAACCTTAAATTGGAACCTCTTGTCAATCAATTTTCTTGGAATAAACAGAGCTTCTGCCATCTCTGTATACGGGCCTTGAATATATTTATATAAAGTAATCATGTCACCTCTCAAGTGCCTTTTTTCTAAAAAAAAAAACAGACCCAGTTTGGCTAGCTTCTCCTCATAGGTTAAATTCTCAAATCCCCTTATTAGCTTTGTGGCCCTTCTCTGAACTTTTTCTAGTTTTGCAATATCTTTTTTTGCGGTTGGTCCCCAGAACTGCACTCCATACTCAAGGTGAGGTCTTACCAGGGCTTTATATAGTGACAGAATTATGCTTTCCTCTCTTAAATCAATGCCTCTTTTATTACATGCTAGTATCTTATTAGCCTATAAAGCCGCTGCCCTGCATTGTGCACCCATCTTTAGCTTGTTATCTATTACTACTCCCAAATCCCTTTCCTCCTCTGTTTGGCTAAGTCTTGTCCCATTTAAAAAAATACGTTGTCTGCATATTTTTGCTTCCAACATGTAGAACCTTGCATTTTCCTGTATTAATCTCATTTTCCATTTACCTGCCCATACTTCTAATTTTTGCAGATCCCTTTGTAATGAAAGTTCATCTTGGTCTGACCTAATGACCGTGTTTAACTGAGTATCATCTGCAAAAATAGAGATGTTGCTATTTAATCCTAGCTCCAAGTCATTTATAAAAATATTAAAAAGAATAGGGCCCAGAACTGATCCCTGGGGGACTCCACTGATTACTTTTGTCCAATATGAGTATGATTCATTTACTACTACTTGCTCCCTATCTTTTATCCAGTTATTTATCCATGAGCTAACATTTTCAGCTATTCCCAGTCCCTTAATTTTGTGCATTAATCTCTCATGTGGCACTGTATCAAATGCCTTTGCAAAATCTAAGTATATCACATCAACTGATTCCCCTTTATCTATAATTTTACTTACTTCCTCATAGAATCTAATTAGATTAGTTTGACATGATATATTTCTCTTAAAGCCATGATGATTAGAACTCAATCTTGTTTACACGAATATGCTCATCAATATAATCCCTTAAAATCCCTTAAAATATCTTCCCCACTATTGATGTCAGACTAACTGGTCTATAGCTTCCTGGATCATCCCTGCTTCCCTTTTTGAAGAGTGGCACCACATCTGCTTTACGACAATCCTGGGGTACCATGCCTGAGGATAATGAGTCTTGAAAAATTAAGAGTAGAGGTTTGTCTATAACAGTGCTAAATTCCCTTAACACCCTTGGGTGTATTCCATCTGGGCCTGGAGTTTTATTTACCTTATTATCCAATTTTTTCCTGATATCCTCTAAACATAACCCAGTTAATGTTATGGACTGGCATGTTTTATTTTGTTTCAAAGTATCATCCAATGGTTCCTCTCTTGTGTATACTGAACAGAAAAAAAAAAAAAAAAAAAAAAACTGGTTTAGTATCTCAGTCTTCTCCCTGTCATTATTTATCATGCTACCCTCCACGCATTTTAATGTACCTATATTGTCCTCCTTAGATTTTTTGCTATTTATGTACTTAAAGCACCTTTTAGGGTTAGACTTAGAATCCTTTGCAATTAATTTTTCATTTTCAATTTTGGCTAATTTGATTGCTTTTTTGCATGCATTGTTACATTCCTTATAAATATGTAATGTTGAGTCTGTACTATTTTCTTTGAATAATTTAAATGCCCTACATTTTTTCCTAATTTCTCTTAACACATTTTTATTTAGCCACATTGGCTTTGAATTTTTTATTTTTATAACCATATGGTATTTTTTTGATATGTATATTTATTTAACAAAGTTGTAAATGTTATCCATTTATCCTCTGTATTTTTATTAGAGAATTCTGTGTCCCGATTTATATTTAATAATTTCCTTAAAGGGACAGTCTAGTCCAAAACAAACTTTCATGATTCAGATAGGGCATGTAATATTAAACAATTTCCCAATTTACTTTTATCACCAATTTTGCTTTGTTCTCTTGGTATTCTTAGTTGAAAACTTAACCTAGGAGGTTCATATGCTAATTTCTTAGACCTTGAAGGCCGCCTCTTAAGAATGCATTTTAACAGGTTTTTCACCACTAGAGGGTGTTAGTTCATGTTTTTCATATAGATAACACTGTGCTCATGCACGTGAAGTTACCTGGGAGCTATCACTGATTGGCTAAACTGCAAGTCTGTCAAAAGAACTGAAATAAAGGGGCAGTTTGCAGAGGCTTAGATACAAGATAATCACAGAGGTAAAAAATATATAAATATAACTGTGTTGGTTATGCAAAACTGGGGAATGGGTTAAAAAAGGGATTGTCTATCTTTTAAAACAATAACAATTCTGGTGTAGACTGTCCCTTTAAATCATTGAATTTTGCTCTCTTAAAATTAAAAGTCTTGGTTAAACCTTTAAGACACTGCATATGAAAAGAGATTTCAAATGTGACCATGTTATGATCACTGTTACCCAAATGTTCTTTCACTTCTATGTTTGATATTATATCTGTATTGTTTGCTAGCACTAAATCCAATATAGCTTTACTCCTAGTTGGCTTCTCTACTAATTGTGACAAGAAGTTATCCCTGAGAACATTTAAAAATCTATCCCCCTTAGCTGAATTACTATTTTCATTGGCCCAGTTTATATCAGGGTAGTTAAAATCTCCCATAATTACAGCACTGTTATTAGCAGCCTTACCTATTTACACTAGTAGTTGAGTTTCCTCAGGGTCACTAATGTTGGGGGGCTTGTAGCATTGTAAGGTGTAGGAAGAATAGGAATATCTAAATATGCTTTCCACACAGTATCGCAAATAATCGGGATCAGTACATAATGTAATCCCTGGTCTGCTCATATACTGTGGGTCAACAAAGGTTGAATTATACAGTCTATGTATAAGCAACAAGTAGGATTTATAGTTAACCAAATGGCTGTAAATCTTGCAAGAATATAGTAGAGGTTACTGTCTCTTTAAGTAGGAGTTTTGTAAAATAGATGTTCAATTCATATATTCATATATCACAAACTGAGACTTAAAAGTTCATCAGAATAAGAAGCACAGACATAGGATTAAGCTTGATCCTGTTTTGCTTTAACAAGTAGAGACACAACAGATGCATTTGAGGAATGATTTAAACAGTATGACTTCAATTAGATTATAGGTTAGGTCAGGTAAGTAAATATGTGCAGTAAGTTAAATACAAGCAGGAACTTAGCATAGCAAAATCACAGAGGAGACTGAAATGTGTATTTAGAGAGTCTGCAGCTGCTGTAAAGGAGTTGTTTGCTGATGAGCTGGCAGTAACAAACCTCAGTTCTGTGACAATTAGGTAACTGTAGAATGACTAGTACCAAAAGTAAATGCAAATGCAATCCTTATGTGGCCGAGTTAAGTTTATTAAACAGCAGAGGAATTGAAGTGAAACTTGAGACAAAAGCAGCAGAGAAGACTAGAACATACAAGTATGCAAAGCAGCAATACTTAGCTTGAATTCTGTGAGAAAAACAGTATGAGCTGCAGCTGTAATAGTTCCCTTGAAAGGCTTAGAGCTTCTGCAGGATTCTGTAGGCTGAAGAAGATCACACCTGTTGATCCAAATTACTAAGCAAGGTAGGTAAGGGGGAGGAGAGTTTTATAGTGAGGAATTAAAGGGACAGAGTATATTCAGCATGTTATGGTATAACTCTGAATGGGATCAGCAACACATGAACCCAGTTAATTCCCCCTAAACACGAGACCAGGCTCCATCTTGAGGGTAAAACAGAATGTGTTTTATTGAGGGCTATATGCCCAGTATTTATGCAGGTCTCCCACCTGGTTGACACTCCCTAGGAGAGCAGATGGGGGGTTGGAAGAAGATTACATTAGATAGAGGGAAGACAACCTTTTACAGGATACAATAGAATTGCATTACTTAACCAAATAAACAATTAAATACAAGAAAACAAGGTAGTCCTTCTTGACACCTGGCAGTCTGATTAAACAATGTGAACGCTTATCACTTAAACTTAATTACAGTAAACAATAGCTGATGTCAGGAAACCTGTTTTCAGAAAATAGTTTCTCAAAGCTGAACAAAGTTAACCCTTCCAGTACTGACAGAGGGGTCTGTCACACGGCTCCCTCCTGGTGGGACACTCCGGCAGACCCGGCTTGACCCTTTGGCGGGTCAACTTGGGGATGACCGGACTAGGAGGTGGTAGGAATGTCAGTTTGCCGGGACAATCCATCTGCATTCCCGTTATGAGAGAGAATTCCTGTCCGTATAAATAAGGGTTCAACTTCTTCAGTGCCCAGACCAGGGCTAAACATTCCTTCAAGTTTTTGTTTTCAGAGACGCTTCTTTCCAGTTGAAGACAAATCTCATTGGCTTCTTTACAAGTTTTTTGTACCTGCTCTTTATAGGTATCCACAATCCCTTCATACTGACATAGGGTGCCCTTGAGTTGCTGCACCTCACTATGAGCCAGCGTCAGCTTTTCCTCCAGTGTCGCTAAGTTTGTCTTTAATGTTTCATGTTCCACTCTCAAGCTGGTGTTTTCTGCAGTTTGTCGGTGCAGCTTGTCTAGCAGAGATTCCTGTTCTAAACGCGCTTTTTCCTCTGCGCTCCTCTTCTCTCCCGCTAGCACCATTACATGATTGTTTAACGTGACCATTTCATCCTCTACTTGACTCTTCTCCTTCATCAGCGCGTTGTAACGGGACTTCCACGTATCAATAGCGGATAGAGATTTACTGAGCTCAGCGTCCTGGGGCTCAGCAGCAGGTTGAGGGTTACGTGGGTTTCCGTCGGCGGGTCTCCTCCAGGACTGTGCTTGGTTCGCTGTGTTTAGGGGACATTCTGGTCTTTTGTGCCCTAGTTACTTACATCCAAAGCACCGAATAGTCTGTGAGTAGTCCCGTGAGTTGAACCGGGCTGTCTGAGGATAGTTCGTGGCTGGAGGCCGTGTGGTAGAGCGGTGCACCGGGGGTTGGTAACTAGTAGCTGCTGGGGTGACTGGGGGTCTGTACTCCACTCTGGCAGGGATCTTAGTGGTAGCAGTGTCCAGTTTGCGGCATCCATATACTCATCTGCCAGGCGAGCAGCTTCATGCAGGGTGGAGGGTTTACGGTCCCGAACCCACTCTCTAACTCCTGCGGATAACTTGTTGAAGCAATGTTCTCAACAGGAATAGCTGCAGCACCTCTTCCCCGGATACGGCTTGGCACCCCGCCATCCAGTGAGCTGCTGTGCAGTCCATCTTACATGCCCACTCGACATAGGAATCTCCAGCTAGTTTAACAGTGTCTCTGAACCGTCTCCTGTATGCATAGTGCACATTGCCTCTCAAAGTCTGCAAGGTAACCATCAATCTCTACTTCTGTTTCAATGAAGTTTTTAAAAGCTGCAAAATGTACTTTTCTCTTTTCCACTGGGGTTGCTGTGAGTTGGGCTGCTGCAGCGCTGCTTTGGTGAAGTAGGTTGGCCTCCACAGCGGCTATGACCCAGTCGATAATTTCTGTAGTCGGGTTGGGGCCATAATGTGCCAGTCTTATTTTAACCGCCCGGTCAAAGCTTGCTTCTTCGGGGGGTTCTGTCTGATATGCTGGGCCCATTGGTTCCTTCGGTCCCTGGTTCTCCGTCCATCTCGGTCAGTATTGTAATAATCTCCCTCTTCCTGAGGTTACTGGCTTGTCGGCCCCGTTGTTCTAGCAGGTCTTTAAGGGTAGCTCTTTACAGCCTTTCATACTTTCTTACGGTACTCCCATTAGGTCTGGACGTGTAGTTGCTCTTCTGGGCAATGAGGACCATCCCGTCGCTTGCCACCAGTTGTTATGGTATAACCCTGAATACGGGTTCAGCAACACATGAACCCAGTTAATTCCCCCCAAACATGAGACCAAGCTCCATCTTGAGAGTAAAACAGAATGTGTTTTATTGAGGGCTATATGCCCAGTATTTATGCAGGTCTCCCACCTGGTTGACACTCCCTAGGAGACCAGATGGGGGGTTGGAAGAAGATAGTACATTAGATAGAGGGAAGACATGCTTTTACAGGATACAATAGAATTGCATTACTTAAACAAATAAACAATTAAACACAAGAAAACAAGGGAGTCCTTCTTGACACCTGGCAGTCTGATTAAACAATGTGAACGCTTATCACTTAAACTTAATTACAGTAAACAATAGCTGATGTCAGGAAACCTGTTTTCAGAAAATAGTTTCTCAAAGCTGAACAAAGTTAACCCTTCCAGTACTGACAGAGGGGTCTGTCACACAGCAAATCCATGACAAGCATGTTCCTAGTAATATTTTTTAGGATTTTTCCCTTACTCTTTATTTCAACCCACAGGATCTCTACATTGTCACTTATATCATAAATATCTTCCCTTATTGTAGGTTTAAGGTTAGGTTTAATATACATGCAGATTCCTCCACCCCTTTTATTATTCCTGTCCCTCCTAAATAAAGTATACCCCTCTAAGTTAACTGCCCAGTCGTGAATCATCCCACCAAGTTTCAGTTATACTGATAACATCATAATCCTCTTCTGCAACTAAGATCTCCAGCTCCCCCATTTTACTTGTTATGCTTCTTGCATTTGTTGCCATACATTTAATTTTCATGTGCTTTCTGCTGCTACTTGGTGCGCTTTCCTCTATATTTTCTAATGTGACATTTCTTTAGTCATCCCTTCCTTCAGATATTAAGAGAGTGACATATTCACAGACTGATCTCTCTGTTCTATTTTGTTCTAACTGACCCTCCCCCCCTTTTGCCTAGTTTAAAAGATTCTCTAAATGTGCTACCATGCTTTTCCTCAACACACCTGCAGCCATGTCATTCAGGTGCAATCCATCCTTACTGTAAAATATGTGCCCAAGTGAAAAGTCAGCCCAGTGCTCTAAATAGTCAAACCCCTCATTTTTATACCATGTTTTTACCATGAATTAACAAACCTTAGCTCCTTCTGCCTTACTGAGTTAGCACACAGCACTGGTAATATCTCAGAAAATATTACTTTGGAGGTCCTTGCTTTAAGCTTGCTACCTAACTCCCTGAAGTCATTTTTAGGACTCTCCATTTCCCACTGATTCCTTCATTAGTACCATGACTACAGGATCAGACCCACATCCCTCTAACAATCTTTCAATACGCTCCACCATATGCCTAACACGAGCCCCTGGAAGACAGCAAACTGTTCTATTTAAAGGGTCTGGATGACAAATAACCCTATCAACCTCCCTAATAATAGAGTCTCCTACCACCAACATCTGCCTCAGGCCCTGACTTGTATGCCCCTCTCCCATGACTGAAGGACTGTTAACTATAGTATGCTCCTGTACCATGTCTGAAGGATTGCCCACCATAGTATGCTCCTCTTCCATGACTAAAGAACTGTTCACTATACTAGGCAACACAGCCCTCTTTGACATTGCCACCCCTTAACTGATATCCCCAACATTTTCACTTAATCTGGCAAATCTGTTGGGGTGTACCAGCTCAGAACTGGCCCATCTCTTCCTCTTACCTTTACTTCACCCTCTAACTGTGAGCCAGCTACATCCTGGAGTCTGCTCATCTGAATCATCCCCATTCCCACTGCTAGAACCATTAACAACCAGCTCAGTCCTATCCATTTCCCTTTCAATTGTCTGAATTTCATGCAGTGTTGCAATTTGTTCCTCCAGAACTCCAATACGAGTTTCTAAAGAGACAATATGCTCACATTTGCCCCAGACATATAATCCCTGAAGTGGCTACCCCAGTGATGCAAACATGTGGCAAGCTGTACACTGAATGAGATTCTCACACATACTTACTAAAAGGTTTAATTTAAAAATATTAAATAATTGTATTTCCCCTTGGTTACTCCAAATCCTTGTTTGCCTAACTACCTTGCAGCCAGATTACGTGTTTTGCGTTATGATAGGCTCGCTGCTAACTTGCAAGTTATTTCCACTGCTCACCTTTATCAACGCTGGTATTACAGGTTTGCAAAAACCCGGCGTTAGCTGGCAATATTGCAATGTTAAGCTCCTTTGAGCTCCATACCGCACCTAAATACCAGCGCTGCAGTGAGCTGGTTTTACGTGCTCGTGCACGATTTCCCCATAGACATCAATGGGGAGAGCCAGCTAAAAAAAAGCCTAACACCTGCAATAATGGAGCGTAAAGCTCTGTAACGCAGCCCCATTGATTTCTATGGGGAAATAAAAGGTTATGTTTAAACCTAACACCCTAACATAAACCCAGAGTCTAAACACCCCTAACATCGCCGCCACCTGCATTACACTTATTAACCCCTAATCTGCCACCGCCGATATTGCCGCCACCTACATTACAGTTATTAACCCCTAATCTGCTAGCCCCAATGTCAACGCTACCTACCTACACTTATTAACCCCTAATCTGCTGCCCCAGATGTCGTCGCTACCTACCTACACTTATTAACCCATAATCTGCCACCCCCAATGTCGTCGCTACCTACTTACACTTATTAACCCCTAATCTGCCTCCACCAATGTCGCCGCCACCTACATTACACCCCAACGTCGCCGTCACTATACTAAAGTTATTAACCCCTAAAGATAACCCTAACTTAACCCTAAAACCCATTAACTTTAATATAATTAAAATAAATCTAAATAAAAATTACTGTAATTAACAAAATAATACCTATTTAAAACAAAATACTTACCTGTAAAATAAACCTAAGCTAGCTACAATATAACTAATAGTTACATTGCAGCTATCTTAGGTGTTATTTTTATTTTACAGGTTTGTATTTATTTTAACTAGGTAGATTAGTTAGTAAATAGTTATGAACTATTTACTAGCTACCTAGTTAAAATAAATACAAATTTACCTGTAAAATAAAACCTAACCTGTCTTACACTAACACCTAACATTACACTACAATTAAATAAATTAAATTAATTAAATACAATTATCTAAACTACAAAAAATAATAAGCTCTAAATTACAAAAATATTTAAACACTAAATTACACAAAATAAAAAAGAAATGATAAAATATTTAAGCTAATTACACCTAATCTAATAGCCCTATCAAAATCAAAAAGCCCCCAAAAAAAAAAAAAAAACCTAGCCTAAACTAAACTGCTAATGGCCCTTAAAAGGGCCTTTTGCGGGGCATTGCCCCAAAGAAATCAGCTCTTTTACCTGTAAAAAAAAAATACAAACAACCCCCCAACAGTAAAACCCACCACCCACACAACCAACCCCCAAATAAAATCCTATCTAAATAAACCTAAGCTCCCTATTGCCCTTAAAAGGGCATTTGGATGGGCATTGCCCTTAAAAGGGCATTCAGCTCTTTTACAATGCCCAAAAACCCTAATCTAAAAATAAAACCCACCCAATAAACCTTTAAAAAAACCTAACAATAACCCCCAAAGATCCACTTACAGTTTTTGAAGACCGGACTTCCATCCTCATCAAGCCGGGAGAAGTCTTCATCCAAGCGGGCAGAAGTCCTCAACGAACCCGGGAGAAGTCTTCATCCAAGCGGCAAGAAATGGTCCTCCAGGCGGGCAGAAGTCTTCTTTCAGACGGCATCTTCTATCTTCATCCTTCCGACGCGGAGTGGCTCCATCTTCAAGACATCTGACGCGGAGCATCCTCTTCTTTCGACGTCTACTGAAGAATGAAGGTTCCTTTAAGGGACGTCATCCAAGATGGCGTCCCTTGATTTCTGATTGGCTGATAGAATTCTATCAGCCAATCGGAATTAAAGTTGAAAAAATCCTATTGGCTGATGCAATCAGCCAATGGGATTGAGCTTGCATTCTATTGGCTGATTGGAACAGCCAATAGAATGCAAGCTCAATCCCATTGGCTGATTGGATCAGCCAATAGAATTGAAGCTCAATCCTATTGGCTGATTGCATCAGCCAATAGGATTTTTTCAACTTTTGTTCTGATTGGCTGATAGAATTTTATCAGCCAATCGGAATTCAAGGGACGCCATCTTTGATGACGTCCCTTAAAGGAACCTTCATTCATCAGTAGACTTTGAAAGAAGAGGATGCTACCCGCCGGATGTCTTGAAGATAGAGCCGCTCTAGACTAGGGTTTTTTGTTTTTTTTGGGGGCGGGGGCTTTTTTTTATAGGGCTATTAGATTAGGTGTAATTAGTTTAAATATTTGATAATTTCTTTTTTATTTTGTATAATTTAGTGTTTATTTTTTTGTAATTTAGAGTTTATTATTTTTTGTAATTTAGATAATTTTATTTAATCAATGTAATTTAGTTAATTGTATTTAATTAATGTAATTTATTTAATTGTAGTGTAATGTTAGGTGTTAGTGTAAGACAGGTTAGGTTGTATTTTACAGGTACATTTGTATTTATTTTAACTAGGTAGCTAGTAAATAGTTAATAACTATTTACTAACTAGTCTACCTAGTTAAAATGAATAAAAACTTACCTGTAAAATAAAAAATAACACTATTAGTTATATTGTAGCTAGCTTAGGTTTATTTTACAGGTAAGTATTTAGTTTTAAATAGGTATTATTTAGTTAATGATAGTCATTTTTATTTAGATTTATTTTAATTAAATTTAAGTTAGGGGTGTTAGGGTTATGTTAGTGTTAGACTTAGGGTTAGGTTTAGGGGTTAATAACTTTAGTATAGTGGTGGCGGTGACGTTAGGGGGCGGCAGATTAGGGGTTAACAATATTTAACTAGTGTTTGCGATGCAGGGGTACTGTGGTTTAGGGGTTAATAGGTTTATTATAGTAGTGGCGATGTCTGGAGTGGCAGATTAGAGGTTAATAATTTTATTATAGTTTTTGTGATGCGGGAGGGCCTCGGTTAGGGGTTAATAGGTAGTTTATGGGTGTTAGTGTACTTTTTAGCACTTTAGTTATGAGTTTTATGTTACGGCTCTGTAACATAAAAGCCATAACTACTGACTTTCAGTTCACGGTATGGATCTTGACGATATAGGCTGTACCGCTCACTTTTTGGCCTCCCAAGCAAACTCGTAATACCGGCGCTATGGTGAAAAAGCTTCATAACGACGCTTTTTCACTACCGCTGGTATTACGAGTCTTGCAGGTACAGCTGTACCGCACACTTTTTTTGCCGTCACGCAACATAACTACTGCCGCTTTCCAAAAGTCCTTTTTCAATGGGACTTCCATAGTGCCGGTATTATGAGTTTGCCTGGGAAGCCAAAAAGTGAGCGGTACAGCCCATACCATCAAGATCCATACCATAAACTGAAAGTCAGTAGTTATGGCTTTTATGTTACAGAGCCGTAACATAAAACTCATAACTAAAGTGCTAAAAAGTACACTAACACCCATAAACTACCTATTAACCCCTAAACCAAGGCCCTCCCGCATCGCAAAAACTATAATAAAATTATTAACCCCTAATCTGCCGCTCCGGACATCGCCGCCACTATAATAAACATATTAACCCCTAAACCCCCGTACTCCCGCATCGCAAACACTAGTTAAATATTATAAACCCCTAATCTGCCGCCCCCAACATCACCGCCGCCACTATACTAAAGTTATTAATCCCTATACCTAACCCTAAGTCTAACCCTAACGTAACCCTAACACCCCTAACTTTAATATAATTAAAATAAATCTAAATAAAAATTACTATCATTAACTAAATAATACCTATTTAAAACAAAATACTTACCTATAAAATAAACCTAAGATAGCTACAATATAACTACTAGTTACATTGTAGCTATCTTAGGTGTTATTTTTATTTTACAGGTAACTTTGTATTTATTTTAACTAGGTAGACTAGTTAGTAAATAGTTATTAACTATTTACTAGCTACCTAGTTAAAATAAATACAAATTTACCTGTAAAATAAAACCTAACCTGTCTTACACTAACACCAAACATTACACTACAATTAAATAAATTGTATTACTTAAATACAATTAACTAAATTACATTAATTAAACGCAATTATCTAAATTGCAAAAAATAAACTCTAAATTACAAAAAAAAAATTAACACTAAATTACACAAAATAAAAAAGAAATTATCAAATATTTACACCTAATCTAATAGCCCTATCAAAATAAAAAAGCCCCCCCCCAAAAAAAAATAATAAAAAACCCTAGCCTAAACTAAACTGCCAATAGCCCTTAAACGGGCCTTTTGCGGGGCATTGCCCCAAAGAAATCAGCTCTTTTACCTGTAGAAAAAAATACAAACAACTCCCCCAACAGTGAAACCCACCACCCACACAACCAACCCCCCCAAAATAAAATCCTATCTAAATAAACCTAAGCTCCCCATTGCCCTGAAAAGGGCATTTGGATGGGCATTGCCCTTAAAAGGGCATTTAGCTCTTTTACATTGCCCAAAGACCCTAATTTAAAAATAAAACCCACCCAATAAATCCTTAAAAAAAACTAACACTAAACCCCGAAGATCCACTTACAGTTTTTGAAGACTGGACATCCATCCTCATCAAACCGGGAGAAGTCTTCATCCAAGCGGGCAGAAGTCCTCAACGAAGCCGGGAAAAGTCTTCATCCGAGCAGCAAGAAGTGGTCCTCCAGGCGGGCAGAAGTCTTCTTCCAGACGGCATCTTCTATCTTTATCCTTCCGACGCAGAGTGGCTTCAAGACATCCGGCGTGGAGCATCCTCTTCTTTTGACGTCTACTGAAGGATGAAGGTTCCTTTAAGGGACGTTATCCAAGATGGCGTTCCTTGAATTCCTATTGGCTGATAGAATTCTCTCAGCCAATCGGAATTAAAGTTGAAAAAATCCTATTGGCTGATTGCATCAGCCAATGGGATTGAGCTTGCATTCTTTTGGCTGTTCCAATCAGCCAATAGAATGCAAGCTCAATCCGATTGGCTGATTGCATCAGCCAATAGGATTTTTTCAACTTTAATTCTGATGAATTTGAAAATGAAAATTAGTCAATAGGAATGCAAGTGTACCCCTAAATAAAGAGGGTACCTCATATTCAAAATTCAGTGTGCGGTGGGTGACTGCATGAAGAGATCATTGGGGATGGAAGATTCGAAGATAAGAAGAAAAGAAGATGGATGAAGATGCAAGACCGCCACCAGAATGAAGATTGACCACTGCCGGGATGAAGATGGACCACTGCTGCCATGTAGGAGCGGGATTTAACTTTGGTGAGTACCATCTTTGGGGTTTAGTGAAAGGTTTTTTAAGATGTGTTTTTGTTTGTTTTTTAAAGAATAGGGTTTTTTCTTTTTTGGGCAGCAAAAGAGCTAAATGCCCTTCTAAGGACAATGCCCAACTTTTCAGGGCAATTTTTAGAGTAGGTTTTTATTTTAGATAGCCTTTTTTGGGGGATAGGGGGTTACTTGTACTGTATAATGATGTAGTGTTTTCTTTTGTGAAAAAGAGCTTTGCAATGGAGTTGTGATGGTTTAGAGGTTAATAGTGTAGAGAGTTGTCTCTCTTCATTGAGGTCTATGGGGGGTTACGTTAACGCGATTGCAATTATCTAACTCTTTCACCTAGATTACGAGTTTTGCGTTTGGCTTTTAACCCTGAAAAATGGCAATTTCAGTGTAAAAGCAGGAATGCATATTAGGAGTCGTGTGGGTATAGCTATACCGCAAACATTTTAGCCAATCCCGCACTAAAAAAATTGACGACATGATCCATACCGCCATCTGAGAGCAGTAGTTATGGATTTTGTGTAACAAAAATGTTTCACAAAACTCATAACTAAAGTGTTACAAAGTATACTAACACCCATAAACTACCTATTACATCCTAAACCACCACCCTCCTACATCGCAAACACTATATTAAACTTACTAACCCCTAATCTGTTGCCCACTCACATAGTGGCTATTAAATAAACCTATTAACCCCTAATCTGCTGCCCACCCACATCGCCAAAACTGTTTAAATATATTAACCCATAAACTGCCACTCCCCGACATCGCTGCCACTATAATAAAGTTATTAACCCCTATTCCGCCACTCCCTGAGATTGCCGCCACAAATAAAGTTAATAACCCCTAAACCTCTGGCCTTCCACATCTCCGCCACTAAATAAACATAATAACCCCTAAACCACCAGCCCCCCACATCACAAAACACTAAATTAAACGATTAACCCCTAAACCTAACACTTTAAATTAAAATTACAATATAACTATCTTAAAAGGACAGTCTACACCAGAATTTTCACTGTTTTAAAAGATAGATAATCCCTTTATTACCCATTCCCCAGTTTTGCATAACCAACACAGTTATATTAATATACTTTTAACCTCTGTGATTATCTTGTATCTAAGCCTCTGCAAACTGCCCCTTTATTTCAGTTCTTTTGACAGACTTGCAGTTTAGCCAATCAGTGCCTGCTCCCAGATAACTTCACGTGCATGAGCACAGTATTATCTATATGAAACACGTGAACTAACACCCTCTAGTGGTGAAAAACTGTTAAAATGCATTCTGAAAAGAGGTGACCTTCAAGGTCTAAGAAATTAGCATATGAACCTCCTAGGTTAAGCTTTCAACTAAGAATACCAAGAGAACAAAGCAAAATTGGTGATAAAAGTAAATTGGAAAATTGTTTAAAATTACATGCCCTATCTGAATCATGAAAGTTAATTTTGGACTGGACTGTCCCTTTAAAATAAATAAAAACCTGTGAAATAAAAAAAAACTAAGATTATACTTTATATTAAACTAACATTACTATTCTAACAAAATAAAAAAAACTACCAATTAAAATATCTAAATTACAAATTTAAAAAAACCTAACACTATGTAAAAAAATCAAAAATCAAAATTACAACTAAAAAAAATCAAATCCTACGAAAAATTTTAAAAAATCTAAGTTTACCAAAAATAATAAACACTAAAATCACGAAAAATAAAAAACACTAAGTTTACAAAAAAAATAAACTAAATTATCAAAAAAAAAAACAATTACACCTAATATAATAGCCTTATAAAAATAAAAAGCCCCCCAAAATAAAAACACCCGCTAGTTTACAATAAACTACCAATAGTCTTTAAAAGGGACTATTGTAGGGCATTGCCCTAAAGAAATCAGCTCTTTTACCTGTAAAAAAATACAAAGTCCCCCCAACAGTAAAGCCCACCACCCAACTAACCCCCCAAAATAAAAAACCTAACTCTAAAAAAGAAACCTAAGCTACCCATTGCTCCTAAAGGGGCATTTGTATGGGCATTGCCCTTAAAAGGGCATTTAGCTTTTTTCAAAGCCCAAACACTAATCTAAAAATAAAACCCCACCCAAAAAAAATAAAAAAAAAATAACACTAATCCCAGAAGATCTACTCCCGGTTTCTGAAGTCCGGACATCCGGGTGGGGAGAAGTCTTCATCAAGGTGGAGAGGTCTTCATCCAGGTGGTGAGGTCTTCATCCATCCCTGGGGGTGTCTTCTATCTTTATCCCGGCGGTGCAGAGCGGAGGCATCCTGAATCCCATCCTGCATGGAGCGTCCTCTTCATACGGTCACCACCGTACACTGAAGTTGAATGCAAAGTAGCCGTTAAAAAATGGCATCTCTTGCATTCCTATTGGCTGATTTGATTCTTCAAATTCAAATTAGCCAATAGGTTGAGAGCTTCTGAAATCCTATTGACTGTTCAAAACAGCCAATAGTATAAGAGCTACTGAAATCCTATTGGCTGATTTAAACACCCGAAAGGATTTCAGTAGCTCTCATCCTATTGGCTGTTTTGAATTTGAAGAATCAAATCAGCCAATAGGAATGCAAGGGGCACTATTTTGAAAAGGCTACCTTGCATTCAACTTCAGTGTATGGCGGCGACCATATGAAGAGGTCACTCTGCGCAGGATGGGATCCAGGATAGCTTCGCTCTGCGCCACCGGGATGAAGATAGAAGCCCCCCACGGGATGGATGAAGACCTCGCCGCTTGAATGAAGACTTCTCGCTGCCTGGATGTCCAGACTTCAGAAACCGTGAGTAGATCTTCTGGGATTAGTGTTAGTTTTTTTTTTTCTTTTTTCGGTGGGTTGTTTTTTTAGATTATTTGTTTATTTATTTATAAAATATTTTACAAGGAAGGATACATTGGGATTTCTCTTGTTTTCAAGTATGTCCTGGGTCCACAAAACATTGCATTGATACAATAGGGTACAATAAAATACAAAAACAATAATAATACACAATATATGAAAAAATTTAACATAGAACAGGTAGGAAATATTTAATCAACCATGACAGATGCATTCTGTTTTGATATATGTAGAGAGGGATCTCTTAAAGGATATTAGGCTTGGGCAAGGTTTGAAAGTGTGCGGGAGGTCATTCCATAATTGTGGTGCTCTGTAGAAAAAGGTGGATCGAGCTGCTTTCTTTTTGTATTGAGGCAAGCTAAATAATGTGCTAGTACTAGATCGGAGGTTATAGGAGGTGGGATTAGCCGGGGAGAGTATTCTGCTCAGGTAGGGTGGGAGCTTCCAAGAAAGGCTCTTGAACACAAGGCAGGAAAGATGGAGGGTGCCTCTGGATTCCAGCGACAGCCAGTTTAGTTCTTTTAGCATGTCACAATGGTGGGTCCTGTAGTTACATTGTAGCACAAAGCGGCAGAACAAGTTATACAATGGGGCCTATCTATCAGACTCACCAGAAACACAAGTTATGGACCCTGTCCACCTGCTCTGATGAGGCGGTCAGGAATCGCCGTAAATCAACCGGATCAAGTACGATTAGGTTGATTGACACCCCCCTTCTGGCGGCCCATTGGCCGCGAGTTTGCAGGGGGCAGCGTTGCACCAGCAGCTCACAAGAGCTGCTGGTGCAATACTGAATACGGAGAGCGTATTGCTCTACGCATTCAGCGATGTCTATCGGATCAGGTCCAACAGACATATGATAAATAGGCGCCATTGCATTAAGTTTATTTAGGTGAGTTGAGTGCAGGTGCATATACTACGTCCCCGTAATCCATGATAGGCATCAGCATTTGCTGTACAATATTTTCCTTAACTGTAGGGCTGAGGCAGGATTTGTTTCTGTACAGGGCACCTAGTTTTGAATAAAGTTTAGATGCAAGATGTGTAGATGGGAATTTTGTAATTTGTGTAATTTAGGTCCTGTTCCAAAGATCATTGTGACAGTTTTGTCAGTGTTTAGGAAGAGTTTGTTTTTTGAGATCCACGTTTCTACCTCTGTGAACTGGTCTTGGAGCACTGCTTCAAGCTTGTTTGCATAGATTACCATGTCATCTGCGTACATGTGTACAGTTAAGGATTTGCAGACATTAGGCAAATCATTTATAAATAATGTGAATAATAGGGGGCCGAGAATGGAACCTTGGGGAACACCACACGTGACTGGGAGAGGGAGTTGCTGTCAGAAATTGAGACATATTGTGATCGATCCGATACATATGATCGAAACCAGGTTAACAGATGATCAGCAATACCAGAGTTTTTTAGTTTGAGCAGTAGTATGTCATGGTCTACTGTGTCAAAGGCCTTTGCAAAATCAAGGAAAATAGCTCCAGTTAGGTCTCCTTGTTCCATGCCAGTTTGGATGTTGTTGCAAACTTTTAGGAGGGCAGTTGTAGTGGAGTGATTCGGTCGAAAACCTGATTGATCAGGGGTCAGATAGATAGATTGTTGATAATACTCACATAGTTGCGTATGGACGCATTTTTCTAATATTTTTAAAAAAACTGGGAGCAAAGATATAGGGCGATAATTAGAAACCAAGGTTAACTTTATCTTCCAGAAGCTACCTGTTTGCATAGCAGGGGAAGAGCTGAAATAAGGTGTGTGTATTTTCTTGCAAGGCTGGGGTAGATATACATTCAAATCAGGCTGAAGGAGAGAGATATATTAGCGTCAGATTGGCCTGCAAAAAAATTAAAGGAATGGGGAGGGTATATCTATGGACATTTGAGCTAAGGGTCATTCAAGCAAAAACACAGGGAAAGTTCAAAATTACAGAGATAAGACAGAGGTATTCATGTAGGGGAATAAAACCATTAAAGTACAACAAAGATAGATGAGCCTTAGCTGGTTAAACTAACTTTTAACATAATGATCAGACATAATAGTGATAAAATATGCATTTAAAATTATAAAAACAAAACAATAACCCTTACATATAACAATACACACATCAGAAAATAACATGGTAGGTAAAATATAATGATATAGATAAGGGTTTGGGCTTTGAAAAAGAGCTAAATACCCTTTTAAGGGCAATGCAAATTAGTTAAATGCCCTTTGAGAGCAATGCCCTACAAAAGGCCCTTTTAAAGAGACAGTCAAGGACAAAAAAACCTTTCATGATTCCAATACGGCATGTAATTTTAATCAACTTTCCAATTTACTTTTATCAAAAATTTGCTTTGTTCTCTTGGTATTCTTAGTTGAAAGCTAAACCTAGGAGGTTCATATGCTAATTTCTTAGACCTTGAAGGCCACCTCTAATCTAAATGCATTTTGATAGTTTTTCACCACTAGAGGGCATTAATTCATGTGTTTCATATAGATAACATTGAGCTCATATACATGAATTTACCATGGAGTCAGCTCTGATTGGCTAAAATGCTGTTTGATTGGCTAAAAAAGTCTGTCAAAAGAACTGAAATAAGGGGGCAGTCTGCTGAGGCTTAGATACAAGAATTACAGAGGTAAAATGTGTATAATTATAACTGTGTTGGTTATGCAAAACTGGGAAATTGGTAATTAAGGGATTATCTATCTTTTAAAACAACAAACATTCTGGTGTTGACTGTCCCTTTAAGGACTATAAGGTGTAATTGTTTTTATTTTTGATAATTTCGCAAATTTTTCTTGTAATCTTAGTGTTTTTTATTTTTCGTGATTTTAGTGTTTATTATTTTTGGTAAACTTACATTTTTCGTAGGATTTTTTTATTTGTAATTTAGATTTTTTAATTGATAGTTTTTTATTTTATTAGTATAGTAATGCTAGTTTAACATATAGTTTAACCTTTGTTTTTTTTTATTTCACAGTTAAGTTTTTATTTATTTTAAGATAGTTATATTGTAATTTTAATTTAAAGTTAAGGGGGGGGTGTTAGGTTTAGGGGTTAATAGTTTAATTTAGTGTTTGCGATGTGGGGAGGCTGGCGGTTTAGGGGTAATAGCTTTATTTAGTGTCGGAGATGTGGGAGGCCAGAGGTTTAAGGGTTAATAACTTTATTTAGTGGCGGCGATGTTGAGGAGCGGCGGAATAGGGGTTAATAACTTTTATTAGTGGCGGCGATGTTTGGGCGGCAGATTAGGGGTTAATAACTTTTTATTTAGGTGTTGGCGATGACGGGGGTGGCAGATTAGGGGTGTTTAGTCTTGAGGTTTATGTTAGGGTGTTAGTTTTAAATGTAACTTTCTTTTCCCCATAGACATCAATAGGGTTGCATTACAGCGATCACCATTCCGCACTTCAGGTGTTAGTTTTTTTTCTAACACTTTCTCCCCATTGATGTCTATGGGGGAAAGTGTGCACGAGCACGTCAAATCAGCCCTTGGCTTTTGTGCGGTATGGAGCTTAACGCCACCATATTGCACGCACAAGGAGGCTTTTCAGAAACTTGTGATGACAGCGCTATGGGGGGTGAAATAGAGCTAATTTCGCACCCTATATAGCGCAAAACTCACAATCTATGTGTTTGTGCGCAACGGGTTAGCGCAAAAACATTTTTTTTACTTCTAACAATGTATTTTTCACAAGCATTTAAGTATCAACAACAAGCTACATGATATCACTTTATAACACTTTAGTTTTGCATCTTTTATCACTTAAATTAATACACATTTTTGTAATATTGTAATAATTTGGGAGTTATAATTAATTTAATTTCAATTTAAATGTGTTTGTCATAAAAAATAATGTGCAGCATATGAAGGTGTTACATAATAAGGGTGTGAAACAGAACTGTTAAATTAGTCAATATTCGTATTGTTTTTATACTAACAGTTATATGTGTAATACAACTACTGAAGGACTTTAGGGCTGATCTTGCACTTGTTTTTGCAGATAACAATTTCTAAACTTCAGCTGATACTGTCTGTGTGTTTTCCATAGATGACAGTCACAAAATGCCTTTACTGCTAGTACCTCTCAAGCACAGAAACCAATAATAATAAAAAAAAATCATTTGTTTCGTACTGCACAAAATAAGGGCCAAACAAAGGGATGAGATGAGGGGTTTAGCGATTACATCTCAGATTGCAGTGTTTGTAGGTTGACTGATCCTTTTGGCAGGTAGCTTTAGATCTGTTTTGGAGCTGGGTAATGTCAGTGTATTTTGTGTATGCACAAAACCAATGTTAAACGTTTTGCAGAGCTAGTAATGAACTCAAAAATAATAATTTTGTTAAGTTTTATAAATCAAAAAATTACCCTGTAAAAGTGTCTTTGATTATAAGTGGAAACAGGGCTGGCACAAGTAAACTGCTGGGCTATTTTCCCCAAAACTAATAATGAAAAAAGTGTTGGCAATAAATGAGGAAAATGGCTGGTTGTGACCATGTTAATATTAAAATCAGATCATTCACAGCTATTAACTTGCTGAAAATGATCAAACAGTAGACTGTGATCATCACTCCACTCCATGTGGAGGTGAAACTGGGAATTCTATAAAGAGTCAAATTAAATAGCATTAAAAACAAATTAAATAGCATTAAAAACAAATTAAATAGCATTAAAAACAAATTACATAGCATTAAAAACAAATTAAATAGCATTAAAAACAAATTAAATAGCATTAAAAACAAATTAAATAGCATTAAAAACAAATTTAAATACCCATAAAAAGTGTTGTTTTTTTATGAATAGTAAATAATAAACAGCTAAAAGGCATTACAATGTTTATCCATTATTTATGTTTCATTTTATTTGTGCATTTGAGAGGAAAATAATACAGTTAATATTTAATTAATAGCTGTAAATATTTATACTTGAATGTTTTTCAAGTATAATTTATACAAATCTACAATGATATTTTTTCTAATTTTAATTAATTTTCCCAATAAAAGCCAGCAAAAAATTACGCTTGGCTGATGGAAGAGGTCGTTGTGCCGGCAGAGTGGAAGTTTATCACCAGGGAGAGTGGGGGACGGTCTGTGATGATTCCTGGAGTCTAGAAGATGCTGATGTGGTTTGCAGACAACTAAACTGTGGTTATGCCATTAATGCCACAATCATGGCTCATCATGGGAGAGGAACAGGGAAGATCTGGTTGGATGAAGTACAATGTGTAGGGAATGAGACAGCTCTGTGGGAATGTCCGAACCTACTGTGGGGTCAACACAACTGTGGCCATAAGGAAGATGCAGGAGTCGTATGTTCAGGTGCAGTATGTGACTTGTTTTACATTTTAGGGTCATGATAATGGGTAGAAATTAAAATGTATATTCATTTGAGGATTAAGAATTGTATTTTATCTTCAAGTTATGTTCTATAAATTCAAATATTACTTTTGACTCAATGGATGTCCTATTGATTGTCATTGTCACACTATAACTAATGTAATTAATATAAGTAGTACTTGCCAGGATACCAGGATCCTGACAGAGATGAGAAACACTAAATTAATCACACATTTATTAAAAAATATATATAACAAGTCCAGAAGCCAAATGGCAAGCCAGGAGTTAAAGCCAGAGCAAGTAGTCAGGCAAGCTGGGTCAGGAACACAAAGATCAGCAACGTCAGGAACAAGCCAGGGATCAGGAACCAGAAGGGATGTCAAACAAGCCAGGTTATACATAGAGTCAGGAGCACAAGAACTCACAGAGAAGTCAGAGACAACGCAAGGGCAAAGGCAGACTGAACTGAGGCACTTAAATAGTAAGTAATGACATCATCATTCTGAGACTGCAACCTGTCTGTAACTGATGATGTTCTCCAGTTTGGCCATAAGAGGGAGCCTGGGTGTAGTGAGCAGCATTACATAACCTGCTTTATTCAAGGAGAAAACACAGGTGAGTCTTAAATGGCAGCCAAGACAGAAACCTGCAAACAACAAGCAAAGTCATAGTAAAACCCTGACAGTACTATTCTTTGTATTCTGAGAAATGTCAGTTGGGGTTTAAACAATATTATATCACTAAAGTTTTCACCAGGTTGCATGATCACTTTACTGGAATTATAAGTTCTGTTCTTGCAGTTTTGTAAGACTAATTTGGATACCTCTACTATGTGAGAAAAATAAATACTGACAGTGTTTTACCTGTATCAACATTATCAACATTACCTACTACACAGCACCCTCACAACATGTGGATTTTGTTTACCAAACTGAGGATCAAGAAGGATCAAAAAATCCACAGAGAGTTTGATTTCTTCCATATTACCACTAAATAATTATAGTGTAAAAGAAAGAGTGCTGAGTATGTGCACTACTCTTTTCTTTACTGAATAAAGTGCATGACTAACAAACACTTTCCTTTGTGTTTTGCAGACTATCAACTAATAATCCACAAACATGTTTTAATTTCTTTTAAAATCAGAAATAAAACAAAATAACTTTTGGTGTCATAAATTTTTTTTAACTTTTAGAATTCCTGTTCTAATTAGATGACAACTTAATAATGAAATGAGAGAGAGGTTGAGGCACACAAAGGGGGAAAGACATTGTGCAGGTGGGTCTGGGGTCCCCCTTTGCCCCCCTTTAGTGACACCAGTGTTCAGCCATAGGCAAAAACTTAAAGGGACACTGAACCCACATGTATTCTTCCGTGATTCAGATAGAGCATGACATTTTAAGCAACTTTCTAATTTACTCCTATTAGCAAATTTTCTTCATTCGCTTGGTATCTTTATTTGAAATGCAAGAATGTATGTTTAGATGCCGGCCCATATTTGGTGAACAACCTGGGTTGTTCTTGCTGATTGGTGGATGAATTCATCCACCAATAAAAAGTGCTGTCCAGAGTACTGAACCAAATTAAAAAGCTTAGATGCTGTCTTTTTCAAATAAAGATAGCAAGAGAACGAAGAAAAATTGATAATAGTAGTAAATTAGAAAGTTGCTTAAAATTGCATGCTCTATCTGAATCACAAATAAAATACAATATTGAGCGCCCCACTGAGATTACTGCTATAGAAAAGGATATGTGATGACAGTGTATCACGGCTGCAATTAGACCTGGGTTGCTGCCATTGGCCTGTCATGGTTCTGAATACCGGATGTTAACTATGTAAAGAGAAAAAAGAGAAAAACAGGTGCAACACCTCTAAGTGCAATATGTAAGTAAAATCACATTTATTGTCAGGTTTACAATTAAAAACTCACAAGGATAACCTCAACGAAAATGAGGTATGGTATAAGCGCTGGAGAACCATCCAGGTCTCTCAGACGATATGTCTTGATACAAAGTCAGCTGCAAACAAAGTTCATCGATGAAATGTCCAGGTGTCACACACCAATCGATTTATGCTAGCTGTTCCTTGAATCACCTTAAAACACTTCAAGTCCGTGAGGCACAAGCACTTAAAGTTCACTAAAGCTCAAACAAACACGCCGCTCAAATCCGCTGTATGCAAGCTTAAAAGCCTGCAACCTGCATCAGCTGTTAGCGGTAGCGTGTGAAATGGTGGGCGTGGCCTTACGCGTTTTGTAGGGATACTCCCTACTTCTTCAGAGGCTGCCCACTTGTTCCACCATCTGATCCTTTATGCACATGCTGACGTGATGCTCCTCCTTCACAGTTATATTAAACCAACCAGAGAAAAGGTGGAAACTTTTCGATACTCCCACTCCTCTGCATATATTGTTAAGGAATACCACTTAGATTCGCACTGAGTTTGCAACGCAAATGTAATTACACATTTTTTAAAAGCATAATAATTATAATACAGTCAGCCTATGGATCATTCTAAAAATAAACATTTCAACCTATATTAAAATGATACATCTCACAATTATACTAAAAGATCATACATAGATGCATCAAAATGTTCTTTTATAAAACATTTAGTTCCATACTTATAAACCAATTTTTTGGATATACAGTATAAAAAATATATATGGAATTTGAGAAAATTAAAATTTCTTTATATTTTATCATCCAATATTAAAAATCCATCCATAATTCATAATAATTTTAAAAATTCATATACATATTAAATACATAAAAACATAGATAAAAATGCATATTTCCTGTGTATATACTATTACTTTTTGTCAGCCTTTAAGGTATATGTGACATTTCGCTATGCTTCAAAAAGGTCTGAGTAGAATCAAATTTACCAATCCCTAATTCATATGGGAGATCTGGTTAGTGTTACAGTCCATGTATATATGTGTCAATCTAACTATTCAATATATAAAACAGTAAACCACTTGATGATTAGTTCAGACTAAATATACATCAATACCTCTGGTACCAACTAATGTGAAGACATATGTATGTCCAGTGTATCTATGTGTTAAAAATCTGGTGACTACATGTAAACTCATCATCAACAAGAAAATTGGTGCAACTATACAACCCCCAATACAATAATTCCTACTAACCCCCTTTCCATCTCTATCCTGAGGGTCCTATTCATCAACCAGGAAGGCGGCCAAATCGATCTCTCTATTCATTCCATTCGGTTCGAGAGACCCCAAGGTTCTAATCCAATAGGTCTCTCTCCGTCGTAGGGCTATAAGTCTGTTACCCCCTCTTACATCTAGTCCCACTCTCTCGATTGCCTTTGCTTTAAGGCTACTGGGATCTTTGTTATGTGCCTCAAAAAAATGGTCTGAAACTCCATGGGCTAAAACACCCTTCTCTATGTTCACTAAGTGCTCCCTTAAGCGGTTCTTGAAGCTTCTTTTGGTCCTGCCTATATAAATTTTCCCACATAAACATGAGAGATAGTACACAACATGTGTACTTTTACAATTTATACATTCCTTAATTGGATACGTTTTGTTGTCTCTTAAAGATCTAAATTCTGAATGATCTCTGTCTATATGTAGGCAGCTGAGACAGTTCTTCCTCCCACACTTAAAGAAGCCAGTTGATCTCATTTGCAATCAATCTTTGTGTTTTGCATTGTCTCTCAATTTGCTTGGTGTAAGAATATTACGCAAATTATGATTCTTTTTAAAAACAACCTGTGGTCTATCTGTTAGTACTTCTCTAAGAACCGGGTCTTGTAACAGAATTGGCCAGTGCTTTCTAAATCTATTCTCAATCTATCTAGATGCTCTATTGAATTTTGTTATAAAAAGTGGTTGGTTCTTATGGAGTTTGTTTTTAGATACTTTGGTTTTTGGAGCGAGTAGCGACTGTCTATTAAGATTTTTAGCTCTAACATATGCTTTTTGTATAAGTGTTGAATCATAGCCTTTACTAAGAAATCTTTTCTTAATTACTTCTGTTTCTTTCTCAAAAGTTGTTAGATCAGTACAATTCCTTCTAACCCTTTGGAATTGAATGAAAGGTATGTTTTGGATCCATTTTCGATGGTGTCCACTAGAGGATTGCAGATATGCATTTGTATCAGTTTCTTTTCTAAACAGACCACTGATAATCTGATCTCCTCTATGGGTCAAAATGAGATCAAGAAATGTTATTTGATCCACATGGTGAGTCTCAGTAAAACTCAAATTGAGGAGGTTATGATTTGCATATGTGACAAAATCTTGAATCTCATTTAAACCTCCATTCCAAATTATGAGGATATCGTTGATAAAACGAAACCACCTCACAATTTTGTTTGAATATGGATTTTCAGTAAAAATATACATATCCTCCCACCACACCATATATAAATTCGCGAAACTTGGGGCGAATTTCGTCCCCATTGCGGTCCCGGTGGTTTGGAGGTAGAATTCATTTTCAAACAAAAAATAATTCTTTTTAAAAATAAAATCAATACTTTTCAACACACACTCCCTCTTATATCTCTCTATATAGTCTGTTTGTCTGAAAAAATATTCCACAGCTGTCTTACCAAGATCATGCGGAATACATGTGTACAGAGAAGAAACATCTAGTGTGACCCACATGTATTCATCCTTCCATGTACACTTGGTCAGTTGATTGATTATATCCATGGAATCTCTAATGTAGGACCGAAGACAAGGGACCATAGGACCCAATATCATGTCCACATACTGAGACAATTTAGTGGTTAATGACCCATGGATTTTAGGAAGGTGGTAGAACACTGCAATTTTCGGTTCCACCACCTTCAAAAACTCAAATTCGGGATTATTGAGTATGCCTTGTTCCCTTGCACAACAAACCAAATGATCATACTGATCTTTAAATCCCTTAGTAGTATTAGACTTAAGTTTAACATATGTATTGGTGTCACCTAGTAAACGATAAGCTTCTCTGAGGTAATCAGCTCTGTCTTGCACGACTACTCCTCCTCCCTTATCGGCACCACGGATCACTATTGAGTGATCATTTTTTTAAATCAGATAGTGCTTTTCTCTCGATCTTACTTAAATTAAGCTTCACATTTCTATCATTATTACTAGTGCAGATCTGTTCAAAATCTTTCAACACCATCTTACTGAAAACTGGTATAAAATTTCCTTGAGCAAAAAGAGGAAAGAATGTTGAATTCGGTTTGAGACCTGTATGATTGACTTTTAGTTCCCTTGCTTCCACTTCCAATTCCTCTAAAATTTGTACAATATCCTGATTATACTCATCTGAGTTATCTTCAATATCAATTTCAGGGATTTGTGGTGAATCTAATGTGAGGGATTCATCACAATTCACTGGTGCTGTGTTTTCAACATCAACCAACTCCTCTATTTGTTTTTTATTTCTATTAGCATGGAACCTTTTCAACGTAAGTTTCCTTGTAAAATGTTCAAGGTCTATAAATAAATCAAAATCATTAGGTCTATTTGTGGGTGCAAATGAAAGTCCTTTTTCTAGGACACTCATTTCCACCTGATTTATAGATTTATTACTTATATTGAAAAAATTTTGACCATGTTGCTCAATCATTGCCAATCTCTCTCTTTTAATCTTTTTGAGTTGGAGTCCCACTCCTCCTCTACATCCTCTTCTCTTGCTCCTCTTTTGGGGTTTCTCCCCATGGGGGAGTTGCACACCCCTAAAAAAGACGGCGAGGAGGATCCATGATGTTTCTCGATTTGGTTTAAAGTGATTCCCATTATTAATATGTTGGTTACCCTCACCCAAATTTTGCCAATCAGGAACTTTAGGTCTAGCACCCATATTACCATATGATGCTGTTTCATACATATTTTTATTTTTATTCTTATTTTTATTTGGGTGTTTGTATACCCTCATCTGGTGTGTTCCCTGTTCCCCTTGTCTGTTGTTCACCCCACTATATTCATAATCCCTATTTGAGTTTCTCCTTGTCCGAGTCTTATATTGGGGGGGGTACCTTGATTTGTAGCAGAAAATGTTGTGGATAGTGATTTTTATTCTTATTATTAGTTTTATTTAGTTTACTATTGTAACCAGTCTCAAAATTATCAGTATTGGTGTTCTTATTTTTGTTTTTATTTTTATTTCTGTTCGTGTATATGTATTCATTAGTTGTTACTGATGAATTAAAATTTCCCTTTTTTGCTTGTTTATTCAAGCTTGTATGGTCTCTTCTTGACTCTTTCTTCCTATCTGAATCACAAAATACAAATGTTGGGTTCAGTGTCCCTTTAATGATAACAAATAGGACAAACAGTGTTAATTCAGCAATCGCAAATAAAAATCTTTGATGAAGCGCCACAGCGTGAAACTGTTCACATGTCTGGAAAAGGGGATGGTGCAGCCTAATTATCGGCTAGTCACAAGTTTTGTCGGTAAAGCCGTGCGTTGCTAACAAGCCTTTTTTTCTTACCGCTCCCTTAAGCCAACGCTGGTATTACGAGTTTTCTTTAAGCTGGCATTAGCCTCAGAAAAGTGAGGGTTGAGCAAAATTTAGCTCCACATCTCACCTCGATACCAGCGTTGCTTAAGTCAGCAGTAAGCTGGCTAAACATGCTCGTGCACAATTTCCCCATAGAAAACAATGGGTCTGAGCTGGGTGAAAAAAAAACTAACACCTGCAAAAAAGCAGCATTCAGCTCCTAACGCAGCCCCATTGTTTCCTATGGGGAAATTAATTTTATGTCTGCACCTAACACCCTAATATGAACCCCGAGTCTAAACACCCCTAATCTTACACTTATTAACGCCCCCGATATCGCCGACACCTACATTATAATTATTAACCCCTAATCTGCTGCTCCGGACTCCGCCGCCACTTACATTATACTAATGAACCCCTAATCTGCTGCCCCTAACATCGCCGAACCCTACATTATATTTATTAACCCCTAATCTGCCCCCCAATGTCGCCGCAACTATATTAAATTAATTAACCCCTAATCTTCCGCCGCCAACGTTGCCGCTACTATAATAAAGTTATTAACCCCTAAACCTAAGTCTAACCCTAACACCCCCTTAATTTAAATATAATTTAAATACATCTAAATAAAATAACTACAATTAAATAAGTTATTCCTATTTAAAACTAAAAACTTACCTATAAAATAAACCATAAGATAGCTACAATATAACTAATAGTTACATTGTAGCAAGCTTAGGATTTATATTTATTTTACAGGCAACTTTGTATTTATTTTAACTAGGTACAATAGTTATTAAATAGTTATTAATTATTTAATAACTACCTAGCTAAAATAAGTGCAAAATTACCTGTAAAATAAATCCTAACCTAAGTTAAATTACACCTAACACTACTCTATAAATAAATAAATAAATTAACTAAATTAAATTAAACTAATTACAATTAAATGAAATAAACTAATTTACGAAGAAAAACAAACACTAAATTACAGAAAATAGAAAGAATTACAAGAATTTTAAACTAATTAACCCTAATCTAATCCCCCTAATAAAATAAAAAAGCACCCCCAAAATAATAAAATTTCCCTACCCTATACTAAATTACAAATAGCCCTTAAAAGGGCCTTTTGCGGGGCATTGCCCCAAAGTAATCAGCTCTTTTACCTGTAAAAAAAAAAATACAATACCCCCCCAACATTACAACCCACCACCCACATACCCCTACTCTAAAACCCACCCAATCCCCCCTTAAAAAAACCTAACACTAACCCCCTGAAGATCACCCTACCTTGAGCCTTCTTCACCCAGCCGGGCACAAGTGGACCTCCAGACCGGCAGAAGTCTTCATCCGATCGGGGCAGAAGAGGTCCTCCAGATGGCAGAAGGCTTCATCCAAGTGACATCTTCTATCTTTACAAATCTATCTTTACAGTACTTTACAAATGGTCAGTCTGCTCCTGTAAGAGATTTCTAACTTCTCACATTCAGTCTTCTGTATAACTAATCACGGATCTCCTTAAAACAATTAAATAATAAAGGGTCCTAACCTCCCATTGATTGACAGCATGGGAGGGCAGGGTTACACATTCAGCATGGATGTCATGTGAAAAACCCACACGGTCTGCCCTGCACACAGCCCCTCCATTCTTCCCTCGTTTTTAATATACCTTTTTCCCCTCATGGTTACACATATTAACACATAAATATATATGTATATAGGCATATACATATATATTTACTAGGAACACACAGTTCCCATAGACTGCATTGTAAAGGAACTTTTCAGTGCCATTTGTTTTCTAACACCCCACTCCAGTAGTTTTTTTATTAATGCCCTCTAGGGCATTTGGGGCACTTTTAGAAAATTAACCAAAAATCTGATCTAAGCGCTAATTGCTACCACAAGCTCGCAGTCGCAATAACCAGCAACTTGTAATGCCTGTAATGGCGATACAATCGGGATGATTGGCACTTCCTGCTAGCTGCCGATTAGCCGCAAATCTGCAGGGGGCGGCTTTGCACCAGCAGTTCACCAGAACTGCTGGTGCAATGATAAATGCCGAGAGCGTATGCTGTCGGCATTTATCGATGTGTAGCAGACATGATCCGCAATATCGGATCATGTCCACTCGCACAATGATAATTCGGCCCCTATGTCTGAACCAATGTTAAATGTTCAACAAATGTTCAGTATTCATTTAAGAGTAATACAGATTGTTCAGCAGACACATAAACTAATTTACCCTGAATATTTATTCCAAAAGATTCAGACTAACCACATTTTTCTCTGCTGCACATATCTAACGCACCTCAAATTGACTTCTATCAAATCAGGGACCTTATATTTTATTTCATGTTGCCCTGGCTTCCTCTGGTTTCTATGTTGCCTGTCACTAGCTTATTTTAGCCTTGTTTTCTGCCCACAACTAGTAAAGCCCCCCTTGCCCAACATATAACAGAAAATAAAGAAGTATTGTGGTATTGGTCCCACACAGAATGTTCCCTTTAGCAGATTGTGAGTACGATCGGGTTGATTGACAACCCCCTGCCGCCAATCTGCAGGAGGCGGCATTGCACCAGCAGCTCTCCGCATATTGCTTTCCGCATTCAGCGAGGTCTGTCGGACTTGATCCGCACTGTCGGATCAGGTCCGACAGACCGTTGTTAAATAGGCCTCAATATGGTAGCTGTGTTTGCAACAATGTTTGTAACAATCTTACACATATAGTGCTCAAGAAACATTCACACTCCTGAGCTTACCTAGGTTTAAAATACCAAGTGAACAAAGTCATTTTACGTTTTGACTTTCATGTGCTTTTAAGTTTGCTAATCATTATTTTGGCTACAGCCTCAGGATGTCATAAATTCATTTATGTTTTGTACATGAAATTATTTACCCAACAGACATGAAGACAGTAAAGATAAACTCTCTAACACATTATAGAGAAGTATCATAAAGCAACATCTTCTTAAAGAGATACTAATATTTTCCTGTCACACCATATACCAGGTGTTGATACCATTTTGATCTTTTTCTTGAATAAAGTGAAATATTTTACTGTCATTTAATGATTTAAGCCTGAGAGTCATGAGGTCACTAGGTACCACAAGCAGTTGAGGTGTTGTTGACAATTGTATTATTATTATTACTAGTATCTTTACTACTTATATTATATACTTAAGCACATCCAACACCATTGGACAAAAAATGTAATCCAAAAAAGGAAGAAAGACACAGGAGGCAAAGGATTAGCGCACACAACTTAAACAAAAAGGCACATGAAACCTACATTTTATCAATCATGATTTAGGTAATAAATACAACTTTCCAATTTGCTTCTATTTTCAAAATTGCCTCATTCTATTTGTATCCTTTGCTGAAGGAGCAACAATGCACTACTGGGAGCTAAGTGTATAAATCCTACTTAGGGATGTTTTTTATCAAAAGATACCTAAAGAATGAATACAATTAGATAACAGAAGTTAATTGAAAAGTTGTTTAAAATGGAATTGTCTATCTGACCATGACAAAAAATAACGTTGGTGTCCCTTTACATAATGTTAAAAGTAGTAGTTGGTGCTAGGACAACAGATTAACAATCTTGACCCCTCCCCCTCTCTCCCTGTGAACTTTAATGTGATTTAAATTTATTTTAATAATGTTTATTTATATACAGTAGGTCTAGATAACAAATTATGTGTTTATAATAGCTCGGGACACGATAAGCAATATTAATGGGCCATGCTACCGTTTACGTACAACTTGATATAATAAGTACATGGTAAACCTCATTTACCAAAGAATAGATAGCGCAACCAATGCTCTAAAGCATTCTATACTTACAATAGATATTACATCCACACTAAATATCGCTGATATTAGAAGCTGCAATTTATAGGTTGTGCTTCAGTGAATGTGGAAACTGCACTAAAATATTTAGTATGACTTGAAACCTGTTAAGTATAAGGGTTAAAACAAAGGGTTCACAAAACATATTGTTAGAGGTCCTCTCAGGGCCAGGATACCACTTGACACTGATCAGTATTCTGCACTTATTACATGGAGAAGAGTATTTCACTTGACTAGATATCTTGGAGAACAGCACTCATATAGACAGTAAGTGAAATCTAAGAACTGTTCTGTTTATTGACAGCTTGCACTGCTGTTACTGTATACATCACATACTAAATTGACACAGAGGGGCTTCATACACGCCCATTATTGCAACATAATAAGTGGAAAGCCACAAAGGGGTCAATTTATCAAAGAGCGAGCGGACATGATACGATGTAGCATATCATATCTGCTGCACATTGTATGCTGTCAGCATTTATCATTACACAAGCAGTTCTTGTGAACTGCTTGTTCAATGCTGCCCCCCGCAGATTTGCTGCCAATCGGCCGCTAGCAGGAGGTGTCAATCAGCCCGATCATAGCATTGGGAGGCCACAGTCTCAGAGCAGGCAGACAAGTTATGGAGCAGCGGGTATCGAGGGTTAATACCAGATGAAAGATGCCCTGAATATGGGATCAGCAACGCACGAATCCAGTTAATTTCCCCACAAACACGAGACCAAGCTCCGTCTTGAGGGTAAAACAGAATCTACTTTATTGAGGGCTATATGCCCGGTATTTAGGCAGGTCTCCCACCTGGTTGACACTCTCCTTCAACTCTCAGAGCTCTGTGTTTTCTTTAAAATCAGGTCCTTTTGCTTAGATACTTGACTATAGTCCTTCTCCTGCTTACTTCTTGTTCAAAAACAACTCCAACTGTCTTAGACAAAACAGTTACTCAAAACTGAAGTTAACCCCTCCAACAATAGTTACTCAAAACCGAAGTTAACCCCTCCAGTACTGTTGGATTTGCACCCTGTACCTATAATGGGCACAGGGTGACTTAACATAATGCCCGAATCCATAATCTGTAGGGAGGTTGACAGAAGGGTCTGTCACATGGCCCCCTCCTGGTGGGACCCTTTTGGCGGGTCAACTTGGGGATGACCGGACTAGGAGGTGGTAGAAATGTCAGTTTGCTGGGACAATCCATCTGCATTCCCGTTATGAGAGAGAATTCCTGTCCGTATAAATAAGGGTTCAACTTCTTCAGTGCCCAGACCAAGGCTAAACATTCCTTCAAGTTTTTGTTTTCAGAGACGCTTCTTTCCAGTTGAAGACAAATCTCATTGGCTTCTTTACGAGTTTTTTGTGCCTGCTCTTTATAGGTATCCACAATCCCTTCATACTGACATAGGGTGCCCTTGAGTTGCTGCACCTCACTATGAGCCAGCATCAGCTTTTCCTCCAGTGTCGCTAAGTTTGTCTTTAATGTGTCATGTTCCACTCTGAATCTGGTGTTTTCTGCGGTCTGTCGGTGCAGCTTGTCTAGCAGAGATTCCCATTCTAAACACGCTTTTTCCTCTGCGCTCTTCTTCTCTCCCGCTAGCACTGTTACGTGATTGTTTAACGTGACCATTTCATCCTCTACTTGACTCTTCTTCATCAGCGCTTTGTAACGGGACTTCCACGTATCAATAGCGGATAGAGATTTACTGAGCTCAGCGTCCTGGGGCTTAGCATCAGGTGGGTCAGTCTCGGCGGCACGGGTCTGGGTACGGGTAGTCACAGGGTTAACATCAGCGGGACCCATGGAAGCATAGGCAGAAACAAGGGGGGCCAAGTCATTTCCAAGGAGAACATCAACTGGTAAGTCCTTCATGACCCCCACATTCACATGTCTAGAGCCCACTCCCCAATCCAAATGTACCCGGGCAACAGGTAAGCGGAACACAGCACCCCCTGCTACCCTCACAGCCACAGTGTCTCTGGTGTGCTAAGGTCTCTGGTGTGCAAGGTCATGGTAGCACCAGTATCCCGTAGACCACTGACCTCCTTCCCATTCACTTTAACCAGTTGCCGGTGCTGTTGCCGGTTATCCCAGCTTGCACGGGGTCTGCTTCATGTAGGATGCCCCAGCATTCTTCCTCCTCTACGCAGTGGGCAGCAGGCTGAGGGTTACATGGGTTTCCGCTGGCGGGTCTTCTCCAGGACTGTGCTTGGTTCGCTGTGTTTAGGGGACACTCTGGTCTTTTGTGCCCTAGTTGCTTACATCCAAAGCACCGAATAGGCTGTGAGTAATCCCGTGAATTGAACCGGGCTCTCTGAGGATAGTTCATGGCTGAAGGCGGTGTGGTAGAGCGGTGCACCGGGGGTTGGTAACTGGTAGCTGCTGGGGTGACTGTGGGTCTGTACTCCACTCTGGCAGGGATCTTAGTGGTAGCAGTGTCCAGTTTGCAGGCATCCGTATACTCATCTGCCAGGTGAGCAGCTTCATGCAGGGTGGAGGGTTTATGGTCCCGAACCCACTCTCTAACTCCTACGGATAACTTGTCGAAGCAATGTTCCAACAGGAATAGCTGCAGCACCTCTTCCCCAGATACGGCTTGGCACCCCGCTATCCAGTGAGCTGCTGTGAGGTGCACTTTACATGCCCACTCGACGTAGGAATCTCCAGCTAGTTTAACAGTGTCTCTGAACCGTCTCCTGTATGCCTCCGGTGTAATCGCATACCTGGAGAGCAGAGACTCTTTTACAGCATTATAATCCCCGACTTCCTCATCTGGAATGGCCCGAAAAGCCTCGCTGGCCCGGCCGGATAATTTTCTGGATAATATCGTGACCCATTCCTCTGCGGGTACCTTGTGTAGTGCACATTGCCTCTCAAAATCCGCAAGGTACCCATCAATCTCTCCTTCTGTTTCAATGAAGTTTTTAAAAGCTGCAAAATGTACTTTTCTGTTTTCCACTGGGGTTGCTGTGACTTGGGCTGCTGCAGCGCCGCTTTGGCGAAGTAGGTTGGCCTCCACGGCTGCTATGACCCGGTTGAAAATTTCGGCAGACGGGTTGGGACCATAATGTGCCAGTCTTATTTTAACCGCCCGGTCAAAGCTTGCTTCTTCGGGGGTTCTGTCTGATATGCTGGGCTCATTGGTTCCTTCGGGCCCTGGTACTCCGTCCATTTCTGTCAGTATTGTAATAATCTCCCTCTTCCTGAGGTTACTGGGCTGTTGGCCTTGTTGTTCTAGCAGGTCTTTAAGGGTGGCTCTTTTCAGCCTTTCATAAGGTATTCTGTTAGGTCCGGATGTGTAGTTGCTCTTCTGGGCGATGAGGACCATCCCGTCGTTTGCCACCAATTGTTATGGTATAACCCTGTTATCGAGGGTTAATACCAGATGAAAGATGCCCTGAATACGGGATCAGCAACGCACAAATCCAGTTAATTTCTCCACAAACACAAGACCAAGCTCCGTCTTGAGGGTAAAACAGAATCTACTTTATTGAGGGTTATATACCCGGTATTTATGCAGGTCTCCCACCTGGTTGACACTCTCCTTCAACTCTCAGAGCTCTATGTTTTCTTTAAAATCAGGTCTTTTTGCTTAGATACTTGTTTATAGTCCTTCTCCTGCTTACTTCTTGTTCAAAAACAACTCCAACTGTGTTAGACAAAACAGTTACTCAAAACTGAAGTTAACCCCTCCAACAACAGTTACTCAAAACTGAAGTTAACCCCTCCAGTACTGTTGGATTTGCACCCTGTACCTATAATGGGCACAGGGTGACTTAACATAATGCCCGAATCCATAATCTGTAGGGAGGTTGACAGAGGGGTCTGTCACACTTCATAACTGCTGTTTCCAGTGAGCCTGAAGGCTCGCACAGAAACAGGGGCATTCAGAGCTTGATAATTCAGCCCCAATGTCTTAGACATAAATTGGTTTATGTGAAAAGCAAGAAACCATGAAGCTTAAAACAGAGATAAGAAAGTATGTAGTGGGACCTAACTGTAGCAGAGAGGCAGTAGGATCTGTAATATCTTTTGGGTAGGCAGAGACAAGCAAGTAACTACTCTTGGTAATTGTAGCAGACAGGCAGTAGGATCTGTAATGTATTTTGGGTAGGCAGAGACAAGCAAAAAACTACTCTTGGTAAGCTGTAGCGGAGAGGCAGTAGGATCTGTAATATCTTTTGGGTAAGCAGAGACAATGAAATAACTACTCTTGGTAATTGTAATAATAACCCCTTTCCACCAAGAACTAGACGACACATAGCTTGGGAGTCAACAACGACTTTTTTTTTTCAACCGGAAAAACAAACACTTTTTAAAAACAGTCTCCCCTACAAGGGGTTTCCCAGCTGAAACAGCAGGGAGTTTAAACAGTAACATACAGTTTAACATACATTTTAAACATTATCCTAAATAAGAATTCCTGCATAGTTCATAAGTGGCGAGGTTTGCCACACTAATTATGCGGTGGGAACATGTTTATGTTATAAGGTGCCTAGCTACACATATTTACCAGATAAAGATATGTCTCTGTCACAGCATAAATAAGGAGACTTAGGCCTAGATTTGGAGTTTGGCGGTAGCCGTGAAAACCAGTGTTAGAGGCTCCTAACGCTGGTTTTAGGCTACCTCCGGTATTTGGAGTCACTCAAAATAGGGTCTAACGCTCACTTTTCAGCCGCGACTTTTCCATACCGCAGATCCCCTTATGTAAATTGCGTATCCTATCTTTTCAATGGGATTTTTCTAACTCCGGTATTTAGAGTCGTGTCTGAAGTGAGCGTTAGAACTCTAACGACAAAACTCCAGCCGCAGGAAAAAAGTCAGTAGTTAAGAGCTTTCTGGGCTAACGCCGGTTTATAAAGCTCTTAACTACTGTACTCTAAAGTACACTAACACCCATAAACTACCTATGTACCCCTAAACCGAGGTCCCCCCACATCGCCGACACTCGATTAAATTTTTTTAACCCCTAATCTGCCGACCGCCACCTACGTTATACTTATGTACCCCTAATCTGCTGCCCCTAACACAGCCAACCCCTATATTATATTTATTAACCCCTAACCTGCCCCCCACAACGTCGCAGCCAGCTACCTACAATAATTAACCCCTAATCTGCCGACTGCAAAGCGCCGCCACCAACGTTATACTTATGTACCCCTAATCTGCTGCCCCTAACACCGCCGACCCCTATATTATATTTATTAACCCCTAATCTGCCCCCCTCAACGTCGCCTCCACCTGCCTACACTTATTAACCCCTAATCTGCTGACCGGACCGCACCGCTATTATTATAAAGTTATTAACCCCTAATCCGCCTCACTAACCCTATAATAAATAGTATTAACCCCTAATCTGCCCTCCCTAACATCGCCGACACCTAACTTCAAACATTAACCCCTAATCTGCCGACTGGAGCTCACCGCTATTCTAATAAATGTATTAACCCCTAAAGCTAAGTCTAACCCTAACACTAACACCCCCCTAAGTTAAATATAATTTAAGTCTAACGAAATATTGATCGGAACAGCCAATAGAATGCGAGCTCAATCTGATTGGCTGATAGAATCCTATCAGCCAATCGGAATTCGAGGGACGCCATCTTGGATGACGTCATTTAAAGGAACCGTCATTCGTCGTTCAGTCGTCGGCCAGGATGGATGTTCCGCGTCGGAGGTCTTCAGGATCCTGCCGCTCCGCTCCGGATGGATGACCATAGAAGATCCCGCTTGGATGAAGACTTCAATCGGATGGAAGACCTCTTCTGCCCCGCTTGGATGAAGACTTCAGCCGGATCATGGACCTCTTCAGCCCCCCGCTTGGGCTTGGATCAGGACATCGGAGGAGCTCTTCTGGACAGATCGGTGAACCCGGTGAGGTGAAGACAAGGTAGGAAGATCTTCAGGGGCTTAGTGTTAGGTTTATTTAAGGGGGGTTTGGGTTAGATTAGGGGTATGTGGGTGGTGGGTTGTAATGTTGGGGGGCTTGGGTATTGTATGGTTTTTTTTACAGGCAAAAGAGCTGAACTTCTTGGGGCATGCCCCGCAAAGGGCCCTGTTCAGGGCTGGTAAGGTAAAAGAGCTTTGAACTTTAGTAATTTAGAATAGGGTAGGGCATTTTTTTATTTTGGGGGGCTTTGTTATTTTATTAGGGGGCTTAGAGTAGGTGTAATTAGTTTAAAATTGTTGTAATATTTTTCTTATGTTTGTAAATATTTTTTTATTTTTTGTAACTTAGTTCTTTTTTATTTTTTGTACTTTAGCAAGTTTATTTAATTGTATTTATTTGTAGGAATTGTATTTAATTAATTTATTGATAGTGTAGTGTTAGGTTAATTGTAGGTAATTGTAGGTAGTTTATTTAATTAATGTATTGATAGTGTAGTGTTAGGTTTAATTGTAACTTAGGTTAGGATTTATTTTACAGGTAATTTTGTAATTATTTTAACTATTTTAGCTATTAAATAGTTCTTAACTATTTAATAGCTATTGTACCTGGTTAAAATAAATACAAAGTTACCTGTAAAATAAATATTAATCCTAAAATAGCTATAATATAATTATAATTTATATTGTAGCTATATTAGGATTTATTTTACAGGTAAGTATTTAGCTTTAAATAGGAATAATTTATTTAATAAGAGTTAATTAATTTCGTTAGATTTAAATTATATTTAACTTAGGGGGGTGTTAGTGTTAGGGTTAGACTTAGCTTTAGGGGTTAATACATTTATTAGAATAGCGGTGAGCTCCAGTCGGCAGATTAGGGGTTAATGTTTGAAGTTAGGTGTCGGCGATGTTAGGGAGGGCAGATTAGGGGTTAATACTATTTATTATAGGGTTAGTGAGGCGTATTAGGGGTTAATAACTTTATAATAATAGCGGTGCGGTCCGGTCGGCAGATTAGGGGTTAATAAGTGTGGGCAGGTGGAGGCGACGTTGTGGGGGGCAGATTAGGGGTTAATAAATATAATATAGGGGTCGGCGATGTTAGGGCAGCAGATTAGGGGTACATAGGGATAATGTAAGTAGCGGCGGTTTACGGAGCGGCAGATTAGGGGTTAATAATAATATGCAGGGGTCAGCGATAGCGGGGGCGGCAGAATAGGGGTTAATAAGTGTAAGGTTAGGGGTGTTTAGACTCGGGGTACATGTTAGAGTGTTAGGTGCAGACGTAGGAAGTGTTTCCGCATAGCAAACAATGGGGCTGCGTTAGGAGCTGAACGCGGCTTTTTTGCAGGTGTTAGTTTTTTTTTCAGCTCAAACAGCTCCATTGTTTCCTATGGGAAAATCGTGCACGAGCACGTTTTTGAGGCTGGCCGCTTGCGTAAGCAACTCTGGTATCGAGAGTTGAAGCTGCGTTAAATATGCTCTACGCTCCTTTTTTGGAGCCTAACGCAGCCTTTATGTGGACTCTCAATACCAGAGTTATTTTTATGGTGCGGCCAGAAAAAAGCTGGCGTTAGCTACGTGGGTCGTTACCGACAAAACTCCAAATCTAGGCCTTAGTTTTATAGCCTAATAAAGGTCAGTGTTTGTTCAGAATGGCTGAATAGAGACAAGATGGAGGCAGGTTGGTTACATATAATTCTTACACACTTCAAAAACATGTTAGAGTATTACACTAATATATACACTTTGTAATAAAAAAATCATAATACTATTAATAAAAATGGTTTATAATGGTTAAAGGTGTTATGGTATATAGCAAAGTGTATGACTAGATAGATCTTCAATATATGTACATATGTGTATAAATATATATTGTACATTAAGCAACATTAAGCACCCCTTAATGTGATTTATTTGCAGTGAGAGAAACAAAATATGATTGATGTTTACCACGGTTTTTCATTATTAATAGACATTAAACACAAGCTGCATGATAATTACCTTCACATCTCAGAAGTTTTTTACAATGAATAATGCAGCTTTACTTGGTAAAGAAAAAAAAAAGTATATTGTTTATTTATTTTTTAATTTTCCTTTTTAATTATTTTTCTCTCCTCATAATAAAGACTACTTGCTAACCAATCCCAAACTAATAGGATTTGAGCATAAAATATTGTTTGGCCACTCACAGTACTAGATTGTGGCAGCCTTCTTCTATTTAGATGGGGTGTGTAAGAGAGCGCTTTGAGCTAAATAGGTTTTACATGGATCCATGAGAATTTTAGACTATCTTCTTTTTAAATTGTTTTAGATAGATTCACACGTCTATTTTTTATGTGTCTATTTTTAATATGTTTGATTAAAATATCATTTTAACTATAACACTGTGGTCTCCATCTATTTAGCTCAAAGCGCTCTCTTACACACCCCATCCAAACATTGCTTTAATTGATAGTCCACTAGGGGACTTTAGTAAGCGAACTTTAGGGGAAGTGCCAGCGCTCAGTTCACTATCCATTTTTTAAAGCAGGTATTTAAGCAGACATATTGCTTTCTATTTGAGATGTGCAGCTGAGAAATTTTAATTTTTATACAAAATTTTCGTTCCTAATATTCAGGGATATTCATTTCCACGAATGTTCAGTAGCTGCACTATTTGGTATTTGTTTTGTTTAAAATTAAATGAATACTGAATTTTAGTCAAACATTTACTTTTGTTTTTGTTAAATCTAATGTTTTAAAGCGCCAGGGGAAAAATGTTCCCCTGTAGCTGCGATACTTACCTCAGCGCACTATGGAGAGCGCGCTAACCCTTTCATCTTCTTGCCATAACTCCGGCCACACTAACTGCAGGCTTAAAGCTCTCAGTTGCCAGGACCAGTGCCCTCTCTTTAACCCCTTATTTTTTTTAAAAGGAAACATATAAATAATGTAAAAATGTTTTAATATATATTGCAATAATACTATGCTTTCAATAATGAAACATTTTATGCATTGTTACATTTTGAAATGAATGGACGTATAAAGAAACATTAAGTATCACAATTTTTTTTTTCATATTAATTATTCCCAGTAAGAGAAACCAAAACTTATGAAGCTTTTAGAATAGGCTTTGGCAGTAATAAACTTAGCTTGTACAAAGGTTTAAGATGTTTGATGTTTAAGGACTTTTTCGCAAATTAAGCTCTTTTTTTACATTACATATAATATATTTATATATTTATTTATTTATATATTTATTTATATATTTATTTAGAGTTCACAGATCTGCGTTTCTCTGGGGGATCACATGGCTGTGAAGGGAACCTGGAAATCTTCTATAATGGAAGCTGGGGATACGCGTGCAATGACTTCATATTCCCAGATGATGTCACAGTCTCAGTTATTTGTAGGTATCTGCAATGTAAACCCACTGGAAGTCTACAACCAATTTACAGATATAAAGCAAGATCTGCAAGTTCTCCATACTGGATAAATCATATTGCATGCCGAAAAAGCGATAAACTTCCCTCGCACTGCCCATCGTCACCCTGGGACCCTGGCTCCTGCGATAGCTTCGGTGTGGCTAAAATTAAGTGTGGTGGGTATGAATATATTTCTATATCAGTAAAAAATTGCATTTTGAGTAGTTTTATTTAACTATAAATAAATGTTCACCTTATAACTGATATTTTTATAAATAATATTGTTTCAGTTTAAAATTTACATTACAACTGACTCTGAATCACTATTTGACACAATCCGGCATTATTTTAGATAGACTTAATATTAAATTAAATTATAATCATTATAACAGGGTGCCGTGTATGGGAAGGAGATGCATACATTATACAAATATACAATCAAAACCATAATTTAAAAATCATACAAAATGAATAATTAAACTATTTATCAAAAAAAAAATCTATTGTTAAGGTACATAAAAAATAATAACAGAATTGTTCACAACAAATCTTATTTGATCAAAAACAAAAAAATGTTTCTATAAATTACATAACAATAAATTGTGTTAAATATGCACAGCGTAAAACGGAATCTAACTACACTGGATGTGCAAAAAACACGTAGAAATTGTACTTATAAGTGCAATATACAAAGCGTAATTGTTTCATTGTAAAATGGGCTGAACATGGGTGTTCCGGATGTATGTAAAATTGTCTCTCAAATCCCAGTGTCCTTATCTAAGCATTTCTGCACTACAGATCTCACTGTTTTTTCTCACAAATTAAAAGTTGGCGAGTTTTTTATCAAAATAATCAAAATACAACCTATCATATAAAAATAACAGAGAATTTGTGGTACAGTGCACTTAAAACAGCATCATTTGATTAGAATTAGACATAAGGGTCTATTTATCAGGCTCGCCAGAAACACAAGTTATGAAGCAGCGGTCTAAAGACCGCTGCTCCATAACCTGTCCACCTGCTCTGAGGTGGCGGACAGAAATCAACCCGATCGAATACGATTGGGTTGTTTGACACCCGCGAATCTGCAGGGGATGGTATTGCACCAGCAATTCACAAGAACTGCTGGTGCAATGATAAATGCAGACAGTGTATAGCTACAGCGGATCATGTCCGTCCGCACAATGATAAATTGACCCCATAATTATAAAGTATAAACATACGCCGGTTCCTCCCTGTATACTCCTCTATTGCAAACTTATAATTTCAAAGAGCTCTGATTATTTCTATGGGAACCATCTCACCACTCGCAGGGACAGCCCGTCTGTTTATAGAATACCAAGAGGGCAGCCACTGCAAGTGTCAGCAAGGAAAACAATGTCTAGCAAAGTTTTTAGAATTAGGGTCTCAGTGAGCTGCTCAATGTTACATAAGTAATGAATTGGCTAAGGCATGAAAACCATTATGTTAGTCTATAATCCCAAGCTAATGTAAATCAAAAATAAGCAACAGCAGGAAAGGAGAACGTCATGCAAAGTGATTGATTATTGCTAAAGATGTCCTTGACTTTAGTTTTCTATAGTCTCTTAACAAGCCCATCATGTGAAATTAACCCTTTCATTTTTTGTGATTTTTATTCATAGAGGGTAAATGACACAGTGGGGTCTATTTATTAACGTGCGGATGGACATGATCCGCTAAAGTGAACCATGTCCGCCTCACATCGATAAATGCCGACTTTGTCATTGCACCCACAGCTCTTGTGAACTGCTAGTGCAATACCGCCCCCTGCAGATTCGCGGCCAATCGGCCAGTAGCAGAAGGTGTCAATCAGCCCGATTGTACATGATCGTGCGGATTGCTATACGTCGCCTAAGAGGCGGCGTATGAGTTTAGGAGCAGCGATCTTAAGACCGCTGCTTCTTAACTCATGTTTCCAGCGAGCCTAAAGGCTCACGCACAGAAACAAGGGGAACAGGGACCATTCAGCCCTTGTTACATAGACCCCAGTGCATCAAACATCCATGGCATGATAAGCAGAAATAAATTGTGTAATCAGTCAAAGCTTATCCATCATTTTGTGTGATTAACACTTACATGCAATTATAAATGAACATGCATATAATTATATTTTATTTGTGGAAATTTCACAATTAATTATATATAATTTACTGACTTTTTTAACAGTTTTATATGCAAGTAAATCATTTAGTACAATATGGAGCGAGCATGCACAAGACTGACAACTGTGTGATAGCCAAGATATGCAATACCAGGTTTTCAAGAGGTTAAATATCTTTATTATGCCATTTCAATTGATTATAGCAAACATATCCAAAAATATTCTCAGCTGAAAGTATTTAATGAGTTATCAAGTTAATTTTCCAATAGGTTAGCACTGCAAATAAAATAAATGTATCATACAGCATTAATCTATTTAAAGGATTACAAACCCCTGTAAAAAATCAGACTCATACCAATGTTTTTGTTATAGTGGATTAAAATGGGTTAAAAAAATAAAAAACACAAGATAAATATGAAATTGTGGCAAAAAATAATGGAGTGGAATAGAGTCATCAGGGCCAATTTATCAAATGTCGGGCGGACATGATTCGCTGTAGCGGATCATGTCCGCCCGACATCGCTAAATGCCAACAGCATACGCTGTCGGTATTTATCGTTGCACAAGCATTTCACAAGAAATGCTTGTGCAATGCCGCCCCCTGCACATTTGCGGGCAATTGGCTGCTAACAGGGGATGTCAATCATCCCAATCGTATCTGATCGGGGTGATTGCAGTCCGCCACCTCAGAGGTGGCAGAGAAGTTAAGGAGCAGTGGACTTAAGATCGCTGCTTCTTAAATCCTAAAAGCTCCTACGGAATAAGCAGCATCCGCTACTTGATAAATGTACCCCATTGTCTGTGTTTTTCTATGAACACATCAGAAGCAAACTGTCACAACCACTTATGCTAAAATCATGCTAGATAATAAGTTAAGGGACAGTAAAGTAAAAATGAAATGACCATGATTCAGATAGAACATACAAATTTAAACAACATTCCAATTATCTTCTGTTATCAAATGTTCTTTGTTCTCTTGGTATCCTTTATTGAAGAATACATCTCAGTAGGCTGATAGGGGGAATAGGAGCCTGCATGTGTGCTTCTATGGCAGCAGTGTTTGAAACTAACATTTCAACTATGTATAACACTGCTAGAAACATTGTTGCAAGACACATTCATGCTCCTGAGCTCACCTATGATTACTCTTGAACAAAGGATAACAAGAGAATTAAGCAAAATTGATAATAGATGTAAAATGGTAAATAGTTTCAAATGTCTTCCTCCATCCAATCTATTTAAATTTAATCCCATTAAATACAAATTAGCTGAACTAATTCTTCATCCAAATAATAAAACAGTCATTTCAATAGTAAGGGTTGGTAACAGATCAGATGTATTGCGACAGTCATTTTACTACCAGTAGTGCCTGGTCAGCCATCACACTTAAAATGCACAAATATTTTATAAGATAGTGAGAGTTCAGAAGCCGTCACATGTGAAATCAAAGTCAAGTCCTCCCAACACGATAGAGCTTTTAATCCCACACACTTTCTTATGGTCAATGTTTTGCCTCCAGCAAGGATTGATGCTGAGACCAATTTCCTCCTCACAGAGACCTAGATTTGGACGGCTTGATTTGGAGTTTTGTCGGTAACGACCCAAAAACTAACGCCGGCTTTTTTCTGGCCGCACCATAAAAATAACTCTGGTATTGAGAGTCCACAGAATGGCTGCGTTAGGCTCCAAAAAAGGAGCGTAGAGCATTTTTAACGCAGCTTCAACTCTCGATACCAGAGTTGCTTACGCAAGCGGCCAGCCTCAAAAACGAGCTCGTGCACGATTCCCCCATAGGAAACAATGGAGCTGTTTGAGCTGAAAAAAAACCAAACACCTGCAAAAAAGCCGCGTTCAGCTCCTAACGCAGCCCCATTGTTTGCTATGCGGTAACCCTTCCTACGTCTGCACTTAACACTCTAACATGTACCCCGAGTCTAAACACCCCTAACCTTACACTTATTAACCCCTAATCTGCCGCCCCCGCTATCGCTGACACCTGCATTTTATTTTTAACCCCTAATCTGCCGCTCCGTAAACCGCCGCTACTTACATTATCCTTATGTACCCCTAATCTGCTGCCCCTAACACCGCCGACCCCTATATTATATTTATTAACCCCTAATCTGCTGCCCACAACGTCGCCCCCACCTGCCTACACTTATTAACCCCTAATCTGCCGAGCGGACCGCACCGCTATTATTATAAAGTTATTAACCCCTAATCCTCCTCACTAACCCTATAATAAATAGTATTAACCCCTAATCTGCCCTCCCTAACATCGCCGACACCTAACTTCAATTATTAACCCCTAATCTGCCGGCCGGAGCTCACCGCTATTCTAATAAATGGATTAACCCCTAAAGCTAAGTCTAACCCTAACACTAACACCCCCCTAAGTTAAATATAATTTAAATCTAACGAAATAAATTAACTCTTATTAAATAAATTATTCCTATTTAAAGCTAAATACTTACCTGTAAAATAAACCCTAATATAGCTACAATATAAATTATAATTACATTGTAGCTATTTTAGGATTAATATTTATTTTACAGGCAACTTTGTAATTATTTTAACCAGGTACAATAGCTATTAAATAGTTAAGAACTATTTAATAGTTACCTAGTTAAAATAATTACAAAATTACCTGTAAAATAAATCCTAACCTAAGTTACAATTAAACCTAACACTATACTATCATTAAATTAATTAAATAAAATACCTACAATTACCTACACTATCAATACATTAATTAAATACAATATCTACAAATAACTACAATGAAATAAACTAACTAAAGTACAAAAAATAAAAAAGAACTAAGTTACAAAAAATAAAAAAATATCTACAAACATAAGAAAAATATTACAACAATTTTAAACTAATTACACCTACTCTAAGCCCCCTAATAAAACAACAAAGCCCCCCAAAATAAAAAATGCCCTACCCTATTCTAAATTACTAAAGTTAAAAGCTCTTTTACCTTACCAGCCCTGAACAGGGCCCTTTGCGGGGCATGCCCCAAGAAGTTCAGCTCTTTTGCTTGTAAAAAAAACATACAATACCCCCCCCCCCCAACATTACAACCCACCACCCACATACCCCTAATCTAACCCAAACCCCCCTTAAATAAACCTAACACTAAGCCCCTGAAGATCATCCTACCTTGTCTTCACCTCACCAGGTGTCACCGATCCATCCTGGCTCCAAAATCTTCATCCAACCCAAGCGGGGGTTGGCGATCCATCATCCGGTGGCTGAAGAGGTCCAGAAGAGGCTCCAAAGTCTTCATCCTATCCGGGAAGAAGAGGCGATCCGGACCGGCAACCATCTTGATCCAAGCGGCATCTTCTATCTTCATCCGATGACGACCGGCTCCATCCTGAAGACCTCCACCGCGGACCCATCTTCTTCCGGCGACGTCCAACTGAAGAATGACGGTTCCTTTAAGGGACGTCATCCAAGATGGCGTCCCTCGAATTCCGATTGGCTGATAGGATTCTATCAGCCAATCGGAATTAAGGTAGGAATATTCTGTAAAAAAAAACCATACAATACACATCCAAGATGGCGTCCCTCGAATTCCGATTGGCTGATAGGATTCTATCAGCCAATCGGAATTAAGGTAGGAATATTCTGATTGGCTGATGGAATCAGCCAATCAGAATCAAGTTCAATCCGATTGGCTGATCCAATCAGCCAATCAGATTGAGCTTGCATTCTATTGGCTGTTCCGATCAGCCAATAGAATGCGAGCTCAATCTGATTGGCTGATTGGATCAGCCAATCGGATTGAACTTGATTCTGATTGGCTGATTCCATCAGCCAATCAGAATATTCCTACCTTAATTCCGATTGGCTGATAGAATCCTATCAGCCAATCGGAATTCGAGGGACGCCATCTTGGATGTGTATTGTATGGTTTTTTTTTACAGGCAAAAGAGCTGAACTTCTTGGGGCATGCCCCGCAAAGGGCCCTGTTCAGGGCTGGTAAGGTAAAAGAGCTTTGAACTTTATTAATTTAGAATAGGGTAGGGCATTTTTTATTTTGGGGGGCTTTGTTGTTTTATTAGGGGGCTTAGAGTAGGTGTAATTAGTTTAAAATTGTTGTAATATTTTTCTTATGTTTGTAAATATTTTTTTATTTTTTGTAACTTAGTTCTTTTTTATTTTTTGTACTTTAGCTAGTTTATTTAATTGTATTTATTTGTAGGAATTGTATTTAATTAATTTATTGATAGTGTAGTGTTAGGTTAATTGTAGGTAATTGTAGGTAGTTTATTTAATTAATTTATTGATAGTGTAGTGTTAGGTTTAATTGTAACTTAGGTTAGTATTTATTTTACAGGTAATTTTGTAATTATTTTAACTATTTTAGCTATTAAATAGTTCTTAACTATTTAATAGCTATTGTACCTGGTTAAAATAAATACAAAGTTACCTGTAAAATAAATATAAATCCTAAAATAGCTATAATATAATTATAATTTATATTGTAGCTATATTAGGATTTATTTTACAGGTAAGTATTTATCTTTAAATAGGAATAATTTATTTAATAAGAGTTAATTAATTTCGTTAGATGTAAATTATATTTAACTTAGGGGGATGTTAGTGTTAGGGTTAGACTTAGCTTTAGGGGTTAATACATTTATTAGAGTAGCGGTGAGCTCCAGTCGGCAGATTAGGGGTTAATAATTGAAGTTAGGTGTCGGCGATGTTAGGGAGGGCAGATTAGGGGTTAATACTATTTATTATAGGGTTAGTGAGGCGGATTAGGGGTTAATAACTTTATTAGAGTAGCGGTGCGGTCCGCTCGGCAGATTAGGGGTTAATAAGTGTAGGCAGATGGAGGCGACGTTGAGGGGGGCAGATTAGGGGTTAATAAATATAATATAGGGGTCGGCTGTGTTAGGGGCAGCAGATTAGGGGTACATAGGGATAATGTAAGTAGCGGCGGTTTACGGAGCGGCAGATTAGGGGTTAAAAATAAAATGCAGGTGTCAGCGATAGCGGGGGCGGCAGATTAGGGGTTAATAAGTGTAAGGTTAGGGGTGTTTAGACTCGGGGTACATGTTAGGGTGTTAGGTGCAGACGTAGGAAGTGTTTCCCCATAGCAAACAATGGGGCTGAGTTAAGAGCTGAACGCGGCTTTTTTGCAGGTGTTAGGTTTTTTTTCAGCTCAAACAGCCCCATTGTTTCCTATTGCGTAAGCAACTCTGGTATTGAGAGTTGAAGCTGCGTTAAAAATGCTCTACGCTCCTTTTTTGTAACCTAACGCAGCCTTTATGTGGACTCTCAATACCAGAGTTATTTTTATGGTGCGGCCAGAAAAAAGCCGGCGTTAGTTTTTCGGGTCGTTACCGACAAAACTCCAAATCTAGCCGAGAGCCTGCAAACAAGTCAGAAAAGTTGACAAGCGTCACAAAATAAAGAACAAAACCCTGTGCTGGAATCACTGAGATTAGCAACACAATTACTCAAGAAATCCCAAAATATGACGTTATGGGGTCTATTTATCATGATGTGAGCGGACATGATCTGATATTGCGGATCATGTCGCTGCACATCGATATATGCCGACAGCATACACTCGTGGCATTTATCATTGCACCAGCAGTTCTGGTGAACTGCTGGTGCAGTGCCACCCCCTGCAGATTCGCGGCCAATCGGCCGCTAGCAGGGGGTGTCAATCAACCCGATCGTATTTGATTGAGTTGATTTCCGGCAATGTCTGTTCGCCTCCTCAGAGCAGGCGGACTGGTTATGGAGCAGCAGCCTTTAGACCGCTGCTTCATAACTTGAGTTTCTGGCGAGCCTAAAGGCTCGCCAGAAACACGGGCATCAAGCTCCGTTCGGCCCCTAAACCTGATAGAAAACAAAAAACGTGCGTGTGCCTATAAAAAGGCTAAATCTGACAGCTAACTTTAAATTATAATTGATAAATATTAAAATGATTCAATAATTCAAAATGTATTCATCAATTTCTTAGAACAAAACAACACTTTGGAAATAAAACTAAAAATGAATCCAAAAGAAGTTGAATTTACCATACTTACTAAATTGTGCATAATATGGACCAAACTGGTGCAGCTCATGTCTCTGTACATCATACTGACCCCTTGGAAGAGGGATCTACTGACAATTTGACCCCTTCACAGCAATGTTTGCTATGTAAGGATTGTTGTTGTGTCCCCCTGACACTATGGGCCTTTTGAGCTAAAGATTTCCACTCTGGCAAAATGATCTTGGAAGTCTCGTCAGTATGGCTAGGCAGAACATTTTAGAAATGCAAATTGTATATTAAAAGATGTTTATCTCACGATGGGCAAGATCAAAAGTCGTGTTGTGAAAAACTCCACGCGTTATGACTTTTTTGCATTTGGGGTTGCACAGCTATTACAAATAACTTGAGAAATAACTTATTTTGCATGCACGTTAAGCCGCATAATGCAAACTGCGAAATCACGTGCACATTCATGTATTCCCCATAGAAGTCAATGGAGAAGATAAATTTTAAAAAAAAACACAAAAACCCTCTTAAGACCGCTGGTCCATAACTGGTCTGCTACATCTGTTCCGCCCGATCCTATACAATTGGGTTGATAGACACCCCCTGCTAGTGGCCGATTGGCTGCAAATCTGCAGGGGGCGGCATTGCACAAGCAGTTCACTAGGACTGCTTGTGCAATGTTAAATGCTGACAGCGTATGCTGTTGGCATTCAGCAATGTCTGGCGGACATGATACGATAAAGTGATTATTTCTGCCAGACATTGATCAATCGGCCCCCAAAGGTTAACCTCAAATAAAACAGATGAATGCTGCCAATAGTGAAGTCCTGTGAGACTACAGGGTTAATTCACATGTAAGCTGTATACACACATACTGCAGGGGTTCACATCAAGCTCTAGATAGAAAAGCAATGGGAGACTCCAGCAGGAGCAGATAGAAGTGAACTCAGATGAATGTTAAAACAATTTATTACAACATGTGTTAAAATCACAGGGGTTTACAGAGAACAACCACAACTAGCACATCCGTATATTACACAGACTGTATATTGTAAACAATGTCTATCATTAGGGTTTGCAGTTCAGAAGGTTTAACTCCCCCCACAACGTGAAATCACAAGCTCAAAATCCAATGATCGTTTCAACAAATAGTCGCTTGGTGATATGTTATGCAATGCCCATATTCTCCTCAAAAAGTGTAGATGAAAAAGCGAATATTTCATATTGCGAAAAAAAATTTGCAACGGAATATGTTCTATTTATTTCTAAATAAACATTTCTCTATATATGTGGTGATTTTTGGACTGATATATCTATTTATTGTGAGCTATGTATATGAATATATAAATATATATGTCTAGATATCTCCAGATCTATATGCGAAAATCTTTTTTAAAATCCCTCTGAGATATTGTTTAATGTGCATAGGATTGTAATGTAAACTCTTTTCCTTATCTCCATAGTTAAACATATCTCTATACATAGAAATCCATCGCCTAGATTACAAGTTTTGTCGGTAAAGACCTGCGGGGCTAACGGGTCTTTTTTTTCCAGCGCTCACTTAAGCCAACGTTGGTATTACAAGTAGTGATGTCGCGAACTGTTCGCCGGAGAACAGTTCCCGGCGATCGTAGCTTGTTCGCGTTCGCCGCGGCGGGCGAACATATGCGATGTTCGATCCGCCCCCTATTAGTCATCATTGATGAAACTTTGACCCTGTGTCTCACAGTCTGATGACACATTTCAGCCAATCAGCAGCAGACACTTCCTCCCAGACCCTCCCAGCTACTGGGCAGCAGCCATTTTAGAGTCATAACGATCTTGCTTTCTTAGTGAGAGGAGGTTTAGTGCTGCTGCTGTTGATATTATAGGGAAATAGATAGCTAGGCTAGTGTATTTAGTGTCCATTTTGCTAGTGTAATCTAATTTCATTTTCCATCAGGCCTGTGTGTCAGGTACACAGCATATATTGTGCCTAATTGCTCTGTTTTCCACCACTTATATGTGGTGTAACATTAGTGTAAATTAAAAAAAAACAAAAAACTTTTACATCATTTTGCTAGTGTAATCTAATTTAATTTTCCATCAGGCCTGTGTGTCAGGCCCACAGCATATACTGTGATTAATAGCTCTGTTTTCCACAACTTATATCTGGTGTAACATCAGTGTAAATTTAAAAAAAAAAAAACTTTTACATCAGTCTGCTATTGTTATTTAATTTTAGTTGCCAGGCCAGCGTGCCACTAATGCCAGCCTGTGTGTCAGGCTCCCAGCATATACTGTGCCTACTTCCATCCTGAGTACCACCACTCCTATCTGGTGTAACATTAGTTTAAATTTAAAAAAAAACTTTTACATCAGTCTGCTAGTGTTATTTAATCGCAGTTGCCTGCCTGCCAGCGTGTGTGCCAGGCCCACTTTCCAACTAGTGCCACCAATCATATTTGTTATAACAGTAGTGTAAATATTTTAAATAAAAACTTTTTTGACTGTGAAACATCAGTCTTTTAGTGTAATCTAATTGTAGTTGCCTGCCTGCCAGTGTGTGTGCCAGGCCCACTTGCCAAGTTAGTGGCACCACTCATATTTGTTGTAACAGTACTTTAAATATTTAAAATAAAAACGTTTTTGACTGTGAAACATCAGTCTGCTAGTGCAATTGAATTGCAGTTGCCTGCCTGCCAGCGTGTGTTCCAGGCCCACTTGCCAACTAGTGCCACCAATCATATTTGTTATAACAGTATTGTAAATATTTTAAAAAATAAATTTTTTGACTGTGAAATATTAGTCAGCTAGTGTAATCTAATTACAGTTGACTGCCTGCCAGCGTGTGTGCCAGGCCCACTTGCCAACTAGTTCCACCAATCATATTTGTTATAACAGTAGTGTAAATATATTAAATAAAAAATGTTTTGACTGTGAAACATCAGTCTTTTAGTGTAATCTAATTGTAGTTGCCTGCCTGCCAGCGTGTGTGCCAGGCCCACTTGCCAAGTTAGTGGCACCACTCATATTTGTTGTAACAGTACTTTAAATATTTAAAATAAAAACGTTTTTGACTGTGAAACATGTCTGCTAGTGCAATTGAATTGCAGTTGCCTGCCTGCCAGCATGTGTGCCAGGCCCACTTGCCAACAAATGTATATTGCATCTATTGATCTATGTAATCTATGTATCTATCTATCAAATCTATCGATCTCGTGGTTGTGCAAATGGACTGTTTGCGGTTGTTTGCAGTGCGTTAAACGGGGAGTTTGGTCTGTCACTGTGAAGCGGGCGTAACCCTTACACTACCTGATCGATACAACATTATACCTGATGTTTTAAAGCACTTTATTCCAAACAATTTAGGAATGTTAGGTAATTTATGCCCTTTATAGATTAAAACCAGACTCTGCATCAACTATGTAATTTTACGTGGGAGTTTTGCCATGGATCCCCCTCCGGCATGCCACAGTCCAGGTGTTAGTACCCTTGAAACAAGTTTTCCATCACTATTGTGGCCAGAAAGAGTCCCTGTGGGTTTTAAAATTCGCCTACCCATTGAAGTCAATGGCGATTCGCCCGGTTCGCGGACATTTGACAAAGTTTGCGTTCGCCTCAGAAAAGTGAGCATTGAGCAAATTTAGCTCCACTTCTCACTGTAATACCAGCGTTGCTTAAGTCAGCGGTAAGCTGGCTAAAACGTGCTCGTGTACGATTTCCCCATAGGAAACAATGGGGCTGAGCTGGCTGGAAAAAACCTAACACCTGCAAAAAAGCAGCATCCAGCTCCTAATGCAGCCCCATTGTTTCCTATGGGGAAATAAAAGTTATGTCTGCACCTAACACCCTAACATGAACCCCGAGTCTTAACACCCCTAATCTTACACTTATTAACCCCTAATCTGCTGCCCCCGCTATCGCCGACACCTACATTATATTATTAACCCCTAATCTGCCGATCCGGACACCGCCGCCACCTACATTATCCCTATGAACTCCTAATCTATTGCCCCCAACATTGCCGAACCCTACATTATATTTATTAACCCCTATTCTGCCGCCCCCAACGTCACGCCACCTAACTACACTTATTAACCCCTAATCTGCCGACCGGACATCGCCGCCACTATAATAAATATATTAACCCCTAAACCGCCACACTTCCACCTCGCAAACACTATAGTAAATTTTATTAACCCCTAATCTGCCCCCCCAACGTCGCCGCCACCTACCTACAATTATTAACCCCTAATCTCCCGCACCCAACGTCGCTGCTACTATAATAAAGTTATTAACCCCTAAACCTAAGTCTAACCCTAACCCTAACACCCCCCTAAGTTAAATATAATTTAAATACATCTAAATAAAATTACTGTAATTAAAAAAATTAATCCTATTTAAAACTAAATACTTACCTGTAAAATAAACCCTAATATAGCTACGATATAACTAATAGTTACATTGTAGCTATTTTAGGATTTATATTTATTTTACAGGCAACTTTGTATTTATTTTAACTAGGTACAATAGCTATTAAATAGTTAATAACTATTTAATAGCTACCTAGTTAAAATAATTACAAAATTACCTGTAAAATAAATCCTAACCTAAGTTACAAAAACACCTAACACTACACTATGAATACATTAATTAAATAAATTAAATACAATTATCTAAAATAAAATACAATTAAATAAACTAAACTATATTACAAAAACAAGCAAACACTAAATTACAAAAAATAAAAAAATATTACAAGAATTTTAATCTAATTATACCTAATCTAAGCCCCCTAATAAAATAAAAAAGCCCCCCAAAATAATAAAATTCCCTATCCTAAACTAAATTACAAAGTAATCAGCTCTTTTACCAGCCCTTAAAAGGGCTTTTTGCAGGGCATTGCCCCAAAGTAATCAGCTCTTTTACCTGTAAAAAAAACAAATACAATACCCCTCCAACATTACAACCCACCACCCACACACCCCTACTCTAAAACCCACCCGATCCCCCCTTAAAAAACCTAACACTACCCCATTGAAGATCACCCTACCTTGAGCAGTGTTCACCCAGCCGGGCACAGATGGGCCAGAAGAGGACATCCGGACCGGCAGAAGTCTTCATCCGATCGGGGCAGAAGAGGTCCTCCATCCAGCAGAAGTCTTCATCCAAGCGGCATCTTCTATCTTCAATCAATCGGAGCGGAGCGGGTCCATCTTCTATCCAGCCGACGCGGAGCCATCCTCTTCTTCCAATGTCCTAACGAAGAATGATGGTTCCTTTAAATGACGTCATCCAAAATGGCATCCCTCAAATTCCAATTGGCTGATTGGATTCTATCAGCCAATCGGAATTCAGGTAGGAAAAATCTGATTGGTTTATTTAATCAGCCAATCGGATTGAAGTTCAATCCGATTGGCTGATTGGATCAGCCAATAGAATTGACCTCGCATTCTATCGGCTGATCCAAACAGCCAATCGGATTGAACTTCAATCCGATTGGCTGATTAAATCAACCAATCGGATTTTTACTACCTTAATTCCGATTGGCTGATAGAATCCTATCAGCCAATCGAAATTCGAGGGACGCCATCTTGGATGACGTCATTTAAAGGAACCGTCATTCTTCGTTAGGACATCGGAAGAAGAGGATGGCTCCGTGTCGGCTGGATAGAAGATGGACCCGCTCCTCTCCGATTGATTGAAGATAGAAGATGCCGCTTGGATGAAGACTTCTGCTGGATGGAGGACCTCTTCTGCCCCGATCGGATAAAGACTTCTGCCGGTCTGGATATCCTCTTCTGGCCCATCGGTGCCCGGCTGGGTGAACACGGCTCAAGGTAGGGTGATCTTCAATGGGGTAGTGTTGGGTTTTTTTAAGGGGGGATCGGGTGCGTTTTAGAGTAGGGGTGTGGGGGAGGTGGGTTGTAATGTTGGGGGGTATTGAATTTGTTTTTTTTACAGGTAAAAGAGCTGTTTACTTTGGGGCAATGCCCCGCAAAAAGCACTTTTAAGGGCTGGTAAAAGAACTGATTACTTTGTAATTTAGTTTAGGATAGGGAATTTTATTATTTTGGGGGGCTTTTTTATTTTATTAGGGGGCTTAGATTAGGTGTAATTAGATTAAAATTCTTGTAATATTTTTTTATTTTTTGTAATTTAGTGTTTGTTTGTTTTTGTAATATAGTTTAGTTTATTTAATTGTATTTTATTTTAGATAATTGTATTTAATTTATTTAATTAATTTATTGATAGTGTAGTGTTAGGTGTATTTGTAACTTAGGTTAGGATTTATTTTACAGGTAATTTTGTAATTATTTTAACTAGGTAGCTATTAAATAGTTATTAACTATTTAATAGCTATTGTACCTAGTTAAAATAAATACAAAGTTGCCTGTAAAATAAATATAAATCCTAAAATAGCTACAATGTCATTATTAAATTATATTGTAGCTATCTTATGGTTTATTTTATAGGTAAGTATTTAGTTTTAAATAGGATTAATTTATTTAATTATAGTTATTTTATTTAGATGTATTTAAATTATATTTAACTTAGGGGGGTGTTAGGGTTAGGGTTAGACTTAGGTTTAGGGGTTAATACATTTATTATAGTGGCGGCGATGTCCGGTTGGCAGATTAGGGGTTAATAAGTGAAGGTAGGTGGCGGCGACACTGGGGGGGGCAGATTAGGGGTTAATAACTATAATGTAGGTGTTGGCGATGTTAGGGGCAGCAGATTAGGGGTTCATAGGTATAATGTAGGTGGCGGCGGTGTCCGGTCGGCAGATTTGGGGTTAAATAATTTTATTATAGTATTTGCGATGTGGGGGGGCCTCGGTTTAGGGGTTCATAGGTAGTTTATGGGTGTTAGTGTACTTTGTAGCACTGTAGTTAAGAGCTTTATGTTCCAGCGTTAGCCCATAAAACTCTTAACTACTGACTTTTAAATGCGGTAGGAGTCTTAGAGGTAGAGACTCTACCGCTCACTTTCTCCAAGACTTGTAATACCAGCGTTAGCCAAAACCCATTAAAAAGATAGGATACGCAATTGACGTAAGGGGATTTGCAGTATGGAAAAGTTGCTGAAGAAAAGTGAGCGGTGAGCCTCTACCTGCCAAACTTGTAATACCAGCGTTAGATAAAAAGCAGCGTTGGGACCTCTCAATGCTGCTTTTTAAGGCTAACGCAAAACTCGTAATCTCGCCGCATGTTTCTCTATGTATGTGTATGTTTGTTAATGTAAAATCCTTGCGTCTGCTTTTTTTCCCCCTAATACCTGAGATCTTGTATTATTGAGCCATTATAGCTTTTGTGTGCAATATTCTTTAAAATAATTTTTATTAGACAGACACCTAGATTTAGAGTTTTGCGTTAGCCGTCCAAACCAGCGTAAAGGGGTCCTAATGCTGGTTTTGGCTGCCCGCTGGTATTTAGAGTCAGTCAGGAAAGGGTCTAACGCTCACTTTCCAGCCGCGACTTTTCCATACCGCAGATCCCCTTACGCCAATTGCGTATCCTATCTTTTCAATGGGATCTTCTTATCACCGGTATTTAGAGTCTGGCTGAAGTGAGCGTTAGAACTCTAACGACAAAACTCCAGCCGCAGAAAAAAGTCAGGAGTTAAGAGCTTTCTGGGCTAACGCCGGTTCATTAAACTCTTAACTACTGTGCTCTAAAGTACACTAACACCCATAAACTACCTATGCACCCCTAAACTGAGGTCCCCCCACATCACCGCCACTATAATTAAATTTTTTAACCCCTAATCTGCCGACCGCACACCGCCGCAACCTACATTATCCCTATGTACCCCTAATCTGCTGCCCCTAACATCGCTGACACCTACATAATATTTATTAACCCCTAATCTGCCCCCCCCAACGTCGCCGCTACCTACCTACACTTATTAACCCCTAATCTGCCGACCGGACCTCGCCGCTACTCTAATAAATGTATTAACCCCTAAAGCTAAGTCTAACCCTAACCCTAACACGCCCCTAAGTTAAATATAATTTAAATCTAACGAAATAAAATAAATCTTATTAAATATATTAATCCTATTTAAAGCTAAATACTTACCTGTAAAATAAACCCTAATATAGCTACAATATAACGAATAATTATATTGTAGCTATTTTAGGATTTATATTTATTTTACAGGCAACTTTGTATTTATTTTAACCAGGTACAATAGCTATTAAATAGTTAATAACTATTTAATAGCTACCTAGTTAAAATAATTACAAAATTACGGTAAAATAAATCCTAACCTAAGTTACAATTAAACCTAACACTATACTATCAATAAATTAATTAAATAAACTACCTACAATTATCTACAATTAAATCAACTAAACTAAATTACAAAAAAAACCCCACTAAATTACAAAAAATAAAAAATATTACAAGAATTTTAAACTAATTACACCTACTCTAAGCCCCCTAAAAAATTAACAAAGCCCCCAAAAATAAAAGAATGCCCTACCCTATTCTAAAATAAAAAGTTAACAGCTCTTTTACCTTACCAGCCCTTAAAAGGGCCTTTTGCAGGGCATGCTCCAAAGTAAACAGCTCTTTTGCATTTTAAAAAAACATACAATACCGCCCCCCAACTTTACAACCCACCACCCACATACCCCTAATCTAACCCAAACCCCCCTTAAAAAACCTAACACTAAGCCCCTGAAGATCTCCCTACCTTATCTTCACCAGGCCGGGTATCACCGATCCGTCCAGAAGAGGGTCCGAAGTCTTCATCCTATCCGGCAAGAAGAGGTCCAGAAGAGGGTCCGAAATCTTCATCCTATCCGGCAAGAAGAGGACATCCGGACCGGTAGACATGTTCATCTAGGCGGCGTCTTCTATCTTCATCTATCCGGCGCGGAGCGGGACCATCTTGAAGCAGCCGACGCGGATCCATCCTCTTCTTCTGGCGACTCCCGACGAATGAAGGTTCCTTTAAGTGACGTCATCCAAGATGGCGTCCCTCGAATTCCAATTGGCTGATAGGATTCTATCAGCCAAACGGAATTAAGGTAGGAAAAATCTGATTGGCTGATTGAATCAGCCAATCAGATTCAAGTTCAATCCGATTGGCTGATCCAATCAGCCAATCAGATTGAGCTCGCATTCTATTGGCTGTTCCGATCAGTCAATCGGATTGAACTTGAATCTGATTGGCTGATTCAATCAGCCAATCAGATTTTTCCTACCTTAATTCCGATTGGCTGATAGAATCCTATCAGCCAATTGGAATTCGAGGGACGCCATCTTGGATGACGTCACTTAAAGGAACCTTCATTCGTCGGAAGTCGCCGGAAGAAGAGGATGGATCCGCGTCGGCTGCTTCAAGATGGTCCCGCTCCGTGCCGGATGGATGAAGATAGAAGACGCCGCCTGGATGAACATGTCTACCGGTCCGGATGTCCTCTTCTTGCCGGATAGGATGAAGACTTCGGACCCTCTTCTGGACCTCTTCTTGCCGGATAGGATGAAGTCTTCGGACCCTCTTCTGGACGGATCGGTGATACCCGGCGTGGTGAAGATAAGGTAGGGAGATCGTCAGGGGCTTAGTGTTAGGTTTTTTAAGGGGGGTTTGGGTTAAATTAGGGGTATGTGGGTGGTGGGTTGTAATGTTGGGGGGGTGGTATTGTATGTTTTTTTAAAATGCAAAAGAGCTGTTTACTTTGGGGCATGCCCCGCAAAAGGCCCTTTTAAGGGCTGGTAAGGTAAAAGAGCTGTTAACTTTTTATTTTAGAATAGGGTAGGGCATTTTTTTATTTTGGGGGGCTTTGTTATTTTTTTAGGGGGCTTAGAGTAGGTGTAATTAGTTTAAAATTCTTGTAATATTTTTTATTTTTTGTAATTTAGTGGGTTTTTTTTGTGTAATTTAGTTTAATTGATTTAATTGTAGATAATTGTAGGTAGTTTATTTAATTAATGTATTGATAGTGTAGTGTTAGGTTTAATTGTAACTCAGGTTAGGATTTATTTTACAGGTAATTTTGTAATTATTTTAACTAGGTAGCTATTAAATAGTTATTAACTATTTAATAGCTATTGTACATAGTTCAAATAAATACAAAGTTGCCTGTAAAATAAATATAAATCCTAAAATAGCTACAATATAATTATTCGTTATATTGTAGCTATTTTAGGGTTTATTTTACAGGTAAGTATTTAGCTTTAAATAGGATTAATTTATTTAATAAGATTTATTTTATTTAATTAGATTTAAATTATATTTAACTTAGGGGGGTGTTAGGGTTAGGGTTAGACTTAGCTTTAGGGGTTAATACATTTATTAGAGTAGCGGCGAGGTCCGGTCGGCAGATTAGGGGTTAATAAGTGTAGGTAGGTAGCGGCGACGTTGGGGGGGGGGCAGATTAGGGGTTAATAAATATAATATAGGGGTCGGCGATGTTAGGGGCAGCAGATTAGGGGTACATAACTATAATGTAGGTTGCGGCGGTGTACGGAGCGGCAGATTAGGGGTTTATAATAAAATGCAGGGGTCAGCGATAGCGGGGGCGGCAGATTAGGGGTTTTAAGTGTAAGGTTAGGGGTGTTTAGACTCGGGGTACATGTTAGGGTGTTAGGTGCAGACTTAGGAAGTGTTTCCCCATAGGAAACAATGGGGCTGCGTTAGGAGCTGAACGCTGCTTTTTTGCAGGTGTTAGGTTTTTTTCAAGCTCAAACGGCCCCATTGTTTCCTATGGGGGAATCGTGCACGAGCACGTTTTTTAAGATGGCCACGTCCGTAAGCAACGCTGGTATTGAGAGTTGAAGTGGCGGTAAATTATGCTCTATGCTCCCTTTTTGGAGCCTAACGCAGCCCTTCAGAGAACTCTAAATACCAGCATTGTTTAAAAGGTGCGGGGGGAAAAAAACACGCGTAGCTAACGCACCCCTTTGGCCGCAAAACTCTAAATCTAGCCGCTAGTTAATAGAAGTGTAAGTGTACTTTGTAATGTATTTTGAAGTGTTTCATGAAACTTTTTTGTTGTGCAAGGATTAATGCGTAAAAGGCGAATGCGTACGCAATCATGATTTTTCAAGACTTGTAATACCTGCGCAATGGAAATTGATTGCAAAAAGATCACATTGCGCACGGAAAACTGTTAATATGCTACTTGTAATTTTGCCCTATGCAGGCTCCTGCATGTGAAGGAGAGACTCCTATATTACAATATAAGGTCTAACAAAAATATTTTGTGTGATTATTCTTCATGGTGTTGAGTTTTAGATCATCAGGCCCTATGACTAATGCTAAACAGGGTCATGCAGCATTGCATTTGCAGTAGGGTACACAGCAATTTGCTACCTATCAGTGTAATCCCCAGAACAGCTCTATTGACCTGTCCCTTAATCTGAAGCAATATATCCACTCTGCAATCTCAGAAATATTGTCTGTCATACCTTCACCATTAAATCACAAATGCATGCAAAGGGCAGAAGAGAGCATAACACAGGCCCTAGGCTCAACAGGAACAGCTCTAAACAGTGGCCGGTCTAGGTTCCCTGAACAATCCAAGAGTACAATGTAATCAGAATCTTAGATAGTAGTAGAATAGTAATGTAATGTCATGCTGAAGTGCAGACAAGCATCATTGCGGGAAGCCTTGGAAGTTGGGGATCCTCCATCTACAGATAAACAATCTGTTAAAAAGACTGATAACTCTTTATGGCAACCAAAAAAAGACATCTACTGTCTCTCTGTTCCTTATTCTGTTTCTGACCTAATTACAAACCAGGTGTTCCTTTTATTCCCTATGCCAAATTCAAGGACATATTTCCTTTTTCTTTCCTCTGAAAAATCAGAGGTATGGGAGACTATTGCAATGGTGGATAATGCTATCTCCACTCTGGCTAGACACACTAGCATTGCTTTATAGAACAGATCCTCTTTTAAGGATCCATTGGACAAAAAACGTGAAACTATACTTCCATGTGGCAGGCTATATGCTTCATCCAGTTGCCTTTCTGCAGTTATTGCAATATGGTGTGACAACATTTCAGACCATATTTCCCAAGAAGCTTCCCCTGAAGAAATTCAGGATTGCTTTAGGTTGATCAAGACTGTGAACAGTTTAATTTGTGATGGATTTGTTGAAATTACTCTTATTAATACTAAAAGTGCTACTATGACTGTACTGGCTAAAAGAGCTTTATGGCTCAAGTCATGGGGGCCTATTTATCAAGCTCCGTATGGAGCTTGATGCCCCTGTTTCCGTGCGAGCTGCTCCATAATTTGTCCGCCTGCTCTGAGGCTGCGAACAGAAATCAACCCAATCGAATATGATCGGGTTGATTGACACCCCCTGCTAGTGGCTGTAAATCTGCAGGGGACGGCATTGCACCAGCAGTTCACAAGAAGAGAGCTCAGGGGATTGCAGTAGCTCCTCAACATGGCCCAGGAACATACTAACAAAGTTCTTTAGTTCCTTTGTACTCATGGTTGGAAAACCAACCTCCCAAAGAACTAACTAATGCCTCAAACAAGGGTTTCCTTCCTAGTTTTCATCATAGATTCAGTATCAATAAGACTGTCTATCACTGATCAACACAGACTCAGGTTGCAGAATGTTTCTCATGTTGCAGAAGGCTTGTGCTCTTCTCTCAAATTACTTCTCTTTCTACAATACTTCAAAGCATGGAGGTAGTAGATCTCATGGTAGCAGGTTCAGATTCCACAACTTTTGTCAGTTTCCTTTTACGTCCTCTACAACAGAAAATGTTAGAGCAGTGGAAAAGAGAGTGCAAAAATCTGTATCAAAAGATCTTCTTAGACTTCAAGATAAGGCAATCACTAATATGATAGCAAATTCACCAGTCGCTTGTTCTGGGATCCTCCTTTCTTTTTTCAACTTGGGTGGTGATTACCACGGCACCAATCTGTCAGGTCAGGGTGCTGTCTTGGGCTCATGGAGAGTGCAGGGAGTTTGGTCTTTTCAAGAGGTGAACTTAAAAATCAACATCTGGGAACTGGATGGATTCTCACCATCCTTTAAAAGAAAACAAAATTAATGCTTACCCGATTAATTCAGTGTTCATGAGACCCGCACTTGTTTCTTCAGTGCAGTTGGTTGAAAAAACAGTTCACTTCACTTACTCTGCTTTAATTTATTCCTTTTCTAAAATCCTCCATTCTCTTTGCTTTGTATGTGACTGATGGATCATGGACACATAGGAGCAATTTAAAGTTCTGTTATATTGAATGTTCTGCTTCATCCTAGTGAACTATACTTTAGTATCACATGTGATGGCTCATGGACTCTCACCTTCATAACTAGGAGCACCTATAACATAACTGCAAGTGTCTTATGACTGACAATATTGAATGTAGCTGACAGTAATGTTTTAGCAAACACATTTTAGGTAGATAAAACTATTACCTATCTTTGTTACAGCAGTTAAAGATGTCTGCCTCTTACCTGGACCAACAACCCTAACCATAACCCATTCACACCACAATTAACTCTAACCACGATCATACTGCAGTAAATCCAACTCCTTTTAACTGATCCAGCCTCTCAACTTCACCCTACCAATGAAGCTACTTCCCTTACACTAACAAAATAACAACAAAAACATTCACGCATGATGCCTTTACCACAGTTACCTGTCTTAGACCAAAAGAATCCCCATATTTAGTCCACCATGTTAATAAACACCTTTTACTAAATTAAACTGTGTGCTCTTATCTGCAATACAAGATCCCCCCTTTTAATCTAAGTATTCTCCTATGGTATCTATCCCCTCATCATCACAACATCTAGATCCATATACAAATATAAATATATATATATATATATATATATATATATATATATATATACATTAAGGGCTAGATTACAAGTGAAGCGCTAATTTATTGCACACCTGTGCAAGTGACTAGTTATTACTAAATGTAGCCACCAATTAGCAAACACTACCCAGTGTGGTGAACCAAAAATGGGCAGTCTCCTAAGTTTACATTCCTACTTTTTCAAATAAAGATACCAAAAAAACAAGGAAAAATTGATAATAGTTGTAAATTAGAAAGTTGCTTAAAAGTGCATGCTCTGTCAAAATCATGAAATAAAAAAATGTCTTTCATATCTCTTTAAGTTTTTGTAGCATGGCTTAATTTGGCTACTGTATCATTTGAAAATACAGTTTTGGATGACCTTTATACTTATTTTCCTTTCTTTTGTACTTCTCGGATATTCTTTCCTTTTTCTACATCAATTCCAGCTGTGAAAAAAAGTAACCCTCCGAGGAACTGTCCAACATCAGAGAACTGTACAGGTGAGTATATTAGACAAAGAAAAATGTTGCTAGATCAGTTGTCTAAGTTTGGCAACAGTTCTAATGTTACATTTGTTATTAAGAATAACTGCTCTTATACAGTGCTGTCTATGAATGTTCTCTAATTAGCACAAAAATATATTGATACATTTGATTAACCCTAAATTAATTAGTAATATTAAATGTTCTTGTCTGTTAAAATTTGAATACATTTGTCTCTTTTCTCTCTCTCTCTCTCTCTCTCTCTCTTTTTTTTGCTTTATTGCTGTGAATGTATGTTGCATGTGTTTGTCCTGTGCATTTTTGTCTGTGTGTGTGTATATATTTATGTATGAATGTATATTCGTTGTGGCTTCATTTGCATAGATTTGATTTCAACATTAACATTTCTATATATTTTTTATTTAGAAATTATTTAATTCACTTGAAAGCTAAATTAATTATAGACTGTTGTTCTTCATCTTTGTATAGTGTTTAATTTATTAACAAACATATTTGTTTATTTTATCCTTATATTTATGCCCATATGATAATATTCTCCATCTCAGACTCTCACAGGGTTCGTCTCATTGGTGGACAGGACGAATGCTCTGGCAGAGTAGAGGTTTTTTTCCAGGGGCTCTGGGGAACAGTCTGTGATGACTCTTGGGATATTATGGATGCAGAAGTCGTATGTCGTCAGCTCGGCTGTGGCTCTGCTCATTCAGCTGTTGGAGAAGCTGTATTTGGAAATGGAACAGGACCAATTTGGCTGGATGAGGTGAACTGTAAAGGCTATGAGAGAGTTCTGCAAGACTGTTACTCTCAGCGATGGAATAACAGTGACTGTAATCATAAGGAAGATGCTGGTGTCACATGCACTGGTAGGTGGTAATTAAGTTGATGATCTATTAAACAATGAAGATCATTTATAAGAGTAACAAACTGCAATTATATTGAGTTTCAAACTCAACAGCTCTTAATTAAAGAATGTATCTTTTTTATGCAGTGTCATAAAGGTGCAATGCTTATACTTAATATGACCAATAGTAGCTCTAGCCAAGGGGGCCTATTTATCAAAGGTCTTGCGGACCTGATCCGACAGTGCGGATCAGGTCCGCAAGATCTCGCTGAATGCGGAGAGCAATACGCTCTCCGTATTCAGCATTGCACCAGCAGCTCACAAGAGCTGCTGGTGCAACACCGCCCCCTGCAGACTCGCGGCCAATCGGCCGCCAGCAGGGGGGTGTCAATCAACCCGATCGTAATTAATTGGGTTGAATTCCGGCGATTCCTGTCTGCCTGCTCAGAGCAGGCGGACAGGGTTATGGAGCAGCGGTCTTTAGACCTTTGCTTCATAACTGCTGTTTCTGGCGAGTCTGAAGACTCGCCAGAAACACAGGCCCACAAGACAGGTCTCCAGTACACATTCTGATTTTACTAATGGATATTGTTTTCCATCTACAGGTGCAACAACAACAACAACAGCAGTTAAAGCAACTACTTTAGCACCAAGTATAGGTAATATTTTTGGCCCATAATATCTATTTTTCTTTTTATATTATAGTACTATATCAATGTCAAATATTAGCTTTATGGGAGCTTTAACATTCAATGTAGTAGTTTCCCTTATCAGTTATGTGCACATCTATGAAGCAATGTCAGTAAAAAGTCACACTACTACTACACCCTTACACCCAAATGAAGCCTGATGAAAATACAAAAAAGCTTCTGTATCTTGTTCAGATTATAAATTTATATTCAGAATCTTACATACAGATACAGTGCACATTACACAAGTCTTGGAAGCATACTTATTATTGTGCGAGCGGACATGATTCGATATAGCGGGTCATGTCCGCTGCACATCGATAAATGCAGACAGCATACACTCTCTGCATTTATCATTGCACCAGCAGTTATTGTGAGCTGCTGGTGTAATGCCACCCCCTGCAGATTTGTGGCCAATCGGCCGCTATCAGGGGGTGTTGATCAACCCGATTGTATTTGATCGGGTTGATTTCTGGTGATTTCTGTCCGCGGCCTCAGAGCAGGAGGACAGGTTATGGAGCAGCGGCCTTTAGACACGGGGCATCAAGCTCTGTACAAAGCTTGATAAATATGCCCCTTGGTATGAAGTAGCTAGTCACTTAATATTTACAGCACCACTGATGCTTGTAAGAAAATCATAAGTGCTATTTCCCTACAAGCATAAACATTCACAGTGTGTAGGAAAACTAAATTACAGGAGAGGGCTTAAGTTATTATTTATAAAATATTTTACCAGGAAGGATACATTGAGATTTCTCTCGTTTTCAAGTATGTCCTGGGTCCACAAAACATTGCATTGATACAATAGGGTACAATAAAATACAGAAACAATATTAATACATAACATATGCAAACATTTAACATAGAACAGGTACGAAATATTTAATCAACCATGACAGGAGCATTCTGTTTTGAGATATGTAGAGAGGGATCTCTTAAAGGATTTTAGGCTTGGGGAAGGCTTGAAAGTGTGCGGGAGGTCGTTCCATAATTGTGGTGCTCTGTAGGAAAAGGAGGATCGAGTTGCTTTCTTTTTGTATTGAGGCAAGCTAAATAATGTGCTGGTACTGGATCGGAGGTTATAGGAGGTGGGAATAGCAGGGGAGAGCATTCTGCTCAGGTAGGGTGGGAGCTTCCCAGAAAAGCTCTTAAAGACAAGGCAGGAAAGATGGAGGGTGCTTCTGGATTCCAGCGACAGCCAGTTTAGTTCTTTTAGCATGTCACAATGGTGGGTCCTGTAGTTACATTGTCGCACAAAGTGGCAGAACGAGTTATATAACGTATTTAGTTTATTAAGGTGAGTTTGCGGTGCTGGTGCATATACTACATCCCCATAATCCATGATCGGCATCAGCATTTGCTGTACAATCTTTTCCTTTACTGTAGGGCTTAGACAGGATTGGTTTCTGTACAGGGCACCTAGTTTTTGATAGAGTTTAGAGGCAAGTTTTTCTATGTGGAGGCCAAAAGATAGATTGGGGTCTAACAACATACCAAAGTATTTGAAAGAGTGGACTGTGGTCAGCGTGCAATTTGATTATGTGTTTGATGCGTAGATGGGAATTTCTCTTGTTAAGTGTATCCAGTCCACGGATCATCCATTACTTATGGGATATATTCTCCTTCCCAACAGGAAGTTGCAAGAGTCCACCCACAGCAAAGCTGCTATATAGCTCCTCCCCTAACTGCCATTACCAGTCATTCTCTTGCAAGTCTCAACATAGATAGGAGGTCGTGAGAGTCTGTGGTTTTTTATACTTAGTTTATTTCTTCAATCAAAAGTTTGTTATTTTTAAATGGCACCGGAGTGTGCTGTTTATCTCAGGCAGTATTTGGAAGAAGAATCTGCCTGCGTTTTTTCTATGATCTTAGCAGACGTAACTAAGATCCAGTTGCTGTTCTCACACATTCTGAGGAGTAAGGTACTTCAGAGGGGGAATGGCGTGCAGGTTTTCCTGCAAATAAGGTATGTGCAGTAAAATATTTTTCTAAGGAATGGAATTGACTAAGAAAATACTGCTGATACCGAAGTAATGTAAGTACAGCCTTTAAATGCAGTGAAAGCGACTGGTACCAGGCTGATTGATAGAGATATATGCTAAGGTATGTGCAGTAATATATTTTTCTAAGGAATGGAATTGACTAAGAAAATACTGCTGATACCGAAGTAATGTAAGTAAAGCCTTAAATGCAGTGATAGCGACTGGATCAGGCTTATTAATAGACATACATACTCTTATAAGAATGTGTTTTAAAACGTTTGCTGGCATGTTTAATCGTTTTTTAACATATGTTTGGTGATAAAACTTATTGGGGCCTAATTTTTCCACATGGCTGGCTTAAATTTTGCATAGAAACAGTTATAGGGAAGGTAATCCACAGCTCAGCTGTGGCAGTTTTGTTGTGTCTGTTTAAAAAAATGTCGTTTTTTTTTTTTAATCTGTTTTTTGCATTAAGGGGTTAATCATCCATTTGCAAGTGGGTGCAATGCTCTGTTAACTTATTACATGTACTGTAAAAATTTCGTTTGATTTACTGCCTTTTTTCACTGTTTTTCAAATTTTGACAAAATTTGTTTCTCTTAAAGGCACAGTAACGTTTGTTATATTTGCTTGTTAACTTGATTTAAAGTGTTTTCCAAGCTTACTAGTCTCTTTATTAGTTCTAACATGTCTAACATAGAGGAGGCTCTGTGTTTATTATGTTTAAAGCCATGGTGGAACCCCATTTTAGAATGTGTACCAGATGTACTGATTTCATGTTAAACAATAAAGATCATTTTTTGTATTTAAAAACATTATCACCAGAGGATTCTGTCGAGGGGGAAGTTATGCCGACTAACTCTCCCCACGTGTCAGACCCTTTGACTCCCGCTTTAGGGACTCACGCTCAAATGGCGCCAAGTACATCAAGGGCACCCATAGCGTTTATTTTACCAGAGGATTCTGTCGAGGGGGAAGTTATGCCGACTAACTCTCCCCACGTGTCAGACCCTTTGACTCCCGCTCCAGGGACTCACGCTCAAATGGCGCCAAGTATATCAATGGCGCCCATAGCGTTTATTTTACAAGACATGGCAAAGGTTGTGTATAATACACTGGCAGCAGTATTAGTCAGACTACCTGAAATTAAAGGAAAGCAAAACAGCTCTGGGGGTAGATACAGAGCATACAGACGCTTTAAGAACCATGTCTGATACTACCTCACAATATGCTTAGTCTGTGGGTGATATTTGTGACTCAGGGAAGATGATTTAACCTGATTCTGATATTTCTACATTTAAAATTTATGCTTGAGAACCTCCACTTGTTGCTCAGGGAGGCTTTAGCTGCTCTGAATGAATGTGTACAATCGCAGTGCCAGAGAAATTGTGTAGACTGGATAAATAATATGCAGTGCCGGTGTGTACTTATGTTTTTCCTATACCTAAAGAGGTTTACTAAAATTTTTCATAAGGAATGGGATAGACCAGGTGTGCCGTTCTCTTCCCCTCCTATTTTTTAGAAGAATGTTTTCTAATAGTTGCCACCACACGGGACTTATGGCAGACAGTTCCTAAGGTGGAGAGAAGAGTTTCTACTCTAGCTAAGCGTACCACTACCTCTGGCGAGGACTGTTGTGCTTTTTTAGATCCAATGGATAAAAAATGTTTATTCAACAAGGTTTTATCCTGCAGCCCCTTGCACGCATTGCTCCTGTCACTGCTGCTGCGGCGTTCTGGTTTGAGTCTCTTGATGAGGCTTTACAGGCTCCATTTGACAAGCTTAGAGCACTTAAGCTAGCCAATTCCTTTGTTTTCTGATGCCTTTGTTCCTTTGACTAGACTAACGGCTAAGAATTCTGTTTTTTACTATACTGGCGCGCAGAGCGCTATGGCTTATATCATGGTCAGCTGTCGTGACTTTAATAAATAAGCTACTTAACTTCCCTTCAAGGGGCAGACCCTATTCAGGCCTAGTTTGAAGGAGATTATTACTTATATCACTGGAGGAAAAGATCATGCCCTTCCTCAGGACAGGTCCAAATCAAGGGACAAAAAAGGCCTAATTTTCGTGCCTTTCGAAAATTCAAGGCAGGTGTGGCATCAACTTCCTCTAAGGCAAAATAAGAGGGAACTTTTGCTCAGTCCAAGGCGGTCTGGAGACAACCGGACCTGGAACAAAGATAAGCAGGTCAAGGAGCCTGCTGCTGCCTCTAAAACAGCATGAGGAACGGACCCCTATCTGGTAACGGATCCTATAGGGGGCAGACTTCATTCTTCGCCCAGGCGTGGGCAAGAGATGCCCAGGATCCCTGGGCATTGGAAATTATACCCCAGAGATATCTTCTGGATTTCAAAGCTTTCCCCCCCAAAAAAGGGGAGTTTTTGCCTTTCACATTTATCTGCAAACCAGATAAAGAAAGAGACATTCTTGCATTGTGTACGTGACCCATTCAGTTCCAATAGAGGAACAGGGACACAGTTTTCCTCAAATCGGTTTGTGGTTCCCAAGGAAAGGAAACCTTCAGACCTATTTTGGATCTAAAAGATCTTAAACAAATTCTTTAGAATTCTATCATTTAAGATGGAAACTATTCGTACCATCTTAACTATGATCCAGGAGAGTCAATAGAGGACTACAATGGATTTGAAGGATGCTTATCCTCACATTACGATGCATAAAGATCACCATCGGTTTTTCAGGTTTGCCTTTCTAGACAGGCATTACCAGTTTGTAGCTCTTTCCTTTGGGTTAACTTCAGCCCCTAGAATCTTTATGGAGGTTCTGGGGTCACTTTGGCGGTCCTTAGGCCGCGGGGCATAGAAGTGGCCCCTTATTTAGACGACATCCTGATACAGGCGTCAAACATCCAAGTTGCCAAGTCTCATACGGACGTAGTACTGGCATTTCTGAGATCGCATGGGTGGAAAGTGAACAAGGAAAGAGTTCTCTATCCCCAATATCAAGGGTTTCCCTCCTAGGGATTCTGATAGATTTTGTAGAAATTAAAATTTACCTGACGGAGTCCAGGTTGTCAAAGTTTCTAAATTTCTTCCATGTTCTTCATTCCATCCGCGCCCTTTGGTGGCTCAGTACATGAATGTAATCGGCTTAATGGTAGCGGCAAGGGACATAGTACCGTTTGCACGCCTACATTTCAGACCACTGCAACTATGCATGCTCAGCCAGAGGAACGGGGATTACACAGATTTGTTCTCCTGTTAAATCCGGACCAAGAAACCAGAGATTCTCTTCTCTGGTGACTATCTCGGGTCCATCTGTCCAAGGGTATGACCTTCCGCAGGTCAGATGGGACAATTGTTACAACAGATGCCAGCCTTTTAGGTTGGGATACAGTCTGGAACTCCCTGAAGGCTCAGGGATAGTGGACTCAGGAGGAGACCCTCCTTCTAATGAATATTCTGGAACTGGGAGCGATATTCCATGCTCTTCAGACTTGGCCTCAGTTAGCAACTCTGAGGTACATCATATTTCAGTCGGACAATATCACGACTGTGGCTTACATCAACCATCAAGGGGGAACAGAAGTTCCCTAGCAATGTTAGAAGTCTTAAAATAATTCACTGGACAGAGACTCACTCTTGTCTAAAAGCTATCCCTATCCCAGGTGTTGAGAACTGGGAGGCAGATTTTCTAAGTCGTCAGACTTTTCATCCGGGGGAGTGGGAATTCCCTCCGGAGGGGTTTGCACAAGATCAAGCAGGAGAGTGCTTTGGTGCTTTTGACAGCGCCTGCGTGGCCACGCAGGACCTGGTATGCAGATCTGGTGGACATGTCATCCTTTCCACCACGGTCTCTGCTTCTGAGACAGGACCCTCTACCTCAGGGTCTTTTCAACCATCTAAATATAACTAATCTGAGATGGACTGCCTGGAGACAGAACGCTTGATGTTATCAAAGCATGGCTTCTCCGAGTCAGTAATTGATACCTTAATACAGGCATAAAAGCCTGTCTCTAGGAAAATTTAACATAAGATATGGTGTAAATATCTTATTGTTATGAATCCAAGGGTTACTCATGGAGTAAAGTCTGGATTCCCAGGATATTATCTTTTCTCCAAGATGATTTTGAGAAAAGGGTTGTCAGCTAGTTCTTTAAAAGGACAGATTTCTACTCTGTCTATTCTTTTGCACAAGCGTCTGGCAGGTATTCTAGACGTTCAGGCATTTGGTCAGGCTTTGGTTAGAACCAAGCCTGTGGTTAAAAATGTTGCTCCGCCATGGAGCTTAAAGCTGGTTCTTAAGGTTCTTCAAGGAGTTCCATTTGAACCTTTTCATTCCATAGATATCAAACTTCTATCTTGGAAAGTTCCTTTTTGGTAGCTATTTCCTCGGCTCATAGAGTCTCCGAGTTATCTGCGTTGCAATGTGATTCTCCTTATCTGGTTCTCCGTACGGATAAGGTAGTCCTGTGCACCAACCTGGGTTTTTACCTAAGGTGGTATCTAACAAGAATATCACTCAAGAGATTGTTGTTCCATTCTTGTATCCTAATCCTTCTTCAAAGAAGGAACGTCTATTACACAATTTGGACGTGGTTCGTGTTTTAAAGTTTTACTTACAAGCTACTACAGATTTTCATCAAACATTCACCTTGTTTGTTGTCTATTCTGGACAGAGGAGAGGTCAAAGGACTTCAGCAACCTCTCTGTCTTTTTGGTTAAAAAGCATAATTCATTTAGCTTATGAGACTGCTGGACAGCAGCCTCCTGAAGGGATTACAGCTCATTCTACTAGAGCTGTGGTTTTCACTTGGGCCTTTTTTAAATGTGGCTTCTGTTGAACAGATTACAAGACGGAGTCTTGGTCTGCGTTTCATACTTTTTCAAATTTAACAAATTTGATACCTTGCTTCTTCGGAGGCTATTTTTGGGAGAAAGGGTTTTTTACAGGCAGTGGTAACTTCCGTTTAAGTACCTGCCTTGTCCCTCCCATCATCCGTGTACTTTAGCTTTGGTATTGGTATCCCATAAGTAATGGATGATCCGTGGACTGGATACACTTAACAAGAGAAAACATAATTTATGCTTACCTGATAAATTTATTTCTCTTGTAGTGTATCCAGTCCACGGCCCGCCCTGTCACTTTAAGGCAGGTAATTTTTCCATTAAACTACAGTCACCACTGCACCCTATGGTTTTCCTTTCTCTGCATGTTTTCGGTCGAATGACTGGTAATGGCAGTTAGGGGAGGAGCTATATAGCAGCTTTGCTGTGGGTGGACTCTTGCAACTTCCTGTTGGGAAGGAGAATATATCCCATAAGTAATGGATGATCCGTGGACTGGATACACTACAAGAGAAATAAATTTATCAGGTAAGCATAAATTATGTTTTTGTAGTTTGTGTAATTTAGGTACCATTCCAAAGATCATTTTGACAGTTTTTTGTCAGTGCTTAGGAAGAGTTTGTTTTTTGAGATCCACTTTTCTACCTCTGTGAACTGGTCATGGAGCACTGCCTCAAGCTGCGGCAGATTGAATTTGCTTGTATAGATTACTGTGTCGTCTGCGTACATGTGTACAGTTGAGGATTTGCAGACATTAGGCAGATCATTTATACATAATGTGAATAGTAGGGGGCTGAGAATGGAACCTTGGGGAACACCAGATGTGACTGGGAGAGGGAGGGAGTTGCTGTCAGAAATGGAGACATATTGTGATTGATCCGATACATATGATCGAAACCAGGTTAGCGGACGATCACCAATACCTGAGTTTTTTAGTTTGAGCAGTAGTATGTCATGGTCTACTGTGTCAAAGGCCTTTGCAAAATCAAGGAAAATAGCTCCAGTTAGTTCTCCTTGTTCCATGCCAGTTTGGATGTTGTTGCAAACTGTTTGGAGGGCAGTAGTAGTGGAGTGGTTCAGGCGAAAACCTGATTGATCAGGGGTCAGATAGTTAGATTGTTGGTAATACTCACATAGTTGTGTATGGGCGCACTTTTCTAAGATTTTTGACAATACTGGGAGTAATGATATTGGGCGATAATTAGAAACCAAGGTTATCTCACCACTTTTATGGATAGGCACTACACTTGCAGTCTTCCAAAGTTTGGGTATGTATCCAGACACCAAGGAATCGTTAATTAGTGTGGTGACAGGTTTAGCAATTGCCAGCGCACTGAGCTTCAACAGCATTGCTGGGATTTGATCAGGTCCAGACTTTCATTTTTAGATTATTAAGGTGTTTCTTAACGACACTGATGGGTACAGGTCTAAAATTTAACTTCTCTATATTGGGTCTTTGCAGATTTAGAGGGGCCTGATCCACATTTGTAGTTTCAGGATGTGTGTCATTTATTAGTTTGTCAATCAGGGTGGTGGAGCATCCGACAAAATAATTGTTAAAGGCATTTGCTACTTCTAAGGGAAGTTGCAGGGTTTGGTTGTCCACTTTGACAGTGGAGGGTTAGGAGTGGAGTGTGTAAGTCATTTATGATTTTCCAAAACTTTCTAGGGTTTGATATGTTTGTTTAGTGCATATATTTCGCCATTGTCTATATACACAGTGATCGTTCATAGAGCCGGTATGCTTGAACTTTGACCACAATGAATCCTGAAACTGGTACATTTGAATGAGGTCAGCTTTGATCCAATTCAAGTGTGCTCCTGTGACTCTCATCTTACGCAGTGGGGCATGCAAATTCCAAACTTGTAGGAGTTCAGACTGAAAGAATTCAACTGCAGGGTCTAGATCTGGGATTAGGTTTAATCTGTGCCAGGGGAGGTTCTTGATGTCATTTAGAAATGATTGAAGATTAAAGAAGAGGGCTCTGTATGGCAAACTAATATAATCTAAGGGGTTTGATGTGATACCTGAACCTATAAATGACCAAAGGAATTACACCTAATGACATTTGAGCCTTTTAGCACTTTCTGCACAATATGACCATTATAACAAGATTTTATAGTTATCTGACAGTTCTTGTTACTCATATGCAACCTTATAAACCAGTTACAATACAGATGTAGCATAGGATCTATTGCACAAAAATATCTAGCTAAAACAGATTAAAATAGTTGATCTATTAATACTGTATATTTGAGGGTTTCCCGTTCTTATATAGCTACAGTTTAACACACAATCCTTTGTTCATGCAAGTTCTACATGGAACTCATACTGAACCAGTACATTCTGTCTAGTCGGAAGGGCTGCTGGAATTCAGGAGTTCAGGCTTTAGCATATTTTGAGAGTTTGTTGAATTTTCTGGTAACCAGAATTACAGGGATTATCACAATCCAAGGGCCAATTTTTATGATGGTTTTCAAGTCTTTTTCAGATACAAAAATGCTTTATGCTTTGCTGATAAAAGGCCATAACATGGGACAAGTTCAAGGTGATTGCAATTCAATGTCTCACATTTTTTAGCAGGTTTTCATCACCATTTTTTACTTATGAAATTCAACACCTAAAGAGACTTGATAAAGTGCAAAACTTGCCTTTTCCATCATTTTGTAGTGTTTAAAGAGTTTGTAGTGTTTAAAGAGTTTGTAGTGTTTAAAGAGTTTGTAGTGTTTAAAGAGTTTGTAGTGTTTAAAGAGTTTGTAGTGTTTAAAGATGATTTTGAATACTTTTATTAAGTAGCAAATGTGCAATACACTCTGAAGTGGCCACAGAAGCTATTTTAAATGCATATACAAATATATGGTTTAGATTCATTAAACCTGTATTCCTCACTATTGTATATTCTATCGGTAGTTTTATGTACGTAATTTACATTTGTATTTAATATGTGAGATCTCGTACAGCTAATAAGATCTGCAGGAAACATAAGAAAATAGAAATCACAAATGCAACATCTAGAAAGTTTTGTTTAGCAATCATGTTCTTAAATGTTTCTTTTCATTTCATACTTGCATTTTCATGAGTTTAAGTTGCAGTACTTCGCATTTTATAACGGCTTCCTCTTGGCAATGGCATCTTCACATTCAGGGGCTTATTTATCAAGCTCTGTATGTAGCTTGATGCCCCTTGTTTCCAGCCTTCAGGCTCGCCGGAAACAGAAGTTATGAAGCAGCGGTCTAAAGCTCGCTGCTCCATAACTTGTCCACCTGCTCCGAGGCGGCAGACAGAAATCAACCCGATCGAATACGATCGGATTGATTGACACCCCCTGCTAGTGGCCGATTGGTCGCGAATGTGCAGTGGACTGCATTGCACCAGCAGTTCACAAGAAGGTGCAATGATAAATGCCGACAGCATATGCTGTCGGCATTTATCGATGTGCGGCAGACGTGATACACTACTTCGTATCATGTCCGCTTGCACATTGATAAATATGCCCCTCAGTATTGTTTGTTGATGACCAAGATCTATTACAAGTCCAAAAAATTGTGTTTTCAAGAATTATTATTTACACTATCTAAACTTTGTCCCACCATCTTCTTACAGCAACAGAAATATTACTTGTTGTTTTTTTTGTTTTTTAGTAATAATTAAAGGTTTTTTTTTTAATAAAACAATAAATAAATAAATAATATATACTGTATATATATATATATATATATATGTGTTTTGGTGATATTTTTAACCTCCTAACTTAGAGCTTGATTACAAGTTAGCATGGGTAGCAATATGCAATGTTGCAAGTTGAAAGTAAATAAAAAGAGAGAAGCGCCTTAACCTGGGAACGAACAATAGCATAATAGCTTGTTCTATGGCTAGTTACCACCCTAGAAGCAGCCTCTTTTTGCTCAACATGTGCTTTTCACAGACAAGAACTTTCCTGCAGCATATCAGTCTGATCCTGACTTAACAGTACAGTCCAGCCCCAAAATACCAGGCAATCCCTCTCTGAACAAGGGAAACTGCAAAACCCCAGATGTACGTTTTGGCCTAGTGTGGGCCTTATCAGTGAGGTACAGCCATATCCCTCTAGGCACACTGAGCAACAGGTCCACGTCTGGATTCCCACATCACACTTAGGGAGACTTCCCTAAGAGTCATAATTTGCATAAATAAAAAGAGAAGTGAACAATAGCATAATAGCTTGTTCTATGGCTAGTTACCACCCAAGCAGCCTCTTTTTGCTCAATATGTGCCTTTCACAGGCCTAGTGTGGGCCTCATCAGTGAGGTGCAGCCTTATCCTTCTAGGTACACTGATCAACGGGTCCCAAGGGAGGCTGAAACGTATGTCTGGGGTTTGTTGTTTTCTCTTGTTCAGAGAAGAATTGCCTGGCATTTCGGCGCTGGATTGTCATTGGGCAGGGTCAGACTGATATGCTACAGGATATTTTTTCTCTGTGAAAGACATAATGTGCTAAAAGAGACTGCACACTGAGTGGCACTGGCCTTGTGGACAAGCACGGAAGTTTTTCGAGCTTTGTTCTGTCTCAGTTGAGTGTGTCTCTCTATTTTCTTGTTTTTATGCAAATTACTCTTAGGTCTCCCTATGAGTAAAAAGGGGAAACCAGACATGGACTCCTTGCACATATGCCCTAGAGAGATGCAACTGCATCTCACTGACGAGGCCCAAGAGAGGCCAAAACGTATGTCTGGGGTTTGTTGTTTTCTCTTGTTTAGAGAGGAATTGCCTGGCATTTCGGCGCTGGACTGTCATTGGGCAGGGTCAGACTGATATGCTACAGGATATTTTTTCTCTGTGAAAGCATAATGTGCTAAAAGAGACTGCACCCTGAGTGGCACTGGCCTTGTGGAGAAGCAAAGACATTTTTCTAGCTTTGTTCTGTCTTAGTTGTGGCATCTCTCTATTTTCTTGTCACCATGTTCGCTCGAGCCGAAACTAAATTTGCACTCGGGTTATCGCAACTAAAGACTTCATGTAAAAGCTAAGGATAAAAACAAACCAATATGCACGAAACAGCAAAATAAATACATTAAAATAAGCTGTTACGCTATCTGTTAAAAATGTTTTTTATGTAAATATTGATTACATTTTTTATAAGGGTTAAAAGCTATATGGTATTGACAAGATGTTTCACTGAAAATTGCTATATTGTATACCTATATATCTAAATATCTGTATAAGTGTATATATATATATATGTGCATATATTTGTTTATACATATGTATTTATTAATTTATTATATATGTATAGATGTAAGTACATACATATATACACAAATACAGTATATACATACAGTATATTCACATACATTTACATTTTGGAGCCCTTTCCAATTTCACAGGGATATGCGAAGATCTTTGTGAATCCTTGACATAATTATTTAGTTATGCATAGCAAAGTAAAAAAAGAAACAAACACCTAGATTACGAGTTTTGCGTTATGAGTCAAATAGAAGCATTGTGGCCCATAACGCACCATTTTCCCTAACGCAGCCATTACGAGTCTTGTCGGTAGAGCTGTACCGCAAGCCTTTTAGCCTGTAACGTAACGTCATTACCGCACTCATAAAATGACGCTTTTTCATGGGATTCCCAAAGTGCAGCTATTACGAGTTTTGCGGTACGGCTAAAAAGTGAGCGTTACAGCCTAAAACGACAAGATCTGTAACGCCATCTAAAGTCAGTAGTTATGAGTTTTACGCTACAAAGCTGTAACATAAAACTCATAACTTAAGTGTTAAAAAGTAGACTAACACTCATAAACTACCTATTAACCCCTAAACCGAGGACCTCCCACATCGCAAACACTATAATACATTTTTTAACCCCTAATCTGCCGCTCCCGATATCGCCACCACTTAAAAAATATTTACCCCTATTCTGCCGCTCCCTGACATCTTCACCACTATACTACATTTATTAACCCCTTAACCGCCGCCCTCCCGCATCACAAACACTATTTAAATATTATTAACCCCTAATCTGCCGTCCACCCACATCGCCCCCACAAAACTAAAGTTATTAAGCCCAACATCGCCGCCACTATAATAAACCTATTAACCCCTAAACCGCAAGCCCCCCACAATGAAATATACTAAACTAAACTATTACCCCTAAACCGAAAGCCCCCCACATTGCAATAAACTAAATTAAACTAGTAAACTAAATTAAACTAGTAGCCCCTAAACCTAACAACCCCTATTCTATTGGCTAATTCTAATTAGCCAATAGAATGAGAGCTGCTTAAATCCTATTGGCTGATTTGAACAGCCAATAGGATTTTAGCAGCCCTAATTCCTATTGGCTGATTCAAATTTTTCAGCCAATAGGAATGCAAGGGACACATTCAGTGTACGTAGGAAGAGGATGCTCCGCGCCAGATGTCTTTAGGATGGACTCGCTCTGCGCCTCCGGGATCAAGATACAAGATGCCACCTGGATGAATATTGAAGAGGCTGTCTGGATGAAGACATTGCGCCGCTTGGATCAGGACTTCACTGCCGGGATGAAGATTGAAGAGGCCACCTGGATGAAGATGTCTCGCCGCCTGGATCAGGACTTCAACTCCGGGATGAAGACCGTTCAAGCGGGACTTCAAAAACTGTAAGTGGATCGTCAGGGGGTTAGTGTTAGGCTTTTTCAAGGGTTTTTTGGGTGTGTTTTTTTTTTTTAGTTTAGGGTCTGGGCAGTTAAAAAGCTAAATGTCCTTTTAAGGGCAATGCCCATACAAATGCCGTTTTAGGGCAAAGGGCAGCTTAGGTTTTTTAGATAGTTTTCTCTTGTTAAGTGTATCCAGTCCACGGATCATCCATTACTTATGGGATATTAACTCCTCCCCAACAGGAAGTGCAAGAGGATTCACCCAGCAGAGCTGCTATATAGCTCCTCCCCTAACTGCCATTACCAGTCATTCTCTTGCACCCAACGACTAGATAGGATGTGTGAGAGGACTATGGTGATTATATTTAGTTTTATACCTTCAATCAAAAGTTTGTTATTTTATAATAGCACCGGAGTGTGTTATTCCTTCTCTGGTAGAATTTGAAGAAGAATCTACCTGAGTTTTTACTATGATTTTAGCCGGCGTAGTTAAGATCATATTGCTGTTTCTCGGCCATCTGAGGAGAGGTAAACTTCAGATCAGGGGACAGCGGGCAGATTAATCTGCAAAGAGGTATGTAGCAGCTTATTATTTTCTGACAATGGAATTGATGAGAAAATTCTGCCATACCGATATAATGTAAACTCAGCCTTAAATGCAGTAGCAGCATCTGGTATCAGGCTGTCATGTATGTATATTTTACACTTCAGTATTCTGGGGAATGGCACTTCACTGGAATTATACTGTGTGCATAAGACTTTAGCCTAATTTGCAGGGACTGGCAACAGGCTCTTTAATAACACTTAATTTATGTTAAACGTTTTTTGCTGGCATGTAAAATCGTTTCATTTTCTGAGGTACTGGGTGAATAAAATGTTTTGGGCATTATTTTTTCCACTTGGCAGTTGTTTTATTTAATTTATGACAGTTTACTGATCTCTCTCACTGTTGTGTGTGAGGGGGAGGTCAAAAAATTCAGTCAGAAGCTCATTGTATTTCCTGCATGATCCGGTTCATCTCTACAGAACTCAGGGGTCTTCAAAACTTGTTTTGAGGGAGGTAATCATTCACAGCAGAGCTGTGAGATTGTAGTTGACTGTGATAAAAAACGTTTATTTCTGTAACTTTTTTTTCTGCTATCAGGGTTAGTTATCCTTCGCTAATGGGAACAAGCCTTTGCTAAAATTGTGTTTTTTACAAAGATTTGATGCTATAACCTTTCAGTTTATTAACTTTCAACTGTCATAACTCTTTCTGTGCTTCTTATAGGCACAGTACGTTTTCATATTATAGTAAATTACTTGAAAAGTATTTCCAAGTTGCTAGTTTATTTGCTAGTGTGTTAAACATGTCTGATTCAGAGGAAGACATCTGTGCTATATGTGCTAATGCCAAAGTGGAGCCCAATAGAAATTTATGTACTAACTGTATTGATGCTACTTTAAATAAAAGTCAATCTGTACAAATTGAACACATTTCACCAAACAACGAGGGGAGAGTTATGCCGACTAACTCGCCTCACGTGTCAGTACCTGCATCTCCCGCTCGGGGGGTGCGTGATATTGTGGCGCCGAGTACATCTGGGCGGCCATTACAAATCACATTACAGGATATGGCTACTGTTATGACTGAAGTTTTGGCTAAATTACCAGAACTAAGAGGTAAGCGTGATCACTCTGGGGTGAGAACAGAGTGCGCTGATAATGTTAGGGCCATGTCAGATACTGCGTCACAACTTGCAGAACATGAGGACGGAGAGCTTCATTCTGCGGCTGACGGTTCTGATCCAAACAGATTGGATTCAGATATTTCAAATTTTAAATTTAAGCTGGAAAACCTCCGTGTATTACTAGGGGAGGTGTTAGCGGCTCTGAATGATTGTAACACAGTTGCAATACCAGAAAAAATGTGTAGGTTGGATAAATATTTTGCGGTACCGTCGAGTACTGACGTTTTTCCTATACCTAAGAGACTTACTGAAATTGTTACTAAGGAGTGGGATAGACCCGGTGTGCCGTTCTCACCCCCTCCGATATTTAGAAAGATGTTTCCAATAGACACCACCACACGGGACTTATGGCAAACGATCCCTAAGGTGGAGGGAGCAGTTTCTACTTTAGCTAAGCGTACCACTATCCCGGTGGAGGATAGCTGTGCCTTTTCAGATCCAATGGATAAAAAGTTAGAGGGTTACCTTAAGAAAATGTTTGTTCAACAAGGTTTTATATTGCAACCCCTTGCATGCATTGCGCCTGTCACGGCTGCAGCAGCATTTTGGTTTGAGTCTCTGGAAGGGACACTTGAATCAGCTCCATTAGATGAGATTACACACAGGCTTAAAGCTCTTAAGTTAGCTAACTCATTTATTTCAGATGCCGTAGTACATTTAACTAAGCTTACGGCTAAGAATTCCGGATTCGCCATTTAGGCGCGCAGAGCACTGTGGCTAAAATCCTGGTCAGCTGACGTTACTTCTAAGTCTAAATTTCTTAATATACCTTTCAAAGGGCAGACCTTATTCGGGCCCGGATTGAAAGAAATTATCGCTGACATTACAGGAGGTAAAGGCCATGCCCTGCCTCAAGACAGAGCCAAACCTAAGGCTAGACAATCTAATTTTCGTTCCTTTCGGAATTTCAAAGTAGGAGCAGCATCAACTTCCTCTGCTCCAAAACAAGAAGGATCTGTTGCTCGCTACAGACAAGGCTGGAGACCTAACCAGTCCTGGAACAAGGGCAAGCAGGCCAGGAAACCTGCTGGTGCCCCTAAAACAGCATGAATTGAGGGCCCCCGATCCGGGAACGGATCTAGTGGGGGGCAGACTTTCTCTCTTCGCCCAGGCTTGGGCAAGAGATGTCCAGGATCCCTGGGCGCTAGAGATAATATCTCAGGGATACCTTCTGGACTTCAAATACTCTCCCCCAAGAGAGAGATTTCATCTGTCAAGGTTGTCAACAAACCAAATAAAGAAAGAGGCGTTTCTACGCTGCGTACAAGAGCTTTTATTAATGGGAGTAATCCATCCAGTTCCACGGTCGGAACAGGGACAAGGGTTTTACTCAAATCTGTTTGTGGTTCCCAAAAAAGAGGGAACTTTCAGGCCAATCCTGGATTTGAAGATCCTAAACAAATTCCTAAGAGTTCCATCGTTCAAAATGGAGACTATTCGGACAATTTTACCCATGATCCAAAAGGGTCAGTACATGACCACAGTGGATTTAAAGGATGCTTACCTTCACATACCGATTCACAAAGATCATTACCGGTATCTAAGGTTTGCCTTTCTAGACAGGCATTACCAGTTTGTAGCTCTTCCATTCGGATTGGCTACGGCTCCGAGAATCTTCACAAAGGTTCTGGGTGCTCTTCTGGCGGTACTAAGACTGCGAGGAATTGCGGTAGCTCCGTACCTAGACGACATTCTGATACAAGCTTCAAGCTTTCAAACTGCCAAGTCTCATACAGAGTTAGTACTGGCATTTCTAAGGTCGCATGGATGGAAGGTGAACGAAAAGAAGAGTTCTCTCTTTCCACTCACAAGAGTTCCCTTCTTGGGGACTCTTATAGATTCTGTAGAAATGAAGATTTACCTGACAGAAGACAGGTTAACAAAGCTTCAAAATGCATGCCGTGTCCTTCATTCCATTCAACACCCGTCAGTAGCTCAATGCATGGAGGTGATCGGCTTAATGGTAGCAGCAATGGACATAGTACCCTTTGCACGCCTACATCTCAGACCGCTGCAATTGTGCATGCTAAGTCAGTGGAATGGGGATTACTCAGACTTGTCCCCTACTCTGAATCTGGATCAAGAGACCAGAAATTCTCTTCTATGGTGGCTTTCTCGGCCACATCTGTCCAGGGGGATGCCATTCAGCAGGCCGGACTGGACAATTGTAACAACAGACGCCAGCCTACTAGGTTGGGGCGCTGTATGGAATTCTCTGAAGGCTCAGGGACAATGGAATCAGGAGGAGAGTCTCCTACCAATAAACATTCTGGAATTGAGAGCAGTTCTCAATGCCCTTCTGGCTTGGCCCCAGTTAACAACTCGGGGGTTCATCAGGTTTCAGTCGGACAACATCACGACTGTAGCTTACATCAACCATCAGGGAGGGACAAGAAGCTCCCTAGCAATGATGGAAGTATCAAAGATAATTCGCTGGGCAGAGTCTCACTCTTGCCACCTGTCAGCAATCCACATCCCGGGAGTGGAGAACTGGGAGGCGGATTTCTTAAGTCATCAGACTTTTCATCCGGGGGAGTGGGAACTTCATCCGGAGGTCTTTGCCCAAATACTTCGACGTTGGGGCAAACCAGAGATAGATCTCATGGCGTCTCGACAGAACGCCAAGCTTCCTCGTTACGGGTCCAGATCCAGGGATCCGGGAGCGGTTCTGATAGATGCTTTGACAGCACCTTGGACCTTCGGGATGGCTTATGTGTTTCCACCCTTCCCGATGCTTCCTCGATTGATTGCCAGAATCAAACAGGAGAGAGCATCAGTGATTCTAATAGCGCCTGCATGGCCACGCAGGACTTGGTATGCAGATCTAGTGGACATGTCATCCTGTCCACCTTGGTCGCTACCTCTGAAACAGGACCTTCTGATCCAGGGTCCCTTCAAACATCAAAATCTAATTTCTCTGAAGCTGACTGCTTGGAAATTGAACGCTTGATTTTATCAAAACGTGGTTTTTCTGAGTCAGTTATTGATACCTTAATACAGGCTAGGAAGCCTGTTACCAGAAAGATTTACCATAAGATATGGCGCAAATACTTATATTGGTGCGAATCCAAGAGTTACTCATGGAGTAAGGTTAGGATTCCGAGGATATTGTCTTTTCTACAAGAAGGTTTAGAAAAGGGTTTATCTGCTAGTTCCTTAAAGGGACAGATTTCAGCTCTGTCCATTCTTTTACACAAACGTCTGTCAGAAGTTCCGGACGTTCAAGCTTTTTGTCAGGCTTTAGCTAGGATCAAGCCTGTGTTTAAAACTGTTGCTCCACCATGGAGTTTGAACTTAGTTCTTAATGTTTTACAGGGGGTTCCGTTTGAACCCCTTCATTCCATTGATATCAAGTTGTTATCTTGGAAAGTTCTGTTTTTAATGGCGATTTCCTCGGCTCGAAGAGTCTCTGAGTTATCTGCCTTACATTGTGATTCTCCTTATCTGATTTTTCATTCAGACAAGGTAGTTCTGCGTACTAAACCTGGGTTCCTACCTAAGGTGGTCACTAACAGGAATATCAATCAAGAGATTGTGGTTCCATCTTTGTGTCCTAATCCTTCTTCGAAAAAGGAACGTCTGCTACACAATCTAGATGTAGTCCGTGCCCTGAAATTTTATCTACAGGCAACTAAGGATTTTCGACAAACGTCTTCCCTGTTTGTCGTTTATTCTGGTCAGAGGAGAGGTCAAAAAGCTTCGGCTACCTCTCTCTCCTTTTGGCTTCGTAGCATAATACGGTTAGCCTATGAGACTGCTGGACAGCAGCCTCCTGAAAGAATTACAGCACATTCTACTAGAGCTGTGGCTTCCACTTGGGCCTTTAAGAATGAGGCTTCTGTTGAACAGATTTGCAAGGCTGCAACTTGGTCTTCTCTTCATACTTTTTCCAAATTTTACAAATTTGACACTTTTGCTTCTTCGGAGGCTGTTTTTGGGAGAAAGGTTCTTCAGGCAGTGGTTCCTTCCGTATAAAGAGCCTGCCTGTCCCTCCCGTCATCCGTGTACTTTAGCTTTGGTATTGGTATCCCATAAGTAATGGATGATCCGTGGACTGGATACACTTAACAAGAGAAAACATAATTTATGCTTACCTGATAAATTTATTTCTCTTGTAGTGTATCCAGTCCACGGCCCGCCCTGTCACTTTAAGGCAGGTAATTTTTCCATTAAACTACAGTCACCACTGCACCCTATGGTTTTCCTTTCTCTGCATGTTTTCGGTCGAATGACTGGTAATGGCAGTTAGGGGAGGAGCTATATAGCAGCTCTGCTGGGTGAATCCTCTTGCACTTCCTGTTGGGGAGGAGTTAATATCCCATAAGTAATGGATGATCCGTGGACTGGATACACTACAAGAGAAATAAATTTATCAGGTAAGCATAAATTATGTTTTTTTTATTTTTTGGGTTTGGGGGGGTGGGGGGTTGTAATGTTAGTGGGTCTTTGAAATTTTTTTTTTACAAAAAGAGCTGCCATCTTTAGGGCAATGCCCTACAAAAGGCCCTTTTAAGGGCCATTGGTAGTTTATTCTAAATTAGGTTTTTTATTTTGGGGTGATTTTTTTTTATGGGTATTAGAATAGGAATTTTTTATTTTTATTTTTGATAATTTGTTTGTTATTTTGTGTAATGTATATTTTTAGGGGGTGTTTTTTTTTTTTAGCAAAAGAGCTGTTTAATTTAGGGCAATGCCCTACAAAAGGCCTTTTAAGGGCCCCCAAAAAGCCCTTTTAAGGGCCCTTGGTATTTTGTGGGGTGGGGGTTTGTAATAGTGTTAGGGGGTGTTTGTTTTATTTTTTTTAGCAAACGAGCTGTTTAACTCAGAGCAATGCTCTACAAAAGGCCCTTTTAAGGGCCCTTGGTAGTTTGGGGTGGGGGGTTGTATAGTGTTAGGGGGTGTTTGTATTATTTTTTGGAGCAAAAGAGCTGTTTAACTCAGGGCAATGCCCTACAAAAGGCCCTTTTAAGCCCTCCCCCCACAAAAGGCCCTTTAAAGGGCCCTTGATAGTTTATTCTAGATTAGGCTTTTTTATTTTGGGGTGTTTTTTTTTAAAGGGTATTAGAATAAGAATAATCTTTATTTTTTTGGATAATTTTGTTTGTTTTTTGTAATGGTTGTTTTTTTTTTTTGTTTTTTTTTGTAATGGTAGGTTTTATTTCACAGGTACGTTTGTATTTATTTTAGCTAGGTAGTTAGTAAATAGTTAATAACTATTTACTAACTAGTCTACCTAGTTAAAATAAATACAAACTTACCTGTGAAATAAAAATAAAACCTAAGCTAGCTACAATATAACTATGAGTAAGTACAGGTAAGTATTTAGTTTTAAATAGGAATTATTTAGTTAACTTTAGTTTAGATCTAATTCCATTATGTTAAAGTTGTTAGGTGTTAGGGTTAGGTTTAGGGTTAGGATTAGGGTTAAGTTTAGGTGTTAATATAGTTTAATTTAGGTTGTTATGATGTGGGGAGCTGGTGGTTTAGGGGTTAATAACTTTATTTAGTTGTGGCGATGTCGGGGAGCGGCGGAATAGGGATTAATAACTTTAATATAGTTGCGGCTTTGTTGGGGTGCAGCAGAATAGGCGTTAATAACTTTAGTATAGTGGCGGCGATATCGGGAGCAGCAGATTAGGGGTTAGTAATTTTATTTAGGTGGCAGCGATATCGGGAGCGGCAGATTAGGGGTTAGTAACTGTGGGTAGGTGTCAGGGGGGCAGATTAGGGGTGTTTAGACATAGAAGCCTATTTATCATATGTCTGTCGGACTTGATCTGACAGTGCTGTTCAGGTCCGACAGACATCGATGAGTGCGGAGAGCAATACGCTCTCCGTATTCAGCATTGCACCAGCAGCTGAATGCCGACAGCATACGCTGTTAGCATTTAACATTGTACAAGCAGTTCTAGTTAATTGCTTGTGCAATGCCGCCCCTGCAGATTTGCGGACAATCGGCCACTAGCAGTGGGTGTCAATCAACCTGATCGTATGAGATTGGGTGGATTGATGTCCACAGCCTCAGAGGCGACGGACCAGTTAAGGAGCAGCAGTCTTAAGGCCGCTGCTTCTAAACTGCTGTTTCCGGCAAGACTGAAGGCTCATGCAGAAACAGGGGCATCAGAGGCCATTCAGCCCTTGATAAATCAGGTCAGTCCCCTATATGTGTACATATGTATTTATATGAGTATCTATGTATTTACAGATATATTTATACACATATAGGGGCCGAATTATCATTGTGTGAGGGGACATGATCCAATATTGCGGATCATGTCCGCTGCACATACATAAATGCCGACAGCATAGGACATGATCCGATATTGCAGATCATGTACGCTGCACATCGATAAATGCCGACAGCATACGCTCTCTGCATTTATCATTACACCAGCAGTTCTTGTGAACTGCTGGTGCAATACCGTCCCCTGCAGATTTGCATCGGCCGCTAGCAGGGGGTGTCAATCAACCTGATCGTATTCGATCGGGTTGATTTCTGTCGATTTCTGTCCACCGCCTCAGAGCAGGTGGACAGGTTATGGTTCTGAGCAGGCGGACAGGTTATGGAGCAGCGGTCTTTAGACCGCTGCTTCATAACTTGTGTTTACGGCGAGCCTGAAGACTCGCCAGAAACACGGGGCATCAAGCTCCATACAGACCTTGATAAATATGCCCCATAAGCACATAAATATGTATGTATTTATGTATAGACAATTATATAAGTGAATTGGATTTATTTGCAGTCAAGTAGCTGAAAACGTGTAAAATCATATTTCTGCAATATTCATATTTATTATATTATACATATCTATATATATATACTGTATGTGTGTTCATATGTATGCATGTGTTTATATGTGTATATATGTATTTACAGACATACAGTATATACACATATAAACACATAAGTACATATGAAAACATATAAATAGAAATACATATATAAGTGCAATGGAACTCTTTGTAGTCAAGTTGCTGAAAACATGTAAAAATCATATTTATGCAATATGCAGATTTAACAGCGTTTTACTATGTATTTACTGTAAATATTTTACATTCTAATGTACCGCATTTAAGGGAATATGTTCTAAGTGTGTATATGCATAAATAGAACATAATCTTCTACGTAAAGAACATTAGAATATGAAATATTAATATTTCATGTCGAGCTAGCATACTTGAAAATATTAGATCTGGTTTGTGTGCAAGTCAGGGTGTTAGGTTTATTTTCCACTTTTTGCGTTACATTGAAGTCTATGGTGAGAATATGTTAGCGCTGTTCAAATTGCGGCTTTTTGCAAAAACTTTTATTTTCATCTTATAATGCGCGCACTACCGGACACACACAAAAAGCTTACCTTTAGTGGAGTTAATGCATGAGGGGGAGCTCAAACTAACGCTCTACTCATAATCTGGCCAATAGAGTGCAGTATGATGGTGTAATTTATGTGTGAAGAGGCTGTCTGTCTCCACTTGATGGGGTATTGTACCAGTCATGTGCACGATTAAATAGTTCTGAGTGAAAGTTTTAATATCAGGAAATGAGTGGATTTGCCATGTCCTTAGAAAATATGAGTTCATAAAACCATAGGTTCCACCCAGAATCAAACAGACATGAATTTGTATTCCCAAATCCTTCTTTCCCTATGGGATCTGAAGTTCCCTATCAGTTATGTTATTTTTAAATATTGGAAGTTGTGATTTGATCTGTTGAAATGTTTACCATACCGGTGTATCTGTTATTTTGTTGGTGTTTATGAAGAGGCAGAGATTTATTCTATTCCTGAGTGGTTGTCCCTTTTCTCTAATTTAGTGTCCCCCATTTATGCATTTGTTAAATGTTATGAGGTACACAGCATTTGATGAGAAGAAAGTAGAACATCCCTGGATTTTGTGTTCCTGTTCTACATGAGATTGTCTCTATTGCTAGGATCTGAGGTTTGGTTTTGTCTCATTTCTGGTTGCAGGGAGCTGTGCCTTTTATTGTGGGTGTGAGATTTGATTAGCTTTTTTAAGATTTGGGGGTTTTCTGTATGAGAGGAGGGGTGGATCTGGGATATTGTTCTTTAGTTCTCTGTCCTTGTGATGAGTTGGATGTAAATCTCTGGCAATTGGTCATAAAATGACTAATTGTTTGTTATAGAGGTGTCCTCTTATCCTCCAGTCTTGGCCTTTATTACAAATGTATGTTGGAGGTTCTATGAACTTCAAAACTCATCAGGATCTGAATACAAAGGTTATTTTTACATTTTAAATGTTTATTTTAATTTTATACTGTACAATATGAAGCCCTGTAATGCAATATTTAGATCTGCCAAATGTCTGTTGTATTTGTCAGTTTCACTTAGATTCCAAGTTATGAACCCAATAAGGATAGAAAGTTTGTTATTAAGAATTAATATGTTCTCTTCTTAGTGACCCAAGCCAGGCTCACATACTGAGTGTTGCTACTACTGGACTCTATCATATAAAAATGTTATTTTTGTTTTTCAGAGCGAGCTATCACAGTGGCCCCTAGCCCATACCGGTCCCCTATTGTTATACCTGTTATATTGGGGAGTTTACTTGGTGTGAGTATCATTATATTAGGAGTCCTGGTGAAGTATCTCAATCACTACAAGAAAGGTGAGTTTTTATGCCAGACAACTTAACCTTACTAAACTATTTAAATTGTGCTGTCTGTTCCCTGCCCCTATCCCAAAAAATCAAATTCAAGATTGAAAACTCCTTATGGCAGCTCAAGAGATTTTCAGATTTCTTTTTAAAGCCTTATTGATATAAGTTTAATAAAGCTGCAAAATACAGATAAACACAATATACAGCATAAATAATAGGGTACATTCAAATCTTACGACTTTGGAGCAATCTCAAATTAATAACACTGTTTCTGTATTACCAAATATCTCTTGTGCATATGCAATACACTCTGAAATGGTCTAAGGTGCCACATTAGATGTAGACATGAATATAAGCTCTAGATTCATTAAACCTATACTTATCACTATTGTGCAGTTTGTTGCTAGTAGGTGGTATAGAGATTTGCACATGCGTATGTATTTAATAGACATATACTTTACATCTTGTACATCAAGTAAGATCTACAGTAAATGTGAGAAAACAGAATCATGAGCACAATATATAGAAATACTGTTTGGCGACTGCAATCTTTAAATATTTCTGTTTCTTTCATACATTTTTTTAACGTTAATTACAGTAATTCTTCTTTTTAAACGAGATTTCTATCTGGAATCACTTCTCCGTGATTGAGATTTAACCCTTTGTCGTTCTGTCTTTTTACAGAAGACAAAAATCATGTTATGAAAAATCAAGTTTTACAATATCTAGAAACTCATGTCGCCATCTTCTTACAGTAATAGAAATTTGATAAAGATAAACATGTGATTTAAACTTTGTTTTTAACGTTTTATTTAACAAAATATAATTCATTGGCTGTATAAGAAAACCATTGAATAAAAGTCATGCACACAGCCAATATCTCACTGAAAACAGATCATTATAGCTTTTCAAGATGTTAATGTTGTAGAATTGGAAAAGTCCACAAATTTAGTGAACATGTGCTGGAAAATACATTTCTAATACTGTAGATTAAAATAACAATGCTGAGCTCTCCCAATATAAGGTACGGGTGCTTTACTGACCTACAAATAAACGTAAAAAGCATGTGAGAAGTGAGTTATTGGCCTCTAGTTATCAAGCCGTCAACCACAAATACGCTGGAATTCCGCAGCGTATTTGTGGCGAGGCTGATTCGCCTTAGTTATCAACCCCTACTGCCCGGCAAAAGTAGAATATAGTGACGTCAGCTTCGATCCGCCGTTCTCAGTCCGACACAGATCGATGGTTACGTCACTACAGATGTTCCGAACGCAAGTTGGGCACAATCTGACTACTTTTGGTAGTTATCAAACTACTACCAGGTACGCTCGCCACTATTCCGGGCCAGCGTACCTGGATTTCAATCTGCCGCCCTGGAGGCGGCGGATCCCATAGGAATCAATGGGAGTCTGACCATAGCGAAAGCTCATGTTCGCTGCTGCCCGATATCCCATTGATTCCTATGGGAAACGTCTACACCTAACACCCTAACATGTACCCCGAGTCAAAACACCCCTAATCTGCCACCCCTACACCGCCGCAACTAAATACATTTATTACCCCCTAAACCGCTGCTCCCGGAGCCCACCACAACTATAATAAACATGTTAACCCCTAAACTGCCGCTCCCAGACTCCGCCGCCACCTACATTATACATATTAACCCCTAATCTGCCGCCCCCTATACTGCCTCCACCTACATAAACTTATTAACCCCTATCATGTGGATCCCAGACCCCGCCGCAACTAAATAAATTGTTTAACCCCTAAACCGCCGCTCCCGGACCCCGCCGATACCTATATTAAACTTATTAACCCCTATCCTGCCCCCCTATACCGCCTCCACCTATATTAAAATTATTAACCCCTAAACCTAAGTCTAACACTAACCCTAACCCCCCTAACTTAAATATTATTTTAATAAATCTAAATAATATTACTCGTATTAACTAAATGAATCCTATTTAAAACTAAATACTTACCTGTAAAATAAACCCTAAGGCCTAGATTTGGAGTTTGGCGGTAGCCGTGAAAAGAGGCTCCTAACGCTGGTTTTAGGCTACCACCGGTATTTGGAGTCATTCAAAAAAGGGTCTAACGCTCACTTTTCAGCCGCGACTTTTCCATACCGCAGATCCCCTTACGTCAATTGCGTATCCTATCTTTTCAATGGGATCTTTCTAACTCCGATATTTAGAGTCGTGTCTGAAGTGAGCGTTAGAAATCTAACGACAAAACTCCAGCTGCAGAAAAAAGTCAGTAGTTAAGAGCTTTCTGGGCTAACGCCGGTTCATAAAGCTCTTAACTACTGTACTCTAAAGTACACTAACACCCATAAACTACCTATGTACCCCTAAACCGAGGTCCCCCCACATCGCCGCCACTCGATTAAATTTTTTTAACCCCTAATCTGCCGACCCCCACCTACGTTATACTTATGTACCCCTAATCTGCTGCCCCTAACACCGCCAACCCCTATATTATATTTATTAACCCCTAACCTGCCCCCCACAACGTCGCAGCCAGCTACCTACAATAATTAACCCCTAATCTGCCGACCGCAAAGAGCCGCCACCTACATTATAGCTATGTACCCCTAATCTGCTGCCCCTAACACCGCCGACCCCTATATTATATTTATTAACCCCTAATCTGCCCCCCTCAACGTCGCCTCCACCTGCCTACACTTATTAACCCCTAATCTGCCGAGCGGACCGCACCGCTACTATAATAAAGTTATTAACCCCTAATCCGCCTCACTAACCCTATAATAAATAGTATTAACCCCTAATCTGCCCTCCCTAACATCGCCGACACCTAACTTCAATTATTAACCCCTAATCTGCCGACTGGAGCTCACCGCTATTCTAATAAATGTATTAACCCCTAAAGCTAAGTCTAACCCTAACACTAACACCCCCCTAAGTTAAATATAATTTAAATCTAACGAAATTAATTAACTCTTATTAAATAAATTATTCCTATTTAAAGCTAAATACTTACCTGTAAAATAAACCCTAATATAGCTACAATATAAATTATAATTATATTATAGCTATTTTAGGATTAATATTTATTTTACAGGTAACTTTGTATTTATTTTAACCAGGTACAATAGCTATTAAATAGTTAAGAACTATTTAATAGCTAAAATAGTTAAAATAATTACAAATTTACCTGTAAAATAAATCCTAACCTAAGTTACAATTAAACCTAACACTACACTATCAATAAATAAATTAAATAAAATACCTATAATTATCTACAATTAAACCTAACACTACACTATCAATAAATAAATTAAATACAATTCCTACAAATAAATACAATGAAATAAACTAACTAAAGTACAAAAAATAAAAAAGAACTAAGTTACAAAAAATAAAAAAATATTTACAAACATTAGAAATATATTACAACAATTTTAAACTAATTACACCTACTCTAAGCCCCCTAATAAAATAACAAAGCCCCCCAAAATAAAAAAATGCCCTACCCTATTCTAAATTACTAAAGTTCAAAGCTCTTTTACCTTACCAGCCCTGAACAGGGCCCTTTGCGGGGCATGCCCCAAGAAGTTCAGCTCTTTTGCCTGTAAAAAAAAACATACAATTCCCCCCCCCAACATTACAACCCACCACCCACATACCCCTAATCTAACCCAAACCCCCCTTAAATAAACCTAACACTAAGCCCCTGAAGATCTCCCTACCTTGAGTCGTCTTCACCCAGCCGAGCCAAATTCTTCATCCACGCGGAGCAAGAAGAGGTCCTCCATCCGGTAGAAGTCTTCATCCAAGCGGGGCAGAAGAGGTCTTCCATCCGATTGAAGTCTTCATCCAAGCTGCATCTTCTATCGTCATCCATCCGGAGCGGAGCGGCAGCATCCTGAAGACCTCCGACGCGGAACATACATCCTGGCCGACGACTGAACGACGAATGACGGTTCCTTTAAATGACGTCATCCAAGATGGCGTCCCTTGAATTCCGATTGGCTGATAGGATTCTATCAGCCAATCAGAATTAAGGTAGGAATATTCTGATTGGCTGATGGGATCAGCCAATCGGATTGAACTTGATTCTGATTGGCTGACTCCATCAGCCAATCAGAATATTCCTACCTTAATTCCGATTGGCTGATAGAATCCTATCAGCCAATCGGAATTCGAGGGACGCCATCTTGGATGACGTCATTTAAAGGAACCGTCATTCGTCGTTCAGTCGTCGGCCAGGATGGATGTTCCGCGTCGGAGGTCTTCAGGATGCTGCCGCTCCGCTCCGGATGGATGACGATAGAAGATGCCGCTTGGATGAAGACTTCAATCGGATGGAAGACCTCTTCTGCCCCGCTTGGATGAAGACTTCTACCGGATGGAGGACCTCTTCTTGCTCCGCTTGGATGAAGAATTTGGCTCGGCTGGGTGAAGACGACTCAAGGTAGGGAGATCTTCAGGGGCTTAGTGTTAGGTTTATTTAAGGGGGGTTTGGGTTAGATTAGGGGTATGTGGGTGGTGGGTTGTAATGTTGGGGGGGGGGGGTATTGTATGTTTTTTTTTACAGGCAAAAGAGCTGAACTTCTTGGGGCATGCCCCGCAAAGGGCCCTGTTCAGGGCTGGTAAGGTAAAAGAGCTTTGAACTTTAGTAATTTAGAATAGGGTAGGGCATTTTTTTATTTTGGGGGGCTTTGTTATTTTATTAGGGGGCTTAGAGTAGGTGTAATTAGTTTAAAATTGTTGTAATATATTTCTAATGTTTGTAAATATTTTTTTATTTTTTGTAACTTAGTTCTTTTTTATTTTTTGTACTTTAGTTAGTTTATTTCATTGTATTTATTTGTAGGAATTGTATTTAATTTATTTATTGATAGTGTAGTGTTAGGTTTAATTGTAGATAATTATAGGTATTTTATTTAATTTATTTATTGATAGTGTAGTGTTAGGTTTAATTGTAACTTAGGTTAGGATTTATTTTACAGGTAAATTTGTAATTATTTTAACTATTTTAGCTATTAAATAGTTCTTAACTATTTAATAGCTATTGTACCTGGTTAAAATAAATACAAAGTTACCTGTAAAATAAATATTAATCCTAAAATAGCTATAATATAATTATAATTTATATTGTAGCTATATTAGGGTTTATTTTACAGATAAGTATTTAGCTTTAAATAGGAATAATTTATTTAATAAGAGTTAATTAATTTTGTTAGATTAAAATTATATTTAACTTAGGGGGGTGTTAGTGTTAGGGTTAGACTTAGCTTTAGGGGTTAATACATTTATTAGAATAGCGGTGAGCTCCAGTCGGCATATTAGGGGTTAATAATTGAAGTTAGGTGTCGGCGATGTTAGGGAGGGCAGATTAGGGGTTAATACTATTTATTATAGGGTTAGTGAGGCGGATTAGGGGTTAATAACTTTATTATAGGAGCGGTGCGGTCCGCTCGGCAGATTAGGGGTTAATAAGTGTAGGCAGGTGGAGGCGACGTTGTGGGGGGCAGATTAGGGGTTAATAAATATAATATAGGGGTCGGCGGTGTTAGGGGCAGCAGATTAGGGGTACATAGGGATAATGTAAGTAGCGGCGGTTTACGGAGCGGCAGATTAGGGGTTAAAAATAATATACAGGGGTCAGCGATAGCGGGGGCAGCAGAATAGGGGTTAATAAGTGTAAGGTTAGGGGTGTTTAGACTCGGGGTACATGTTAGGGTGTTAGGTGCAGACGTAGGAAGTGTTTCCCCATAGCAAACAATGGGGCTGCGTTAGGAGCTGAACGCGGCTTTTTTGCAGGTGTTAGGTTTTTTTCAGCTCAAACAGCCCCATTGTTTCCTATGGGGGAATCGTGCACGAGCACGTTTTTGAGGCTGGCCGCGTCCGTAAGCAACTCTGGTATCGAGAGTTGAAGTTGCGTTAAATATGCTCTACGCTCCTTTTTTGGAGCCTAACGCAGCGATTCTGTGGACTCTCAATACCAGAGTTATTTTAAAGGTGCGGCCAGAAAAAAGCCAGCGTTAGCTACGCGGGTCTTTACCGACAAAACTCTAAATCTAGCCGTAAGATAGCTACAATATAACTAATAATTATATTGTAGCTATTTTAGGATTTATTTTTATTTTACAGGCAACTTTGTATTTATTTTAACTAGGTAAAATAGCTATTAAATAGTTACTAACTATTTAATAGCTACCTAGTTAAAATACTTACAAAATTACCTGTAAAATAAATCCTAACCTAAGTTACAATTAAACCTAACACTACACTATCATTAAATTAATTAAATAAATTACCTACAATTACCTAAAATTAAATTAAATAAACTAAACTATAGTACAAAAACAAACAAACACTAAATTACAGAAAATAAAAAAGAATTACAAGAAGTTTAAACTAATTACACCTAATCTAAGCCCCCTAATAAAATAATAAAGCCCCCCAAAATAAAAAAATGCCCTACCCTATTCTAAATTACCAAGTAACCAGCTCTTTTACCAGCCCTTAAAAGGGCTTTTTGCAGGGCATTGCCCCAAAGTAATCAGCTCTTTTACCTGTAAAAAAAAATACAACCCCCCAACATTAAAACCCACCACCCACATACCCCTACTCTAACCCACCCAAACCCCCCTTAAAAAAACCTAACGCTAACCCCCTGAAGATCATCCTACCTTCAGCTGTCTTCACCCAACCGGGCCGAAATCTTCATCCAAGTGGCGCAGAGAAGGTCCTTCATCCAGTAGAAGTCTTCATCCAGACGGAGTCTTCAATCTTCATCCATCCAGAGCGGAGCGGAGCCATCTTCAAAGGAGCCGACGCGGAGCCATAGTCTTCAACCGACGACTGAACGACAAATGAATGTTCCTTTAAGGGACGTCATCCAAGATGGCGTCCCTCGAATTCCGATTGGCTGATAGGATTCTATCAGCCAATCGGAATTAAGGTAGATAAAATCTGATTGGCTGATTCAATCAGCCAATCAGATTGAAGTTCAATCCGATTGACTGATCCAATCAGCCAATCAGATTGAGCTTGCATTCTATTGGCTGTTCCGATCAGCCAATAGAATGCAAGCTCAATCCGATTGGCTGATTGGATCAGCCAATCGGATTGAACTTCAATCTGATTGGCTGATTGAATTTGCCAATCAGATTTTTCCTACCTTAATTCCGATTGGCTGATAGAATCCTATCAGCCAATCGGAATTCGAGTGACGCCATCTTGGATGACGTCCCTTGAAGGAACCTTCATTCGTCGTTCAGTCATTGGTTGAAGAGGATGGCTCCGCGTTGGCTCCTTTGAAGATGGCTCCGCTCCAGATGGCTGAAGATTGAAGACGCCGCCTGGATGAAGACTTCTACCGGATGAAGGACTTCTTCTGCGCCACTTGGATGAAGATTTCGGCCCGGTTGCGTGAAGACAGCTCAAGGTAGGATGATCTTCAGGGGGTTAGCGTTAGGTTTTTTTAAGGGGGGTTTGGGTGGGTTAGAGTAGGGGTATGTGGGTGGTGGGTTTTAATGTTGGGGGGGATTGTATTTTTTTTACAGGTAAAAGAGCTGATTACTTTGGGGCAATGCCCCGCAAAAAGCCCTTTTAAGGGCTGGTAAAAGAGCTGGTTACTTGGTAATTTAGAATAGGGTAGGATATTTTTTTATTTTAGGGGGCTTTATTATTTTATTAGGGGGCTTAGATTAGGTGTAATTAGTTTAAACTTCTTGTAATTCTTTTTTATTTTCTGTAATTTAGTGTTTATTTTTTTGTACTATAGTTTAGTTTATTTAATTTAATTTTAGGTAATTGTAGGTAATTTATTTAATTAATTTAATGATAGTGTAGTGTTAGGTTTAATTGTAACTTAGGTTAGGATTTATTTTACAGGTAATTTTGTAAGTATTTTAACTAGGTAGCTATTAAATAGTTAATAACTATTTAATAGCTATTGTACCTAGTTAAAATAAATACAAAGTTGCCTGTAAAATAAAAATAAATCCTAAAATAGCTACAATGTAATTATTAGTTATATTGTAGCTATATTAGGGTTTATTTTATAGGTAAGTATTTAGTTTTATATAGAAATAATTTAGTTAATAATAGTAAGTTTTATTTAGATTTATTAAAATAATATTAAAGTTAGGGGGGTGTTAGTGTTAGACTTAGGTTTAGGGGTTAATAAGTTTAATATAGGTGGCGGCGGGGTCCGGGAGCGGCGGTTTAGGGGTTAAACATTTAATTTAGTTGCGACGGGGTCCGGGAGCGGCGGTTTAGGGGTTAATGAGTTTAATGTAGATTGTGGCGGTATAGTGGGGGGCAGGATAGGGGTTAATAACTTTAATATAGGTGGCGGTGGGCTCCGGGTGCGGCGGTTTAGGGGTTAAACAATTAATTTATTTGCAGCGGGGTCCGGGATCCGCAGGATAGGGGTTAATAACTTGAATAAAGGTGGCGGCGGTGTAGTGGGGGCAGGATAGGGGTTAATAGGTATGATGTAGATGGCGGCGGGGTCCAGGAGCGGCGGTTTAGGGGGTAATAACTTTATTTAGTTGTGGGGGGCTCTGGGAGCGGCGGTTTAGGGGGTAAAACAGTGTAGTTTAGTGTGGGTGCTTAGTGACAGGCTATCAAAAAAGCTGCGAAGAAACCGATGAGCAGCGAGATCGATGACTGTTAGTTAATAACAGTCCGCTGCTCATCGCTCCGTACTTGGTGCGCGGCTTCTTGACGGCTTTTTTGATAACTTTGGCGAACGTATTCAGGTCCGCGGCGGCGATGGTAGGCGAGCGTATTGGGCGGGCGAATGCAGCTAAGTAGACGGCTTCATAACTAGAGGCCATTGTATGGTTTCCTAGCTTTTATTCATGCATGAAGTCATGTGAGGTCATGTGATCCTTTATAATAAGAGTCACTAGAGATATAGGCCTCTAGTTAACTTATCAAGCCATCAACTTACCTGCATTCAACGGCACCAATACGCTCGCCTAAGTTCGCCTAACATCGCTGCCACGGACCTGAATACGCTCTCCAAAATTATAAAAAAAGCTGTCAAAAAGCCGCGCACAAAGTACGGAGCGAAGAGCAGCGGACTGTTGTTAACTAACAGTCATCGATCTCGCTGCTCTTCGGCTTTTTTATAGCTTTATTGATACCCTGTCACTAAACACCCACACTATACTATACTGATTAACCCCCTAAATCGCCGCTCCCGGAGCCCCCTACAACTAAATAAAGTTATTAACCTCTAAACCGCTGCTCCCGGAACCCCCCGCAACTAAATAAAGTTATTAACCCCCAAACCGCTGCTCCCGGACCCCGCCGCACCTACATAAAGTTATTAACCCCTAAATCACCGCTCCCGGAGCCCATCGCCACCTTCATTTGAAGTTCAATCCGATTGGCTGATCCAATCAGCCAATAGGATTGACCTTGCATTGTATTGGCTGTTCCAATCAGCCAATAGAATGCGAGGTCAATCCTATTGGCTGATTGGATCAGCCAATCGGATTGAACTTCAATCCGATTGGCTGATTGCATCAGCCAATAGGATTTTTCCTACCTTAATTCTGATTGGCTGATAGAATCCTATCAGCCAATCGGAATTCAAGGGACGCCATCTTGGATGACGTCATTTAAAGGAACCGTCATTCGTCGTTATTCGTCAGGATCAAAGCATGCTCCGCGACGGATGTCTTCAAGATGGAGCCGTTCCTCATCGGATGGAAGAAGATAGAAGATGCCACCTGGATGAAGACTTCTGCCCGTCTGGAGTACATCTCCTGGCCGGATTGGATGAAGACTTCTGCCCGTCTGGAGGACCACTTCGCCAGGCTTCGTTGAGGACTTAGGCCCGGTTGGGTGAAGACGGCTCAAGGTAGGGTGATCTTCAGGGGGTTAGTGTTAGTTTTTTTTAAGGGGGGTTTGGGTGGGTTTTAATGTTGGGGGGGTTGTATTTCTTTTTTTAAAGGTAAAAGAGCTGATTACTTTGGGGCAAAACCTAACTTTGGGGCAATGCCCCGCAAAATGTCCTTTTAAGGGCTATTTGTAATTTAGTATAGGGTAGGGCTTTTTTTTATTTTGGGGGGATTTTTTATTTTATTAGGGGGCTTAGATTAGGTGTAATTAGTTTAAAATTCTTGTAATTTTTATTTTATTTTCTGTAATTTAGTGTTTGTTTTTTTATGTACTTTAGTTAATTTTATTTAATTGTATTTAATTGTAGGTAATTGTAGGTAATTTATTTAATTTATTTAATTGTAGTGTAGTGTTAGGTGTAATTGTAACTTAGGTTAGGATTTATTTTACAGGTAAACTTGTATTTATTTTAGCTAGGTAGTTATTAAATAGTTAATAACTATTTAGTAACTATTCTACCTAGTTAAAATAAATACAAAGTTGCCTGTAAAATAAAATTAAATCCTAAAATAGCTACAATGTAACTATTAGCTATATTGTAGGTATCTTAGGGTTTATTTTACAGGTAAGTATTTAGTTTTAAATAGGAATAATTAATAATAGTAATTTTATTTAGATGTATTTAAATTATATTTAAGTTAGGGGGGTTAGAGTTAGGGTAAGACTTAGTTTTAGGGGTTAATAAATTTAATATAGTGGCAGCGGTGTAGGGGGGGCAGATTAGGGGTTAATAAATGTAATGTAGGTGGCGGCGGGCTCCGGGAGTGGTGGTTTAGGGGTTAAACATTTTATTTAGTTGCGGCGGGGTCTGGGAGCGGTGGTTTAGGAGTTAAACATTTTATTTAGTTGCGGCGGGGTCCGGGAGTGGCGGTTTAGGGTTTAATAAGTTTAATGTAGGTGGCGGCGGTGTAGGGGGGGGCAGATTAGAGGTGTTTAGACTCGGGTTACATGTTAGGGTGTTAGGTGTAGACATTTCCCATATAAATCAATGGGATATCGGGCAGCAGCGAACATGAGCTTTCGCTGCTGTCAGACTCCCATTGATTCCTATGGGATCCGCCGCCTCCAGGGCAGCGGATTGAAAACCAGGTACGCTGGGACGAAAAAGTGCCGAGCGTACCTGCTAGGAATTTGATAACTTCCAAAAGTAGTCAGATTGTGCCGAACTTGCATTCGGAACATCTGTAGTGACGTAAGCATCGATCTGTGTCGGACTGAGTCCGGCGGATTGTAGGTTACGTCACTATATTCTACTTTTGCTGGTCTTTTGCCTTTGACAAATAAGGCGAATCAGGCTCGCCACAAATACGCTGCGGAATTCCAGCGTATTTGCGGTTGACGGCTTGATAAATAGAGGCCACAATGTACCTGTAATGTAATACTTTTCCTTATCACAGTTTAACTCTCTCCTTAGACTTCCTTATACCTCCCCTGCATGGGTATCAGCTACAAGAGCACATTATCAGGGCCATAAATGTGCTTTTACTGTGCTTGCTACTCCCTACTAAACTCACCTGCCTCTTGTGTCATTTAACAGCTGCCTGGAAGTTTCCCTCGGAGTCTCATGATGCTGTGTATGAGGAGATTGACAGCAAACTGATTAAAGGGTCGCAGCGATCAGGTAAATAAAGTTCTGTTCCACTTGTTCATTTACAGTTTATAGGAAATTCCTTCCCAGCATATAAAATATAGTTTTTGCTAGAGTAGAATTAACCGTCCTCTGCAGTGAGTAACAAACAGTACATTTCAGATGATCTTAGGTTAAAGTAATTAAAGCAACAGCATTATACTTAAAGGGACACAAAACCCACATTTTATTCATTGGTTATTGATATACAGCATATTCTTTTAATCAACTTTCCAGTTTGCTTGTATTATCACACTGTCTTTGTTTTCCTGTTATCCTTTGTTGAAAAGCAGGAATGTAATCTCAGGGGGTTGCATGTGTCCACAGCACTTTATAGCAGCAGTTTTGAAAGGATGTTATGTATCAGCAAGAGCCCTAGATGGCAGCACTATTTCCTGTCATGCAGTGCTTCCGGCATGTGTACGCTACCTATCTAGATATCTCTTCAACAAAGAATAACATGAAAACAAAGCAAATGTTATTAAACAGTAAATTGAAGATGTGTAGAGTAGGATAAGGGGTGAAGGGTTAGCAGATAGGGATGCTGAGATTTATTGTAGATATTTATTTTGTGTAGTACAAATTGCACGTCTTTCAGCTGCAGAGGTCAGAATGGGGCTGTAAACGCTTGTACATGTTCCTCCTTCCCACTTGTCTGCTAGTTACGCACCCTTGGTGTAGTGTACGGGCTATAACCTCATCAGACTAGGGGGACGATTTATCAAGCCCCGTATGGAGCTGTATGCAGCTGTTTCCGCACGAGCCGCTGCTCCTTAACTCGTCCACCACCTCTGAGGCGGCAGACAGCAATCCGCCAGATCAGATACGATCTGGTTGATTGCTACCCCCTGCTAGCAGTTGCAAATCTGCAGGGGGCGGCATTGCACAATCATTTCACTAGAAGTGCTTGCCGGCATTTATCGATGTGCGGCGGACATGATCCACTACAACGGTTCATGTCCGCCCACACAATGGTAAATCGGCTCCTAAGAAGCCACCTCCATCACCTGAGTTTTCCAGGTGATTTTTGGACATTCTCAAAGTGAGGTCTGGGTTTTTTACCAAAGCCTCAACTCAGCATACAGGTTTTAAAAAAACGTGATTACCTTTGTGAAGTATCTTGTCTCACGGGCCAATCTCGCTATTACAAAGCTGGAGAGGTTGTCACATATTTATTTTTATTTTACTAAAGTTGAACTTTTTAAAAGTTGTGTTTTTTCGCACATTAGGAGTGGACTCTTTTCTTTATGAAGGTGTTTTATTTTAATTTGCTTGTTTGTAATGCTTTTAATATATTTTTGTTGCTCCTGTATTCTGCACAGTAATTTGTTCGGTTAGAAAGTTATGGCTGTAAAGCATCTGCTTTCACTTTAATTTAACAGACCTTGCAACTCGCTGCTCTTAATAGGGGAGAATACAATTGTTTTTGGGTTTTGCCATTTTCTAGTGGCGATGTTGCAGCACATTTTTTTTCAGCAAGATGTTAGTTTCATGTCTTGAATCATAGGACTACTATGTCTCCTCTGAGTAGTAAATGTACTAGAAAAATGTAGTATTTAAGAATTGCCTTGTAAAACATCTATGAGCCATTCTTGATTTGCTAGCACCTAATTAGTAAAGAATATTAAGATATCTAGGTTATCAGAGTCACTATCCCATCACTAATATATATGTATCATTTTTGGTAAGAAGTACATTTTTACTCTATACTTTTTCATACAGTATTCACCTCTGATGTGACTTTTAAAAACCTGGAATATTACACAAGTCCCATGGAGGAGCAATATGATGATATATCACAGAAAGGTAATATTGAAGGACATGGACTGTTAAATGTTAAAAGGATAGATAATACAATAGACTCATGCATGAATGAACAGTGCTGGCAATAGGATGCCAATACCTTATCTGGCTTAAGCACACCTTTACAGTCTGATCCTTATGTTAGATAAATAATGAGCCAAATAGAGTGAAGGGGCTTCTTGTCCGAGAGATAAACAGTCTCTTGTTATATGGACAGGATTATGACTTGTCATACACAAGGTTTAAAGTAATAACTATTGAAAGGTTTTGAATATTTTAGAGTTATAATTAGGGTTATGGTTAGGTTGGTTTAAGACTACTGTTAGGGTTAGGTCTAAAGTTAAGATTATGATTACAGTTAGGATTAAGTCTAGATCTAGGATTAGGATCACAGTTAGGATTAAGGTCTAGAGTTAGGATTAGGTCTAGATTTAGCATTATATATAGAGTTAGGATTAGGTCTACCGTTAGGATTAGATATAGAGTTAGGATTAGGTTTAGAGTTAAGGATAAGGCTAGAGTTAGGATTAGGGTCACAGTTAGGATTCAGATCACAGTTAGGATTAGGTCTAGAGTAAGGATTAGGAACACAGTTAGGATTTGGATCACAGTGAAATAAAGGTCTAGAGTTAGGATTAGGTCTAGATTTAGGATTAGATATAGAGTTAGGATTAGGTCTAGGGTTAGGATTAGGTCTAGAGTTAAGATTAGATATAGAGTTAGGATTATTTTCACAGTTAGGATTCAGATCGATCACAGTTAGGATTAGGTCTAAAATTAGAATTAGGTCTAGATTTAGGATTAGATATAGATTTAGGATTATGTCTAGAGTTAGAATTAGATATAGAGTTAGACTTAGGTCTAGAGTTAGGATTAGATAAAGAGTTAGGATTAGGTTTAGAGTTAAGGATAAGGCTAGAGTTAGGATTAGGATCACAGTATCTATAGTTAGGATTAGGTCTAGAGTTAGGATTAAAGAGTTAGGATTAGGTCTAGATTTAGAATGAGTTCTAGGTTTAGCTGGGTTAGATATAGAGTCAGGATTAGGTCTAGAGTTAGGATTATATATAGAGTTAGGATTAGGTTTAGAGTTAAGGATAAATTAGGATTAGGATCACAGTTAGGATTAGGATCAAAGTTAGGATTAGGTCTAGAGTTAGGATTATGTCTAGAGTTAGGATTAGGTCTAGAGTTAGGATTAGGTCTAGAGTTAGTATTAGACACTTACAGTCTGATCCTTATGTTAGATAAATAATGAGCCAAATAGAGTGAAGGGGCTTCTTGTCCGAGAGATAAACAGTCTCTTGTTATATGGACAGGATTATGACTTGTCATACACAAGGTTTAAAGTAATAACTATTGGAAGGTTTTAAATATTTTAGAGTTATAATTAGAGTTATGGTAAGGTTGGTTTAAGGCTACAGTTAGGGTTAGGTCTAGAGTTATGATTAGGATTACAGTTATGATTAAGTCTAGAGCTAGGATTAGGATCACAGTTAGGCTAAGGATCACAGTTAGGATTAGGTCTAGAGTTAGGATTAGATATACAATTTGGATTAGATATAGAGTTAGGATTAGGTCTTGAGTTAGCATTATATATAGAGTTAGTATTAGGTCTACCGTTAAATTTAGATATAGAGTTAGGATTCGGTTTAGAGTTAAGGATAAGGCTAGAGTTAGGATTAGGATCACAGTTAGGATTAGGTCTAGAGTTAGGATTAGGATCACAGTTAGGATTTAGATCACAGTTAAGATTAGGTCAAGAGTTAGAATTAGGTCTAGATTTAAGATTAAATATAGAGTTAGGATTAAGTCTAGAGTTAGGATTAGATATAGAGTTAGGATTAGATATAGAGTTAGGATTAGGTCTATAGTTAGGATTAGGTCTAGAGTTAGGATTAGATATAGAGTTAGGATTAGGTCCACAGTTAGGATTAGGTCTAAAGTTAGAATTAGGTCTAGATTTAGGATTAGATATAGAGTTAGGATTAGGTCTAGAGTTTTATATTAGATATAGAGTTAAGATTAGGTCTAGAGTTAGGATTAGAAATAGAGTTAGGATTAAGTTTAGAGTTAAGGATAAGGCTAGAGTTAGGATTAGGGTCACAGTTAGAATTTAGATCACAGTTAGGATTACGTCTAGAGTTAGGATTAGGATCACAGTTAGGATTCGGATCACAGTTAGTATTAGGTCTAGAGTTAGGATTAGGATCACAGTTAGGATTCGGATCACAGTTATTATTAGGTCTAGAGTTAGGATTAGGTCTAGATGTAGGATTCGGTCTAGAGTTACGATTAGATTTAGAGTTAGGATTAGGTCTAAAGTTAGGATTAGATAAAGAGTTAGGATTAGGTCTAGAGCTAGGATTAGGTCTAGAGCTAGGATTAGGTCTAGTTGAGTTAAGATTAGATATAGAGTCAGGATTAGGTCTTGAGTTAGGATTATATATAGAGTTAGGATTAGGTTTAGAGTTAGAATTATATATAGATGTAGGATTAGGTCTAGAGTTAAGATTAGATATAGAGTTAGGATTAGGTTTAGAGTTAAGGATAAATTAGGATTAGGATCATGGTTAGGATTAATATCACAGTTAAGATTAGGGTCACAGTTAGAATTAGGTGTAGAGTTAGGATTATGTCTAGATTTAGGATTAGATATAGAGTTAGGATTATGTCTAGTGTTAGGATTAGATATAGAGTTAGGATTAGGTTTAGCGTTAAGGATAAGGCTAGAGTTAGGATTAGGGTCACCGTTAGGATTCAGATCACAGTTAGGATTAGGTCTAGAGTTAGGATTAGGATCACAGTAAGGATTCAGATCACAGTTAGGATTAGGTCTAGAGTTAGGATTAGGTCTAGATTTAGGATTAGGTCTAGAGTTAGGATTAGGTCTAGAGTTTGGATTATATATAGAGTTAGGATTAGGTTAGAGTTTAAGGATAAATTAGGATTAGAATCACAGTTAGGATTAGGATCACAGTTAGGATTAGGTCTAGAATTAGGATTATGTCTAGAGTTAGGATTATATATAGAGTTAGGATTAGGTCTAGAGTTAGAATTATATATAGATTTAGGATTAGGTCTAGAGTTAAAATTAGATATAGAGTTAGGAATAGGTTTAGAGTTAAGGATAAATTAGGATTAGGATAATGGTTAGGATCAGGATCACAGTTAGGATTAGGATCACAGTTAGTATTAGGATCACAGTTAGGATTAGGTCTAGAGTTAGGATTAGGATCACAGTTAGGATTTAGATCACAGTTAAGATTAGGTCAAGAGTTAGAATTAGGTCTAGATTTAAGATTAAATATAGAGTTAGGATTAAGTCTAGAGTTAGGATTAGATATAGAGTTAGGATTAGATATAGAGTTAGGATTAGGTCTATAGTTAGGATTAGGTCTAGAGTTAGGATTAGATATAGAGTTAGGATTAGGTCCACAGTTAGGATTTGAAACACAGTTAGGATTAGGTCTAAAGTTAGAATTAGGTCTAGATTTAGGATTAGATATAGAGTTAGGATTAGGTCTAGAGTTTTATATTAGATATAGAATTAAGATTAGGTCTAGAGTTAGGATTAGAAATAGAGTTAGGATTAGGTTTAGAGTTAAGGATAAGGCTAGAGTTAGGATTAGGGTCACAGTTAGGATTTAGATCACAGTTAGGATTACGTCTAGAGTTAGGATTAGGATCACAGTTAGGATTTGGATCACAGTTAGTATTAGGTCTAGAGTTAGGATTAGGATCACAGTTAGGATTCGGATCACAGTTATTATTAGGTCTAGAGTTAGGATTAGGTCTAGATTTAGGATTGGGTCTAGAGTTACAATTAGGTTTAGAGTTAGGATTAGGTCTAGAGTTAGGATTAGGTCTAAAGTTAGGATTAGATAAAGAGTTAGGATTAGGTCTAGAGCTAGGATTAGGTCTAGAGCTAGGATTAGGTCTAGTTGAGTTAAGATTAGATATAGAGTCAGGATTAGGTCTTGAGTTAGGATTATATATAGAGTTAGGATTAGGTTTAGAGTTAGAATTATATATAGATTTAGGATTAGGTCTAGAGTTAAGATTAGATATAGAGTTAGGATTAGGTTTAGAGTTAAGGATAAATTAGGATTAGGATCATGGTTAGGATTAGGATCACAGTTAAGATTAGGGTCACAGTTAGAATTAGGTGTAGAGTTAGGATTATGTCTAGATTTAGGATTAGATATAGAGTTAGGATTATGTCTAGTGTTAGGATTAGATATAGAGTTAGGATTAGGTTTAGCGTTAAGGATAAGGCTAGAGTTAGGATTAGGGTCACAGTTAGGATTCAGATCACAGTTAGGATTAGGTCTAGAGTTAGGATTAGGATCACAGTAAGGATTCAGATCACAGTTAGGATTAGGTCTAGAGTTAGGATTAGGTCTAGAGTTAGGATTAGGTCTAGAGTTAGGATTATATATAGAGTTAGGATTAGGTTAGAGTTTAAGGATAAATTAGGATTAGAATCACAGTTAGGATTAGGATCACAGTTAGGATTAGGTCTAGAATTAGGATTATGTCTAGAGTTAGGATTATATATAGAGTTAGGATTAGGTCTAGAGTTAGAATTATATATAGATTTAGGATTAGGTCTAGAGTTAAAATTAGATATAGAGTTAGGAATAGGTTTAGAGTTAAGGATAAATTAGGATTAGGATAATGGTTAGGATTAGGATCACAGTTAGGATTAGGATCACAGTTAGTAATATGATCACAGTTAGGATTAGTTCTAGAGTTAGGATTATGTCTAGAGTTAGGATTAGGTCTAGAGTTAGGATTAGATATAGAGTTAGGATTAGGTTTAGAGTTAAGGATAAGGCTAGAGTTAGGATTAGATATAGAGTTAGGATTAGGTTTAGAGTTAAGGATAAGGCTAGAGTTAGGATTAGGGTCACAGTTCGTATTAGGTCTAGAGTTAGGATTAGGATCACAGTTAGGATTCGGGTCACAGTTAGGATTAGGTTTAGAGCTAGGATTAGGTCTAGATTAGATATAGAGTTAGGATTAGGTTTAGAGTTAAGGATAAGGCTAGATTTAGGATTAGATATAGAGTTAAGATTAGGTTTAGAGTTAAGGATAAGGCTAGAATTAGGATTAGGGTCACAGTTCGGATTAGGTCTAGAGTTAGGATTAGGATCACAGTTAGGATTAGGTTAGAGTTAAGGATAAAATAGGATTAGGATCACAGTTAGGATTAGGATCACAGTTAGGATTAGGTCTAGAGTTAGGATTATGTCTAGAGCTAGGATTAGATATAGAGTTTGGGATAGGTCTAGCGTTAGAATTATATATAGATTTAGGCTTAGGTCTAGAGTTAAGATTAGATATAGAGTTAGGAATAGGTTTAGAGTTAAGAATAAATTAGGATTAGGATCATGGTTAGGATTAGGATCACAGTTAGGATTAGGATCACAGTTAGGAATAGGATCACAGTTAGGATTAGGTCTAGAGTTAGGATTATTTATATAGTTAGGATTAGGTCTAGAGTTAGGATTAGATATAGAGTTAGGATTGGGTTTAGAGTTAAGGATAAGGCTAGAGTTAGGATTAGATATAGAGTTAGGATTAGGTTTAGAGTTAAAGATAAGGTTAGAGTTAGGATTAGGGTCACAGTTCGGATTAGGTCTAGAGTTAGGATTAGGATCACAGTTAGGATTCGGGTCACAGTTAGGATTAGGTTTAGAGTTAGGATTAGATTTAGAGTTGGGATTAGGTTTAGAGTTAAGGATAAATTAGGATTAGGATGATGGTTAGGATTAGGATCACAGTTAGGATAAGGTCTATAGCTAGGATTATGTCTAGAGTTAGGCTTAGCTATAGAGTTAGGATTAGGTCTAGAGTTAGGATTAGATATAGAGGTATGGTTAGGTCTAGAGTTAGGATTAGGTCTAGAGTTAAGATTAGGTCTAGAGTTAGGATTAGGATTAGGTCTAGAGATAGGATTAGTTCTAGAGTTAGGATTAGGTCTAGAGTTAGGATTAGGTCTAGAGTTTGGATTAGATATAGAGTTAGGATCAGGTCTAGATTTAGGATTAAATATATATTTATTATTAGGTCTAGAGTTAGGGATAAAGCTAGAGTTATGATTAGGGTCACAGTTATGATTAGGATCACAGTTAGGATTAGGATCACAGTTAGTATTAGGATCACAGTTAGGATTCAGATCACAGTAAGGATTAGGTCTAGATTTAGGATTATATATAGAGTTAGGGATAAGTCTAGAGTTATGATTAGGGTCACAGTTAGGATTAGGGTCACAGTTAGGATTCACAACACAGTTAGGATTAGGTCTAGAATTAGGATTAGGATCGCAGTAAGGATTCAGATCACAGTTAGGATTATGTCTAGAGTTAGGATTAGGTCTAGATTTAGGATTAGGTATAGAGTTAGGATTATATAATCACAGTAAGGATTAGGTCTAGATTTAGGATTATATATAGAGTTAGGGATAAGTCTAGAGTTATGATTAGGGTCACAGTTAGGATTAGGGTCACAGTTAGGATTCACAACACAGTTAGGATTAGGTCTAGAATTAGGATTAGGATTGCAGTAAGGATTCAAATCACAGTTAGGATTATGTCTAGAGTTAGGATTAGGTCTAGATTTAGGATTAGGTATAGAGTTAGGATTATATATAGAGTTAGGATTAGGTTAGAGTTAAGGATAAATTAGGATTAGGATCACAGTTAGGATTAGGATCACAGTTAGGATTAGGTCTAGAGTTAGGATTATGTCTAGAGTTAGGATTAGATATAGAGTTTGGGATAGGTCTAGAGTTAGAATTATATATAGATTTAGGATTAGGTCTAGAGTTAAGATTAGATATAGAGTTAGGAATAGTTTTAGAGTTAAGGATAAATTAGGATTAGGATCATGGTTAGGATTAGGATCACAGTTAGGATTAGGATCACAGTTCGGAATAGGATCACAGTTAGGATTAGGTCTAGAGTTAGGATTAGATATAGAGTTAGGATTAGGTTTAGAGTTAAGTATAAGGCTAGAGTTAGGATTAGATATAGAGTTAGGATTAAGTTTAGAGTTAAGGATAAGGCTAGAGTTAGGATTAGGGTCACAGTTCGGATTAGGTCTAGAGTTAGGATTAGGATCACAGTTAGGATTCGGGTCACAGTTAGGATTAGGTTTAGAGTTAGGATTAGGTCTAGATTTAGGATTAGATATAGAGTTAGGATTAGGTCTACAGTTAGGATTAGATATAGGGTTAGGTCTAGAGTTAAAATTAGGTCTAGAGTTAGGATTAGGATTTGGTCTAGAAATAGGATTAGGGCTAGAGTTAGGATTTGGTCTAGAGTTAGGATTAGGTCTAGAGTTAGGATTAGGTCTAGAGTTTGGATTAGATATAGAGTTAGGATCAGGTCTAGAGTTAGGATTAGATATATATTTATTATTAGGTCTAGAGTTAGGGATAAGTCTAGAGTTATGATTAGGGTCACAGTTAGGATTAGGGTCGAGGTTAGGATTCAGATCACAGTTAAGATTAGGTCTAGAGTTAGGATTAGGATCACAGTAAGGATTCAGATCACAGTTAGGATTAGGTCTAGAGTTAGGATTAGGTCTAGATTTAGTATTAGGTCTAGAGTTAGGATTATGTCTAGAGTTAGGATTAGATATAGAGTTAGGATTAGGTCTAGAGTTAGAATTATATATATATTTAGGATTAGGTCTAGAGTTAAGATTAGATATAGAGTCAGTAATAGGTTTAGAGTTAAGGATAAATTAGGATTAGGATCATGGTTAGGATTAGGATCACAGTTAGGATTAGGATCTCAGTTAGGAATAGGATCACAGTTAGGATTATGTCTAGATTTAGAATTATGTCTAGAGTTAGGATTAGGTCTAGAGTTAGGATTAGATATAGAGTTAGGATTAGGTTTAGAGTTAAGGATAAGGCTAGAGTTAGGATTAGATATAGAGTTAAGATTAGGTTTAGAGTTAAGGATAAGGCTAGAATTAGGATTAGGGTCACAGTTCGGATTAGGTCTAGAGTTAGGATTAGGATCACAGTTAGGATTCGGTTCACAGTTAGGATTAGGTTTAGAGTTAGGATTAGGTCTAGATTTAGGATTAGATATAGAGTTAGGATTAGGTCTACAGTTAGGATTAGATATAGGGTTAGGTCTAGAGTTAAGATTAGGTCTAGAGTTAGTATTAGGTCTAGAGTTAGGATAAGGATTAGGTCTAGAAATAGGATTAGAGCTAGAGTTAGGATTAGATATATATTTATTATTAGGTCTAGAGTTAGGGATAAGTCTAGAGTTATGATTAGGGTCACAGTTAGGATTAGGATCACAGTTAGTATTTGAATCACAGTTAAGATTCAGATCACAGTAAGGATTAGGTATAGATTTAGGATTATATATAGAGTTAGGATTAGGTCTAGAGTTAGGATTAGATTTAGAGTTGGGATTAGGTTTAGAGTTAAGGATAAATTAGGATTAGGATCACAGTTAGGATTAGGTCTAGAGTTAGGATTATGTCTAGAGTTAGGATTAGCTATAGAGTTAGGATTAGGTTTAGAGTTAGGATTAGATATAGAGTTATGGTTAGGTCTAGAGTTAGGATTAGGTCTAGAGTTAGGATTAGGTCTAGAGTTAGGATTAGGTCTAGAGATAGGATTAGGTCTAGAGTTAGGATTAGGTCTAGAGTTAGGATTATGTCTAGAGTTTGGATTAGATATAGAGTTAGGATCAGGTCTAGATTTAGGATTAGATATATATTTATTATTAGGTCTAGAGTTAGGGATAAGGCTAGAGTTATGATTAGGGTCACAGTTATGATTAGGATCAAAGTTAGGATTAGGATCACAGTTAGGATTAGGATCACAGTTAGGATTCAGATCACAACAATGATTAGGTCTAGATTTAGGATTATATATAGAGTTAGGATTAGGTTTAGAGTTAAGGATAAATTAGGATTAGGATCATGGTTAGGGTTAGGATCACAGACAGGATTAGGATCACAGTTAGGATTAGGTCTAGAGTTAGGATTATGTCTAGATTTAAGATTAGGTCTAGAGTTAGGATTAGGTCTAGAGTTAGGATTAGGTTTAAAATTAGGATTAGGTTTAGAGTTAAGGTTAAGGATAGAGTTAGGATTAGGGTCACAGTTAGGATTAGGTCTAGAGTTAGGATTAGGATCACAGTTAGGATTCGGATCACAGTTAGGATTAGGTCTAGAGTTAGGATTAGGTCTAGATTTAGGATTAGATATAGAGTTAGGATTATATCTACAGTTAGGATTAGATATAGAGTTAGGATTAGGTCTAGAGTTAGGATTAGATCAAGAGTTAGGATTAGGTCAAGGGTTAGGATTAGGTCTAGAGTTATGATTAGGTCTAGAGTTAGGATTAGATATAGAGTTAGGATTAGGTCTAGAGTTTCGATTAGATATAGAGTTAGGTTCAGGACTAGAGTTAGGACTAGATATATATTTATTATTAGGTCTAGAGTTAGATATAAGGCTAGAGCTATGATTAGGGTCACAGTTATGATTAGGATCACAGTTAGGATTAGGATCACAGTTAGGATTCAGATCACAGTTAGGATTAGGCCTAGAGACAGGATTAGATCTAGATTTAGGATTAGATATAGAGTTAGAATTAGGTCTAGAATTAGGATTAGATATAGAGTTAGGATTATATATAGCGTTAGGATTAGGTTTAGAGTTAGGATTTTGTCTTGAGTTAGGATTTGATATATAGCTAGGATTAGGTCTAGAGTTTGGATTAGATATAGAGCTAGAGTTAGGTCTAGAGTTAGGATTAGATATTGAACTAGGATTAGGTCTAGAATTAGGATTATATATAGAGTTAGAATTAGGTTTGGAGTTAGGGATAAGGATAACGTTAGCATTAGGGTAACAGTTAGGATTAAAATCACAGTTAAGATTAGGTATAGAGTTATGATTCGGTCTAGAGTTAGGATTAGATATAGAGTTAATATTAGGTCTAGAGTTAGGATTAGGTCTAGAGTTAGGATTAGATAAAGAGTTAGGATTAGGTCTAGAGTTAGGATTAAGTCTATAGTTGAGATTAAGTCTATAGTTAGGATTACGTTTAAAGTTTGATTTTGGTCTGGGTAAAGTCTAAAGTCTAAAAATCTAAAGGTATTAAAATGAGTTAGTATACAGAGTGGTGATGGGATATTGTTATGTGGGATACATGACTACAGCCAAATTATTTAACTGCCAATGCCATCAATTTCAAGATATCCCAGCACCCCCAATATTGCTGTACTGGAGTAGTTAACCATTTAGTGGTTATACAGTTTGCATGTGGTTACTTTTAATAGTGTTATATTATCTAGATTTTATTAAATCTTAAATGCTTCACAAAAATTCCCTTCAAAGTTTGAATCAGACATTAAATTTAGAAGCTGTACAGTAAGTTTAGGGTGTCAGGTTCTGCATTAAATTAATAATTAGTATTAGCATAATACAATCATGTGATGTTCAAATTCAACCATCTTACATCTGATGTGTTGTGTGACACATTGTATTACAGAGACAGAAATTGATGAGTCCCCACCACGTGATTATCACAGTACTGACCTATCTGGTACAATGGACTTACCTGCAGACTTAGGAGCTAATGGTAAGGATGGGAATCAGTTAAATTCTGTATGTCACTTGTTTACATGGTGTATCTGAGATTGTGAAAATCATAATGAATAAATACAGTTATATGTCCCTACAACATGATCACAGTACTGTGTAGCATTCCTGATTTAAAGCAGCTCTTTCATCTGATAAAAAAAAGATGTTAAAGGGACAGTCAAGTCCCAAAAAAACTTTCATGATTTAAATAGTAATGTAATTTTAAACAACTTGCCAATTTATTTTTATCATCAATTTTGCTTTGTTCTCTTGCTATTCTTAGTTGAAAGCTAAACCTAGAAGGTTCATGTGCTAATTTGTTAGACCTTGAAGACTGTCTCTAATCTGAACGCATTTTGAACACTGGAGGGCATTAGTTCATGTGTTTCATATAGATAACATTGAGCTCATGCACGTGAAGTGACCTAGGAGTGAGCACTGATTGGCTAAAATGCAAGTCTGTCAAAAGAACTGAAATAAGGGGGCAGTCAGCAGAAACTTGGGTAGAAGGTTATTACAGAGTTAAAACATGTATTATTATAACTGTGTTGGTTATGCCAAACTGGGGAATGGGTAATAAAGGAATTAACTTTTTTTTAAACAATAAACCTTTTGGTGTTGACTGTCCCTTTAAACAACTAAAAGAGGTTCCTATAAACAGATGACATAATATCATTATAACATAATATACATATATATGCCTGATACAATATAAAGCATCTAATGGATTGAGACTTATCGTTATGTTACTGATAGCAAGAAATACAGGGTTATAGAAAAGAACTGGCCATGTTGTGAAATTATAAAATGTTCTCGCTAAGCACCAAAGCACAAGCTGGTAATATACAGGGCTTCACTTAACCCGCAATGATGTTGTTTTTCCACAGGGTTATTTCCCCCGTATGGTTATGATGATGTGGAAAACTCTATTGAGAATAAAATGACCCTGACACTTGATATTGAAGGTAATATCCATGCGTTTGCATTTTGCTCATATGTCAGCCTGAGCTGTTAAATGATTAAAGCTGCAGTCTGCATTGGTCTCTGTCTCTGAGTAGCTGACCTTATGGGCCAGATTACAAGTGGAGAGGTATTTAATGCTCCCGCTCGAGTGTTAATTCCGCTAGAAGTTAGCTTTTTGCACGTGTCGTGTAGCGCTCCTATTACAAGTTGCAAGTAAAACATTTTTGCTCGCGAGCTAACCCAAAACATGTAAAAAGCTGGTTAGAATATTGTGCGCGGGTTAACGTATTAATCCATAGAAATCAATAGAGCAAAACCTATCACATATTCTCAAGTGCGCTAACGACATGGAAATATGAATATTTCAAAGTGTTCTTCATATAGAAGAATATGTTCTATTTATTCATAAATATATATATATATATATATATATATGATTTTTTATGCACAAACACACATATATATATATATATATATATATATATATGTAAGAAAAACTTGCACTCACTGGTCTTTCCAAACACCAAACATTTATATAACAATAAGTTTTTGTTATTGATATCTACTATTCACTAGCACCCTGGCAGCTGAATTTGGAAGTGAGAGTGCTCATCTATGGGACAATATATATATATGAATATATCTTTGAACCCCTACAACTTTTTTTTTTTTTGTGCAATATTTTTTATTAGATGGTGTTACTATGAGTGTAACTTTTTAGAGTTTTTTTTTTATATGTTTTGTGACCCTTTTTTGGGGGGTGAAACAGTTAACCAGAGCTCTGAGGTCGCGCTATCCGTATGAGCGTTAAATTCAATTGTGATGAAGCGATCGCTTTTACTTTCAACTTGTAATATGAGCGAAAAACTGGACGCATGCAAACACCCATGATAAACCTCTTTTCGCTCATGTATTAGCGTTCCTCTTGTAATCTAGCTCTATATAGTGTAAAACAATATATTCATTTGTGATGCTGTCACTTTTGCATTACTATATTTGTTTTGGTGATTTTGCTGTAGAACAAACATGAAAACAACTGGATAAGACACACAAATATAATTCTCGGCATCTTACAAAGAGATAATTGTGAATTAAACAATCAGGATTCAAAATCTAGTTTCTAAAAACTACTTTTTCTTATAAGTTTTATTTATTTGCTGAACAGCAAAATGTAATAAGAGTATATTGTACAGGTTTCCAGTATAATATTAAAGGGAAACTAACACATAGATAAGAAATACAGGGACATAATAAATTATGCTGCTTCCTTTAAATAAGATCTTATTATATCACTGGGCTTCCATGTACCATGTGCGGATGGGATTTATTCCTTAAGAGCATCATATCTGTAATAGTTTCTGCTTTTTAGTGCTGAGATGTTTATTGATTAACTCAGTTCATATTTACTAGCAGTGCAAGAAGCTGTGTGACAACCCTGGGAAATGCCAGATTACTAGATTTACTAGCAGTGCAAGAAGCTGTGTGACAACCCTGGGAAATGCCAGATTACTAGATTTACTAGCAGTGCAGGAAGCTGTGTGACAACCCTGGGAAATGCCAGATTTCTAGATTTACTAGCAGTACAGGAAGCTGTGTGACAACCCTGGGAAATGCCAGATTACTAGATTTACTAGCAGTGCAAGAAGCTGTGTGACAACCCTGGGAAATGCCAGATTACTAGATTTACTAGCAGTGCAAGAAGCTGTGTGACAACCCTGGGAAATGCCAGATTACTAGATTTACTAGCAGTGCAGGAAGCTGTGTGACAACCCTGGGAAATGCAGGATTTCTAGATTTACTAGCAGTGCAGGAAGCTGTGTGACAACCCTGGGAAATGCCAGATTACTAGATTTACTAGCAGTGCAAGAAGCTGTGTGACAACCCTGGGAAATGCCAGATTACTAGATTTACTAGCAGTGCAAGAAGCTGTGTGACAACCCTGGGAAATGCCAGATTACTAGATTTACTAGCAGTGCAAGAAGCTGTGTGACAACCCTGGGAAATGCCAGATTACTAGATTTACTAGCAGTGCAAGAAGCTGTGTGACAACCCTGGGAAATGCCAGATTACTAGATTTACTAGCAGTGCAGGAAGCTGTGTGACAACCCTGGGAAATGCCAGATTATTTATGACAATGTGCAGTTGTTATGATGAATTTACGCCATGAAATTAGAACTTAGATCTTACATCTAACAGTGGTGAACCTATAATGGCAAATAAAAATGTAATGTCAGTATATTTCTGGCCTTATAAACTATGCATTAACAAATATCTAAATTTACTAAATTGCTGGGTTATTTTATGTTAAAATTTCAATTTGAGATGATACATGTATCCATTTTTTATAGGATCATTTCAATTGCTTCTGTAACTGATAAATAGTTGACTCATTATGTACCATATAGCACATATAATGAACATATTCTAAATTAGTTTAGTTATAAGATATTCAACTGTGACATCAAACCAAACAATCTGAATGAGCAAGAATATAAATTTGTACTCACCTTGCTACAATGTTAATCACCTGCCTCAGTATAGTTTAGTAGTGAGTCTGTTGACATGGTGTTTAGGGTTAGGACAAGAGCTAGAGATAAATTTAAGAATATGGCTAGATAGGGTTAGAGCTAGGCTTGGAGATTAATTTAATACTAAGGTTAGACATAGGGTTAGGACTAGGGTTAGAGATAGGGTTAGGACTAGTGTGAGAGATGGGATTAGGACTATGGTTAGAAATAGGGTTAGGACTAAGGTTAGAGATATTGTTAGAACTAGTGTTGAAATATTGGATTAGTACTAGGTTTAGAGATAGGGTTGGGACCAGGGTTAGAGATAGGGTTAGGAATAGGGTTAGAGATAGGGTTAGGATTAGGAATAGGGTTAGGAATAGTTTAAGATGTATGTTTAAGACTAGGATAAGAGATAGCTTTAGGACTAGGATAAGAGATAGCTTTAGGACTAGGGTTAGAGATAGGGTTAGGACTAAGGTTAGAGATAAGGTTAGGACTAGGGTTAGAGATAGGGTTAGGATTAGGAATAGGGTTAGGAATAGTTTAAGATGTATGTTTAAGACTAGGATAAGAGATAGCTTTAGGACTAGGGTTAGAGATAGGGTTAGGACTAGGGTTAGAGATAGGGTTAGGACTAGGGTTAGAGATAGGGTTAGGACTAGGATAAGAGATAGCTTTAGGACTAAGGTTAGAGATAGGGTTAGGACTAAGGTTAGAGATAAGGTTAAGAATAGGGTTAGAAATATGGTTAGGACTAAGTTAAAGGGACAGTGCACTGTAAAATTGTTTTTATATTAATGTATTGTCAATGACTTGTTATACCAGATGCAGAGTATAAAATTTATGAGAAATTGCATTTTTCTGTTTATTTGTGTATATGAGGTAGCTGGTTTTGTGCTTTTAAACCACAGCCTATTACAATGGGTTGGGCTTCAGGTAATATCAGATCTCATTATGTTATCACTTTGTGTACACACACTTGCTTCTTTATCTTATATTTGTCTAGAAAACCAAAGCTCAATACTTAGAGAGAACAATGGAAAATTATCATTTTATTACTTAACTATCATGTCCCCACTGAGAGTGCAATCTCTTCTGCTGGCTGTGTTTACTTAGACTATTCAATAGAATATATTTCAGTATAGAAAGTTTCAGTATAGGTTGGGATACCACAGGCTAAATCAGCTATTTCAAATGCCAAAATAGGGGTAAAGGAGCTACTTATAAACAATTTAAAACACTCCCAGCTAGATTTGGAGTTTGGCGGCCAAGGGGGTGCGTTAGCTACGCGGGCTTTTTTCTGGCCGCACCATAAAAATAACTCTGGTATCGAGAGTCCAAAAAAATGCTGCGTTAGGCTCCAAAAAAGGAGCGTAGAGCATTTTTACCGCAAATGCAACTCTCGATACCAGATTTGCTTATGGACGCGGCCAGCCTCAAAAACGTGCTCGTGCACGATATCCCCATAGGAAACAATGGGGCTGTTTGAGCTGAAAAAAAACCTAACACCTGCAAAAAAGACGCGTTCAGCTCCTAACGCAGCCCCATTGTTTCCTATGGGGAAACTCTTCCTACGTCTGCACCTAACACTCTAACATGTACCCCGAGTCTAAACACCCCTAACCTTACACTTATTAACCCCTAATCTGCCGCCCCCGCTATCGCTGACCCCTGCATATTATTATTAACCCCTAATCTGCCACTCCGTAAACCGCCGCTACTTACATTATCCCTATGTACCCCTAATCTGCTGCCCCTAACACCGCCGACCCCTATATTATATTTATTAACCCCTAATCTGCCCCCCTCAACGTCGCCGACACCTGCCTACACTTATTAACCCCTAATCTGCCGAGCGGACCGCACCGCTACTATAATAAATGTATTAACCCCTAATCCGCCTCACTAACCCTATCATAAATAGTATTAACCCCTAATCTGCCCTCCCTAACATCGCCGACACCTAACTTCAATTATTAACCCCTAATCTGCCGACCGGAGCTCACCACTACTATAATAAATGGATTAACCCCTAAAGCTAAGTCTAACCCTAACACTAACACCCCGCTAACTTAAATATAATTTAAATCTAACGAAATTAATTAACTATTATTAAATAAATTAATCCTATTTAAAGCTAAATACTTACCTGTAAAATAAATCCTAATATAGCTACAATATAAATTATAATTACATTGTAGCTATTTTAGGATTAATATTTATTTTACAGGTAACTTTGTAATTATTTTAACCAGGTACAATAGCTATTAAATAGTTAAGAACTATTTAATAGTTACCTAGTTAAAATAATAACAAAATTACCTGTAAAATAAATCCTAACCTAAGTTCTAATTAAACCTAACACTACACTATCAATAAATTAATTAAATAAAATACCTACAATTACCTACAATAAAACCTAACACTACACTATCATTAAATAAATTAAATACAATTCCTACAAATAACTACAATGAAATAAACTAACTAAAGTACAAAAAATAAAAAAGAACTAAGTTACAAAAAATAAAAAAATATTTACAAACATCAGAAAAATATTACAACAATTTTAAACTAATTACACCTACTCTAAGCCCCCTAATAAAATAACAAAGACCCCCAAAATAAAAAAATGCCCTACCCTATTCTAAATTAATAAAGTTAAAAGCTCTTTTACCTTACCAGCCCTGAACAGGGCCCTTTGCGGGGCATGCCCCAAGAAAATCAGCTCTTTTGCCTGTAAAAAAAAACATACAATACCCCCCCCCAACATTACAACCCACCACCCACATACCCCTAATCTACCCCAAACCCCCCTTAAATAAACCTAACACTAAGCCCCTGAAGATCTTCCTACCTTGTCTTCACCTCACCAGGTATCACCGATCCGTCCTGGCATCCGGTGCTGAAGAGGTCCAGAAGAGGCTCCAAAGTCTTCCTCCTATCCGGCAAGAAGAGGACATCCGGACCGGCAACCATCTTCTTCCAAGCGGCATCTTCTATCTTCTTCCATCCGGTGCGGAGCGGGTCCATCTTGAAGCAGCCGACGCGGATCCATCCTCTTCTTCCGGCGTCTCCCGACGAATGACGGTTCCTTTAAGGGACGTCATCCAAGATGGCGTCCCTCGAATTCCGATTGGCTGATAGGATTCTATCAGCCAATCGGAATTAAGGTAGGAATATTCTGATTGGCTGATGGAATCAGCCAATCAGAATCAAGTTCAATCCGATTGGCCGATCCAATCAGTCAATCAGATTGAGCTCGCATTCTATTGGCTGATCGGAACAGCCAATAGAATGCGAGCTCAATCTGATTGGCTGATTGGATCAGCCAATCGGATTGAACTTGATTCTGATTGGCTGATTCCATCAGCCAATCAGAATATTCCTACCTTAATTCCGATTGGCTGATAGAATCCTATCAGCCAATCGGAATTCGAGGGACGCCATCTTGGATGACGTCCCTTAAAGGAACCGTCATTCGTCGGGAGACGCCGGAAGAAGAGGATGGATCCGCGTCGGCTGCTTCAAGATGGACCCGCTCCGCACCGGATGGAAGAAGATAGAAGATGCCGCTTGGAAGAAGATGGTTGCCGGTCCGGATGTCCTCTTCTTGCCGGATAGGAGGAAGACTTTGGAGCCTCTTCTGGACCTCTTCAGCACCGGATGTCAGGACGGATCGGTGATACCTGGTGAGGTGAAGACAAGGTAGGAAGATCTTCAGGGGCTTAGTGTTAGGTTTATTTAAGGGGGGTTTGGGGTAGATTAGGGGTATGTGGGTGGTGGGTTGTAATGTTGGGGGGGGGGGGTATTGTATGTTTTTTTTTACAGGCAAAAGAGCTGATTTTCTTGGGGCATGCCCCGCAAAGGGCCCTGTTCAGGGCTGGTAAGGTAAAAGAGCTTTTAACTTTATTAATTTAGAATAGGGTAGGGCATTTTTTTATTTTGGGGGTCTTTGTTATTTTATTAGGGGGCTTAGAGTAGGTGTAATTAGTTTAAAATTGTTGTAATATTTTTCTGATGTTTGTAAATATTTTTTTATTTTTTGTAACTTAGTTCTTTTTTATTTTTTGTACTTTAGTTAGTTTATTTCATTGTAGTTATTTGTAGGAATTGTATTTAATTTATTTAATGATAGTGTAGTGTTAGGTTTTATTGTAGGTAATTGTAGGTATTTTATTTAATTAATTTATTGATAGTGTAGTGTTAGGTTTAATTAGAACTTAGGTTAGGATTTATTTTACAGGTAATTTTGTTATTATTTTAACTAGGTAACTATTAAATAGTTCTTAACTATTTAATAGCTATTGTACCTGGTTAAAATAAATACAAAGTTGCCTGTAAAATAAATATTAATCCTAAAATAGCTACAATGTAATTATAATTTATATTGTAGCTATATTAGGATTTATTTTACAGGTAAGTATTTAGCTTTAAATAGGATTAATTTATTTAATAATAGTTCATTAATTTCGTTAGATTTAAATTATATTTAAGTTAGGGGGGTGTTAGTGTTAGGGTTAGACTTAGCTTTAGGGGTTAATCCATTTATTATAGTAGCGGTGAGCTCCGGTCGGCAGATTAGGGGTTAATAATTGAAGTTAGGTGTCGGCGATGTTAGGGAGGGCAGATTAGGGGTTAATACTATTTATGATAGGGTTAGTGAGGCGGATTAGGGGTTAATACATTTATTATAGTAGCGGTGCGGTCCGCTCGGCAGATTAGGGGTTAATCAGTGGAGGCAGGTGTCGGCGACGTTGAGGGGGGCAGGTTAGGGGTTAATAAATATAATACAGGGGTCGGCGGTGTTAGGGGCAGCAGATTAGGGGTACATAGCTATAATGTAGGTGGCGGCGCTTTGCGGTCGGCAGATTAGGGGTTAATTATTGTAAGTAGCTGGCGGCGACGTTGTGGGGGGCAGGTTAGGGGTTAATAATTATAATACAGGGGTCGGCGGGGTTAGGGGCAGCAGATTAGGGGTACATAGGGATAATTTAGCTGGCGGCGCTTTGCGGTCGGCAGATTAGGGGTTAAAAAAAAAATTTGAGTGGCGGCGATGTGGGGGGACCTCAGTTTAGGGGTACATAGGTAGTTTATGGGTGTTAGTGTACTTTAGGGTACAGTAGTTAAGAGCTTTATGAACCGGCGTTAGCCCAGAAAGCTCTTAACTCCTGCTTTTTTTCTGCGGCTGGAGTTTTGTCGTTAGAGCTCTAACGCTCACTTCAGAAACGACTCTAAATACCGGCGTTAGGAAGATCCCATTGAAAAGATAGGATACGCAATTGACGTAAGGGGATCTGCGGTATGGAAAAGTCGCGGCTGAAAAGTGAGCGTTAGACCCTATTTTCAGTGACTCCAAATACCGGCGGTAGCCTAAAACCAGCGTTAGGAGCCTCTAACGCTGGTTTTCACGGCTACCGCCAAACTCTAAATCTAGGCCTCCAGCAGGTAAAATTAATGATTTTAAACAATTTAATGGGGAGAAAATTTTTGGGTGAACTGTCGCTTTAAGATATAGGTTTAATTTTATGGAAAAAGTAAAACTTTAAAAGGACCGTCAAGTCAAAACTAAACTTTCATGATTCATATAAGGCAGGCAATTTTAAACAACTTTCCAATTTACTTTTATCATCAAATTAGCTTTTTTCCTTTGTTATTCTTTGTTGACAGCTAAACCTAGGTAGGCTCATATGCTAATTTCTAAGCTCTTGATGGCAACCTCTTATCTCAGTGCATTGTAACATTTTATACAGCTAGACAGCACTAGTTCATGTGTGCTCACTCCTTTGGCATTACTTATGAGACAGCACTGATTGGCTGAAATGCATGTCTTTCAAAAGAACTGAAATAAGGGGACAGTCTGCAGAGGTTTAGCTACAAGGTAATCACAGAGGTAAAAAGTATATTAAGTTAATAACCATCGGCTAGATTACGAGTTTTGCGTTATGAGCGGTGCGGTACTAACTTGCAAGTTATTGTCATCACTCACTTCCCTTCAGCACTGGTATTACAGGTTTATAAAAACCCGACATTAGCAGGCAAAAAGTGAGCGTAGAGCAAAATTGAGCTCCATACCACACTCCAATACCAGCGCTGCTGAAAGCTGCGGTAGGCTGGTTTTACGTGCTCGTGCACGATTTCCCCATATACATCAATGGGGAGAGCCTGCTGAAAAAAAGCCTAACACCTGCAATAAAGCAGCGTAAAGCTGCGTAACACAGCCCCATTGATTCCTATGGGGAAACAAAATGTATGTTTACACCTAACACCCTAACATGAACCCCAAGTCTAAACACCCCTAATCTTATACTTATTAACCCCTAATCTGCCGCCCCGACATCGCCGACACCTACATTATACTTATTAACCCCTAATCTGTCGCCCCCAACATCGCCGACACCTGCATTATACTTATTAACCCCTAATCTGCCGCCCCGACATCGCCAACACCTGCATTATACTTATTAACCCCTAATCTGCTGCCCCCAACATCGCCGACACCTACATAATGTTATTAACCCCTAATCTCCAGCCCTCAATGTCGCCACAACCTACCTACACTTATTAACCCCTAATCTGATGCCCCCAACGTCGCCGCCGCTATACTAAATTTATTAACCCCTAAACCTAACCCTAAGTCTAACCCAAACTCTAAGACCCACTAACTTTAATGTAATTAAAATAAATCTAAATAAAACCTAATATTAATAACTAAATAAAGCCTATTTAAAACTAAATACTTACCTGTAAAAAAAACCCTAAGCTAGCTACAATATAACTAATAGTTACATTGTATCTATCTTAGGTTTTATTTTAATTTCACTTTCACAGGCAAGTTTGTATTTATTTTAACTAGGTAGAATAGTTACTAAATAGTTATTAACTATTTACTAGCTACCTAGCTAAAATAAATACACATTTACCTGTAAAATAAAGCCTAACCTGTCTTACACTAACACCTAACCTTACACTGCAATTAACTAAATTACAAAAAACAAACAAACACTTAATTACATAAAATAAAAAAGAAATTAGCAGATATTTAAACTAATAACACCTAATCTAATAGCCCTATCAAAATAAAAAAAAAACTAGCCTAAACTAAACTACCAATAGCCCTTTAAAGGGTCTTTTGCGGGGCATTGCCCCAAAGAAATCAGCTCTTTTACCTGTAAAAAAAATTACAAACACACCCCCACAGTAAAACCCACCACCCACACAACCAACCCCCCAAATAAAATTCTACCTAAAAAACCTAAGCTCCCCATTGCCCTGAAAAGGGCATTTACCTCTTTTTCTGCCCAAAACCCTAATCTAAAAATAAAACACACCCAATAAACCCTTAGAAAAAGCCTAACACTAACCCCCGAAGAACCACTTACAGTTTTTGAAGACCCGACATCCATCCTCAATGAAGCCGGCAGAAGTCTTCATTCAACCGGGCAGAAGTCTTCATCCATCCGGGCAGAAGTCTTCATCCAACCGGGTAAAAAGTCTTTATCCAGACGGCATTTTCTATCTTCAAGACATCCGGCGTGGAGCATCCTCTTCAATCGACATATTCTTCCGAATGAGGTTTCCCTTTAAATGACGTCATCCAAGATGGCATCCCTTAGATTCTGATTGACTGATAGATTTCTATCAGCCAATCGGAATTAAGGTTGAAAAAATCTTATTGACTCTTGCAATCAGCCAATAGGATTGAACTTTCATCCTATTGGCTGATCCAATAGGATGAATATTATATTAATAATATTTAACTAGTGTTTGTGATGTGGGAGTGCAGCGGTTTAGGGGTTAATATGTTTATTATAGAGGTGGTGATGTCCAGAGCGGCAGATTAGGGTTTAATAATTTTATTTTAGTGTTTGCGATGAGGGAGGGCCTCAGTTTAGTGGTTAATAGGTAGTTTATGGGTGTGTACTTTTTAGCAGTTTAGTTATGAGTTTTGTAGTGTAAAACTCATAACTACTGACTATCAGTTTACGGTATGGATCTTGGCGGTATAGGGTGTACCGCTCACTTTTTGGCCTCCCAGGCAGACTCGTAATACCATCGCTATGGAAGTCCCATTGAAAAATGACTTTTTGAAAGCTGTGGTAATTACGTTGCGTTACGGCCAAAAAAGTGTGCAGTACAGCTAAACCTGCAAGACTCGTAATACCAGCGGTAGTGAAAATGAGTCTTAACGCTGCTTTTTTACTCATACTGCAAAACTCGTAATCTAGCCGCATGTTGGTTATGCAAAACTGGGGATTGGGTAATAAAGGGATTAGCTTTCTTTTTAAACATTACAAATTCTTGAGTAGATTGTCCCTTTAGGGATAGGATAACACAAAGCCTTTTTAACCATGAAATTAAATTAGGATTGTCATTATAGAAGCATGTAGTTATCTAACTACCTTATATCTGCTGTATTGTGTGACATTTGTGTGAACACATTGTATTCCAGGGAAAGAACATGATGAGCTCCCACCTCCTGATTATGACATCACTGACCTACCAGTGTTAATTTCGTTGACGAAAATATTTTCGTCAAATGTTTTCGTCAGCGGCCGTTTTTAGTGACGAAAAGTTAACGAAAATGAAGTTATCATTAAGTCAATTGACGAAAAATATGACGAAAATCAATTACAATTTTCGTCATTGGACGAAACCGAAACGAAAATGTGAGGGTCTGAGGGAGGGACGTCACCTGAACCTCCGCTTTTTAGTTTCCTCTGAGCTCCACCCACCGCTGTCTGTTAGAGTGAGATGCACGCAGCCACGCATGGGAGTCTGGGAGAGAGAGTGAGAGACGCAGGCGCAGCTGCAGGTGCAGGATCCCTCTGTTTGCCTAAGGGAGTCGGGACTTCTGGAACAACGCCCTGCAGTGCAACTGAGTGCAAACCACAGAAGAGAAGAGGAAGAGTTGGAATTGGAATTCCTCCATGTCTGGAGAGTGGAAATTGAATGTGACGTGGTGAGTGACTTGTGTGTTTGTCTACTGAATTTTTAGTATAAGATCTCGGTTCGGTTCACGTTGCCAGTGCCACATGGTTATGTCGCCATGCAATGCATTCTCCTACCCTACTCTTAGGTGTCAGGCTTCCTGTCTGTGTGTGTGCACTGTGTAGTGTGTATCTCACAGTCTGTCACTGCAAAGTCCATGTATTTATTTAGGAAGGATATAGGAGGATCTGGCATCGGCATGGCAGGCTCAGCTCAATGGTGGCCTGGGTGGGTGGCGCAGGTGACTTATAAGGAAGGGGCACTGATCTGATCTGATCTGATGGGCCTGAAAATGAAATAGTAGCAGAGTGGGGGCTGAGGGGTTGCTGCTGAGCTGACTGACTGACCCTTGCTTTAACAATTACAGCATTTTTCTGTATTATTACCATTTTGTCTAGTACTAGTAATATCTTTCTTTTTGGGTAACACCAGTCACCAACAGGTAGCATACACTGCTGCAAAAACTGTACAGATACAGATGACACTAGTCACAGAAATGTTAGTGTCTGGGAGAAAGAGAAGAGAAGATCTATGGATGCATTTTACATTTGATGCTAAGGAGAACAAGACCCTTTGCAAACCATGTGGAGTGGCAATCACTGGTAAAAATACAACAAACTTGAAGCGTCATTTGCAGATGAGTCATCCCGAAATTCATACAAAGGTACTATGCACTGCACAGTCACACTTAAATGGTTGTTTAAGATAAAGTTATTTAGTCAGGTAGGCCAAACTGGTGTTTTCTTTTCACTAAACTTAAAGGGACATAAAACAGGTTGGTTTGGTTCAGGTTCAGAATAGATCTGTTCAACTGCATATCCATTATCCTAAGCTAAACGGGCTAATTTTTTTTAATAATTTTCAAAACTAAGCAAAATGAATTACATTATAGCTAAGCTGCCCCCTGGCCTGGAGCAGCCAACTCCACCCCCTCAGTGTTTTACAGTCACAGGCATTGTATTTTAACTGAGTTCACACACAGCTTCTAGTTCTCTAGGCATGTTCCAGTAGATATTATGGATAATCCCTATGCATTTTGGAATTCCAACAACAACAAAAACACACAATATATATAGAAGGAAATGTGTGGGATGTGGGGGGAGTTAGAGCTTTACAATTCAGAAACTAAAAAGAAAGGGTTAATGTCGACTACTCGGCTGGCGAGGCACGGCAGTATAAAATTGCAGGTAAAGTAATTAAAATACATATTATTAATTATATTTTGTCTCTATCCTATCCCACTTGTTTTATGTCCCAATACAAGCCTAAAGAAACCACTGCTGTCCTGTATTGATTGATGAGATAACTAACCCTTTTGAGAGTGACATATGGTGGAACTGGGACTCAGGAAGCAAGGGACAAAAATGTAGTATATATATATAGAGAGAGACAATTGAACTTGGTGCTGTGGATGGGTGACCGTGAGAGAAAGAAAAATCAGAATAATTTGATTTTTTCCCCCCACCTTATTCACCCCCACAGATACAGAAAACATCCAATGATGGGCCAAGTCAAGCCAGTGCACCACAGCAAAATATTTACACAGCTCTTGTAAGTGCTTCAAAATACAAAATTGACTCTAAGGAACAACAGGCCAGGGAGGATGCCATAGCAAAATGGATTGGGCGCACTGGATTACCAGTCAGAACGATTGAAGATGAGGACTTTGTTAACATGATGGCGACCGTAGATAGGAGACTGAGTGTTCCAAAGAAAACTAAAATAAATAATCTGATTGACAAACATTATGAAGATGAAAAACAAAAATTCAAAAAGAGACTGGCTGCTGCCCGGAGAGTATCTATTTGCACTGATTTGTGGACAAAAAAAGGACTAACAGCTTCATTCCTTGGTATAAGTGCGTGCTACTTTTGTGTTGACCAAAATAAAGCTGATCACATATTGTTGGCCCTTGAACAAGTAGCACACCCACACACTGCACAGTCAATCAAATCATGTGTGGACAAATGCTTGCAAGAGTGGGACATACCAAAGAAGAAGATCCTTACAGTGATAACAGACAATGGGAGTAATATGGTGGCAGCATTTAAACACACCACAGCAGCAGCAGAAGAACCACCCAGCTTTAGTGAGGAAGACTCCCCCATAACGGAAAGTGACTCTGAGTCGTCTGAGTCTGAAATTGATGATTTGCGGTGAGCCATTTTTATTATTTTTTCAATCTTTTTCATGATGACACAGTCAATTTTAACATGGATATGAGATTGATGTTGGGGGCGGGCTGTATCTTTTGTTGTTATTTTTCCATTTACACTTTGTATTGTAATCTTGTGTAAAGTATTCCCACCCATAATTAAGATATTGAGGGTTTAAAAAATTGAATGGAAAACTTTTTTATACTTTATGCTTATTTGACTGTGCTCTGTCCTCTTAGGTACCAACAGATCGACATGGACCGGACACCGTGTGTGGTGCATACCTTACAACTTGTGGTCCACATGGTGCAGAAGGAGGCAAGTGTTAAGAGAATCCTTGATAAAGCAAGGTCAGTAGTGAAACTCTTCCGCAAGTCTTCCGTTGCAACACAGAAGATATTGGAGCAGTGTGGCCTTATTGTTTTAAATGACTGCCCCACACGCTGGTCAAGTACATTCAACATGATCGCACGACTCATCAAAGTGAAAGACTCGGTCTGCCAAATCGCAAACAACATGGGATGGGACAGCTTTCTCCCTAGTGAATGGCAAAAGCTCACATCATTGCATGATCTACTGCTGCCATTTGCAGAACATACTAAAACCCTCCAGAGTGACACCATGTCCATGTCCCTGGTTGTCCCTGCCCTCTTTGATCTGCTCAGTCACCTTGATGACTTTAAACAGAACACTAGCTACCAAGACCTTGCCACAATTGCACAAAAAATGAAAGGGAATGTAAACCAGCGTTTTGCTTCATTCTTAGATACAACAGATGAAAGGTTCTCCCCACTTGCAGCTGCTGCTTGTTTTGTCAACCCTACTGTCTGTGAAACCCTTGTTGATGTGGCTGATGAAAATATTCAGGAACTTCTTAAACAGGCAGAGGAGTATGTGATAAGAAAATCAGCATTGCCCCACACACAAGATGAGGATCTGTCTGAAGAAGATGATGCACTTGCAGTTGCAGAAGAGGAGAATATTGAGAAATCAAAGGAAGAAGCCCCACCATCCACATCAAAGCACAGAGTCTTTCGGTTTCTCTCAAAATGCCGCAGAAGACCCAGGCAGAGGACCTCCCCAAACAGCATAGAGCAGCAGATCAGAAAATATAGGGAGGAAGAGCTTTTGCAACAACCCATCACTGATGACGACACTGGAACAGATTTTTGGCTGTCAAAGAATGATACTTTTTATCACCAGTTAAAACCTTTTGCATTAGACCTGTTGGCTATGCCAGCTTCTCAAGCCTTTGCAGAGAGAATATTCAGTGTCACAGGTGACCTCTCTCGAGGCCGGCGGAATAGAGCAAGGGTCATATTGGCACGAAGTGCTTTCCTTAAAATGAATCGAAACAAATAGAAATGTTTTTATTCTCCAGTTACTTATAACATGTTAAGCATTTTTAGCATACCTATACTTGTGGGTTTGGGTTGTGTTTCACTCACTGCTTATTGCTATAGGAAGAATCAATAATTCAACAGTTCTAATTGTCAAATACAGTGACAGTCATAGAAAAAATGCATAAGGCTAGTGCTACAATATCATAAGTGAGTGTGTGTGTGGATTAGAATTTCTGTGGAACTATAATAACAACCACCACCAATAAACTCCTCTCTCTCTCTCTCTCTCTTAGCATTGATAATAGAGGTAAATATATCACACTAAAGAAAAAGAAAAATAGACCAGTAAGTTTAGTTACAGTAACTTTCAATTAGATGCATATTGTTGCTATGGATGAATCATGTCATGTCAATGAATCTAGCAGTGAATAGTATTCACTCACTCCTGACAGCACTTCCTAAACCTATACAAACGTCTCAGACAGATTTATAATTAGGCAGAGTAGGCACATATCATTTTTTTACGTCAGGCAGGCCCAGGTTCTGCCCCTAGGGGAGTTGGCAGCAGGACCTCAGCGTAAGGGTTCCCTACCTTGCACCTGTCTACAATGTGGTGCCAGAAATGTAAATCCACTCCAGCCCCTAGTAGATAGATAAGCTATAGGTGCTGCTCACTTGCTGTCAAATTTAGCACTGAATAAATAGTATTATCTGCTGTATTAACAGCACTTCCTATAGTAACAATATGCATCTCATTGTAAGTTAGTGGGGTGTTCTTAGTGTGATACATATTTACCTCTATTGTCAATGCTTGCTGAGACAGAGAGAGGAGTTATAAAAAGTGGTGATTGTTATATAGTTCCATACAGTACAGCTGCTAGCATTGTATTTGTAGCCTCTGCACTTTTTCTTTGAAATGTATCTGAGAATTAGAATTGTTGAAATTTGAAACAATAAACTGTGAAGATGTGAAAAATTGTGAACAGTCCACGTCCAGTGAGTCAGTTAGTAACTGATTCTTATTATAGAAATAAGCATTACCCCTCTAGTATTGGTTAATTACTTTAGTAGTTATGCTGTCTGTGCCTTTGCTGCCTTGTAGCACTAGCTGGCTGCAGAATTGTTTTGTTGTGTACGGTTAAGGTTAACAAGTTACTTGAACTGTTAAAAGGTTTTATATTCAGGTAATAATATGTGCAATGGGATTACAGTACAGTTGCACTTCTCTTTGTCAAAATTCAAAAAACAATATTCTTGTTTGTTAATTGTTTACCAGTACACAACTAAACAATTCTGCAGCCAGCTAGTGCTACAAGGCAGCAGCAAAATCAAACTTGCTTTTATTTTGCTGTCTGTGCCTTTGCTACTGCCTTGTAGCACTCACTGGCTCTGGCTGCAGAATTGTTTTGTTGCGTACTGTGTTCAAGTTAGTAAGTTACTTGAACTGTTAAGGTTTTATATTCAGGTAATAATATGTGCAATGGGAACACAGTACAGTTGCACTTCTGTTTGTCAAAAAGCAATATTCTTGTTTGTTTATGAAACTTGCTTTTATTTTGCTGTCTGTGCCTTTGCTGCTGCCTTGTAGCACTTGCTGGCTGCAGAATTGTTGTGTTGGGACTTGGGTACTGTTAACAATAACAAGTTACTTACTTGAACTGTAAAAGGTTTTATATTCAGGTAATAATGTGCAATGGCATTATTACATTGATTGAACAGTACAGTTGCACTTCTGTTTGTAAAAATTCAAAAAAACAATATTCTTGTGTTGTTTGTTTATGAAACTTACTTTTATTTATAAAGACGTTACCACAACGGCTAAAAGTAAATTTGTGTCTGTATTCTTTTGTATGTACTATGTTCGAACTTCGAACCTTAATACCAATACCATAAATAATAACATTTTTAATCCAGGAGTGTATATATATATATATATATATATATAATGAGTTTGGATTGGAAATTCTAGATAAATGCTTAAATAATGCACAATTTAACCCATTAGATTTTAGTTTTAGTCGAATTTTAGTCGACTAAAATCGCCAGTACGATTTTAGTCGACTAAAATTCGACTAAAACTAAAACAATTCAGATGACTAAAATACGACTAAAACTAAAATGGCATTTTAGTCAAAAGACTACGACTAAAACTAAATCAAAATTTGCTGCCAAAATTAACACTGTGACCTACCCTGTACAGATGACTTAGCTGCTGACTCAGTAGCTAATGGTAAGGATGGGAATCAGTTACATTATATTTGTCACATTCTTATATGGTAATTGTTTGTTTGTTTCAATTATTGGTGAGAGAGGATAGCTTAACACCTCTAGGGGCTCCATTTATCATTGCAATTCTCCAACATTTGCACCTATTAATACGCCGTTATAAATTATCTCCTATTTATGAAGCCCAAAATTGAAGAATGACCTAAAAATACGACCACTGTATTCGATCTCGCCAAAGCACACATGTGCGCCAAATGAAGCTTAAAACTGCGCTTTTTCGGTTGTATTTTTAGCAAATCCACTGAATGATCACCAAATTTCCTATGTATCATTATTTTGTGCCATAATTTGCAAACCTAATCTTCTCCTACAATTACGACCTTCAAGGTTCTCCATATCCACTGTGGAGAACATTGCATTTATTCCAGTTTTTTTAGTGAGAGAAGATGGAATATTTTTTACTGTTGGCTGCTATTTCTTTGGCAAGGGGCCTTGAAAATATTCTGGCTGATGGTAATATGCCCTTACGGAGACACCAAAGAGTGCCAAGAGTGTTTCTACCCCGGTCTGGACTACAAGCATTGTCCGCTAAGGAGATTAAGCAAAGATTTCGGATTAATAGGGAAAGTATAATCAATCTTTACTCCCTGATACAAAATGACATTGACCCTAGGACAAGAAGAACAAGGGCAATACCTGGACTTTTAAAATTATTGGCTGTTTTGCATTTCATGGCAACTGGGTCATTTCAGGCAGTCTCTAGTGCTGTGGTGGGCATGAGCCAGCCTTCATTTTGCAGACATCTAAGGATTGTTTTAAAATCAATTTTGAAACATCTTAATACGTTTATTTTCATGCCCAGGAATGTGCAAGAATGGCACACAGTAAAGGCCTCATTTTATCAAGTAGCTGGTATGCCTAATGTTCTTGGGGCCATTTATTGCACCCATATAGCTTTAAGACCACCATCTTTAAGGGAGGAGCAATATAGGAATAGAAAAAGCTGCCATTCATTGAATGTTCAGGCCGTGTGTGATGCCAACCTAAAAATTTGGGATGTGCGTTATGGATTTCCTGGTTCCTGACATGATTACCACATTCTCAAACAATCTGCATTATTTACATTGTTTGAACGTGGAGACATGCCACATGGTTGGCTATTGGGTGAATATAACATTATTTTATTTTGTGTTATTGTAACATAAAAAAAAATAATTAATCTATGTATTTAATCAAAATGGATATTATAATATCCATTTATTTTTGTTTTTATTTTTCAAAATTTGAAGGACATTAACTTTTTTTCAATGTATATACCATATAGTAATGAATAAACACAAGGTAATATTGATTACTGAAAATTATTTTTCATTTTGAAATTGTTTTATTTTATTTTTTTAATTTTATTTTCTATTTTTTATTCCTAAAAGTACATATAGATTTCACATTCCATTTTGAAACTTTTATTACATGTAATGTTTTTTTTTTTTTAGGCAACAGTGGTTATCCGTGTAGGCAATGGTTTTTGACCCTAGTACCATCGCCTCATACACGTGCAGAGTTAAAATTTAATGAGTCACAGCGTAGCACAAGAAGTGCTATAGAGAGAACTTTCGGTGTTTTAAAGATGCGATATAGGGTGTTGGACCGTTCAGGAGGAGACCTGCAATACTCACCGGAGAAGTGCAATGACATAATTCTTGTCTGCTGCATGTTGCATAGCATTGCCATTTCTCAAGGAAACCTAGATGAATTGTGTCCAGAGCATCCTATAGATGATATTTATGTCCCCCAAGACATATTAAACAGGCACACTACTAGGGCCGGTGTTCAAAACCATACTGAAATTATTGAAAAATATTTCTCATGTAAGTGCTGATTTTTAAATGATATTTTTGAATCAAATTTGAGTAATGTAAATTCATTTTTTTCTTTTTTATTGTTATTACAGAAACCATGGCTAACATCGGAATTGTTTAAAATTTAATATGAATAATCCTCCAAAATCATAATTTAATCTCGTTATGTAATCTGAGAGAGAAAAAAAACTTTTTTGTTTATTTGTTAATAAAATAAATTCAATTCGATTTGATTAATAAAGTTTAAAAAAATCAACAGATTGTATTTTTTAAAATAATGTATTATTATTTTTCTTATTTAAAAAACAATTATTTATATTAAACATTTTCAAACTTTTAACTGGTTTTCATTATAAACTTAAACATTCAATACATTTGAGTGCAAAACTTTTCAAAAAGAAACATAAAAGAAACATAAAAAAAATATTTTCAACAATATAAAGTGCATTGATTTGAAAATCTTCTATTCAAAATGTCTAATTTTTTGTTGTAATAATCCCTCTTAAATTCAGAATCTGCTTTTAATATTGCATTTCTTTCTTCTTGCAATCTTAACATTTCCTTAACAAATTCACTTTGCTTATTCCTAAATGCCAAAGCCATGTCGGTAAGGTTTTGTATATCATTTTCCATGCCTGGTACATCTTGTTGGTTTCTCAATTCTTCAGTTCTTTCATCTTCCTCTGATTCATTGACCATTATATTTTGTGGCGTTTTAAAATTAGGTGGATTTGGTCCCTCTGGTGTGTATCCCTCTATCTGTGTCTCATCCTCATCTTCTGGACATACAGAATCCTCAACCAGAGGTTCCAACGTGATTTCGACCTGATCTTCTGTGTAATACATGTAATATATGTATTAATAATGTTTAGTTTACATTAATATGTTAACAAACTGAAGATTGCAATTCAATCATTACATGCCATTGAATAATGACATTGAACTGTCCTTCATAGTCTGTAGTAATGCACGAACACCTATAACATTGAAAACACGTACAACATTAGAATATGAATTTTAAGAACAGTAACTAAAAATAAAATTTAGATAAAAACAAATTATTTTTATTATGTCTATTTACACATTTTCTATAGTATTTAAGACTAACAATTACTATTCAAATTTATATAAAAAATTTCAGAAAAAATATACACATTCACAAATTGTATAAATATTTACATTTTTTTAGTTAAAAATTTACTATCATTGCTGAATTCATCATACATTTTAGTTTGTTGAAGTTATAATTAGATGGGTATCGGGAAAATGCCAAATGCACTATATGACATTGTTGCTAAAATACTTAAACATATGTAATAGAGCTGCAGAAAGTGAGTACTATACTATAAAGTACATTTTAACCTTTAAGGACGTTTTAAAAAAACAGAACCATTTATTAAACTTAAGTTTTGCTAACATGTACTTTTTATTCTTTCAATAATATCTGATATATGAACAACAAAAGATATAAGGTGTTTTATGTCCTTAAAATCATGTAAAGCTGTGATGTTGAATTTTCAAAGTATCGATATTTATAATTAAAAATATTTAAAAATGATGCATAATCTACTCTATTAAATGTACATATTTAATGTACATATAAAGAGTTTTTAAACAAAATTTAAACATCACTGCTCTAGTCCTGTAACTGCAGTTCATACATTTAACATTCCAATATCAAATTATTCGCTATGATTTCAAAGAAAAAATAATCAAATATTATAAATAATCCTTGTATGTGACAAGAAAGTTCTATTTTACATACTAAATTATATATCTAAAAATTAATTAACAAAATATATAGATTACAAGACAAATTGAATTAACATTGATTTCCATTATGTACTTTCATTTAGTACATATTGCAAAAATTAAATCAATGGTTATTAAAAATGTATTTTGAAATCCATATTGTTTGCTGTCTCAATAATTTTAATATATATATAATTAAAAATTAATATTTGCAATCGATATTATAATTAAAAAAATTCTTAAATCTTTTTAATTTACTCATCCATTTGATTATTACAACAATGTTCTAACATTTACAATTTAATATTTTTAATCTAATTTTTCTAATACTAAGAATTATTCACCTAATTTAAAAGTAGTCAATAGTTTTATTGTTGTAATCCAAAAAAAAAACATTATAAAAAAAATTATAAATAAAATAATAATCAATGAACAATCACTTACTGATGCCTTCTTCTCTTTGTGCTATATCATGTAAGGTGGAAGGTTGGGGCTCTTAAGAGGTGTTTTTGTGTTCAAAAGGTTGATCCTCCTGTGCATCTACCTCCTCTTCCTCACGTCCCTCATCATGTTGCTCTAATGAGATAAATATACATGTATTAAAATGACTAAATTAAAGATTTAAAAAAAAAAATACAACTAACAATAATATTAACTTACCTCTAAAATCCATACACCTAGATTTAGAGTTCTGCGGCCAGAGGGGTGCGTTAGCTACGCGTGCTTTTTTCTGGCCGCACCTTTTAAATACCGCTGGTATTGAGAGTTCACAGAATGGCTGCGTTAGGCTCCAAAAAAGGAGCGTATAGCATATTTAACGCAACTTCAACTCTCGATAATAGCGGTGCTTACGGACGCGGCCAGCTTCAAAAACGTGCTCGTGCACAATTCCCCCATAGAAAACAATGGGGCTGTTTGAGCTGAAAAAAAAACTAACACCTGCAAAAAAGCCGCGTTCAGCTCCTAACGCAGCCCCATTGTTTGCTATGGGGAAACACTTCCTACGTCTGCACTTAACACTCTAACATGTACCCCGAGTCTAAACACCCCTAACCTTACACTTATTAACCCCTATTCTGCCACCCCCACTATCGCTGACCCCTGCATATTATTATTAACCCCTAATCTGCCGCTCCGTAAACCGCCGCTACTTACATTATCACTATGTACCCCTAATCTGCTGTCCCTAACACTGCCGACCCCTATATTATTATTAACCCCTAATCTGCCCCCCACAACGTCGCCTCCACCTGCCTACACTTATTAACCCCTAATCTGCTGAGCGGACCGCACCGCTATTATAATAAAGTTATTAACCCCTAATCCGCCTCACTAACCCTATAATAAATAGTATTAACCCCTAATCTGCCCTCCCTAACATCGCCGACACCTAACTTCAAACATTAACCCCTAATCTGCCGACTGGAGCTCACCGCTATTCTAATAAATGTATTAACCCCTAAAGCTAAGTCTAACCCTAACACTAACACCCCCCTAAGTTAAATATAATTTAAATCTAACGAAATTAATTAACTCTTATTAAATAAATTATTCCTATTTAAAGCTAAATACTTACCTGTAAAATAAATCCTAATATAGCTACAATATAAATTATAATTATATTATAGCTATTTTAGGATTTATATTTATTTTACAGGTAACTTTGTATTTATTTTAACCAGGTACAATAGCTTTTAAATAGTTAAGAACTATTTAATAGCTAAAATAGTTAAAATAATTACAAAATTACCTGTAAAATAAATCCTAACCTAAGTTACAATTAAACCTAACACTACACTATCAATAAATTAATTAAATAAAATACCTACAATTACCTACAATTAAACCTAACACTACACTATCAATACATTAATTAAATACAATATCTACAAATAAATACAATGAAATAAACTAACTAAAGTACAAAAAATAAAAAAGAACTAAGTTACAAAAAATAAAAAAATATTTACAAACATCAGAAAAATATTACAACAATTTTAAACTAATTACACCTACTCTAAGCCCCCTAATAAAATAATAAAGACCCCGAAAATAAAAAAATGCCCTACCCTATTCTAAATTACAAAAGTTCAAAGCTCTTTTACCTTACCAGCCCTGAACAGGGCCCTTTGCGGGGCATGCCCCAAAGAATTCAGCTCTTTTGCCTGTAAAAACAACACATACAATACCCCCCCCAACATTACAACCCACCACCCACATACCCCTAATCTAACCCAAACCCCCCTTAAATAAACCTAACACTAAGCCCCTGAAGATCTTCCTACCTTATCTTCACCATACCAGGTTCACCGATCGATCCAGAAGAGCTCCTCCGATGTCTTGATCCAAGCCCAAGCGGGGGGCTGAAGATGTCCATGATCTGGCTGAAGTCTTCATCCAAGCGGGAGCTGAAGAGGTCCATGATCCGGCTGATGTCTTCATCCAAGCGGGAGCTGAAGAGGTCCATGATCCGGCTGAAGTCTTCTATCAACGGCATCTTCAATCTTCTTTCTTTCGGATCCATGTTCATCCCGCCGACGCGGAACATCCATCTTCACCGACGACTTCCCGACGAATGACTGTTCCGATCAGCCAATAGAATGCGAGCTCAATCTGATTGGCTGATTGGATCAGCCAATCGGATTGAACTTGATTCTGATTGGCTGATTCCATCAGCCAATCAGAATTTTCCTACCTTAATTCCGATTGGCTGATAGAATCCTATCAGCCAATCGGAATTCGAGGGACGCCATCTTGGATGACGTCCCTTAAAGGAACCGTCATTCGTCGGGAAGTCGTCGGTGAAGATGGATGTTCCGCGTCGGCGGGATGAACATGGATCCGGAAGAAAGAAGATTGAAGATGCCGTTGATAGAAGACTTCAGCCGGATCATGGACCTCTTCAGCTCCCGCTTGGATGAAGACTTCAGCCGGATCATGGACATCTTCAGCCCCCCGCTTGGGCTTGGATCAAGACATCGGAGGCTCTTCTGGATCGATCAGTGAACCTGGCATGGTGAAGACAAGGTAGGAAGATCTTCAGGGGCTTAGTGTTAGGTTTATTTAAGGGGGGTTTGGGTTAGATTAGGGGTATGTGGGTGGTGGGTTGTAATGTTGGGGGGGGTATTGTATGTGTTTTTTTACAGGCAAAAGAGCTGAATTCTTTGGGGCATGCCCCGCAAAGGTCCCTGTTCAGGGCTGGTAAGGTAAAAGAGCTTTGAACTTTTGTAATTTAGAATAGGGTAGGGCATTTTTTTATTTTGGGGGTCTTTGTTATTTTATTAGGGGGCTTAGAGTAGGTGTAATTAGTTTAAAATTGTTGTAATATTTTTCTGATGTTTGTAAATATTTTTTTATTTTTTGTAACTTAGTTCTTTTTTATTTTTTGTACTTTAGTTAGTTTATTTCATTGTATTTATTTGTAGATATTGTATTTAATTAATGTATTGATAGTGTAGTGTTAGGTTTAATTGTAGGTAATTGTAGGTATTTTATTTAATTAATTTATTGATAATGTAGTGTTAGGTTTAATTGTAACTTAGGTTAGGATTTATTTTACAGGTAATTTTGTAATTATTTTAACTATTTTAGCTATTAAATAGTTCTTAACTATTTAATAGCTATTGTACCTGGTTAAAATAAATACAAAGTTACCTGTAAAATAAATATAAATCCTAAAATAGCTATAATATAATTATAATTTATATTGTAGCTATATTAGGATTTATTTTACAGGTAAGTATTTAGCTTTAAATAGGAATAATTTATTTAATAAGAGTTAATTAATTTCGTTAGATTTAAATTATATTTAACTTAGGGGGGTGTTAGTGTTAGGGTTAGACTTAGCTTTAGGGGTTAATACATTTATTAGAATAGCGGTGAGCTCCAGTCGGCAGATTAGGGGTTAATAATTGAAGTTAGGTGTCGGCGATGTTAGGGAGGGCAGATTAGGGGTTAATACTATTTATTATAGGGTTAGTGAGGCGGATTAGGGGTTAATAACTTTATTATAATAGCGGTGCGGTCCGCTCGGCAGATTAGGGGTTAATAAGTGTAGGCAGGTGGAGGCGACGTTGAGGGGGGCAGATTAGGGGCTAATAAATATAATATAGGGGTCGGCGGTGTTAGGGGCAGCAGATTAGGGGTACATAAGGATAACGTAGGTGGCGGTCGGCAGATTAGGGGTTAATTATTGTAGGTAGCTGGCGGCGACGTTGTGGGGGGCAGGTTAGGGGTTAATAAATATAATATAGGGGTCGGCGGTGTTAGGGGCAGCAGATTAGGGGTACATAAGTATAACGTAGGTGGCGGTCGGCAGATTAGGGGTTAAAAAAATTTAATCGAGTGGCGGCGATGTGGGGGGACCTCGGTTTAGGGGTACATAGGTAGTTTATGGGTGTTAGTGTACTTTAGAGCACAGTAGTTAAGAGCTTTATGAACCAGCGTTAGCCCAGAAAGCTCTTAACTACTGACTTTTTTCTGCGGCTGGAGTTTTGTCGTTAGATTTCTAACGCTCACTTCAGCCACGACCCTAAATACCGGAGTTAGAAAGATCCCATTGAAAAGATAGGATACGTAATTGACGTAAGGGGATCTGTGGTATGGAAAAGTCGCGGCTGAAAAGTGAGCGTTAGACCCTTTAATGACTGACTCCAAATACCAGAGGGCGGTAAAAACCAGCGTTAGGAGCCTCTAACGCTGGTTTTGACGGCTACCGCCCAACTCTAAATCTAGGCCACAGTGTCTTAAGGAACATCCAGGCCAACCACAACAGCATCACCAATCCTTGCATATAGCATCTGTTCAAAGTCCGTTAATTCTGCCCGATATCCGGGACCTCCACCGGTTCCTCTAGCAGAATGCTTTTCTCTGCAAACCTTTTTCTTTATGTTTTTTCTAATTTCGGTTACCCTCTTCCGACAGGTCCTTACATCCTTCGGAAAACTTCCTTCTGCAGAAACCGATCGACTGATTTGGGACCAAATTGCTCTCTTTCTCTGCAGGTTTACCGTTCTTGCTTGGTACCCATAATTTCTTTGTAATGTTCGATAACCAATTCGACCAAAATACAATTTTGCAGATGCATAAACATTATACTTCTCCCGCTTTTGGTCTTTCCAGCTTGGGCAGATGCCATTGTAAAATGGAGCTATTAAAGTGCGCAAAAAATAACTAAAGTTGTGAGACAAAATAAACTGTGCTTTATAACAGTTTCAAATTTTTTTATCTATTTAGTTGATGAAAAGGGGCGTATACTATTAAATTTTGTTCTAGAAAGATCCCTATGTCACATTTTCTATTCCATTGAATACATGAATTTCCATTTTATTGTGGTCATGTGATTTTTTATTTTTAAAAAGGGTAAAATGTAAAGAAAGATAATCTGAGTTATGATTAAGAATAGTTCATTTTAAAATCATAGTAAATATTTTAAAAATATATAAAGTTTTCTTGGACATTAGTAACAGTTACATATATTCCATTTGTTATTGTTTTCAAGAAATAATCCTTTTGTTGCACAGTTCTATCCAATGTTTCTTTTTATTTCAAATTTATACAAATAAAGATACATTTCATTTTATGTAAAACAGAATAATAATACAATGTTTATTGTTTTTAAAGTTAATGTTTAAATCATTCAAAAAATATATATTTATATAAAGATATGCGTTATTTCTCCAAATTGCGCATTTTATAAACAAAATTAGTTCAGTGAGTGAGTACAGTTTAGCATTGATCGATATTTTGAAAATGGCACATTCTAAAAAGTTCTTAATTGGAGAATTACTAATAATTTCTTATACAATGGAGAAATATTTCCCTAAAAAAAAGGAAGGGTATTTTCTCTTTGGAGCATGACAGAAGAAATTTGATTCTTTGTGAGATGGTGCATCGAGTGATGAGAGTCTCTGGGCAAAATCGGACAAGAAAGCAATGCCTGAAAAGATACAATAATTTGTATAGGAGGCAATCTAAACTGTGCACTTTGATCAGGAGTTACCTGAAAAAATGTAAGCATGATACAATATTAATGTTGTATATTAATAGAATAAATTTAGACATCAGCAAATATTTTTTATTTTTTATTCTTGTTATTATCAAGTTTATTGATGCTTTATAGATATTAAAGTAGGTATTGTCTTCTTTACTATTGAATAACAAATGCCTTATATCAGTAAATAACATTAAGTCTGTCTGTGTTTTGTAATTTTTATTTTCACTTTTCAAAAAGTATCCATTGAACTATGTATACATAAAGCTATCTATTTGTTAATGTCTCAATCTGAACAAAAAGTTAGACAATAATATAATTTACATATTATCCTTGTAAGAATCAAAGTTTTGATTGAATCAATAAAGTATTTGCTCTATTTGCAGACAAGGCATTTAGTTAAGACATTTTAAAATATATTTACAATTCTTTTTGTAAAAGTACAAATCATAAAATTTAAAAATCTAATTGTGTTTCTATTATCTTTTTTTTAATAAGTCAAAACAAGAAGAGTGCCCAGGTACCTTTGCCCCATTGAGATGACTTCTTCCAGTTCTGGGGGTGAATCAAATCCACTGTCAATGGTTTTCATGGACAATGATGGGACTGATGGAACAGGTATGAAAGAAGTAACTGAAAATTTTTTAATTAAAGGAAGACATAATATTAGGCAAAATAGTTGTACCAGGACAGTAAGCAATGAAGCAGAAGAAGTTGAAATTCACAACATTCAAGGTAATTTAACATTTTATTATAATTTAAATTTCTTTAAATTATATATTATATTTGAAATTAATGAAAATTGTTATCACAATTAATGTTATTACACGAAGAGAATATAAACAATGAAGAAATTAATCCTGAAGAGTCAGATGAGGCTGAAGTTCAGAATATTAATGTTATTGAAGAAGAGATTGAAGATGAAGAAGATTTGAAGCAAGTGGACGAGGTGGAACACGATGAAGAGGAGGTTAACATCAGGTGAAACACTTTTGAAAATGATATCACCTATCATTACAAACAAACATCAATCACAGATTTCATGTTTTTAGTAATGATTTTACCATAAGTAAAGTAATTATCAGGTAACAGAAAATGACATAAATAATAATGGATTTTTTGTGCATTGCATTTTCTATATAATTCTATATTTTACTCTCTCTTTTATCTATATCTTTGAAAATATCTGTCTACACATATATATATGTGTATATATGCATATATATAGTTATTAAATATTATCTATATGTAAATTTATTTTATTTTAATTTCTTTAAATAATATATATATATATATACATATATATATATATATATATATAGAGAGAGAGAGAGAGATATATCTTTGAAAATATCTGTCTACACATATATATATGTGTATATATGCATATATATAGTTATTAAATATTATCTATATGTAAATTTATTTTATTTTAATTTCTTTAAATAATATATATATATATATACATATATATATATATATAGAGAGAGAGAGAGAGATATTTTACAATATATATATATATATATACAAATGTATATATATAAGTAAATATATATATATATATATATATATATATATATATATATATATATATATATATAGATAGATAGATATATAATGATTTTACAGAAAAAAAAATTTAATTATAGAAATAGAGAAAGAGAGAGAGAAATAAAGAGTGAGATAGAGAAATTCAATAGTTACAAAATCAATATAAGGTTATAAATTAATGTTTCCATTTACAGCAATGCAAGAAAATAGAAGCACCGAAGAGGTGCACGATGAGGACTCTGCTTCACCTCAATATTATGACTGAAGTGATCAAAAATAGATTTATTAGTATCAATGTATATAGCATTTTGTGAAACTTTGCTAATGCTGTTGCTGATTCTAGAAAGACCAATGTGTTACTGTTTATTTTTAACAATGCAATTAAAAAACATTTACATGTATAATTTCTATATAATTTTATTTTTTGGTTGTTTTTTATAGTTCCAGATGATGATAAGATTTAGGTCAACAAAAGAGAACTATTAGAAGTCCTACTTAAAGCAGAAACAGGACTCATAAGCAGTTACTCTACAGTGCGGAAAATGAGACTGAAATATGCAAAACTGTAACAAATGTATCTGTGTGTTATTAAAAACTATATGAATGTGATATTAACATATTTTTTATTTATTTTTATATTTTTAATAATTAAATATATGATTTGAATATAACCATTTGTCATCCAATTCATTACTGTCTTTAATAAAGTTATACTATCTTATCAATTAAAATCTAGCAAGATAAGAGCTCAATGTAAGACGTGTCAACAGTTCAAGTATTTATAATAGGAGTCAAATGGTCTGCAGGGGATGTGTAAAGGAGATAAATGAAAAAGTGGACTTTGTAATGTGTAGCATTGTTAAAATCAGATTTTAATTTCTATAACTTTAAACATAAAAATGTTTTCAGATATTTTAATTACCATGTATTAGAAAACATGGTTTAAAATAATGGTTAATATAAATAAATTACATTATATTACATTAATATAATTAATAAATGTAATGTAATGTGCTAAAGCAAATTCATCTATAGTTTATTACATATCATTTCAGTAATAACAAAAAGGATAAAAAATATGTGCATTTTTACGATGATGAAATTATAAATTAGGAGCATATATAATAATAACGGAGAGATTTATCATCAATCTGCTGCATCTTGACTTTGGAAAATAGCGTGATAATACAACCCATTTTTTGATAAATATTGGCGCACAGGTGCGCCTCGCAGAGGGCGAGCTGAGGAGAACTTATAGGAGAACTGAAAGTTGGATTTCTCAAAACAATGATAAATGGAGCCCTATGAATATAATAATGTTATACAGTATGTCCCCAAGACATGATTACAGCATTATGTAGCATGGCTGACACAGCTGATAACAGACGTGATTATAGCATTATGTAGCATGGCTGACACAGCTGATAACAGACGTGATTATAGCATTATGTAGCATGGCTGACACAGCTGATAACAGACATGATTATAGCATTATGTAGCATAGCTGACACAGCTGATAACAGACATGATTATAGCATTATGTAGCATGGCTGACACAGCTGATAACAGACATGATTATAGCATTATGTAGCATGGCTGACACAGCTGATAACAGACATGATTATAGCATTATGTAGCATGGCTGACACAGCTGATAACAGACATGATTATAGCATTATGTAGCATGGCTGACACAGCTGATAACAGACATGATTATAGCATTATGTAGCATGGCTGACACAGCTGATAACAGACATGATTATAGCATTATGTAGCATGGCTGACACAGCTGATAACAGACGTGATTCCTATAAACAGAATGATGAAATGATTAATAAAATGATAACACAATATACACATATATGACTGATACAAAGTAAAACATCTAATGGACTGAGACTTATAATCATGTGACTGATATTACGAAGTATACTGCTACAGGAATACACAAGCAGTAATGAACAATACATATTTATACCACCTCTGATATTCCCTTCCTCTCTCAGGGTTATTTCCCCCATATGGTTATGATGATGTGGAAAAGTCAGTTGAGAATGAAATGACCCCGGTCTGTAGTACTAAAGGTAAGAGTCAGCAACAGACTCATAAGTAGTGTAACAGGAATTCTTTGTCCTTTTTTAACAGTTCACAGGCACCAAAGTCTTTTAAAGGGCCATGATACCCAAATGTTTAAGCACTTGGAAGTGATGCAGCATAGCTGTAAAAAGCTGACTAGAAAATATCACCTGAACATCTTTATGTAAAAAAGAAAGATATTTTACCTCAAAATGTCCTAAGTATTCACATCCCATTGCAAAGGACTTTAAGCAGCAAATCAGTATGTCTGTCCCGGGACAGGCAAGGGAATGAACTTCGTGCACACTCATCTTATTTCCCTATTCAGTTTAAGGAAGTTTACTATGAAATCTCATGAGAGTTAAGTGAAATCTCATGAGATCACAGTAAAAGTGTTCATGACCTCAGCACTGTTGATGCTGATTGGCTGCTGTTAATTTTTTCCTTTTTTTTCCTTTTTTTACCTGCAGCTGGACAGCAGCTGGAGTATAACTTTTTAAACAGCACTTACTCTGCTGAGCTGAGGAAATTATAAGGTAAAAAAAATCTTCCTTTTTTACATAGAGATGCTCAGGTATTTTCCTGTTAGCTTTTTACAGTTATACTACATCAGTTTCAAGTGATTTACCATATGAGTATTATGTCAATTCAATACACACACCAGCTCCTCTAGCTGGGTAACTCTCTAATAGGCACCAGTCAGGCTCCTATTTAAACTCTCACAGCTTCTAATTAACCACACCTGTGATTAGCTGCTTAATAAAAAACCTGAACTGGACAGCTTCACAGCTGTCTGGAATAATGGCCCACCCTTCTCCAAATTATCCCAACCCCAGGGACCTAGAACACAGTTTACTAACTGCACAATCAAATACACACTCTCTCCCTGGGTTTTTAACTGAAAGGAGAAATACCATGTACAATACTTGGTCTTACATATCTTCCATTTATTACCAGGCCTTGCTTTCTGTCACAGTAAGTTTATATATTGCTTATTAATCAGGATGAGACACATGAAGGTTGTCATATTAATTGTGCTGTGCAGTATTTACCACAATCTCTGAGCACATGACCCTATACCTGGTAAAATTATATGACAATTTGGTGTGATTTGTCCACACGTCATTAGTTTGTGACAATTTAGTGTGATTTGTCCACACGTTATTAGTTTATGTGACAATTTGTTGTGATGTGTCTGCACATCATTAGTTTATATGACAATTTGGTGTGATGTATCTGCACGTCATTAGTTTATATGACAATTTAGTGTGATTTGTCTGCACATCATTAGTTTATATGACAATTCAGTGTGATGTGTCTGCACGTCATTAGTTTATATGACAATTTTGTGTGATTTGTCTGCACATCATTAGTTTCTATGACAATTCGGTGTGACGTGTCTGCATGTTATTAATTTATATGACAATTTAGTGGGATGTGTCTGCACGTCATTAGTTTTTATGACTATTCAGTGTGATGTGTCCTCACGTTATTAGTTTCTATGACAATTTGCCGTGATGTGTCTGCACATCATTAGTTTATATGACAATTTATTGGGATGTGTCTGCACGTCATTCGTTTATATGACAATTTAGTGTGATGTGTCCTCACGTCATTAGTTTCTATGACAATTTGGTGTGATGTGTCTGCACATCATTAGTTTATATGACAATTTGGCGTGATCTGTCTGCACGTCATTAGTTTATATTACAATTTGGTGTGATGTGTCTGCACGTCATTAGCCTATATGACAATGTGGCATGATCTGTCTGCACGTCATTAGTTTATATTACAATTTGGTGTGATGTGTCTGCACGTCATTAGTTTATATTACAATTTGGTGTGATGTGTCTGCACGTCATTAGCCTATATGACAATGTGGCGTGATCTGTCTGCCAGTCATTAGTTTATATGACAATTTGGTATGATGTGGACACAAGAACAACTTTTGGGCATGACAATTCTGTAACATCTAAGGGGGGAAAGATGTTACAATAATTATGTATAACATTTAAAACATTGTCAGTAGGATAAGTGCTGTAGAGAAAGAAGAGGGGTTGAGTCTAGACCTGTGTGTGAACCTACAGTATGGAAAGGTAATAACTGCTATACATTGTATGTCATGAGATAGAATAATGACATGATGTGCTTCATACAATTGATCAATTCTATTCTTATAGAACTTGATTACAATGATTTATTTGGCTGACATCTGTCATTACATCAGGGAATAACCATCACTACTCAGGCTGCTGTTATATAGTTAAACTGTAAGTGCTGTGGCAGCTAAACATCAAGTTTATTACAGTTTCCTAACAAGATTTTCTGTTACTTTGTGGTTAATAAAAAAAAAGAGTCTTGTTACTTGTCACATGAATCGTTACCATGGAAATAATGTTCCACCATGTGGGTAACTCTTCTAAGAAATTCTGAAGGAGCTACTTGATGTGGTTTCCTACTGGGCTGTTTAACTCACTTATTCCTATGCTGGCAGGACTTTTTCTTTTGCATTTTATTAGTGAGAAATTATTTATTAAATGTCCTGAGATTCGGTTCTCAAATCACTTGCTGGTTGCTTTCCTGTGCTCTGTGAATATTTCACACCTGCTCCTGGTATTTTATTTACAATATCACCCAATCTTTGTTTTAGTCACTTATTTATTTTACTTAGTGTACATTATTGTAAAGCTGATTTGCATATCCTTACCCAGAATACCCTGTTCTTCAGTAACATTGATATTGAGGTCTTTAGTAGCAGCAAGTTACCTAATTTGTTTGGATGTGCAGATCTGCTACACAATGATCTATTCTATACACTATTTGTTATTACTGATCACCATTGGTTTCTAAAGGACTGATACTGATCCTATAGGATCACATAGTTAGTACTAATAATAAAATCTGATTATGGTTTAATTTGTCATCATTCCAGTGATTCCACTTAACTTTTGAACATGTTCTTGCAGATAAACTTTCTTTTACTCCCTGTCCTGTGCACTCTGATAAACAGTTTATGTACTGTGTATAAGATGCAGGGTAATTCTGAACAGTTTATATTATTTGTGGATTGCAGTCTGCAGACCTTGAGATAGATTTTCTGTCTTCATTTACATCGGTAACTGAAAACCATTTAAGGGCCAGATTATGAGTGGAGCACTATTTATCGCTTCCGCTTGTGGTTAACTGTGATAGAAGTAAGCTTTTTGTGCTTGTCGGGTAGCGAGCTTATTACAAGTTGAAAGTAAAAAGCAGAAGTTAGAATATTGCAACCATGTTAACGTATTCTCCCATAACCTTCAATGGAGAATAAAAAGTGGAAAACAATCCTAACACACTAACTTGCGCGCATACCTGACCGCATTTTAAAGTGTGCTAATCGGACAGGATGTATTAACATTTCACATAGAAATATATGTAATATTCAAAAATACACACACAAATATAAATATATATATATTCAATATTTACAGTACATACACAGTTAAACACTTTATTAAATATTAATTAAATATCAATTGTGCTCAGGCAAATGTGTTTTCTTTCAACCTGTAATATGCGCGCCAATTCCGATGCGCACAAAGAGCTGGGATAAACCCCTTTTCGCTTGTGCGAATCAGTTAGCATGCCACTCGTAAACTAGCAATAAAAGAGCTTTTTGATTCACTTGCTTGCACATCCTGCTTTAGTAAAGCTGCATTTACAGCTTAAATCCTACTAACTGGTAATTAGTGCTGTTCAGCTTTGTCAACTAGATATCTACACTGTATATAATGATATCAGCATGTGTATGTATGTATTTATTTATTAAATGTCTGTCCGACATAATCCGATCAGCGGATCATGTCCGAAAGGCATCACTGAATGTGGACAGCAATACGCTCTCCGCATTCAGCATTGCACCAGCAGCTCTTGTGAACTGCTGGTGCAATACCGCCCCCTGCAGATTCACGGCCAATCGGCCACTAGCAGGGGGTGTCAATCAACCCAATCGTATTTGATCAGATTGATTTCCCGCGATGTCTGTCCCCCTCCTCAAAGCAGGCGGACAGGTTATGAAGCATCAGTCTTTAGTCAGCTGCTTCATAACTGGTGTTTCTGGCGAGCTTGATAATACGTCTTGCCACTCTACCCCATACGGAGCTTGATAAATAGGCCCCATAGAGTTTTAATATCCAGCTCTGGATTATGTGCTTGTCTACAATGTAAAGTAACTTCCATTTTATATCAAGCAGCACAATGTTTGATGGTTTTGAAAGAACTAAAATACAACGGACAGTACATCCCTGACTCAAAGGCAACTTAGTATAGTAATAGTAAAACCACACAAACATGCGCTTACTATGTATAAAATAATATTCACATGTCACTGAGGTATAGTACAGTCACATGTCACTGAGGTATAGTACAGTCACATGTCACTGAGGTATAGTACAGTCACATGTCACTGAGGTAAAGTACATTCACATGTCACTGAGGTAAAGTACAGTCACATGTCACTGAGGTATAGTACAGTCACATATCACTGAGGTAAAGTACATTCACATGTCACTGAGGTATAGTACAGTCACATGTCACTGAGGTATAGTACAGTCACATATCACTGAGGTAAAGTACATTCACATGTCACTGAGGTATAGTACAGTCACATGTCACTGAGGTATAGTACAGTCACATGTCACTGAGGTAAAGTACATTCACATGTCACTGAGGTAAAGTACAGTCACATATCACTGAGGTAAAGTACATTCACATGTCACTGAGGTATAGTACAGTCACATGTCACTGAGGTATAGTACAGTCACATATCACTGAGGTAAAGTACATTCACATGTCACTGAGGTATAGTACAGTCACATATCACTGAGGTAAAGTACAGTCACATGTCACTGAGGTATAGTACAGTCACATATCACTGAGGTAAAGTACATTCACATGTCACTGAGGTATAGTACAGTCACATGTCACTGAGGTATAGTACAGTCACATATCACTGAGGTAAAGTACATTCACATGTCACTGAGGTATAGTACAGTCACATGTCACTGAGGTATAGTACAGTCACATGTCACTGAGGTAAAGTACATTCACATGTCACTGAGGTATAGTACATTCACATGTCACTGAGGTATAGTACAGTCACATATCACTGAGGTAAAGTACATTCACATGTCACTGAGGTATAGTACAGTCACATGTCACTGAGGTATAGTACAGTCACATGTCACTGAGGTATAGTACAGTCACATGTCACTGAGGTAAAGTACAGTCACATATCACTGAGGTAACGTACATTCACATGTCACTGACGTATAGTACAGTCACATGTCACTGAGGTATAGTACATTCACATGTCACTGAGGTAAAGTACATTCACATGTCACTGAGGTAACTTACATTCACATGTCACTGATAATACGTTTTGCCACTCTACCCCATACGGAGCTTGATAAATAGGCCCCATAGAGTTTTAATATCCAGCTCTGGATTATGTGCTTGTCTACAATGTAAAGTAACTTCCATTTTATATCAAGCAGCACAATGTTTGATGGTTTTGAAAGAACTAAAATACAACAGACAGTACATCCCTGACTCAAAGGCAACTTAGTATAGTAATAGTAAAACCACACAAACATGCGCTTACTATGTATAAAATAATATTCACATGTCACTGAGGTAAAGTACAGTCACATGTCACTGAGGTATAGTACAGTCACATGTCACTGAGGTATAGTACAGTCACATGTCACTGAGGTATAGTACACTCACATGTCACTGAGGTATAGTACAGTCACATGTCACTGAGGTAAAGTACAGTCACATGTCACTGAGGTATAGTACAGTCACATGTCACTGAGGTATAGTACAGTCACATGTCACTGAGGTATAGTACACTCACATGTCACTGAGGTATAGTACAGTCACATGTCACTGAGGTATAGTACAGTCACATGTCACTGAGGCATAGTACAGTCACATGTCACTGAGGTAACTTACATTCACATGTCACTGAGGTATAGTACAGTCACATGTCACTGAGGTATAGTACAGTCACATGTCACTGAGGTATAGTACAGTCACATGTCACTGAGGTAACTTACATTCACATGTCACTGAGGTATAGTACAGTCACATGTCACTGAGGTATAGTACAGTCACATGTCACTGAGGTATAGTACAGTCACATATCACTGAGGTAAAGTACATTCACATATCACTGAGGTAAAGTACATTCACATGTCACTGAGGTATAGTACAGTCACATGTCACTGAGGTATAGTACAGTCACATGTCACTGAGGTATAGTACAGTCACATGTCACTGAGGTATAGTACAGTCACATGTCACTGAGGTATAGTACATTCACATGTCACTGAGGTATAGTACAGTCACATGTCACTGAGGTATAGTACATTCACATGTCACTGAGGTATAGTACAGTCACATGTCACTGAGGTATAGTACAGTCACATGTCACTGAGGTATAGTACAGTCACATGTCACTGAGGTATAGTACAGTCACATGTCACTGAGGTAAAGTACATTCACATGTCACTGAGGTAAAGTACATTCACATGTCACTGAGGTATAGTACAGTCACATGTCACTGAGGTAAAGTACAGTCACATGTCACTGAGGTAAAGTACATTCACATGTCACTGAGGTAAAGTACATTCACATGTCACTGAGGTAAAGTACAGTCACATGTCACTGAGGTAACGTACATTCACATGTCAACGAGGTATAGTACATTCACATGTCACTGAGGTAAAGTACATTCACATGTCACTGAAGTATAGTACATTCACATGTCACTGAGGTAAAGTACATTCACATGTCACTGAGGTAAAGTACAGTCACATGTCACTGAGGTAAAGTACATTCACATGTCACTGAGGTAAAGTATATTCACATGTAACTGAGGTAAAGTACATTCACGTGTCACTGAGGTAACTTACATTCACATGTCACTGAGGTATAGTACAGTCACATGTCACTGAAGTATAGTACATTCACGTGTCACTGAGGTATAGTACAGTCACATGTCACTGAGGTATAGTACAGTCACATGTCACTGAGGTATAGTACATTCACATGTCACTGAGGTATAGTACAGTCACATGTCACTGAGGTAAAGTACATTCACATGTCACTGAGGTAAAGTACATTCACATGTCACTGAGGTAACTTACATTCACATGTCACTGAGGTATAGTACAGTCACATGTCACTGAGGTAACGTACATTCACATGTCACTGAGGTAAAGTACATTCACATGTCACTGAGGTATAGTACAGTCACATGTCACTGAGGTATAGTACAGTCACATGTCACTGAGGTATAGTACATTCACATGTCACTGAGGTATAGTACAGTCACATGTCACTGAGGTATAGTACATTCACATGTCACTGAGGTATAGTACAGTCACATGTCACTGAGGTATAGTACATTCACATGTCACTGAGGTAAAGTACATTCACATGTCACTGAGGTATAGTACAGTCACATGTCACTGAGGTAAAGTACAGTCACATGTCACTGAGGTAAAGTACATTCACATGTCACTGAGGTATAGTACAGTCACATGTCACTGAGGTATAGTATAGTCACATGTCACTGAGGTATAGTACAGTCACATGTCACTGAGGTAAAGTACATTCACATGTCACTGAGGTAAAGTACATTCACATGTCACTGAGGTATAGTACAGTCACATGTCACTGAGGTAAAGTACAGTCACATGTCACTGAGGTAAAGTACATTCACATGTCACTGAGGTAAAGTACATTCACATGTCACTGAGGTAACTTACATTCACATGTCACTGAGGTATAGTACAGTCACATGTCAACGAGGTATAGTACATTCACATGTCACTGAGGTAAAGTACATTCACATGTCACTGAAGTAAAGTACATTCACATGTCACTGAGGTAAAGTACATTCACATGTCACTGAGGTATAGTACAGTCACATATCACTGAGGTATAGTACAGTCACATATCACTGAGGTATAGTACATTCACATGTCACTAAGGTAAAGTACATTCACATGTCACTGAGGTAAAGTACAGTCACATGTCACTGAGGTATAGTACAGTCACATGTCACTGAGGTATAGTACAGTCACATGTCACTGAGGTATAGTACATTCACATGTAACTGAGGTAAAGTACATTCACGTGTCACTGAGGTAAAGTACATTCATGTGTCACTGAGGTAAAGTACAGTCACATGTCACTGAGGTATAGTACATTCAAATGTCACTGAGGTATAGTACAGTCACATGTCACTGAGGTATAGTACAGTCACATGTCACTGAGGTATAGTACAGTCACATGTCACTGAGGTAAAGTACATTCACATGTCACTGAGGTAACTTACATTCACATGTCACTGAGGTATAGTACAGTCACATGTCACTGAGGTAAAGTACATTCACATGTCACTGAGGTATAGTACAGTCACATGTCACTGAGGTATAGCACAGTCACATGTCACTGAGGTTACTTACATTCACATGTCACTGAGGTAAAGTACATTCACATGTCACTGAGGTATAGTACATTCACATGTCACTGCGGTAACTTACATTCACATGTCACTGAGGTAAAGTACATTCACATGTCACTGAGGTAAAGTACATTCACATGTCACTGCGGTAACTTACATTCACATGTCACTGAGGTATAGTACATTCACATGTCACTGAGGTAAAGTACATTCACATGTCACTGAGGTAAAGTACATTCACATGTCACTGAGGTAAAGTACATTCACATATCACTGAGGTATAGTACATTCACATGTCACTGAGGTAAATTACATTCACATGTCACTGAGGTAAAGTACATTCACATGTCACTGAGGTAAAGTACAGTCACATGTCACTGAGGTAAAGTACATTCACATGTCACTGAGGTAAAGTACATTCACATATCACTGAGGTAACTTACATTCACATGTCACTGAGGTATAGTACAGTCACATGTCAACGAGGTATAGTACATTCACATGTCACTGAGGTAAAGTACATTCACATGTCACTGAAGAAAAGTACATTCACATGTCACTGAGGTAAAGTACATTCACATGTCACTGAGGTATAGTACAGTCACATATCACTGAGGTATAGTACAGTCACATATCACTGAGGTATAGTACATTCACATGTCACTGAGGTATAGTACATTCACATGTCACTGAGGTAAAGTACATTCACATGTCACTGAGGTATAGTACATTCACATGTCACTGAGGTAAAGTACATTCACATGTCACTGAGGTAAAGTACATTCACATGTCACTGAGGTAAAGTACATTCACATGTCACTGAGGTAAAGTACATTCACATGTCACTGAGGTAAAGTACATTCACATGTCACTGAGGTAAAGTACATTCACATGTCACTGAGGTAAAGTACATTCACATGTCACTGAGGTAAAGTACATTCACATGTCACTGAGGTATAGTACATTCACATGTCACTGAGGTAAAGTACATTCACATGTCACTGAGGTAAAGTACATTCACATGTCAAAGAGGTAAAGTACATTCACATGTCACCGAGGTAACTTACATTCACATGTCACTGAGGTATAGTACAGTCACATATCACTGAGGTATAGTACATTCACATGTCACTGAGGTATAGTACAGTCACATGTCACTGAGGTAAAGTACATTCACATGTCACTGAGGTATAGTACAGTCACATGTCACTGAGGTAACTTACATTCACATGTCACTGAGGTATAGTACAGTCACATGTCACTGAGGTAACGTACATTCACATGTCACTGAGGTAAAGTATATTCACATGTCACTGAGGTAACGTACAGTCACATGTCACTGAGGTAAAGTACATTCACATGTCACTGAGGTAACTTACATTCACATGTCACTGAGGTAAAGTACAGTCACATGTCACTGAGGTAAAGTACATTCACATGTCACTGAGGTAAAGTACATTCACATGTCACTGAGTTAACGTACATTCACATGTCACTGAGGTAAAGTACATTCACATGTCACTGAGGTATAGTACATTCACATGTCACTGAGGTAAAGTACATTCACATATCACTGAGGTAACTTACATTCACATGTCACTGAGGTAACGTACATTCACATGTCACTGAGGTAAATTACATTCACATGTCACTGAGTTAACGTACATTCACATGTCACTGAGGTAACGTACATTCACATGTCACTGAGGTATAGTACAGTCACATGTCACTGAGGTAACTTACATTCACATGTCACTGAGGTATAGTACAGTCACATGTCACTGAGGTAAAGTACATTCACATGTCACTGAGGTAAAGTACATTCACATGTCACTGAGGTAAAGTACATTCACATGTCACTGAGGTATAGTACAGTCACATGTCACTGAGGTATAGTACAGTCACATGTCACTGAGGTAACTTACATTCACATGTCACTGAGGTATAGTACAGTCACATGTCACTGAGGTATAGTACAGTCACATGTCACTGAGGTAAAGTACATTCACATGTCACTGAGGTAACTTACATTCACATGTCACTGAGGTAACTTACATTCACATGTCACTGAGGTATAGTACAGTCACATGTCACTGAGGTATAGTACAGTCACATGTCACTGAGGTATAGTACAGTCACATGTAACTGAGGTAAAGTACATTCACATGTCACTGAGGTAACTTACATTCACATGTCACTGAGGTAAAGTACAGTCACATGTCACTGAGGTAAAGTACATTCACATGTCACTGAGCTATAGTACATTCACATGTCACTGAGGTAAAGTACATTCACATGTCACTGAGGTAACTTACATTCACATGTCACTGAGGTATAGTACAGTCACATGTCACTGAGGTAACTTACATTTACATGTCACTGAGGTAACTTACATTCACATGTCACTGAGGTATAGTACATTCACATGTCACTGAGGTAACTTACATTTACATGTCACTGAGGTAACTTACATTCACATGTCACTGAGGTAAAGTACCTTCACATGTCACTGAGGTAAAGTACATTCACATGTCACTGAGGTATAGTACAGTCACATGTCACTGAGGTAAAGTACATTCACATGTCACTGAGGTATAGTACAGTCACATGTCACTGAGGTAAAGTACATTCACATGTCACTGAGGTAACTTACATTCACATGTCACTGAGGTATAGTACAGTCACATGTCACTGAGGTAAAGTACATTCACATGTCACTGAGGTATAGTACAGTCACATGTCACTGAGGTAAAGTACATTCACATGTCACTGAGGTAACTTACATTCACATGTCACTGAGGTAAAGTACATTCACATGTCACAGAGGTAACTTACATTCACATGTCACTGAGGTAAAGTACATTCACATGTCACTGAGGTAAAGTACACTCACATGTCACTGAGGTATAGTACAGTCACATGTCACTGAGGTATAGTACAGTCACATGTCACTGAGGTATAGTACAGTCAAATGTCACTGAGGTAAAGTACATTCACATGTCACTGAGGTAAAGTACAGTCACATGTCACTGAGGTAACGTACAGTCACATGTCACTGAGGTATAGTACAGTCACATGTCACTGAGGTATAGTACAGTCACATGTCACTGAGGTATAGTACAGTCACATGTCACTGAGGTATAGTACAGTCACATGTCACTGAGGTAAAGTACATTCACATGTCACTGAGGTAACGTACAGTCACATGTCACTGAGGTAACGTACATTCACATGTCACTGAGGTAAAGTACATTCACATGTCACTGAGGTAAAGTACAGTCACATGTCACTGAGGTAAAGTACATTCACATGTCACTGAGGTATAGTACAGTCACATATCACTGAGGTAAAGTACATTCACATGTCACTGAGGTAACGTACATTCACATGTCACTGAGGTAAAGTATATTCACATGTCACTGAGGTAACGTACAGTCACATGTCACTGAGGTAAAGTACATTCACATGTCACTGAGGTATAGTACAGTCACATGTCACTGAGGTAAAGTACATTCACATGTCACTGAGGTATAGTACATTCACGTCACTGAGGTAAAGTACAGTCACATGTCACTGAGGTAAAGTACAGTCACATGTCACTGAGGTAAAGTACATTCACATGTCACTGAGGTAACGTACAGTCACATGTCACTGAGGTATAGTACAGTCACATGTCACTGAGGTATAGTACAGTCACATGTCACTGAGGTAAAGTACATTCACATGTCACTGAGGTAAAGTACATTCACATGTCACTGAGGTATAGTACAGTCACATGTCACTGAGGTAAAGTACATTCACATGTCACTGAGGTAACTTACATTCACGTCACTGAGGTATAGTACAGTCACATGTCACTGAGGTAAAGTACATTCACATGTCACTGAGGTAACGTACATTCACATGTCACTGAGGTATAGTACAGTCACATGTCACTTAGGTAACGTACATTCACATGTCACTGAGGTATAGTACATTCACATGTCACTGAGGTAACTTACATTCACATATCACTGAGGTAATTTACATTTACATGTCACTGAGGTAACGTACATTCACATGTCACTGAGGTATAGTACAGTCCCATGTCACTGAGGTAACTTACATTCACATGTCACTGAGGTAACGTACATTCACATGTCACTGAGGTAACGTACATTCACATGTCACTGAGGTAACGTACATTCACATGTCACTGAGGTAACGTACATTCACATGTCACTGAGGTAACGTACATTCACATGTCACTGAGGTAAAATACATTCACATGTCACTGAGGTAAAGTACATTCACATGTCACTGAAGTATAGTACATTCACATGTCACTGAAGTATAGTACATTCACATGTCACTGAGGTAAAGTACATTCACATGTCACTGAGGTAAAATACATTCACATGTCACTGAGGTAAAGTACATTCACATGTCACTGAAGTATAGTACATTCACATGTCACTGAAGTATAGTACATTCACATGTCACTGAGGTAAAGTACATTCACATGTCACTGAGGTAACGTACATTTACATGTCACTGAGGTAACTTACATTCACATGTCACTGAGGTAAAGTACATTCACATATCACTGAGGTAACTTACATTCACATGTCACTGAGGTAAAGTACATTCACATATCACTGAGGTAACTTACATTCACATGTCACTGAGGTAAAGTACATTCACATGTCACTGAGGTAACTTACATTCACATGTCACTGAGGTAAAGTACATTCACATGTCACTGAGGTAACTTACATTCACATGTCACTGAGGTAAAGTACATTCACATATCACTGAGGTATAGTACAGTCACATGTCACTGAGGTATAGTACAGTCACATATCACTAAGGTATAGTACATTCACATGTCACTGAGGTAAAGTACATTCACATGTCACTGAGGTAAAGTACATTCACATGTCACTGAGGTAAAGTACATTCACATATCACTGAGGTAAAGTACATTCACATGTCACTGAGGTAACTTACATTCACATGTCACTGAGGTAAAGTACATTCACATATCACTGAGGTAACGTACATTCACATGTCACTGAGTTAACGTACATTCACATGTCACTGAGGTAAAGTACTTTCACATGTCACTGAGGTATAGTACATTCACATGTCACTGAGGTAAAGTACATTCACATATCACTGAGGTAAAGTACATTCACATGTCACTGAGGTAACTTACATTCACATGTCACTGAGGTAAAGTACATTCACATGTCACTGAGGTAAAGTACATTCACATGTCACTGAGGTAAAGTACATTCACATGTCACTGAGGTAAAGTACATTCACATGTCACTGAGGTAAAGTACATTCACATATCACTGAGGTATAGTACATTCACATATCACTGAGGTAAAGTACATTCACATATCACTGAGGTAAAGTACATTCACATATCACTGAGGTATAGTACATTCACATGTCACTGAGGTATAGTACAGTCACATGTCACTGAGGTAAACTACATTCACATGTCACTGAGGTAAAGTACATTCACATGTCACTGAGGTAAAGTACATTCACATGTCACTGAGGTATAGTACAGTCACATGTCACTGAAGTATAGTACAGTCACATGTCACTGAGGTAAAGTACATTCACATGTCACTGAGGTAAAGTACATTCACATGTCACTGAGGTAACGTACAGTCACATGTCACTGAGGTATAGTACAGTCACATATCACTGAGGTATAGTACAGTCACATGTCACTGAGGTAAAGTACATTCACATGTCACTGAGGTAAAGTACATTCACATGTCACTGAGGTATAGTACAGTCACATATCACTGAGGTATAGTACAGTCACATGTCACTGAGGTAAAGTACATTCACATGTCACTGAGGTAAAGTACATTCACATGTCACTGAGGTAAAGTACATTCACATGTCACTGAGGTAAAGTGCATTCTCTGGGGGTTCCTTAGAGTTCCTTTACATTGCTTTATCCTCCAGTGATGGCAGCGTTCACTGCAACTGGCAGCTAAGTAGTTATATGCAGCTCATTTACAAGAGCGATTCTAGTAGACATTGTATAATTATGTATTTTACATTTTTATATCCACTATGAGATATTGAAACAACCCGGGTGGCAGGGTTGTTTCAATATCTCATGGTGGATATAAAAATGTAAAATACATGTGAATGTACGTTAACTCAGTGACATGTGAATGTACTATACTTCAGTGACATGTGAATGTACGTTACCTCAGTGACATGTGAATGTACTTTACCTCAGTGACATGTGAATGTACGTTACCTCAGTGACATGTGAATGTAAGTTACCTCAGTGACATGTAAATGTACGTTACCTCAGTGACATGTGAATGTACTTTACCTCAGTGACATGTGAATGTACGTTACCTCAGTGACATGTGAATGTAAGTTACCTCAGTGATATGTGAATGTACTATACCTCAGTGACATGTGAATGTACGTTACCTCAGTGACATGTAGATGTAAATTACCTCAGTGATATGTGAATGTACTATACCTCAGTGACATGTGAATGTATGTTACCTCAGTGACATGTGACTGTACTATACCTCAGTGACATGTGAATGTAAGTTACCGCAGTGACATGTGACTGTACTATCCCTTAGTGACATGTGACTGTACTATACCTCAGTGACATGTGAATGTACGTTACCTCAGTGACATGTGAATGTACTATACCTCAGTGACACTTTTTGGAACTAGGTCCTCTTCTAAACATGGCTCTTACAGGTATATAGAATATTTTTTTGGGGGGGGGCTAAGACGTATGAACCAATTCCTCTACTATCTAATGTTATTGCCTTATTCCCAGTATTTTACTGCTCTGTAATGTTTAGTTACATTTCTACCGCGTGTGACTTTTCTCATTCTATTACATCACGTTCTACTTGTTTTTTCATAGCACAATTTTACACCTCGCGTGTCAACAGTGACACATTTTTTAGTTCACTTGCACCCTTATAGGATGCCAAATTGCCTAAGGTGGAGCCTTTTTCTTTCTGGTTTAGCCCACAGAGGGTGAGATTATTTTTCTGTCTGGGTTCAAGGAACCTGACCTGAGCACCATTCACTGATTACACTTTTGTTTGCTGAGTGTGTCTATTTCTCCTGCCTGTTGCAGACCTGTACTGAAAACTCTTTCAATCCTGGAAGTATTGCTGTATAGATAGGAAGTATAGTGCAATTCTTCCAGGACTAAGAGAGTAATCAGTACTTCCTAAATATGACACTTCCTGCCTGCTCCTCCCCTAGATACCATTGCTTATCTTTAATCTCCTAACTGAATTACCAGGTACTATTTCATCTTTATTTCACTATTTTATTTCCCAAGCCCATGATTAAACACCAGATATTTAATACTCATTACAAGACTGTACCTATGATGCAGTAGATATGGCTTAAGAAGCAAAATAATTGAATATAAATCTTTTTTATGTTTCTTTAGGAATACCAGTCACTAATATGCAAGATGTCATTGGTGATCCTGAGATAGATGTTGCCCTGAATGCGTTAATCAACATTGATTATGACAATGCAGAGATGCCCTGATTACAACAAGATGCCCTGGCGCTAATAGTATTTGTTTAAACACCATGTTTTAATCAGGAATTATTACTTTTATTGTTAATATTTTACTTTGCAAGCTATTTTTAACTGAAAATGTTTTTTTAAATCTAGAAAGGAAAATCCTGTGTAAATTGTAAATGTTCAGGCTTGATAATAAGATATGAAAGGCCTAGATGTATAGAGAATTCAACACCCAAGGCAGAAAACATATTCCATCTTTTCTAACCCCTGTAAAACATAGTCCAGGCTCGACTACATATGTAAAGACCAGATAGGATTATCACTAGCATGCGATTCTGATATAGAGCCAACACCTTGGTCAGACCATTCTTCAATATCATTGAATCTTGAATGGCCAGAGCAGCCGACTACAGACTTTTGTTGGAGGCTAGACAACACTCTTACTTCAGCCCCAAATATTAGATAAAATAACCCAAACCCTAACAGAGTTCTTCCAACACAACCATTCCCCACAATCCTCACCAGGGATAATTTGTGAGACGCACAAAGCAGTTATTAGGGGAGAATTCCTCAAACAAAAAGCAATTCTGACTAAATTATATAATATTGAATACCTCTGCTTAATAAGCTTACTATGTGATGTAGGACATGCTCATATGTTAGATCCCACTAACCCTGTTTGCACATCTAGACTCAAAAAATTCAGACAGGTTCTAAACAACCTACTAAATAGGGAAGCGCATAGGAAAGCCTACTTACTTAAAAAGCTATATTTCACAGAAGGCAACAGCACAGGCCCATTGTTAGCTAGGGCACTTAAGAAAAAAGCGTTCATGAATTATGTACATAAAATGACCACCTCAGCAAATACATAGACTTTTGATTGCAGAGAAATTGTGAATATTTTTAGCACTTACTATCACACCCTATACAATATCCCTCCTAACGCCCATTCATCCAACTACTCCCACATAGTTAATACTTAGAAAATGCCCACCTACCAACACTACTTGATCCCTTGACCAAATCTTTAGATGATCCTATCACAACACAAGAAATGATAGAAGTGATCAAAAGCTTCCCTCAAAAAAGTCCAGGCCCAGACGGCTTAACTATGATCTACTAAAAGCAATTCCAACAAGTCCTAGCACCACATATGGCGAATCTGTTTAATTCCCTAAATGAAAGTGGTCATCTATTACCCCAACTATTTGAAGCACACATCAGTCATCCCTAAGCAGGGACCCCCAACTGACCCAAGCAGTTACCATCTGATATCGTTACTGAATTGAGAAATTAAAATATATGCAAAGGTACTAGCCAGGAGAATTAATTCAGTCCTACCATCCCTCATTCATGTGGATCAGGCAGGCTTGTGCCGCTTGGAGACCAGCGACAACACCATTAGAGTCTTGCGCCTAATGGAATACGTAACAACAAATAAAATTCCAACTGTCCTGGTCTCCACTGACACGGAAAAAATCTTTGATAGGCTTAGCTGGACCTTTCTTAAAAGAACACTCCACCACTTTGGTTTCAATGACAAAATGATTAGAAGAATTTTCCACCTTTATTCTGGTCCAGCAGCTAAAGTAAAGGTCAACAGAGTACTATCCCATAGCTTCCCCATATTAAATGGTACAAGACAGGGGTGTCCGCTATCCCCCATCCTATTTGTATTAACATTGGAAGCGCTAGCCACACACAAGAACCAACCCAGAAATTAAAGGGATCACAATTATAAAATAACCATGTTTGCAGAACAACTCTATCTATTAACACCTTCATATGGGGCCGAATGTGACCCTGCATAAATTCAGTCACCATGTATTGCCCTCTCGAAAAGGGAGGACTAGGAGTCCCTTAGCTAGAAATGTATTACCACTCTATAGTACTCCAACACATACTAGATTGGCACAGTAAGAAGGAGGCAAAAGCTTGGGTCTTATTGGACTCCAAAATTATCAGATCCCCGACTCCTGGATCTATCTGTTGGATCCCAAAAAACCTCAGAACCTCCCTATGCCACAAATCACCCATATACAATCATACATTCAACACCAGGGACTATTTAGTTAAACATTTTACAGGGCTTTCCACACCACAATCTCCACTGACCACAATATCATCAAACATGGAATTTACAGGAGGCTACGAACCTATAGGGAAAACAGTAGCTTCATGAGAACTTCCCTAATCCATACCCATTATCACCTTATTAGACCACGGGAAATTAAAATCACGACACAGCTTGCTAAACATCCTGAGTGGAACTTTTACATTGTGGCTCAAATATACCCAGATAAACCAATTTATACACAACAATAATCTTAAACAAAAACCTAACCAGATCCCCCACGCCATTTGAGCAATTATGTTTATCATCCATACCATCTAGAGGCACTCTCTCACACTCCAAAAATATACTTGATGCAGTCCGGCTACCCTCACTCCCGACATATACAACACATTGGTACAGAGAGCTTGACTTGGAATAAGATGGGGGAAATGTATAACAACACTCGTAAATTGTCTACTTCAGCCAGAATAATAGAAATTAATTTTACTCCTTCACTGGTATCTGACACTGGCCAGACTTAATAAAATATACACTTCCTCCTCTCCACTATGCTGGAGAGGTTGCAATGTAACTGGAACCATGTCACACATGTGGTGGCAGTGCCCTAAAATAATTTCCTTTTGGAAATCTGTAGAGCAAACACTTCAAACGGTGATTGGAATAGGCTGTTGCCCTACTAAACAGAAGCCCAAACTGCAAATGCAAAATACGCTCCACTCAGGTGGGATTAAATAGTGCCAGACTACTGCTGGCCCAGCATTGGAAAGTACCCACATGACAACAATAGCTACTAAAGATGAACGAGACCCTACCCTTAGAACAACAGGGTTACTATAAATGCAATAAACTTCCCATGTTTCTAGATGTTAAGTTTTATTGGGCGTCGCTAATAAGCCCCATCAGTACACCATCCTAGGATAAAAGCTTGCTCATGTCACCCTCAATATTAACTTCCCTCCTATCGCTCAGTCTGCTAGAAAGATACACCTGTGGAACCTGTTGGGAATACCCCTATCCCCTATACATGTATTTCGTCAAAACACAAACCTCCTGTAACAAGTTCACATGTTTTTACATGTTTTTGTTTAAGTTAACCGGTTTACTTGTTTAAACAAAATTTTGTAAATATCTGCATACACCTTTTCAAGCATTGCATCCCCCTCTGGAAGCTCAGATTGGAAAGACTATCTACCAAACATCCCTCCCAGAGAGCAAAAAAATGTTACAAAGCCCCACTGCTTTGAAAATATTCCAACTATGTTCTGATTGTAATATGACTACCAACACTAAGGGGACTCTAGCAATCCCCTCTTACTAACCCATGTGATACATTTTTTTGTTTACCTATATCTGTATGCTTAAAAAAATAATAAAGTCAAGATTTAAAAAAATAAGATATTAAATGCATTTTAATTTAAATGATTAAATAATCAAATCTGTTTAACATTTGGGATTACAGCTCAAAGTGGTATTTTGATAAAATGACAAACCTTTTATGAAAACTAATTTAATGGGGGAGGTTCATCTGAAAATAGAACTCATAAAGATGAGAAGATAACTTACTTTTCTATGGATGATGGTTATCAGTATATTTTCACTTGTTCATTTTACAGTTTGTCTAAATAAAAGTAGTTATATATTAAGTACCAATAGCTTGAAAGTTGTATACATTTATGAGGGAAAGAATATCCTGTTCCATTTTCACACACATTGTAGCTCTTATTTGCCATTATGGCCTTGATCACAATCTTTTGCTCTACGGCCAAATTAGGAGCCGAGTGATCACTAAGCTATAGCGTGAACGTGTTTTCAACCACAAAGCTCACGAAAAGTTTTTCTTTGTGCGAGTGCCTGTTTTCTATATAGAAATGATGAGGTCTTTCAAAACTGACACATACCATAGCCCATTCACACGTCTTAAGGTTACAGTTAAGCTCTATATCTCATTTGCATGTGTGACATTAATATATTGCAATACATCCTCATTACTCCGTAACCATATGCTATTGATATATTGGCATGATGGGCATACTTATATAGGCACTGCAGGACAACAACATCTACAAAAGGCGTTATTTCATATTTCATTTTTCATATTTTATTGTAAATATCACTTGTACTGTGGGGATTTTCACTAACAGTACAAGCTTTATTAAAATGGTGCTTTAATTTGAGGTTGCTAAGTCATGGCTTTGAGAGTTAACAGTCACAATCTGTTTCCACCTGTACACTGCTAACACATCTAACGTTCACAATGATTGTTTTAAGCAAGATTTATTTATAGTGTTTGGTAAAGACCCATTTCCTTTTTGACGTAAATTGTAACAAAATGGCGACTGAGTTTCAATGCAAAACGCTTGATATATATATATTTTACAGGGTTTTAAATTCTCTTAAACTGTTAAAAGAACAATAAAACAAAAATATAACCTATTCACCTAGATTACGAGTTTTGCACTATAGAGGGTGCAAAACGAACACAACAAAAGATTTGTTATTTCACCCTCCATAGCGCTGCCATTACGAGTTTTGAAAAAGCCGCCTTGTGCGTGCGATATGGTTGTGCTGAGTTCCATACCGCACAAAATACAAGCGCTGCTTTGACGTGCTCGTGCACGCTTTCCCCATAGACATCAATAGGGAGAAAGTGTTAGGTTTTTTTCTAACACCTGCGATCGCGGAAGGAAAAGCTCCGTAACACAACCCCATTGATGTCTATGGGGAAAAAAGTTATGTTTAAACCTAACATAAACCCCACGTCTAAACACCCCTAATCTGCCGACAAACTTATTACCCCCTAATCTGCCACCCCGCCACCTAAATAAATTTATTAGCCCCTAATCTTCCGCTTCCGATATCGCCGCGACTATACTAAAGTTATTAACCCCTATTCCCCCGCACACCCCAACATTGCCCACACTATAAGAAATATATTAACCCCTATTCTGCTGCTCCCTGACATCGCCACCACTAAATAGTTATTAACCCCTAAACCTCTGGCCTCCCACATCACTACCACTAAATAAACCTATTAACCCCTAAACCGCCAGCCCTTCACATTGCCAAAAACTAAATTAAATTACTAACCCCTAAACCTAACAAACCCCTAACTTTACATTAAAATTACAAGATCCCTATCTTAAAGGGCCATAATATCCAAATGTTTAAACACTTGAAAGTGATGCAGCATAGCTGTAAAAAGCTGACTAGAAAATATCTCCTGAACATCTCTATGTAAAAAAGAAAGATATTTTACCTCAAAAGTTCCTCAGTAGCCACATCCCATTGTAAAGGACTTCTAAGCAGCATATTAGTGTGTCTGTCCTGGGACAGCTGAAAGGATGAGCCTTGTGAACTCTCATATTATTTCACCAATCAGGTAAAGGAAGCTTACTATGAAATCTCATGAGAGTTAAGTCAAATCTCATGAGATCACAGTAAGAGTTCATGACCTCAGCACTGCTGATGCTGATTGACTGCTGTTCATTTCTTCATTTTTTTTTTATTTTTACCTGCAGCTGGGAGCAGGTGAAGTATAACTTTTTACACAGAACTTACTCTGCTGAGCTGAGGAGATTGTGAGGTAAAATATCTTCCTTTTTTACATAGAGATGCTCTTGTGATATTTTCCTGTCAGCTTTTTACAGTTATACTGCATCAGTTTCAAGTGATTTAGCATATGAGTATTATGTTCCTTTAAAATAAATAAAAACCTACCTGTGAAATAAAAAAATGTAAACTATAAATTAAACTAACATAACTATTAGACTAAAATTAAACTAACTACAAATTAAATAAACTAAATTACAAATTAAAAAAACCTAACCCTACTAAAAATAAATAAATCTAAAATTACAAAAAATAAAAAATACTAAATTACAAAAAATAAAAAAAATCTAAAGTACAAAAAATAACAAACAATTACACCTAATATTATAGTCCTATAAAAATAAAAAAAAACCCACAAAATAAAAAAAAATCCTAGCCTACAATAAAATAAATAAAAGGGCCTTTTGTAGGGCATTGCAGATCAGGTCCATAAAAATATAAACTATAAACACTCCAGGCCAGGTTACAAGTGGCGAGCTAATGATAGGGTTAGAAACGATAAGCAATATCCCTGTACTGCGCTATCTAGTCTCAGTTACCAGAGTAGGCTTAGCGCGGCTGTCATAACTGTAGCGCATCATATACTTTCAATGGAAATCTCAACTGCACTTAATTGTGCTTATATTACAAGTTGAAAGTTATTTTTTGCGCTGTACGGAAAGCCAAAAGTGTGCTAGAGTATTTTGCATGACTAAGTTGAAACCAGAAGTAAAGTGTAATGGTTAAAAAAAATGTTCACAAAAAACATATTAAAACAAAATGTTACACTCATTTATACACTTTTTAATAAAAAGTATAACTTTAAAACTAACCCTATCCACAATAACTTAAGGACTACGGATATTGCAACCACGTTAACTTCTTCTCCCATTAAATTTCAACTAGTGGGCTATTAAAAATACCTAAAGCGTATCGCTCGCCAACACCACATAAGACCAACAGCACTAAACCCAAAGGTAGTAAAGAATATTTTACACTCCAATGTTCTTCACATTGAAGAAAATGTTCTTTTCATTTTTAAATATTTTATTTCTATATATATCTGAAGGAAAATGTGTAAGATATTTACCTATACTTATATATCTATATGAATATATACATTTATAGATACGTGTATATATACAAATATATTTAGAAATACAAGCAGCATTTACTTCTAAGTGAAGAACATTGGAATGTAAAATGTTTACTTTAAAAACACTATAAAACATTAAAAATATTAAAACTGATTAAAATAATAAATAATCTAGCCCATTGTTTCTTAATTTTGCTTGACACAATAAAAAGCATTGCTATTTTTGCACTGATAAGTCCAAAGTTATTATTTATTGCTCAAGCAACACTCTAGTTTGTGCTAACATCTGCGTTCTAGTTCTGTGCTATACCGCAGCTTTCAAAAAGTCCTTTTCCAATGGGACTTCCAAAGCGCCGGTATTACGAGTTTGCCTGGGAGGCCAAAAAGTGAGCGGTACAGCCTATACCATCAAGATCCATACCGTAAACTGAAAGTGAGTAGTTATGGGTTTTATGCTGCAAAGCCGTAACACAAAACTCATAACTAAAGTGCTAAAAAGTACACTAACACCCATAAACTACCTATTAACCCCTAAACCGAGGCCCTCCCGCATCGCAAACGCTAAAATAAAATGATTAACCCCTAATCTGCCGCTCCGGACATCGCCGCCACTATAATAAACATATTAACCCCTAAACCGCTGCACTCCCTAATTTGCTGTCCCTAACATCGCTGCCACAATACTAAAGTTATTCACCCCTAAACCTAACCCTAAGTCTAACCATAACACCCACTAACTTTAATATAATTAAAATAAATCTAAATAAAAATTACTATCATTAACTAAATAATTCCTTTTTAAAACTAAATACTTACCTATAAAATAAACCCGAAGCTTGCTACAATATAACTAATATTTACATTGTATCTAGCTTAGGTTTTATTTTTATTTCAAAGGTAAGTTTGTATTTTTTTTAACTAGGTAGACTAGTTACTAAATAGTTATTAACTATTTACTAACTACCTAGCTAAAATAAATACACATTTTACCTGTTAAAATAAAACCTAACCTGAGTTACACTAACACCTAACCTTACACTACAATTAAATAAATTACATTAATTAAATACAATTATCTAAATTACAAAAAAACAAACACTAAATTACACAAAATAAAAAATAAATTATCATATATTTAAACTAATTACACCTAATCTAATAGCCCTATCAAAACAAAAAAGCCCCCCCAAAATAAAAAAAACCCAGCCTACAATAAACTTCCAATGGCCCTTAAAAGGGCCTTTTGCATTGCATTGCCCCAAAGAAATCAGCTCTTTTACCTGTAAAAAAAATAATACAAACAACCCCCCAACAGTAAAACCCACCACCTACACAACCAAACACCCCAAATAAAATCCTATCTAAAAAAACCTAAGATCTCCATTTTTGAAGACCGGACATCCATCCTCAACAAAGCCGGAGAAGTCTTCATCCAAGCGGCAAGAAGTCCTCAACGAAGCCAGGAGAAGTCTTCATCCAAGCGGCAAGAAGTGGTCCTCCAGATGGGCAGAAGTCTTCATCCAGGCGGCATCTTCTATCTTCATCCTTCCGACGTGGAGAGGCTCCATCTTCAAGACATCCGGCACGGATCATCCTCTTCTTTCCACGGTTCTTCAAGAATGAATTCTCCTTTAAATGACGTAATCCAAGATGGCGTCCCTTGAATTCTGATTGGCTGATAGAATTCTATCAGCCATTCGGAATTAAAGGTGAACAATTCTATTGGCTGATGCAATCAGCCAATAGAATTGAGCTTGCATTCTATTGGCTGTTCCAATCAGCCAATAGAATGCAAGCTCAATCCTATTGGCTGATTGGATCAGCCAATAGGATTGAAGCTCTATCCTATTGGCTGATTTCTTTACCTTTAATTCCGATTGGCTGATAGAATGCTATCAGCCAATCGGAATTCAAGGGACGCCATCTTGGATGATGTCATTTAAAGGAGAATTCATTCTTGAAGAACCGTGGAAAGAAGAGGATGCTCCTCGCCGGATGTCTTGAAGATGGAGCCGCTCTGTGTCGGAAGGATGACGATAGAAGATGCCGTCTGGATGAAGACTTCTGCCCGTCTGGAGGACCACTTCTTGCCGCTTGGATGAAGACTTCTCCCGGCTTCGTTGAGGACTTCTTGCCGCTTAGATGAAGACTTCTCCCAGCTTCATTGAGGATGGATGTCCGGTCTTCAAAAACTGTAAGTGGATCTTCGGGGGTTAGTGTTAGGTTTTTTTAAGGGTTTATTGGGTGGGTTTTATTTTTAGCTTAGGGTTTGGGCAGAAAAAGAGCTAAATGCCCTTTTAAGGGCAATGCCCATACAAATGCCCTTTTCAGGGCATTGGGGAGCTTAGGTTTTTTTAGATAGGATTTTATTTGGGGGGTTTGGTTGTGTGGGTGGTGGGTTTTACTGTTGGGGGGTTGTTTGTATTACAGATAAAATAGCTGATTTCTTTGGGGCAATGCCCCGCAAAAGGGCCTTTTAAGGGCCATTGGTAGTTTTTTGTAGGCTAGGGTTTTTTATTTTGGAGGGCTTTTTTATTTTGATAGGGCTATTAGATTAGGTGTAATTAGTTTAAATATTTGATCATTTCTTTTCTATTTTGTGTAATGTAGTGTTTTTTTTGTAATTTAGTTAATTGTATTTAATTAATTTAATTTATTTAATTGTAGTGTAAGGTTAGGTGTTAGTGTAAGTCAGGTTAGGTTTTATTTTACAGGTAAATTTGTATTTATTTTAACTAGGTAGTTAGTAAATAGTTAATAACTATTTACTAATTAGTCTACCTAGTTAAAATAAATACAAAACTTACCTGTGAAATAAAAATAAAACCTAAGCTAGCTACAATGTAACTATTAGTTATATTGTAGCTAGCTAAGGGTTTATTTTACAGGTAAGTATTTAGTTTTAAATAGGTATTATTTAGGAATTAATAAGTGTAGGTAGGTGGCGGCGACGTTGGGGGCGGCAGGTTAGGTGTTAATAAGTGTAATGTAGGTGGCGGCGATGTTAGTGGTGGCATATTTGGGTTAATAAGTGTAATGTAGGTGGTGGCGATGTTAGGGGCGGCAGATTAGGGGTTAATAAGTGTAATGTAGATGGCGGTGATGTCAGGGGCGGCAGATTAGGGGTGTTTAGACTCAGGGTTTATGTTAGGGTGTTAGGTGTAAACATAACTTTTTATTTCCCCATAGGAATCAATGAGGCTTCATTACAGAGCTTTATGCTCCATTATTGCAGGTGTTAGGCTTTTTTTTAGCCGGCTCTCCCGATTGATGTCTATGGGGAAATCGTGCACGAGCATGTAAAACCAGCTCACAGCAGCGCTGGTATTTGAGTGCGGTATGGAACTCAATTTTGCTCATCGTTGACATATTGCCTGCTAACGCCGGGTTTATGAAAACCTGTAACAGCAGCGCTTCAGGGAGGTGAGCGGGGGAAATAACTTGCAAGTTAGCACTGAGTCGCTCGTAATCTAGCCGATAGTTAATATGTTAATAAGTTTAATCAGCTGTGCAATTTTGAAGGATTATAAAGTTGTGTTTATTTGATAAGAATTACATTATCTGGTGCACAATATTGATCTATGACAAATTACATAGAGGGTAACTATCTGGGAGGCTATGAAATTGCTATTTTTGGTAGAGCTTTACTTATTAAACTATGATGCACTACTGAAATATTTTCTGTATCTAAAGAAGAAATAATCTAGGATAAAGGGAAGAATGTTTTGGTAGAGAGAACAAGAGCCTGGCAGTCATTTTAAAAAGCCTAAAACAAATGTTTGCTCGATTTTTTGCTACTACATTCAAGCAGCTGTAAAAAGCACCCAGTGCAGGATGCGTGCATAAAGTATTTACACCTAGATTACCAGTTTTGTGTTACGGTTTTAACGGTGAAAAAATGGCCATTTCAGTGTAAAAAACGTAATGCAGCCATTACGAGTCTTGTCAGTATAGCTGTACCGCAAGCATTTTAGCCTTTAACGCAACGTCAGTCCCGCATTAAAAAAAAATTACGTTTCTTCTGTTAAGTGTGATCAGTCCACGGGTCATCATTACTTCTGGGATATTAACTCCTCCCCAACAGGAAGTGCAAGAGGATTCACCCAGCAGAGCTGCATATAGCTCCTCCCCTCTACGTCACTCCCAGTCATTCTCTTGCACCCAACGACTAGATAGGAGGTGTGAGAGGGCTATGGTGATTATACTTAGTTTTATATCTTCAATCAAAAGTTTGTTATTTTAAAATAGCACCGGAGTGTGTTATTACCTCTCTGGCAGAGTTTGAAGAAGAATCTACCAGAGTTTTTGCTATGATTTTAGCCGGAGTAGTTGAGATCATATTGCTGTTTCTCGGCCATCTGAGGAGAGGTAATCTTCAGATCAGGGGACAGCGGGCAGATGAATCTGCATAGAGGTATGTAGCAGCTTTTATTTTCTGACAATGGAATTGATGAGAAAATCCTGCCATACCGATATAATGTCATGTATGTATACTTTACACTTCAGAGAATTACACTGTAAGAAGTACATAAAGCTGTTTAATAACTAGAAATTATGTTTAACGTTTTTGCTGGAATGTAAAATCGTTTTCATTTGCTGAGGTACTGAGTGAATAAATGTTTGGGCACCATTTTTCCACTTGGCAGTTGCTTAAATCTGTTTTTTTCTGTCAGTTTCTGTTCTCCCTCACTGCTGTGTGTGAGGGGGAGGGGCGGTTTTGGCGCCTTTTTCTATGCATCAGTTATTTCAGTCAGCAGCTCATTGTATTTCCTGCATGATCCGGTTCATCTCTACAGAACTCAGGGGTCTTCAAACTTATTTTGAGGGAGGTAATTTCTCTCAGCAGAGCTGTGAGAATTATAGTTGGACTGAAATAAAAACTTTTATTCTGTAATTTGTTTCCTGCTTTCAGAAATTGTTATCTTTGTTAATGGGATTAAACCTTTGCTAAAGTTGTGTTGTTTACAAGGATTGAGGCTATAACTGTTTCAATTTATTAATTTTCAACTGTCATAGATTTTCTGTGCTTCTTAAAGGCACAGTACGTTTTTAATTGAATTGTATTCCAAGTTGCAAGTTTATTTGCTAGTGTGTTAAACATGTCTGATTCAGAGGATGATATCTGTGTCATTTGTTGCAATGCCAAAGTGGAGCCCAATAGAAATTTATGTACTAACTGTATTGATGCTATTTTAAATAAAAGTCAATCTGTACAAATTGAACAAATTTCACCAAACAACGAGGGGAGAGTTATGCCGACTAACTCGCCTCACGTGCCAGTACCTGCATCTCCCGCTCGGGAGGTGCGTGATATTGTAGCGCCGAGTACATCTGGCCGGCCATTACAAATCACATTACAGGATATGGCTTCTGTTATGACTGAAGTTTTGGCTAAATTACCAGAACTAAGGGGTAAGCGTGATCACTCTGGGGTGAGAACAGAGTGCGCTGATAATATTAGGGCCATGTCAGATACTGCGTCACAGGTTGCAGAACATGAGGACGGAGAACTTCATTCTGTGGGTGACGGTTCTGATCCAAACAGACTGGATTCAGATATTTCAAATTTTAAATTTAAACTGGAAAACCTCCGTGTATTACTAGGGGAGGTGTTAGCGGCTCTGAATGATTGTAACACAGTTGCAATACCAGAGAAAATGTGTAGGTTGGATAAATATTTTGCGGTACCGACGAGTACTGAGGTTTTTCCTATACCTAAGAGAATTACTGAAATTGTTTCTAAGGAGTGGGATAGACCCGGTGTGCCGTTCTCACCCCCTCCGATATTTAGAAAAATGTTTCCAATAGACGCCACCACACGGGACTTATGGCAAACGGTCCCTAAGGTAGAGGGAGCAGTTTCTACTTTAGCTAAGCGTACCACTATCCCGGTGGAGGATAGCTGTGCCTTTTCAGATCCAATGGATAAAAAATTAGAGGGTTACCTTAAGAAAATGTTTGTTCAACAAGGTTTTATATTGCAACCCCTTGCATGCATTGCGCCGATCACGGCTGCAGCGGCGTTCTGGATTGAGTCTCTGGAAGAGAACATTAGTTCAGCTACTCTGGACGACATTACGGACAGGCTTAGAGTCCTTAAACTAGCTAATTCATTCATTTCGGAGGCCGTAGTACATCTAACTAAACTTACGGCGAAGAATTCAGGATTCGCCATTCAGGCACGCAGGGCGCTGTGGCTAAAATCCTGGTCAGCTGATGTTACTTCTAAGTCTAAATTGCTTAATATACCTTTCAAAGGGCAGACCTTATTCGGGCCCGGGTTGAAAGAGATTATCGCTGACATTACAGGAGGTAAAGGCCATGCCCTGCCTCAGGACAAAGCCAAAACTAAGACTAGACAGTCTAATTTTCGTTCCTTTCGTAATTTCAAAGCAGGAGCAGCATCAACTTCCTCTGCACCAAAACAGGAAGGAGCTGTTGCTCGCTACAGACAAGGCTGGAAACCTAACCAGTCCTGGAACAAGGGCAAGCAGACCAGGAAACCTACTGCTGCCCCTAAAACGTCATGAATTGAGGGCCCCCGATCCGGGATCGGATCTAGTGGGGGGCAGGCTTTCTCTCTTCGCCCAGGCTTGGGCAAGAGATGTCCAGGATCCCTGGGCGCTAGAAATAATATCTCAGGGATACCTTCTGGACTTCAAATCCTCTCCTCCAAGAGAGAGATTTCATCTGTCAAGGTTGTCAACAATCCAGACAAAGAAAGAGGCGTTTCTACGCTGCGTACAAGAGCTCTTGTTAATGGGAGTAATCCACCCAGTTCCACGATCGGAACAGGGACAGGGGTTTTACTCAAATCTGTTTGTGGTTCCCAAAAAAGAGGGAACTTTCAGACCAATCCTGGACTTAAAGATCCTAAACAAATTTCTAAGAGTTCCATCGTTCAAGATGGAAACTATTCGAACAATTTTGCCCATGATCCAAGAGGGTCAGTACATGACCACAGTGGATTTAAAGGATGCTTACCTTCACATACCGATTCACAGAAATCATTACCGGTATCTAAGGTTTGCCTTTCTAGACAGGCATTACCAATTCCTTTCGGATTGGCTACGGCTCCAAGAATCTTCACAAAGGTTCTGGGCACTCTTCTGGCGGTACTAAGACCGCGAGGAATTTCAGTAGCTCCGTACCTAGACGACATACTGATACAAGCTTCAAGCTTTCAAACTGCCAAATCTCATACAGAGTTAGTACTGGCATTTCTAAGGTCACATGGATGGAAGGTGAACGAAAAGAAAAGTTCACTCGTTCCACTCACAAGAGTTCCCTTCCTGGGGACTCTTATAGATTCTGTAAAAATGAAGATTTACCTGACAGAGGACAGGTTAACAAGACTTCAAAGTGCTTGCCGCACCCTTCATTCCATTCAACACCCGTCAGTGGCTCAATGCATGGAGGTAATCGGCTTAATGGTAGCGGCAATGGACATAGTACCCTTTGCTCGCCTACACCTCAGACCACTGCAACTGTGCATGCTAAGTCAGTGGAATGGGGATTACTCAGACTTATCCCCTTCTCTGAATCTGGATCAAGAGACCAGAAATTCTCTTCTTTGGTGGCTTTCTCGGCCACATCTGTCCAGGGGGATGCCATTCAGCAGACAAGACTGGACAATTGTAACAACAGACGCCAGCCTTCTAGGTTGGGGTGCCGTCTGGAATTCTCTGAAAGCTCAGGGACAATGGAGTCAGGAGGAGAGTCTCCTGCCAATAAACATTCTGGAATTGAGAGCAGTTCTCAATGCCCTCCTGGCTTGGCCCCAGTTGACAACGCGGGGTTTCATCAGGTTTCAGTCGGACAACATCACGACTGTACCTTACATCAACCATCAGGGAGGGACACGAAGCTCCCTAGCTATGATGGAAGTATCAAAGATAATTCGCTGGGCAGAGTCTCACTCTTGCCACCTGTCAGCAATCCACATCCCGGGAGTGGAGAACTGGGAGGCGGATTTCTTAAGTCGTCAGACTTTTCATCCGGGGGAGTGGGAACTTCATCCGGAGGTCTTTGCCCAAATACTTCGACGTTGGGGCAAACCGGAGATAGATCTCATGGCGTCTCGACAGAACGCCAAGCTTCCTCGTTACGGGTCCAGATCCAGGGATCCAGAAGCAGTCCTGATAGATGCCCTGACAGCACCTTGGGACTTCAGGATGGCTTACGTGTTTCCACCCTTCCCGATGCTTCCTCGATTGATTGCCAGAATCAAACAAGAGAGAGCATCAGTGATTCTAATAGCACCTGCGTGGCCACGCAGGACTTGGTATGCAGATCTGGTGGACATGTCATCCTGTCCACCTTGGTCTCTACCTCTGAAACAGGACCTTCTGATTCAGGGTCCCTTCAAACATCAAAGTCTAACTTCTCTGAAGCTGACTGCTTGGAAATTGAACGCTTGATTTTATCAAGACGTGGGTTTTCTGAGTCAGTTATTGATACCTTAATACAGGCTAGGAAACCTGTTACCAGAAAGATTTACCATAAGATATGGCGTAAATACCTATATTGGTGTGAATCCAAAGGTTACTCTTGGAGTAAGGTTAGGATTCCTAGGATATTGTCTTTTCTACAAGAAGGTTTAGAAAAGGGTTTATCCGCTAGTTCATTAAAGGGACAGATCTCAGCTCTGTCCATTCTGTTACACAAACGTCTGTCAGAAATTCCTGACGTCCAGGCTTTTTGTCAGGCTTTGGCCAGGATTAAGCCTGTGTTTAAAACGGTTGCTCCACCATGGAGTTTAAACCTTGTTCTTAATGTTTTACAGGGCGTTCCATTTGAACCCCTTCATTCCATTGATATAAAGTTGTTATCTTGGAAAGTTCTATTTTTAATGGCTATTTCCTCGGCTCGAAGAGTCTCTGAGTTATCAGCCTTACATTGTGATTCTCCTTATTTGATTTTTCATTCGGATAAGGTAGTTCTGCGTACTAAACCTGGGTTCTTACCTAAGGTAGTTACTAACAGGAATATCAATCAAGAGATTGTTGTTCCTTCTTTATGCCCAAATCCTTCTTCGAAGAAGGAACGTCTACTGCACAACCTGGATGTAGTCCGTGCTCTAAAATTTTACTTACAGGCAACTAAGGAATTTCGACAAACGTCTTCTCTGTTTGTCGTTTACTCTGGGCAGAGGAGAGGTCAAAAAGCTTCTGCTACCTCTCTTTCTTTTTGGCTTCGTAGCATAATTCGTTTAGCTTATGAGACTGCTGGACAGCAGCCTCCTGAAAGGATTACAGCTCATTCCACTAGAGCTGTGGCTTCTACTTGGGCCTTTAAGAATGAGGCCTCTGTTGAACAGATTTGCAAGGCTGCAACTTGGTCTTCGCTTCATACTTTTTCCAAATTTTACAAATTTGACACTTTTGCTTCATCGGAGGCTATTTTTGGGAGAAAGGTTCTTCAGGCAGTGGTTCCTTCTGTATAAAGAGCCTGCCTATCCCTCCCGTCATCCGTGTACTTTTGCTTTGGTATAGGTATCCCAGAAGTAATGATGACCCGTGGACTGATCACACTTAACAGAAGAAAACATAATTTATGCTTACCTGATAAATTCCTTTCTTCTGTAGTGTGATCAGTCCACGGCCCGCCCTGTTTTAAGGCAGGTAATATTTTTTAATTTATACTCCAGTCACCACTTCACCCTTGGCTTTTCCTTTCTCGTTGGTCCTTGGTCGAATGACTGGGAGTGACGTAGAGGGGAGGAGCTATATGCAGCTCTGCTGGGTGAATCCTCTTGCACTTCCTGTTGGGGAGGAGTTAATATCCCAGAAGTAATGATGACCCGTGGACTGATCACAGTAAGCATAAATTATGTTTTTTGCATGGGATTTCCATAGCGCTGCCATTACAAGTTTTGCGGTGAGGCTAAGATGCTTGCGTTCCAGCCTATACCGACACAATCCGTTCCGCAATCTGACATCAGTAGTTATGGATTTTGTGTAACAAAAATGTTTCACAAAACTCAAAACTAAAGTGTTACAAAGTGCACTATCACCCATAAACTACCTATTAACCCCTAAACCGAGGCCCTCCCCCGCATCGCAAAAACTATATTAAAGTTAGTAACCCCTAATCTGCTGTTCCCAACATCGCCACCACTAATACAATTTATTAACCCCTATTCAACCGCTCCCCGACATCATCACCAATATAATAAAGTTATTAACCCCTATTCCCAGCACCCCAACATCGCCCACACTATAATAAAGATATTAACCCCTATTTCAATGCTCCCCGACATCGCCACCACTAAATAAAGTTATTAACCCCTAAACCTCTGGCCTCTCACATCACTCCCTCTTAATAAACCTATTAACCCCTAAACCAACAGCCCCCACATTGCAAAAAAATAAACTATTAACCCCTAAACCTAAGTTTAAACTAACATAACTATTATACTAAAATTAAAATAACTACAAATTAAATAAACTAAATTAAACATTAAAAAAACCTAATACTGCTAAAAAAAATTAAATCTACAATTACAAAAAATAAAAAATACTAAATTACAAAAAATAAAAAACAGTAAAGTACAAAAAACAACAAACACTTAATTATAAAAAATAACAAACGGAATTATCCAACATAAAAACAATTACACCTAATCTAATAGCACTATAAAAAAGCCCCCCCCAAAAAAAAAAAAAAAAACCTAGCCTACAATAAACTACCAATAGCCCTTAAAAGGGCCTTTTGCATTGAAGATTCAGTATACGGTGGCGACCGTATGAAGAGGATGCTCCGCGCTGGATGTCTTCAGGATGGATCCACTCCCTGCCGCCGGGATGAAGATAGAAGACGCCGCCTGGATGAAGACTTCGCCACCTCGATGTCCGGACTTCAGAAACCTTAAGTGGATAGTCAGGGGTTAGTGTTAGGTTTTTTTAAACTTTTTTTGGGTGGGGTTTATTTTTAGATTAGGGTTTGGGCTTTTCTTAAAAGAGCTGAATGCCCTTTTCAGGGCAAGAAAAAGAGCTGAATGCCTTTTTAAGGGCAATGCCATACAAATGCCCTGTTTTTTTTTAGAGTTGTTTTTTTTTATTTTGGGGGGTTAGTTGGGTGGTGGGTTTTACTGTTGACGGGTCTTTGTATTTTTTTACAGGTAAAAGAGCTGATTTCTTTAGGGCAATGTCCTACAAAAGGCCCTTTTTAAGGGCTATTGGTAGTTTATTGTAGGCTAGGGTTTTTTTTTATTGTGGGGGGCTTTTTATAAATAGGGCTATTAGATTAGGTGTAATTGTTTTTATTTTGGATAATTTCATTTGATAATTTAGTATTTTTTTATTTTTTGTAATTGTAGATTACAATTGTAGATTATTTATTTTTTAGCAGTGTTAGGATTTTTTACTGTTTAATTTAGTTTATTTAATTTGTAGTTATTTTAATTTTAGTATAATAGTAATGTTAGTTTATGGGGAAAGCGTGCACGAGCACGTCAAAGCAGCGCTTGAATTTTGTGCGCGATGGAGCTCATTGCAACCATATCGCACGCACAAGGCGGCTTTTTAAAAACTCGTAATGGCAGCACTATGGAGGGTGAAATAATGCAACTTTTGTTGCGTTCATTTCGCACCCTCTATGGCGCAAAAATTATAATCTAGGTGATAGAGGGTAACTATCTGGGAGGCTATGAAATTGCTATTTTTGGTAGAGCTTTACTTATTAAACTATGATGCACTTCTGAAATATTTTCTGTATCTAAAGAAGAAATAATCTAGGATAAAGGGAAAAATGTTTTGGTAGAGAGAAAAAGAGCCTGGCAGTCATTTTAAGAAGCCTAAAACAAATGTTTGCTCGATTTACTGCTACTACATTCAAGCAGCTGTAAAAAGCACCCAGTGCAGGATGTGTGCATAAAGTATTTACACCTAGATTACGAGTTTTGCGTTACGGTTTTAACTGTGAAAAAATGGCCATTTGAGCGTAAAAACCGTAATGCAGCCATTACGAGTCTTGTCAGTATAGCTATACCGCAAGCATTTTAGCCTATAACGCAATGTCAATCCCGCACTTACAAAAATGACGTGATTTCCATAGCGCCGGTATAAAAAGATTTTGTGGTGAAACTAAAGTGCTTGCATTCCAGCCTATACCGACATGATACGTTCCGCTATCAAAACTGTTGAACAAAATTCATAACTAAAATGTTACAAAGTACACTAACACCCATAAACTACATATTAACCCCTATTCTGCCACCCTCCCGCATTGCAAACACTAAATTAAACTTATTAACCCCTAATCTGACATCGCTGCCACTAATAAAAATGATTAATCTCTATTCCACCACTCCTTGACATCTCCACCACTATAATAAAGTTATTAACCCCTTTTCCGCTGCTCCCCGACATTGCCGCCACTAAATAAACTTATTAACCCCTAAACCTCAGGCCTCCTACATCACCGCCACTAAATAAACCAATTAACCCCTAAACCGCCAGTCACCCACATCACAAAAAACTAAATTAAACTATTAACCCCTAAATTTAACAATCCCCTAACTTTAAATTAAAATTACAATATCCCTATCTTGAAATAAATAAAAACTTACCTGTGAAATTAACAAAAACTAAGTTTAAACTAACAATTAACCTAACAACTATTATACTAAAATTAAAATAACTACCAATTAAATAAACTAATACACATTAAAAAAACCTAACACTACTAAAAAATTTAAATCTAAAATTACAACAAAAAAACTAAATTACAAAAAATAACAAACACTAAATTACAAAAAATAACACACAAAATTATCCAAAATAAAAACAATTACACCTAAACTAATAACCCTAAAAAAATAAAAAAGCTCCCCCAAAATAAAAAAAACCCTAGCCTACAATAAACTACCGATAGCCCTTAAAAGGGCCTTGTGTAGGGCATTGCCCTAAAGAAATCAGCTCTTTTACCTGTAAAAGAAATACAAAGACCCCCACAACAGTAAAAACCACCACCCAACCAAACCCCCAAAATAAAAAACCTAACTCTAACAAACACATAAGCTACCCATTGCCCTGAAAAGGGCATTTGTATGGGCATTGCCCTTAAAAGGGCATTTATCTCTTTTACATTGCCCTGAAAAGGACATTTAGCTCTTTCAAAAAAGCCGAAACCCTAATCTATAAAAAAAAAACACCCCAAAAAAGTTAAAAAAAACACTAACCCCTGAAGATCCACTTACAGTTTCTGAAGTCTGGTCATCCAGGTGGCAAGAAGTCTTTAATTAGGTGGCGAGGTCTTCATCCATTCAGGTGGCGTCTTCTGTCTTCATCCAGGCGGCATCTTCTATCTTCATCCTGGCGGCGCGGAGCGGGTCCATCCTTAAAGACATCCGGCGTGGAGTGTCCTCTTCATACGGTCACTGCTGTTCACTGAATCTTCAATGCAAAGGAGCCTTTTCAAAATGGCATCCCTTGCATTCCTATTGGCTGATTTGATTTTTGAAATTCAAATCAGCCAATAGGATGAGAGCTACTGAAATCCTATTGGCTGTTCAAATCAGCCAATAGGATGAGAGCTTCTGAAATTATTTTGGCTGATTTGAATAGCCAATAGAATTTCAGTAGCTTTCATCATATTGGCTGATTTGAATTTAAAAAATCAAATCCGGCAATCAGAATGCAAGGGACAAATTTTGAAAAGGCTCCAATGCCGGATGTCTTCAAGGATGGACCCGCTCCGCACCGCCGGGATGAAGATAGAAGATTCTGCCGGGATGAAGATAGAAGATGCTGCATGGATGAAGATAGAAGACGCCGCCTGGATGGATGAAGACGTCGCTGGCCGCAATGAAGACTTCTCGCCGCCTGGATGTCTGGACTTCAGAAACTGAAAGTGGATCGTCGGGGGTTAGTGTTAGTGTTTTTTTTACTTTTTTTGGGTGTTTTTTTTTAGATTAGGGTTTGGGCTTTTTAAAAGAGCTAAATGCTCTTTTAAGGGCAGAGAAAAAGAGCTAAATGCCCTTTTATGGGCAATGCCCATACAAATGCCCTTTTCAGGGCAATGGGTAGCTTAGGGTTTTGTTAGAGTTAGGTTTTTTATTTTGGGGGGTTGGTTGGGTGGTGGGCTTTACTGTTGGGGGGACTTTGTATTTTTTTCCAGGTTAAAGAGCTGATTTCTTTAGGACAATGCCCTACAAAAGGCCATTTTAAGGGATATTGGTAGTTTATTGTAGGCTAGGGTTTTTTTATTTTGGGGGGCTTTTTTATTTTGATAGGGATATTGGATTAGGTGTAATGGTTTTCATGTTGGATAATTTCATTTGTTATTTTTTGTAATTTAGTGTTTGTTATTTTTTGTAATTTAATATTTTTTATTTTTTGTAATTTTAGAATTACATTTTTTTTAGCAGTGTTAGGTTTTTTAAAGTGTAATTTAGTTTACTTAATTGGTAGTTATTTTAACTTTAGTATACTAGTTATGTTAGGTCATATGTTAGTTTAAACTTAGGTTTTGTAAATTTCCCAGGTAAATTTGTATTTATTTTAAGATAGGGATAATGTAATATTTAATTTAAAGTTAGGGTTTGCTAGTTTTAGGGGTTAATAGTTTAATTTAGTTTTTTGCGATGTGGGGGGCTGGCGGTTTAGGAGTTAATAGTTTTATTTATTTAGTGGCGGTGATGTGGGAGGCCAGAGGTTTAGGAGTCAATAACTTTATTTAGTGGTGACGATGGAGGGAAGCAGCGGAATAGAGGTTAATAGCTTTATTATAGTTTTGGCAATGTTGGGGTGTGGGGGAATAGGGGTTACAAACTTTATTATGGTGGTGGTGATGTCAGGGAGAGGCAGAATAGGGGTTAATAATTTTTATTAGTGATGACGATGTCGGGAGCGGCAGATTAGGGGTTAATAATTTTAATTTAGTGTTTGCGATGCGGGAGGGCTGCGGAATCGGGGTTAATAGGTAGTTAATGGGTGTTAGTGTACTTTGCAAAATTTTAGTTATGAGTTTTGTGTAACAGTTTTGTGGTGCAAAACTCATAACTACTGGTCTCAGATAGCGTAACGGATCGTGTCGGTATAGGCTGGAACGCAAGCATTTTAGCCTCACAGCACAACCTGTCATACCAGCGCTATTGAAATCCCAGGCAAAAAAAATTTTTTTTTTGAGTGCGGGATTGATGTTGCGTTATAGGCTAAAATGATTGCGGTATAGCTATACCTCCAAAAGGGCTGCGTTGCGGTTTTTACGCTGAAATTGACATTTTTTCAGCGTTAAAACTGTAACGCAAAACTTGTAATCTAGGTGAATGTAAATAGAAGAAAATATATTTTAAAATGTTTGCTTAAAGCAACAATTCTGATGGCGTGAACTGTTTTTGTATTCAAAGGACTTCAGTGTAAAGCTAATAGTTTTTTTTTTTTTAACAGAAAATTTTAAACATTATAATCTAAAACCTAAAAGAAAAAAAAAAAGAAAGGGGAATCTGTGAATCTCGGAGGAAGTTTTTATTACCCTTGGTAGTAGTTATGAAGAAGTAAACACCACGTGCTTGTGCTTGACTGATCAATTTAATAATATTATCTATCTTTTTAATCAGAACATAAAAGCAATTGAAAACTCCAAATAAATTGATCAACTTTAATGTTTATTTAGGCACCACAGACAGGAACACACATATTGTCACTGGTGATCCTTAGATAACCAACACCCCTGTTAATTCCATCAATAATAATTCTAATGATGCAGAGTTGCCCTGATTTTGTCATGATCATAACGGATATTGATTAAAGACCATCTGAATTACGTAGGCTCTACTGATTTTTTTGCAAACGGCAATTTGTTCATTGTTTCTTTTTAATTTGTTACTATAACTGGATGACATATTGGATTTATGTTACTTTCTGGCCAAACTGTAAAAAAATAGAACTTGTTAAATAAAAATGTAAATTCTACCCTACACTTACAATCAGTTTTGAACCACTTGTACCTAATAGATGAACCCAAGGGAAAGTTAATTTAGTCACGTGTATCTGAGCTTGCGGGAATGGGACTAATTGTTTAATCGTTACTGGAAGATCATTTATTTCTGTCAATAATTTATCACAGAAAAGACGATAGGGTCAATTTATTATTGTGCGGACGGACATGAAACAATGTAGCGTATCATGTCCGCTGCACATTGATAAATGCCGACAGCGTATGCTGTCGGCATTTATCATTGCACCAGCAGGTCTTGTGCTGGTGCAATACCGCCCCCTGCAGATTCCCAGCCAATCGGCCGCTAGCAGGGGGTGTCAATCAGGGGGTGTCAATCAGCCCGATCGTATTCGATCAGGCTGATTGCTGTCCGCCACTTCAGAGGTGACGGACGAGTTAAGGAGCAGCGGTCTTAGGACCGCTGCTTCTTAACTGTTGCGCGGTGCCCCTCTAGCCACTGCTAGGGATGCGGCGCCTGCTGTTCTGATCGCTGCCTAGGGGGGAGTCGGCTCCTCTCTGCGTGCGGTGGTGACGTCATCGCCACACGCTTTCCCTGTTCTGAAGCTGGTCGGATCTCCTGTGGTGCGAACCCTACGCCTATGTATGTAACTCACTTGATACCTATCACTGCCCAAGTATAGGTGTCCTGGGTGTTTTTGATTCTTATGCTGAACTGTTATATTGTTGCTGACCCTTGTTTGCTTGACCACTCTGCCTGTTTACCCCTTAACTGCTGGATTGATATACTGCTGCTGATCTTTTGCTTGGCTGACCACTCTGCCTGTTTAACCCCATTTGCTCTGGATTGCCTTACTGTTGCCAAACCCTGCCTGCCTGACCATCCTAGTGGTTTACCTCTGGATTGCCTTACTGTTGCCAAACCCTGCCTGCCTGACCATCCTAGTGGTTTACCTCTGGATTGCCTTACTGTTGCCAAACCCTGCCTGCCTGACCATACTAGTGGTTTGCCTCTGGACTGCCTTGCTGTTGCCAGGTCCTGCCTATCTGACCTTTTTGGTGGTTTGCCCCTGAACTGCCTTGGGTTTCCTGTCTGTTGCTGCCGAGGACTGTCCTGTCTGTGGTGAGTGCCACTTACCTCATCTTGCAAACCTTCTCTGCTCTGGGATATTCCCTATCTTTCCGGCTCGATGCCGGGATAACAAGACTACTTGCTGAGCTTGGACTGATAGCGGAGTATCCCACGAGCATTACATTAACTTCTGCTTCAGGAGGAACTGAAGCGGAGTGGGTCGGAAGCAGCATCCGCTGCTTCATAAATCGACCCAGATAAATTAAATATGGCAATATAATTTTTAAGGTTTTTGTCTCTGAACTACAAAACAATGAAAGGTTGGTTACAAAAAAAAAAAAAAAAGGATTTCTTACAATCATGTGCTTTTTTTGTGCTAATTAATGATTTCTGAACTTTGGTCAAATTGCCAATATGTTATCTCAGTGATCACAATCCCTAATTAACTGCTGTTAATATCTCTGAAGCCCAAAATCTTTACCTCCCCAAAAAATAAACAAAAAGAGAAAGGGGTCGAATTATCATTGTGCGAGTGGACATGATCCGATATTGCAGATCATGTCCGCTACACATCGATAAATGCCGACAGCAGACGCTCTCGGCATTTATCATTGCACCAGCAGTTCTTGTAAACTGCTGGTGCAATACTGCCCCCTGCAGATTTGCGGCCAATCGGCCGCTAGCAGGGGGTGTCAATCAGCCCGATCGTATTCGATCAGGTTGATTTCTGTCGACTTCTGTCTGCCGCCTCAGAGCAGGCGAACAGGTTATGGAGTAGTGGTCTTTAGACCGCTGCTTCATACCTTGTGTTTCTAACAAGCCTGATGAAATTACATGCTCTACCTTTTTAAAGGCTTAAACATACAGGTCACTAGTTTTAAAATGACATGTTCTAATGCATTTTATTATGATTCTGTATTACTATAATAGCCCTTTAAATATAAAAAGGATGATTTTGTATGTTTAGTGATTACATTACAGGCTGTATTTCGATTGATTGATCCCTTTTAACATTGTGTAATGATTCTTACAGGTGACGTGTGTATATAACCTTTAATACCATAGATATATCTGTGTATGTCTTTGTAAGGGATTTGAACAAGGCATTTTTGGGCAGGCATTTTTTTAATTGATTGATTTCATTTTTTTTTTATTAGTATAAACATGGTTATACTTTTTTTAACTTCAATCGATTAAACAGACATTGCTTACTACTGTCACTTAATATGACAATTTGTACATTCAGTGTATTTTGAGTTTAGATTTTGAATGTAGTTAGTGTCCCTGTGAATGTGTTAAGCATCAAGAATTCATATTATTATCAGAAAACAGGACTGGCACATGCTGAGTATAGAACATGATAGTGAAAATATGGTGCAGATAAACAATGAAAAATATCTGATGGTCGTTGTGCCAACATCAAAAATGTCTCATCGGCAGTCAGTCTATAAAACGTGTCCTTGCTCTCCAAATGAGATCAATTTTCAATGTGGTCCCTGACTTGGAATGGCTGAACATCTCTTCTCTCCTCACTAATCCAAGAACAACCCATAATTAACCCCATGACATTTTATCCATGCAGAATCAACAGGTTGCCCTATTGTGTTATTGGCAATTACTGTATCATTTGTGTGAAACCTTAAAAATATTACCAGGCTGAAATATTTAATCACATATAAAGCTTTTCAGAACAACATGTTTCATAGAAGTTTGATGTTAACTTATCCTAGAGATGTCCTCTTTCTTTAAAGGGACAGTCTAAACCAGAATTTGTATTGTTTAAAAAGATAGATCATCTCTTTATTACCCATTCCCTAGTTTTGCACAACCAACACAGTTATATTAATTCTCTTTTCACCTCTGTGATTATCTTGTATCTAAGCTTCTGCAGACTACCCCCTTATTTCAGTTCTTTTGACAGACTTACATTTTAGTCTATTAGTGCTGACTCCTCAGTAACTCTACGGGTGTGAGCACAATGTTATCTATAATGCCCTATTTGAATCATGAAAGTTTATTTTTGACTAGACTGTCCCTTTAATATACATCACCTAGAAATGACAGAATGTAATGTAACTATCAAGTAGGGTTATAGCAAAACGTCTTAATAGGGTAGATTTATTATACCCCAGATGGAAATGATTCACTATAGCGAATCATGTCCGCCCTGCATCGCTAAATGCCGACAACATACGCTGTCTGCATTTAACATTGAACAAGCATTCCTGGTGAAATGCTTGTGCAATGCCGCCCCCTGCACATTTGCGGCCAAGATCTAATCAGGATCTAATAGAGATGATTGCAGTCCGCCACCTCAGAGGTCTTATGACCGCTGCTTCTTAAAGGGACACTGAACCCACATTTTTTCCTTTGTGATTCAGATAGAGCGTGACATTTTAAGCAACTTTCAAATTTACTCCTATTATCAAATTTTCTTCTTTCTCTTGGTATCTTTATTTTAAATGCAAGAATGTAAGTTTAGATGCCGGCCAATTTTTGGTGAACAACCTGGGTTGTTCTTGCTGATTGGTGGATAAATTCATCCACCAATAAAAAAAGTGTGCTGTCCAGAGGTCCGAACTAATAAAAAAGCTTAGATGTCTTCTTTTTCAAATAAAGATAGCAAGAGAATGAAGAAAAATTGATAATAGTAGTAAATTAGAAAGTTGCTTAAAATTGCATGCTCTATCTGAATCCCGAAAGAAAAAATTTGGGTTCAGTGTCCCTTTAACTTCAGTTTCCGGCGAGCCGGAAACTTCGGGGGTAGATTGCAATATTCGTTGCTTGGTAAATCTACCCCATAGTGTTTACTATAAAAAATCTGAAGAATGAAATAAAAGAAAGAATAAAAGAAAAGAAAATACATTGCAATAGTCACACTCGTACAGGTTGTGTATGAACTTATCATTTATTTTTTGTTACAATTTGTATGATCTGCTATGTTAAAGCTGAAAGGTTCTATTTTCCCATATTAGAGAATGTCATTGTGACGTTGATCAAAAGAGTTGTTATAGCTTCAGAGGCCGGTCTTTTAGCTTAGAATCCATACACCATTTACATCTACATATCCCCACCCTTGTCCTTTTGGAAATCGATATCAGAATCAGATGTTGCCTATTTATTCTTATTAAATTCCTTCATTAGTTTGTTTGAAATCCTCGTTATTAAATTTTTCTCCATCAATGTCTTCATGAAAGTCAAATGTTCCTTCGTTACCGTCACCATCTAAAAAAAATAAAAATAAAACAATATATTCATTATTAGAGAACCTTATTAACTATCGCCTAGATTATGAGTTTTGACGGTAAAGACCTGCGGTGCTAACGAGCACCCTTAAGACAACCCTGGTATTACGAGTTGTCTGAATGGCTGGTCAGCCTCAGAAAAGTGAGCGTTGAGCCAAATTAAGCTCCACTTCAACCCTCAATACCAGCGTTGCTTACGGTAGCGGTAAGCTGGAAAAACGTGCTCGTGCACGATTTCCCAATAGGAAACAATGGGGCTGAGCTGGCTGAAAAAAAACCTAACACCTGCAAAAAAGCAGCGTTCAGCTCCTAACGCAGCCCCATTGTTTCCTATGGGGAAACACTCTCTAAGTCTACACCTAACACCCTAACATGAACCCCGAGTCTAAACACCCCTAACCTTACACTTATTAACCCCTAATCTGCCGCCACCGCTATCACTGACACCTACATTATATTAACCCCTAATCTGCCGCCGCAACCTACATTATAGCTATGAACCCCTTATCTGCTGCCCCTAACATCGCCGACACCTATATTATATTTATTAACCCCTAATATGTCCCCCCCCAACGTCGCCGCCACCTACCTACACTTATTAACCCCTAATCTGCCAACCGGACATCGTTGCCACTATAATAAATGTATTAACCCCTAAACCGCCGCACTCCCGCCTCGCGGGATTAAATAAATTACCTACAATTATCTAAACTAAAATACAATTAAATAAACTAAACTATAATACAAAAAAAAAACACTAAATTACAGAAAATAAAAAAAATTACAAGAAGTTTAAACTAATTACACCTAATCTAAGCCCCCTAATAAAATAAAAAAGCCCCCAAAATAATAAAATGTCCTACCCTATCCTAAATTACAAAGTAATCAGCTCTTTTACCAGCCCTTAAAAGGGCTTTTTGTGGGGCATTGCCCCGAAGTAATCAGCTCTTTTACCTGTAAATAAAAATACAATACCGCCCCCAACATTACAACCCACCACCCACATACCCCTACTCTAAAACCCACCCAAACCCCCCCTTAAAAAAACCTAACACTAACCCCCTGAAGATCTCCCTACCTTGAGTCGCCTTCACCCAGCCGAGCCGAATTTTTCATCCAAGCGGGGCAGAAGAAGTCCTCCATCCGGTTGAAGTCTTCATCCAAGCGGGGCAGAAGAGGTCTTCCATCCGATTGAAGTCTTCATCCAAGCGGAATATTCTATCTTCATCCATCCGGAGCGGAGCGGCAGCATCCTGAAGACCTCCGACGCGGAACATCCATCCTGGCCGACGACTTCCCGACGAATGACGGTTCCTTTAAATGATGTCATCCAAGATGGCGTCCCTCGAATTCCGATTGACTGATAGGATTCTATCAGCCAATCGGAATTAAGGTAAGAAAAATCTGATCAGATTGAAGTTGAATCCGATTGGCTGATCCAATCAGCCAATCGGATTGACCTTGCATTCTATTGGCTGATCGGAACAGCCAATAGAATGCGAGGTCAATCCGAATTGAATTGTGTAAGTGCATTGTGTAAGTGCATGGTAAAACTGTGAAAAAGGTTTTGACCCTTAATCACTTGAGTGCCACTTGCTGTCGTGCCCACTAAGCTCACAGTTTGGAGGACAACAACGTTTTAACCTTCTGGGATTTACACCTTCTGATCTAGATTTGAAATACACTTTTTGAATTTTTTTCAGGAATCTTAGAGTGTAACTATCAATAAGTGCATTTATAGGACAGTCTGACTACACTCAAGAATAGTGTGGACAGGCATTTGATTTACTTGGCAAACAATTGCAAAGGTCAAATGGTGGGGGTGCCAACTACTGGTCAGTAATGGAGACTTCCGCATATGAGAGTCTTTATGATATAGAGGAAATTCCTGTTTTAAATGAGGCATCACACCACCAACTAATTTTAAGATAAATATTGATTGCCCATCTGAAAAATGCACCTGTGCAGTGTTTGATGAGAGGGAGGGGACACTTTTTTGCTTCCCATATAACAATAGGGGCATAAAACCCTAGCTTAGAATAACACAGCCCCAACACCCAAAAATAAATTTTATAATGGGACAATTGACCCCACTTTTAAAAGAGAAGAAGCCTCTCTTAAAAAAAATCACATTCCCATGTAGCTATCTGTTCAACACCATGGCAAAAATGTTTACCTGCCAGAACTGTAGGCATATGGAACAACATTGGGGTGGGCTATCCTCTATGTCACTCACATAATGCATAGACAAATCCTTTATTTGAAATCAACAATGTTGCTCTTTTGATGTGTGGCCCTGTTTCTGCCCAGCTCACTGCCAGGTGATTTTAATAATGATAAGTAACCCCCATATTATCTCCATTTTGGGGGTTCTAGCTATTTTTAAGAGGCATTTATTATCCCTCTTCATCAAAATATATCATTATTGAAATATATTATTTAAGGGAGGTCCCACCATTCAAATCACAAGTTTCAAGTTATTAAAGCTATTAACGGATTGTCCTTGTATTAATGAATTCCGTGAACCAGCTGCAAGCCTTATTTTGTTAATGTTATGGCTCACAGATTGTTGTTTCTCTATACTAAAAAAATACAGGAATTAAAATAATGGATTAGCATAAAAAATCAACAACAAATTTTGTGAAAGACTATATAGGATGATTTTTTTGTGTGTGTGTGCGCATGTTTTATGTATGTTTAGATATACTTTTTTTAGCTATACCGAATGTGTTTGGACAGGGGTAGGAACATGAATACATTGTCAAAGGGCATTAAGCCACCCTCTGGGAAATCAGAATTTTGTGTAATTTCTATCTAATATTTGTATCGCCAGATATTTTATACCTACTTGTTTTCTGCAAGATATTGTAGAATGACAAAAATAAAATATATTTTTTAATCTTTTTATTTTTAATTATTTATTTAATTGAACAATATGGCCTAGATTATGAGTGTAATGCAAAATTACACAAGCACAATATTTGCGCTCTACTCAGTATTACTAGTGCACGCAAATATGTGCTGGCATTGCAAGTTAGCGCAATGTGAATACAATCTCACATACGCGTTGCCTGGAAGATGTTTGCTCACAAGAACGCGTTTCCTTAGGCTCCAATGTCAGCCTCGTTCTGATCCCATGAGACACGGCAAATATCCTAGTGCAGCACAGTGGGTAAGTCACGCAGCGTTGGGCCATATACCTAGGCAGGCTATGTACAGAGTAACAGAGGCAGGCAAGTCTGGTGCGTTTATAACACATAGACTTCAATGTAAAGGCACGTTTTAGTGCTGTTTTTTCCTAACACCCCACATCTCCTCACTTTAACCCCTTATAACTGCTTTGTGCAATTTTTAAAAAAAAAGCTTATATGTTTACATTTAATAAAGAAACTGTCCACTTTATTTGGGGGGCAATTGGGGGAGATTTTTTGGGTAATTGCACTTAGCACAAAGTGCTACCATGAGCTTGCAGTAGCATTAACCAGCCACTCATAATGGCTGGTTATTTAACGTCACCCTTAAATGGGCAAATTTTCCCCTTTACAGGCGCACATTAAAATAACGCTTCACTCGGAATCTAGTCCTGTGTGCAAAATTTTGTATGTTTGAAATAGTTAGAAGGTAATTCCATTGCTGCTCTTCGCCATACATGCCATAGAAAATTACACAACAATGTATTTCTTTTTTTTGCATTTCATATAGTGCTATTTAACATATTATGACATTTAGGAAAATTAGTTATTTTGTTTAAAAATGCAAATTAAAAAAAAAAGTTATAATTAGTGAGAATACCGCACAGAAAAAAAGTTTTAATTTCAATGTTAATGTATTGCGTTCCAAACAGCTAAAAACAACTTTAGCACAGGAGTGTAAAATGGGCCGACACTGAAAGGGTTAAATGATCAAAACATAGTCAAGATTCCTCTAGATCTTATGTTTTTAGCGTTAGTTATTTTTTAATCAATGTTTCAAAATGTTTCCTTGCCTTAGTTTAAATTCATCAGAAAAAAAGCAAAAATTAAAGAAAAATCAAAAGGAATATTTTGTTTCAGCACATTTAAAAAAATATATCCTAGATTACGAGTCTTGCGTTATGAGCTGTGCGGTGCTAACGTGCAGTTTGTTCTCACCGCTCACTTACCTACAGTGCTGGTCACCGCTCACTTACAAACCCGGCGTTAACAGGCAAGAAGTGAGCGTAGAGCAAAATTGTGCTCCATACCGCACTCCAATACCAGCGCTGCTTAAGTGAGCGGTGAGCTGGATTTACGTGCTCGTGCACGATTTCCCCATAGACATCAATAGGGAGAGCCGGCTGCGAAAAAGTCGAACACCTGCAATAAAGCAGAGTAAAGCTCCGTAACGCAGCCCCATTGATTCCTATGGGGAAACTAAAGATATGTTTACACCTAACACCCTAACATGAACCCTGAGTCTAAACACCCCTTATCTTACACTTATTAACCCCTAATCTGCTGCCCCCGACATCGCCGACACCTACATTATACTTATTAACCCCTAATCTGCCGCTCCGGACATCGCCGACACCTACATTATATTTATTAAACCCTAATCTCCCTCCACCAAAGTTGCTGCAACCTACCTACATTTATTAACCCCTAATCTGCCGCCCCCATCGTCACTGCCACTATATTATATTTATTAACCCCTAAATCTAAGTCTAACCCTAACCCTAAATAGCCCCTAACTAAAATATAATTTAAATAAATCTAAATAAAATTAATAACATTACCTAAATGATTCCTATTTAAAACTAAATACTTACCTATAAAATAAACCCTAACCTAGCTACAATATAGCTAATAGTTACATTGTAGCTAGCTTAGGGTTTATTTTTATTTTACAGACAAGTTTGTATTTATTTTAACTAGGTAGAATAGTTACTAAATAGTTATTAACTATTAACTACCTAGCTAAAATAAATACAAATTTACCTGTAAAATAAAACCTAACCTAAGTTACACTAACACCTAACCTTAAACTATAATTAAATAAATTCCCTACATTAAATACAATTAAATAAATTAAATAAAATTAGCTATTACAATTACTAATTACAGAAACCCCCACTAAATCACAGAAAATAAAAAACAAATTATAGATCTTTAAACTAATTACACCTTATCTAATAGCCCTATAAAAATAAAAAAGCCCCCCCAAAATAAAAAAAAACCCCTTGCCTAAACTAAACTACCAATAACCCTTAAAAGGGCCTTTTGCGGGGCGGCATTCCCCCAAAGAAATCAGCTCTTTTTCCTGTAACAAAAAATACAAACACACCCCCGAACAGTAAAACCCACCACCCACACAACCAACCCCCAAATAAAAACATAATTTATGCTTACCTGATAAATTTATTTCTCTTGTAGTGTATCCAGTCCACGGATCATCCATTACTTATGGGATATATTCTCCTTCCCAACAGGAAGCTGCAAGAGTCCACCCACAGCAAAGCTGCTATATAGCTCCTCCCCTAACTGCCATTACCAGTCATTCGACCGAAAACATGCAGAGAAAGGAAAACCATAGGGTGCAGTGGTGACTGTAGTTTAATGGAAAAATTACCTGCCTTAAAGTGACAGGGCGGGCCGTGGACTGGATACACTACAAGAGAAATAAATTTATCAGGTAAGTATAAATTATGTTTTCTCTTGTTAAGTGTATCCAGTCCACGGATCATCCATTACTTATGGGATACCAATACCAAAGCTAAAGTACACGGATGATGGGAGGGACAAGGCAGGTACTTAAACGGAAGTTACCACTGCCTGTAAAAAACCCTTTCTCCCAAAAATAGCCTCCGAAGAAGCAAGGTATCAAATTTGTTAAATTTGAAAAAGTATGAAACGCAGACCAAGACTCCGTCTTGTAATCTGTTCAACAGAAGCCACATTTAAAAAAGGCCCAAGTGAAAACCACAGCTCTAGTAGAATGAGCTGTAATCCCTTCAGGAGGCTGCTGTCCAGCAGTCTCATAAGCTAAATGAATTATGCTTTTTAACCAAAAAGACAGAGAGGTTGCTGAAGTCCTTTGACCTCTCCTCTGTCCAGAATAGACAACAAACAAGGTGAATGTTTGATGAAAATCTGTAGTAGCTTGTAAGTAAAACTTTAAAACACGAACCACGTCCAAATTGTGTAATAGACGTTCCTTCTTTGAAGAAGGATTAGGATACAAGAATGGAACAACAATCTCTTGAGTGATATTCTTGTTAGATACCACCTTAGGTAAAAACCCAGGTTGGTACACAGGACTACCTTATCCGTACGGAGAACCAGATAAGGAGAATCACATTGCAACGCAGATAACTCGGAGACTCTATGAGCCGAGGAAATAGCTACCAAAAAGGAACTTTCCAAGATAGAAGTTTGATATCTATGGAATGAAAAGGTTCAAATGGAACTCCTTGAAGAACCTTAAGAACCAGCTTTAAGCTCCATGGCGGAGCAACATTTTTAACCACAGGCTTGGTTCTAACCAAAGCCTGACCAAATGCCTGAACGTCTAGAATACCTGCCAGACGCTTGTGCAAAAGAATAGACAGAGTAGAAATCTGTCCTTTTAAAGAACTAGCTGACAACCCTTTTCTCAAAATCATCTTGGAGAAAAGATAATATCCTGGGAATCCAGACTTTACTCCATGAGTAACCCTTGGATTCATAACAATAAGATATTTACACCATATCTTATGTTAAATTTTCCTAGAGACAGGCTTTTATGCCTGTATTAAGGTATCAATTACTGACTCGGAGAAGCCATGCTTTGATAACATCAAGCGTTCTGTCTCCAGGCAGTCCATCTCAGATTAGTTATATTTAGATGGTTGAAAAGACCCTGAGGTAGAGGGTCCTGTCTCAGAAGCAGAGACCGTGGTGGAAAGGATGACATGTCCACCAGATCTGCATACCAGGTCCTGCGTGGCCACGCAGGCGCTGTCAAAAGCACCAAAGCACTCTCCTGCTTGATCTTGTGCAAACCCCTCCGGAGGGAATTCCCACTCCCCCGGATGAAAAGTCTGACGACTTAGAAAATCTGCCTCCCAGTTCTCAACACCTGGGATAGGGATAGCTTTTAGACAAGAGTGAGTCTCTGTCCAGTGAATTATTTTAAGACTTCTAACATTGCTAGGGAACTTCTGTTCCCCCTTGATGGTTGATGTAAGCCACAGTCGTGATATTGTCCGACTGAAATATGATGTACCTCAGAGTTGCTAACTGAGGCCAAGTCTGAAGAGCATGGAATATCGCTCCCAGTTCCAGAATATTCATTAGAAGGAGGGTCTCCTCCTGAGTCCACTATCCCTGAGCCTTCAGGGAGTTCCAGACTGTATCCCAACCTAAAAGGCTGGCATCTGTTGTAACAATTGTCCCATCTGACCTGCGGAAGGTCATACCCTTGGACAGATGGACCCGAGATAGTCACCAGAGAAGAGAATCTCTGGTTTCTTGGTCCGGATTTAACAGGAGAACAAATCTGTGTAATCCCCGTTCCTCTGGCTGAGCATGCATAGTTGCAGTGGTCTGAAATGTAGGCGTGCAAACGGTACTATGTCCCTTGCCGCTACCATTAAGCCGATTACATTCATGTACTGAGCCACCAAAGGGCGCGGATGGAATGAAGAACACGGCAGAAATTTAGAAACTTTGACAACCTGGACTCCGTCAGGTAAATTTTAATTTCTACAAAATCTATCAGAATCCCTAGGAGGGAAACCCTTGATATTGGGGATAGAGAACTCTTTCCTTGTTCACTTTCCACCCATGCGATCTCAGAAATGCCAGTACTACGTCCGTATGAGACTTGGCAACTTGGATGTTTGACGCCTGTATCAGGATGTCGTCTAAATAAGGGGCCACTTCTATGCCCCGCGGCCTAAGGACCGCCAAAGTGACCCCAGAACCTCCATAAAGATTCTAGGGGCTGTAGTTAACCCAAAGGAAAGAGCTACAAACTGGTAATGCCTGTCTAGAAAGGCAAACCTGAAAAACCGATGGTGATCTTTATGCATCGTAATGTGAGGATAAGCATCCTTCAAATCCATTGTAGTCCTCTATTGACTCTCCTGGATCATAGTTAAGATGGTACGAATAGTTTCCATCTTAAATGATAGAATTCTAAAGAATTTGTTTAAGATCTTTTAGATCCAAAATAGGTCTGAAGGTTTCCTTTCCTTGGGAACCACAAACCGATTTGAGGAAAACTGTGTCCCTGTTCCTCTATTGGAACTGAATGGGTCACGTACACAATGCAAGAATGTCTCTTTCTTTATCTGGTTTGCAGATAAATGTGAAAGGCAAAAACTCCCCTTTTTTGGGGGGGAAAGCTTTGAAATCCAGAAGATATCTCTGGGGTATAATTTCCAATGCCCAGGGATCCTGGGCATCTCTTGCCCACGCCTGGGCGAAGAATGAAGTCTGCCCCCTATAGGATCCGTTACCAGATAGGGGTCCGTTCCTCATGCTGTTTTAGAGGCAGCAGCAGGCTCCTTGACCTGCTTATCTTTGTTCCAGGTCCGGTTGTCTCCAGACCGCCTTGGACTGAGCAAAAGTTCCCTCTTATTTTGCCTTAGAGGAAGTTGATGCCACACCTGCCTTGAATTTTCGAAAGGCACGAAAATTAGGCCTTTTTTGTCCCTTGATTTGGACCTGTCCTGAGGAAGGGCATGATCTTTTCCTCCAGTGATATAAGTAATAATCTCCTTCAAACTAGGCCTGAATAGGGTCTGCCCCTTGAAGGGAAGTTAAGTAGCTTATTTATTAAAGTCACGACAGCTGACCATGATATAAGCCATAGCGCTCTGCGCGCCAGTATAGTAAAAAACAGAATTCTTAGCCGTTAGTCTAGTCAAAGGAACAAAGGCATCAGAAAACAAAGGAATTGGCTAGCTTAAGTGCTCTAAGCTTGTCAAATATATTCATCCAATGGAGCCTGTAAAGCCTCATCAAGAGACTCAAACCAGAACGCTGCAGCAGCAGTGACAGGAGCAATGCGTGCAAGGGGCTGCAGGATAAAACCTTGTTGAATAAACATTTTTTATCCATTGGATCTAAAAAAGCACAACAGTCCTCGCCAGAGGTAGTGGTACGCTTAGCTAGAGTAGAAACTCTTCTCTCCACCTTAGGAACTGTCTGCCATAAGTCCCGTGTGGTGGCAACTATTAGAAAACATTCTTCTAAAAAATAGGAGGGGAAGAGAACGGCACACCTGGTCTATCCCATTCCTTATGAAAAATTTTAGTAAACCTCTTTAGGTATTGGAAAAACATAAGTACACACCGGCACTGCATATTATTTATCCAGTCTACACAATTTCTCTGGCACTGCGATTGTACACATTCATTCAGAGCAGCTAAAGCCTCCCTGAGCAACAAGTGGAGGTTCTCAAGCATAAATTTTAAATGTAGAAATATCAGAATCAGGTTAAATCATCTTCCCTGAGTCACAAATATCACCCACAGACTAAGCATATTGTGAGGTAGTATCAGACATGGTTCTTAAAGCGTCTGTATGCTCTGTATCTACCCCCAGAGCTGTTTTGCTTTCCTTTAATTTCAGGTAGTCTGACTAATACTGCTGCCAGTGTATTATACACAACCTTTGCCATGTCTTGTAAAATAAACGCTATGGGCGCCATTGATATACTTGGCGCCATTTGAGCGTGAGTCCCTGGAGCGGGAGTCAAAGGGTCTGACACGTGGGGAGAGTTAGTCGGCATAACTTCCCCCTCGACAGAATCCTCTGGTAAAATAAACGCTATGGGTGCCCTTGATGTACTTGGCGCCATTTGAGCGTGAGTCCCTAAAGCGGGAGTCAAAGGGTCTGACACGTGGGGAGAGTTAGTCGGCATAACTTCCCCCTCGACAGAATCCTCTGGTGATAATGTTTTTAAATACAAAAAATGATCTTTATTGTTTAACATGAAATCAGTACATCTGGTACACATTCTAAAATGGGGTTCCACCATGGCTTTAAACATAATAAACACAGAGCCTCCTCTATGTTAGACATGTTAGAACTAATAAAGAGACTAGTAAGTTTGGAAAACACTTTAAATCAAGTTAACAAGCAAATATAACAAACGTTACTGTGCCTTTAAGAGAAACAAATTTTGTCAAAATTTGAAAAACAGTGAAAAAAGGCAGTAAATCAAACAAAATTTTTACAGTACATGTAATAAGTTAACAGAGCATTGCACCCACTTGCAAATGGATGATTAACCCCTTAATGCAAAAAACAGATACAAAAAAAAAAAACGACATTTTTTTAAACAGACACAACAAAACTGCCACAGCTGAGCTGTGGATTACCTTCCCTATAACTGTTTCTATGCAAAATTTAAGCCAGCCATGTGGAAAAATTAGGCCCCAATAAGTTTTATCACCAAACATATGTTAAAAAACGATTAAACATGCCAGCAAACATTTTAAAACACATTCTTATAAGAGTATGTATGTCTATTAATAAGCCTGATCCAGTCGCTATCACTGCATTTAAGGCTTTACTTACATTACTTCGGTATCAGCAGTATTTTCTTAGTCAATTCCATTCCTTAGAAAAATATATTACTGCACATACCTTAGCATATATCTCTATCAATCAGCCTGGTACCAGTCGCTTTCACTGCATTTAAAGGCTGTACTTACATTACTTCGGTATCAGCAGTATTTTCTTAGTCAATTCCATTCCTTAGAAAAATATTTTACTGCACATACCTTATTTGCAGGGAAACCTGCACGCCATTCCCCCTCTGAAGTACCTTACTCCTCAGAATGTGTGAGAACAGCAACTGGATCTTAGTTACGTCTGCTAAGATCATAGAAAAAACGCAGGCAGATTCTTCTTCCAAATACTGCCTGAGATAAACAGCACACTCCGGTGCCATTTAAAAATAACAAACTTTTGATTGAAGAAATAAACTAAGTATAAAAAACCACAGACTCTCACGACCTCCTATCTATGTTGAGACTTGCAAGAGAATGACTGGTAATGGCAGTTAGGGGAGGAGCTATATAGCAGCTTTGCTGTGGGTGGACTCTTGCAGCTTCCTGTTGGGAAGGAGAATATATCCCATAAGTAATGGATGATCCGTGGACTGGATACACTTAACAAGAGAAAGCCTAACTAAAAAAACCTAAGCTCCCCATTGGCCTGAAAAGGGCATTTGGATGGGCATTGCCCTTAAAATGGCATTTAGCTCTATTCTATCTTCATCCATCCGACGCAGAGCGGCTCCATCTTCAAGACATTGTCAGGGTTTTTTCCCTGTTTTGTTTGCCATGTGCTGCTGGCAGCCATTTTACTCACCTCTCTTGCTGACTATGGTGCATTGTGGGGGATGCTGCTCATTTCCTGCACTTCCTTTTATGGCCAGACTGGTGTGCATCATCCATGTGAGACAGGATGCAGTCTCAGAATTGTGATGTCATCACTTATTATTTAAAGGGCCTCTGTTCAGTATGCTTTGCCTTTGCGTTGTCTCAGACCTGTTTGTGAGAGTTCCTGTGTATTACCAGGCTGCCAGAGGTCCTTCCTGATCCCTGGCTTGTTCCTGACTCTGCTGTTTTCCTTGTTCCTGATTCCGGCTCTTCTGACTATTCGCTTTGGCTCCTCACTCGGCTCGTCTGACTACCAGCTCTGGTTTTGACTCCTGGCTTGTTATTTCACTTGTGGACTTTTTATTATTTTTTGCTATTAATAAAGTAGTGAATATTTTTGCACTTCTCATCTCAGTCGGATTCCTGGCACACTGACATTACACAAAGGCCATGAATCCTGATGGTGCTAATAATCCACCATCATTTCCAGGATGTAAGTACAGGATCACCGCTTGGATCAATTTGCACTAGCCCTGCAAACCCTGCTGACTCGCACTGCACATTTGGACCAAAGTGTCCCGCAAGTTATGGCTGCTCCTGTTTCCGCTGCTGCACCTATGCCTACCAGGAGCATGTCTGGTTCTGCAACTCTACCTCAGCGATATGGAGGTGATTCTATTCAGTGCAGAGGGTTTTTGAACCAGGAGGGCATTTACTTTGAGATGTTACCTCAGGCGTTTCCCTCTGACAGAGCTAAGGTGGGATTTCTCATCTCGTTACTCTCTCACACAGCTCTTGCCTTGGCTAATCCCTTGTGGGAGACTAATAAACCTGTGATTTCAAATTACCCTGAATTTGTGGCCTCCTTTCGAAGGGTATTTGATGTTCCGGCTTGCTCCTCCTCTGCTGCTAAACGATTCATGTCCATACAGCAAGGTACAAGATCTGTTGCTCAGTATGCTATTGAGTTCCGTATGCTTGCCGCAGAGGTAGGTTGGAACAATGAAGCCCTTGTTGCCGCCTTCTTTCATGGGCTCTCTGATGCAATTAAAGACGAAGTTGCTGCCAGAGATTTACCAGAGGATCTTGAGGCATTGGTGTCTTTTTTGATCCTAATTGACATCAGACTCAGAGAGAGGCCCTCTTTCAAGGAGCACTTGTGGAAGCCTCCTGTTCCATTGTCTACTACGTGTTCGTTCCCACCCATGCCTCCCTCTCATCTCATGCCTCCTGGTCCCGAGTCACCAGGTACTGCTGAGCCGATGCAGTTGGGATTCACACATCTTTCCGCGGCGGAGAGGGCCTTTAGGAGGAGGGAGGGGCTCTGCCTCTATTGTGGGTTACAGGGCCACCTTTTGAAGTCTTGTCCTACATGGCCGGGAAACGCTCACACCTAAGGTCCTGTCAGGGGCAGACCTTGGGTGGTTTATCCTTGTCCCCGGAACCACTTAAGGAGAAACCTTTGGTCACGGTTGTCCTTTCCTGGGTGGACTCCTCCATAGTCACTCAGGCTCTTGTTGACTCCGGTGCTGCGGGCTTTTTCATTGACAGTGTTTTGTATCAAAGCACTCCATTCCTGTTTTGCCCCGGTCCGTTCCGCTTGCTAATGAGGCCATTGATGGCAGGCCCCTTCAGCCTGCACTCGTTACTCACAAAACTGCTCCATTGTCCATGGCTGTTGAAACCATCCAGTTCCAGGTGATAAACTCTCCACATTTTCCGGTTGTTCTGGGTTATCCCTGGCTCCAAAAGCACAATCCCAGTCTCGACTGGTGCACATCCGAGATTTTGTCGTGGACCCCCCACTATGTATTACCACTTGTCTTTGGAAACCAGTTAAAGTCTTGTGCACTTCTTCGGTATCTCAATTGCCAGAGGAGTACCGAGAGTTCCTAGACGTTTTTGACAAGGTGCGTGCCGGTACGTTGCCTCCTCACCGGTCTTACGATTGTGCCATAGACCTGCAACCCGGAGCCATTCCTCCTCAGGTCCGGGTGTACCCTCTGTCTGTTGCAGAGAATTATGCTATGGAGGAGTATGTTGCCGATGTTCTGCGAGGGATCATCCACAAATCCTGCTTTCCTGCAGGGGCTGGCTTCTTCTTTGTGAAGAAAAAGGGTGGTGTGTTTACTAAACTTTATTTGAGAGGAGTGTACAATATCGTTAGGATTAAGGAGGGCCACGAATGGAAAACAGCATTTAACACCAGGAGCGGGCATTATGAGTATCTTGTAATGCCCTTTGGCCTATGTAATGCTCCTGCTGTCTTCCAGGAATTTATTAATGATGTCCTACAAGATATGTTGCAACAGTGTGTTGCGGTATACTTAGACAACATCCTCATACACTCACCCACACTTGAGGCTCATCGTTCTGATGTTACACGGGTTCTTCAGAGACTACGTGAGAATGGCCTGTTTTGTAAACTCGAGAAATGTGAGTTCCATCAGACTCAAGTAACCTTCCTAGGTTATGTTTTCTCCATTGCAAGGTTCTCCATGGATCCAGACAAGTTATCTGCAGTTCTGCAGTGGCCTCGCCCAGTTGGGCTTTTGTCTATTCAACGTTTTTTGGGGTTCGCCAATTACTATAGAAAGTTAATTAAAAACTTTTCTTCCTTGGTCAAACCTATAACAAACACGACCCGTAAAGAGAATGATCCACTCCATTGGTCTCCTACTGCCATTAAGGCCTTTGATATCTTAAGACTGCCTTTGTTGCCGCTCCAGTTCTGGCTCATCTTAATCCTGTCCTGCCTTTTGTTCTTGAGGTCAATGCGTCTGAGACTGGAGTAGGTGCCCTCTTGTCTCAACGTCCTACGCCTGACGGTTCCTTGCATCTGTGTGGTTTCTTCTCTAAGATATTGTCTCCAGCGGAGTGCAATTATGAAATTGGTGACAGGGAATTACTGGCCATAATTTTGGCACTCAAGGAATGGAGGCATTCTTGCTAACCACAAGAATTTAACTTATCTGAAGCAAAAAGTTTGTCACCCCGACAAGCCAAATGGGCGCTATTTTTGTCTCGGTTTAATTATGTGGTCTCCTACCTGCCTGGTAGTAAGAATGTTAGAGCTGATGCCCTCTCTCGACAATTTTCGCCTCTGTTCAAGGAGGAGTCTGTACCTACTCCTGTTATAGCTCTTGATCATATTTTGGCTACCATATGTACTAATTTGACTTCTCCCTTGGGGGAGGAGATCCTGGCTGCACAAACCAATGAACCTCCTGAGAAACCTAGTGGTAAGTGTTTTGTTCCTGAGAATCTTCGAACTAAACTTTTGCACACTTACCACTATCCTAAAGCCGCAGGTCACCCAGGCAAGAACCAAATTATTTGGTCTGTCACTCGACAATTCTGTTGGCCAGGTCTTCATTCTGATGTTGCTGCGTATGTTGCCTCCTGCTCAGAATAAGACTCCTCGATGTCTTCCTGTAGGTCTTCTTCAACCTATTGCGAATGGTGAGTGTCTTTGGACACATCTTTCCATGGACTTCATTGTTGAGTTCCCTGTTTCCAATGGCAATACTGTTATCCTTATGGTGGTTGACTATTTTCTAATATGTCACATTGTATTCCCTTGATGAAGCTGCCTACCGCTCAGGAGCTTGCTTCAATTTTTGCCTGGGAGGTCTTCCGTTTACATGGGTTACCCAAGGTGATAGTGTTGGACTGGGGTAACCAGTTTGTCTCCAGATTTTTGCGTTCCTTTTGTGCTCAAATGGGGATCCAGCTTTCCTTCTCCTCGGCATATCACCCTCAATCCAATGGGGCTGCAGAACAGTCAAATCAAGCTCTGGAACAGTTCCTCCATTGCTATGTCTCAGATCACCACAATAATTGGTCTGAACTGTTACCTTGGGCAGAGTTTGCTCGTAATAGTGCTATTAATGCTTCCTCCCAGTTATCCCCGTTCATGGCGAATTATGGGTTTCAACCATCCTTGTTGCCCGATTCATTCATGTCTCAGGGTATTCTGGCTTTGGAGGAGCATCTCCAGCAACTCCATTCCATGTGGGTGCAGATTCAGGATTGCCTTCATCGTTCTATGCAGCGCCAAAAGTTCCAGGCTGATCGTAGGCGTCTGCCCGCACCTTCCTACCAGGTTTGTGAGAGAGTTTGGCTGTCCTCCCGCAACTTGTACCTTCGTGTGACTTCCAATAAACTGACTCCCCGTTATGTTGGTCCTTTTCGAATACTCCGACGGGTCAATCCTGTGGCCTACACTCTTCACCTTCCTCCTGCAATGCACATCTCCAATGTTTTTCATGTCTCCTTCTTCAAACCATTGGTTTGTAATTGGTTTACCACTGTATTGCCTCGTCCCTGTCCTATCTTTGTTGACAACCATGAGGAGTATCAGCATCAGCAGCATTATTGACTCTAGTATGTCCAGGGGCCGTGTACAGTATTTGCTTCACTGGAGGGGCTACGGTCCGGAGGAGCATTCTTGGGTTCCCTGTTCTGATTTTCATGCTCCCGCCTTCCTCCGTGCCTTCAATGCCCGTTTGCTCAATAAGCCTTTTGTCCTCCTGCGGGGGAGGGGTCATTGAGGGGAGGGTACTGTCAGGGTTTTTTCCCTGTTTTGTTTGCCGTGTGCTGCTGGCAGCCATTTAACTCACCTCTCTTGCTGACTATGGTGCATTATGGGGGATGCTGCTGATTTCCTGCACTTCCTTTTATGGCCAGACTGGTGTGCATCATCCATGTGAGACAGGATGCAGTCTCAGAATTGTGATGTCATCACTTATTATTTAAAGGGCCTCTGTTCAGTATGCTTTGCCTTTGCGCTGTCTCAGACCTATTTGTGAGAGTTCCTGTGTATTACCTGGCTGACTGACGTCCTTCCTGGTTCCTGATCCCTGGCTTGTTCCTGACTTTGCTGTTTTCCTTGTTCCTGATTCCGGCTCGTCTGACTATTCGCTTTGGCTCCTGACTCGGCTCGTCTGACTACCAGCTCTGGTTTTGACTCCTGGCTTGTTATTTGACTTGTGGACTTTTTATTATTTTTTGCTATTAATAAAGGAGTGATTATTTTTGCACTTCTCATCTCAGTCTGATTCCTGGCATCCCGAAAGACATCCGGCGCGGATCATCCTCTTCCAACAGCGTCTTCTTGCAGAATGAATATCAGCCAATCGGAATTAAGGTAGAAAAAATCCTATTGGCTGTTCCAATCAGCCAATAGAATGCAAGCTCAATCCTATTGGTTGATTGGATCAGCCAATAGCATTGAAGTTAAATCGGAATCTAAGGGATGCCATCTTGGATGACATCACTTAAAAAGATATTCATTCTGCAAGAAGACGCCGTTGGAAGAGGATGCTCCGCGCTGGATTTCTTGAAGATGGAGCCGCTCCGTGTCGGATGGATGAAGATAGAAGATGCCATCTGGATGAATCTGGCTTTTAGATTAGGTGTAATTAGTTTAAAGATCTGTAATTTGTTTCTTATTTTCTGTAATTTAGTGGTTATTTTTGTGATTTAGCTAATTTAATTTAATTTATTTAATTGTATTTAATGTAGGGAATTGATTTAATTGTAGTGTAGTGTTAGGTATTATTGTAACTTAGGTTAGGTTTTATTTTACAGGTAAATTTGTATTTATTTTAGCTAGGTAGTTAGTAAATAGTTAATAACTATTTAGTAACTATTCTACCTAGTTAAAATAAATACAAACTTGCCTGTAAAATAAAAATAAACCCTAAGCTAGCTACAATTTAACTATTAGCTATATTGTAGCTAGGTTAGGGTTTATTTTATAGGTAAGTATTTAGTTTTAAATAGGAATAATTTAGGTAATGATAGGAATTTTATTTAGATTTATTTAAATTATATTTAAGTTAGGGGGTGTTAGGGTTAGGGTTAGACTTAGATTTAGGGGTAAATACATTTAATATAGTGGCGGTGAAGTTGGGGGTGGCAGATTAGGGGTTAATAAGTGTCGGTAGTTTGAGGCGACATTGGGGGCGGGAGATTAGGGGTTAATAAATATAATGTAGGTTGCGGCAATGTCCGGAAGCGGCAGATTAGGGGTTAAAAATTGTATTTTAGTATTTGCGATGCGGGAGGGCCTCGGTTTAGGGGTTAATAGGTAGTTTATGGGTGTTTACTTTTTAGCACTTTAGTTATGAGTTTTATGCTACGGCGTTGTAGTGTAAAACTCATAACTACTGACTTTAAAATGTGTTACGAATCTTGTCGGTATAGGCTGTACCGCTCATTTTTTGGCCTCCCAGGACAAACTCGTAATACCAACACTATGGAACTCCCATAGAAAAAAGGCTTTACGAACTTTACGTAAGTCGGTTTGCGGTAAGGCCAACAAAGTGTGCGGTTCACCTATACCTGCAAGACTCGTAATAGCATCAGGCGTAAAAAAGCAGCGTTAGAACCTGTTAACGCTGCTTTTTTACCTTAACACACAACTCGGAATCTAGCCGTAAGTTTCCCTTCTAGCTTCACTTCACCTCAAGAAACCTTTCACTTTATTATTAACTAAGAATATTCTCTTTTTTAAACATAGCAGAAAAAAAATATTGCCTTGGCTTTAATTTTATTTTCAAATATTTACATATAATGTATATTTATATATTTTTATTAATTCATATTTACATTTATTTTGGTTACTTTTGTATATTTGTGCTAAGGTCTTGTCTTTTTCTAATTTTGCATTTATTGTACCTCTGAGTAGTGCTGCAGACAGAATACATTGTTGTCGTAAACAGAATAATAGAAAAAGAATTGGAAACAAGGCACACTTACTTAGGATCATTATCACACATGCATCTGTTAAGTTGACTGTGACACATGAATGAATATCACACAATGGATCGTTGGCACACACTTCTATTTCCAGAAGGATGGACTGCAAGAATTCATTCATCTTTCCAATTAAAGCCAGATGAGTATGTGATGTATCAGAAACAGAGTCTTGTTGGCCATACGCTGATTCATTGTCGCTATACTCTGCTAAAAATAATAAATATAATATATAAATATATATAAATATTTCATTCATAACATTCCATATCTTATTATTGTTTTTAGACTGTTCTGTTAAAAGAAACATACATGTGTATTTGCTTCTATATTACATCCAAAATAACTTAAATTTTCCTATGATGTTACTATAAGTATTGATCTGCTTTCTGCTTTTTATCTTCATTCATTACATAAATATAATGTAAACCTATCTGTTTTAGAAGAAATTTCTACTTAATATTCTGTTTTTTTTTAGAGTTGTCTAAGGGGCTGATCACAATCATTTAGAATAAACATACCTGTTTTCTAAATGATTGCTTGCTGTTGTGCCCACTAAGCTTATATTGGGGAGGACAACAACGTTTTAACCTTCTGGGGTTTTCAATTTCTGATCTAGACGTGAAATACATTGTTTGTTTTTTCAGGAATCTTAGAGTGTGACTATCAATGAGTGCATTTACAGGACAGTCTGACTACACTCAAGGATAGTGTGGGCAGTCATTTGATTCACTATGCTATCAAACAATACAGATATAATATCAAACATAGAAGTCAAAGAACATTTGGGTAACAGTGATCATAACATGGTCACATTTGAAATCTCTTTTCATATGCAGTGTCTTAAAGGTTTAACTAAGAGTTTTAATTTCAAGAAAGCAAAATTCAACGATTTAAGGAAATCATTAAATAATATAAATTGGGACAATGCATTCTCTAATAAAAATACAGAGGATAAATGGATAATATTTAAAAGTTTGTTAAATAAATATACATATCAACAAATACCATATGGTTATAAAAATAAAAAATCAAAGCCGTTATGGCTAAATAAAAATGTGTTAAGAGAAATTAGGAAAAAACGTATGGCATTTAAATTATTAAAAGAAAATAGTACAGACTCAGCATACAATATTTATAAGGAATGTAACAAAGCATGCAAAAAAGCAATCAAATTAGCCAAAATTGAAAATGAAAAATGAATTGCCAAGGATTCTAAGTCTAACCCTAAAAGGTTCCTTAAGTACATAAATAGCAAAAAATCTAAGAAGGATAATATAGGTACATTAAAATGCGGGGAGGGTAGCATGATAAATAATGACAGGGAGAAGGCTGAGGTACTAAACCAGTTTTTTTCTTCAGTATACACAAGAGAGGAACCATTGGATGATACTTTGGAACAAAATAGAACATGCCAGTCCATACCATTAACTGGGTTATGTTTAGAGGATATCAGGAAAAAACTGGATAATATTAAGGTAAATAAAACTCCAGGCCCAGATGGAATACACCCAAGGGTGTTAAGGGAATTTAGCACTGTTATAGACAAACCTCTACTCTTAATTTTTCAAGACTCATTATCCTCAGGCATGGTACCCCAGGATTGGCGTAAAGTTGATGTGGTGCCACTCTTCAAAAAGGGAAGCAGGGATGATTCAGGAAGCTATATACAAGTTAGTCTGACATCAATAGTGGGGAAGATATTTGAAGGGATTATATTGATGAGCATATTCGTGTAAACAAGATTATGAGTTCTTATCAGCATGGCTTTAGGAGAAATAGATCATGTCAAACTAATCTAATTAGATTCTACGAGGAAGTAAGTAAAAATATAGATAAAGGGGAATCAGTTGATGTGATATACTTAGATTTTGCAAAGGCATTTGATACAGTGCCACATGAGAGATTAATGCACAAAATTAATGGACTGAGAATAGCTGAAAATGTTAGCTCATGGATAAATAAGTGGATAAAAGATAGGGAGCAATGAGTAGTAGTAAATGGATCATACTCAGATTGGACAAAGGTAATCAGTGGCGTCCCCCAGGGATCAGTACTGGGCCCTGTTCTTTTTAATATTTTTATAAATGACTTGGAGCAAGGATTAAATAGCGACATCTCTATTTTTGCAGATGATACTAAGTTAAGTAAGGTCATTAGGTCAGTGCAGGACGAACTCTCATTACAAAGGGATTTGCAAAAATTAGCACTGGATGGATAGAAGATAGAAGATGTCCTAAAAAAAAAATATATATTTAATTTTTTATTTTTAGTTCATTCCATGCCAGACTGCTGTTGTCATGTGACATAGGGGACACACACAGGCAGTCCTAATATTGTCACAGTCAAAAGTTCTCTGCTTATATTTATTTGTGAGAAACTGTGCCAGACAGTGCCGGTGCATCAGAAAAGGTTCTGCTGGGGTTACCACTGTTACCAAGTAACTGCTCTGGTGGTGGAGATTGTTTCTGGGTAGGGCCGACTATAGGCACATGCAGAAGAAAGCTGGAGTGGCAGGCACGTGAGGATTTGAGCATCTGTGCAGCTGCACACCCTGCTCTCTTCAGTCTTGAGGCTGTTTGACTCATCTGTATCCATGCAGCCTTGGGCTCTTTCTGCTGTGGCTCTAAGATTAACTAATGGAAGTTTTTTAGGGGAACAGTGTTTTGTAGAAAGGTGTCAGTGGGAAGAATAAGTGAGTGTACACATGCCCCTCCCCATGCAGCATTGTCTAGTGCAGGATGAGAGGGAACTTGTTCCTAGCAAAGAAGTGACATGTGCTACTGTGGCTGATGTATAGTGTCATGCTGATACTTCACACATTAAGGTAAGGTTTATTTTTATAGTTTTTATTTCTCTCTCTCTCAGATTTTACAGCTTCCCATAGTAGTTCTACTGTTCCAGCCAGTAAACTTATATTTGTCTGCACCTCCATGCTTCCGCCTCAGTCTTTACCTTGCTTTGCTCCTGTTGGATGCCCTAAATCTCTTTATCCAGCTAACCTCACACCAGAATCACATTCAAAAGCAATTAAATTAATCCTGAGTGGTTTAATTTATTTATGTATTTACTTATAAGTACTGCTTAGGTCCAGTTTCACATATTGCAATTTCTTTTATTTTTTTTTAACGATTAGCCCAGCAGTGGATGATCCACTGCTGGGCTAATAATTTAAAAAAAATATATATAAAATAAATTGATTTAGTTGTTTTTTGGGATGTTGGAGTGGAGAGCAAAATTGCATGGGGGGGGCAAGAAAATGTTTGCCCAGGGTCCAGTCAATATTAAAGACGGCCCTGAAGCAGGCAACATATTTTTTAAATCAGACAAGACTTAGCCAAACACAGGAGGAAAGGGATTTGGGAGTAGTAATAGATAACAAGCTAAAGATAGGTGCACAATTCAGGGCAGCGGCTTCAAAGGCTAATAAGATACTAGCATGTATTAAAAGAGGCATTGATTCAAGGGAGTAAAGCATAATTCTGTCACTATATAAAGCCCTGGTAAGACCTCACCTTGAGTTTGGAGTGCAGTTCTGGGGACCGATCGCTAAGAGGGATATTGCAGAACTGGAAAAAGTTCAGAGAAGGGCCACAAAGCTAATAAGGGGATTGGAGAAATTAACCTATGAGGAGAGGCTAGCCAAACTGGGTCTGTTTTCTTTAGAAAAAAGGCGCTTGAGAGGTGACATGATTACTTTATATAAATATATTCAAGGCCCATATACAGAGATGGCAGAAGCTCGGTTTATTCCAAGAAAATTGTTTCTGACAAGAGGTCATAATTTAAGGTTGGAGGAAAGGAGATTTAATCTCCTGCAACGGAAACGTTTTATCAATGTAAGAGCAATAAAATTGTGGAACTCATTACCAAAGGAGGTAGTGAATGTCAATACCATAGATACATTTAAAAATAGTCTGGATACATTTCTGTATATAAACAAAATTAATGGATATGATTGCTAGTATTAAATAGGTCACCTTTTAGTGGGGTTATTTAAGCTTAACTGTAGCTTTTTGCAAGTATTTTAGATTTGTATAGGTTGAACTCGATGGACTTCAGTCTTTTTTCAACCTTATCTATTATGTTACTATGTATGTTACTTGGCCAAAAATGGGGGTGCCATCTACTGGTCAATAATGAAGACTAACTTTTCAGTGGTGGCCTTACTCAGAGCAGAAGGAAAGCTATATGTTAACATTTATTCTACCCCCTGTTTTTGATAGAGGGACAAGTAGCCCCTTAATCAAAAGTGGAAAATTTTGTCTTTCAAATGGATCACATATTCCTCTAAATGCAATTAATCAGTGTTAAAAATAATGATCATAATATTTCCCACTAGAAACCAGGTCATTTCTAGTGGTCGGTGCCAGAGTCTGTTATAGAGCCTCTATGTATTTTGAGTATGAGAGTCTTTATGGTATAGAGGAAATCCCTCTGTTTTAAACGAGGCATCACACCACCAACTTATTTTAAGATAATCTCCATAATATTGTTTGCCCATCTGAAAAAATGCACCTGTGCAGTGTTTGATGAGAGGGAGGGGACACTTTTTTGCCTCCCATATAACACATAGGGGCATAAGACCCCAATTTAGAATTACACAGCCCCAACACCCAAAAATAAATATTATAATGGGACAATTGACCCCACTTTTAAAAGACAAGAAGCCTCTCTTTAAAAAAAAAAAAAAATCACATGCCCAGGTAGCTATCTTGTCAAGGTATTTGAAATATTATTAAATAATATATAGAAGTATATTTATCTTTATTTAATAAATCTGTGGATGTGCACATGGTCTGTAAAACAAAGGATTATTTCTAAGAGATCTCCCACACTCATTATGTAAATTATGCTAAACACACAGGGGGGGGAAATTGAACATTTGGCCTGCCCAATTTAATACAGTCACTTAGAGGAATGTTGGGGGAAGTAATTTTGAAAGAGAACAGGATACAGGCCCATATATGGGTTTCCTCCAAGGGAAATGCCGATCCGTCTGAAAAGATGTGAGAGATACAAACATTCTTCAAAGGACTGATAATTAGCACAGATTTTGCTTGAATGGCTCATGCTGTGTGGCTGATAACACAGAGAAAACACAGACAAATGCTAAGGTATGACTCTGAACATACAGCACACAGTGAAGACACATGGCTTACATTATGATTTCAAAACAACTGTATATATTTTAGTGGATATGAGATATATATATATATATATATATATATATATATATATAGATAGATATGTGTATATGAATATATATATGTATATTTTGAAAGCATTGAATATCTTAACCTCTGTGTTTTTAAATAAATATTTGTGGACCTGGAAAGAAATAATTAATGACACTTATTAATTTATTTCAGATGGAGTGCCTGCGTGAGGTGAAATAAGTCATATCATATAAATGTGCAATAAATGTTTATAAAGTTTTAAATACATCTTTTAAAATATAGTGAGATGAAGATATGGAAGTTACTTTGATATGATATGACTATGAAATATACATTTTTTTTTGTTAGACTAAATGAAATATAAATTATTTTAATATAATGTTAGATGTATTTGATATTTCATATCAAAACGATCAGGAAATTAATCTGATGCCGCTTCACCTATAATTAATATTGGGAGAGATTAATACAAGAAATTATGGCAGTTATTACATAGTTTAAAGAAATATTTCACTGGCTAAAAATGTTGGTTAAATGAATTTGTATGTATTGTCATGCTGCATTGTTTTTGTACTGTCTGTTGGTAATGCTGCCACCTGGTGTTATGTTGCGAGAACTACAGCCAGAAGGTTCTTTCTGGCTGTTAAACATGAAATTTCCAAGGGCCAATCCGATTAGACTTCCCGGGTAACCAATGGGAAGGTCAGCTCCCGTAGTGCCACCCACATGATGTCATCAATGATTGAAAACATATATAAGTAAGCAAAAGAGAAATAGGGAAAAAGGCTGTTTTAACTTTGGATGATATCTGCTGCTGGGCATTTAAAACCAATCTAAACAAGCTGACTACCTCCTTCTCATTGATTGCAAAAATTACTTATCTGTCTTCTGAGATGACCTAAAGACCGATACGAATTGGTTCAAAATTGGTGAAGTATATTGTATTTTAAATTGGTAATCATAAGCCTAAGTATTGTTTAAATCTGTATCTGATTTGCTAAGTAAATCATCTGTGCAAGTTCTGATATTGTAAGTCAATTTTGTATTAGGATTGCAGTTAAATAGCAGAACATATATATTATCCTATTGCTTAAATTAACACTGTAAATCATATTGCTGAATGTTTGTAACTGCTATTTTAGGTCTCATTGTAATATTTTAAATGCAGCTCTGAATGAAAGATTGGGTTTAAAGTAAATTGGCATGAGCTTTGCATAGCATATTTTAAATAGTTTTTGTTTTAACGCATATAATATTGACTCATATTCTAATGATTACAAATATGTACGTATCAACATGTTCATAGTTATTTACTAATAATAAAGATATTTTTACACATAATTCTAACCCATATTCTAAATATCTCAATTAAATATACCACCTTGATCTACATCCGTAAGATTGACCAGTTAATTTATATCACCAGCCTAATGTCACCATCCAAATTGTATTTTTATCATAGTCATCAGTGGACATCACTTATTTATTTAAATATTAAATGTGTAACAACTAATGTGAATATAAACTGAGTATTAATCGATGGTGGCGTGATAGCTGATAGACTTACAAATGTATTAATGCTTTTATTTTGTCATTGTCAATATATTGTTATTTCACTGTAATTAATAAGTATTAATTGTCAGTAGATCATGTCTTTTTAATTAGAGTTAAGAAATGTAAGGTTTTTAAAATTTTAATTTTTAACCATTGTATTTTAATATGAACAGCTTTGAAACAGTTAAAGATTAGTCAGACAGGAATCCTATGTTAGATCCACCCTTTTTAGACAGGTGTAGCAAGGTATAAAAGGTGTGACTATGTAGTCACTGATACAGCCTGATGAAACGGCATGTTTGCTGAGAAACGCGTTGCTGTTATTGCTTTTATTTGAAATAAACCTTTTATCTGAATCACCTTGCTACCTGTCATTCATTGCCCCGGTGCAATCCACATCTAACATCGGTGTCTCTCTTGGTTGAGACCGTTACTACTTTTATCCAGTGAGCGATTGTTGATCCGGACCGGATAGGTGAAGTGACCTGCAATTGGATATCCAGGGATCACGTGTACCAGCCTCTGTGCGTGTCCGTCGGGCGACTCTGAACAGTCCCGACCAGCTTCCACAGGCACAGTACGTGTGCCGCTGCCTCTGTGAGTATATCCTGCACACAGGGGGGGACTTCTGGCCCATTGTTTGACGATATTGCTTTATGCTTGGCGCCTCTCTTGTTTTCTCCTTTCTACAGCCGGGTATTCCTTTGGATTACTTCTGAGAGTGCAGCCTCAATTTCATACAGATCGAGTGTAGCCATCACTTAGTATTCGATACCGGCTCCTTCCAAGCACTAGCGCACCTCTGGGGATCATTCGATCATCCTATTTTTTTACCTGACAGAACTGTAGGCATATGGAACAACATTGGGGTGGGCTATCCTCTATGTCACTCACATAATGCATAGACAAATCCTTTATTTGAAATCAACAATGTTGCTCTTTTGATGTGTGGCCCTGTTTCTGCCCAGCTCACTGCCAGGTGATTTTAATAATGATAAGTAACCCCCATATTATTTCCATTCTGGGGGCTCTAGCAATTTTAAAGAGACCTTTATACCCCTCATCATCAAAATATATCATTATTGAAATATATTATTTAAGGGAGGTCCCACCATTCAAATCACAAGTTTCAGGTTATTAAAGCTATTAACGGATTGTCCTTGTATTAATGAATTCCTTGAACCAGCTGCAAGCCTTATTTTTTTAATGTTATGGCTCACAGATTGTTGTTTCTCTATACTAAAAAAATACAGGAATTAAAATAATGGATTAGCATAAAAAATAAACAACAAATTTTGTGAAAGACTATATAGGATGATTTTTTTTTGTGTGTGTGCGCATGTTTTATGTATGTTTAGATATACTTTTTTTTAGCTATACCTAATGTGTTTGGACAGGGGTAGGAACATGAATACATAGTCAAAGTGCATTATGCCACCCTCTGTGAAATCAGAATTTTGTCAAATTTGTATCGCCAGATATTTTATACCTACTTATTTAATCTTTTTATTTTTAATTATTTATTTAATTGAACAATATGGCCTAGATTATGAGGCCTATTTATCAAATGTCTGTCGGACCTGATCCTATTTATCAAATGTCTGTCGGACCTGATCCTATTTATCAAATGTCTGTCGGACCTGATCCTATTTATCAAATGTCTGTCGGACCTGATCCTATTTATCAAATGTCTGTCGGACCTGATCCTATTTATCAAATGTCTGTCGGACCTGATCCTATTTATCAAATGTCTGTCGGACCTGATGTGACAGTGCGGATCAGGTCTGACAGACATTGCTAAATACGGAGAGCAATACGCTCTCCGTATTCAGCATTGCACCAGCAGCTCACAAGAGCTGCTGGTGCAACGCCGCCCCCTGCAGACTTGCGGCCGCCAGCAGGGGGATGTCAATCAACCCGATCGTACTCGATTGGGTTGAATTGTGGCGATCTCTGTCTGCCTGCTCAGAGGTCTTTAGAAACACGGGCCCTCAAGCTCCATTCGGAGCTTGATAAATGGGTCTCTATGAGTGGTATGCAAAATAACTCTTTTACAAGCACAATATTTGCGCTCTACTCAGTATTACTAGCGCATGCAAATATGTGCTGGCATTACAAGTGAGCGCAATGTGAACACAACCTCACATTCACATTGCCTGGAAGATTTTTCCTCAGAAGAACACCACATTTCCTTAGGCTCCAATGTCAGCCTCGTTCTGATCCTGTGAGACACGGGAAAGATCCTAGCACAGCACAGTGGATAAGTCACGCAGCGTTGGGCAGCAAATAAAAAATATATATGTATATGAATATGTCGAAATATGAACACATAAATATACAGTATATGTATATAAGCATATACATATATATTTATAGGGATCACACAGTCCCCATAGATTTCAATGTAAAGGCAGTTTTTAGTGCCGTTTTTTTCAAACACCCCACATCTCCTTACTTTAACCTCTTATAACTGCTTTGTGCAGTTATTTAAAAAAAAAAAAAAAAGCTCAGATTTTTAAATTTAATAAAGAAACTGTCCACTTTATTTGGAGGGGGCAATTGGGGGAGATTTTTTAGCTAATTGCGCTTAGCACAAAGTGCTATCATGAGCTTGCAGTAGCATTAACTAGCCACTCATAATGGCTGGTTATTTAACGTCACCCATAAACGGGCAAATTAGCCCCTTTTTTGCATTTCATATAGTGCTATTTAACATAATATGACATTTATGAAAATGAGTTATTTTGTTTAAAAATGCTAATTAAAAAAGTTATAATTAGTGAGAATACCTCACAAAATAAAAAAAGTTTTCATTTCAATGTAAATGAATTGAGTTCCAAACAGCTAAAAACCAACTTTAGCACAGGGGTGTAAAAGGTTCCAGCGCTGAAAGGGTTAAAACTGCAATAACCATACATACTTAAAGGGACATCAAATGATCAAAACATAGTTAACCTTCCTCTAGAATTTTTGTTGTTAACGTTAGTTTTTTTTTGTTGTTTTCCTTTAAGTTTTCAAATTGTATTTAAATAAAATTGTCATCTGATACAATAAGTCAGGAAATAAATGGCTAGATTACGAGTTTTGTCGGTAAAGCCGTGCGGTGCTAACGAGCAGTTTTCAGTCACCGCTCACCTACAGTAACGCTGGTATTACAGGTTTTTTCAAACCCAGCGTTAGCCGCAGAAAAGTGAGCGGAGAGCAAAATTTAGCTCCACATCTCACCTCAATACCAGCGCTGCTTACGTTAGCGGTGAGCTGGTAAAACGTGCTCATGCACGATTTCCCCATAGGAATCAATGGGGCAGAGCCGGCTGAAAAAAAACCTAACACCTGCAAAAAAGCAGAGTTCAGCTCCTAACCCAGCCCACTTGATTCCTATGGGGAAATACATTTTATGTCTACACCTAACACCCTAACATGAACCCTAAGTCTAAACACCCCTAATCCTACATTTATTAACCCCTAGTCTGCCGCCCTCGACATCGCAGACACCTACATTATATTTTTAACCCATAATCTGCTGCTCCGGACACCGCTGCCACCTACATTATACCTATGAACCCCTAATCTGCTGCCCATAACATCGCCGGCACCTACATTATATTTATTAACCCCTACTCTGCCGCCCCAACGTCGCCGCCACTATAATAAAGTTATTAACCCCTAAACCTAAGTCTAACCCTAACACCCCATAACTTAAATATAATTTAAATAAATCTAAATAAAATTACTACAATTAACTAAATTATTCCTATTTAAAACTAAATACTTACCTGTAAAATAAACCCTAAGCTAGCTACAATATAACCAATAGTTAAATTGTATCTATCTTAGGGTTTATTTTTATTTTACAGGCAACTTTGTATTTATTTTAACTAGGTAGAATAGTTATTAAATAGTTATTAGCTATTTAATAACTACCTAGTTAAAATAAATACAAAGTTACCTGTAAAATAAAACCTAACCTAAGTTACAATTACACCTAACACTACACTATAATTAAATCAATTACCTAAATTAAATTAAATTAATTACAATTCAATAAAATTAACTAAAGTACAAAAACAAACACTAAATTACAGAAAATAATAAAATAATTACAAGTTTTTTAAACTAATTACACCAAATCTAATCCCCCTAATAAAATAAAAAAGCCCCCCAAAATAATAAAAAGCCCTACCCTATACTAAATTACAAATAGCCCTTAAAAGGGCCTCTTGCGGGGCATTACCCCAAAGTTATCAGCTCTTTTATCTGTAAAAAAAGTACAATACCCCCTCCAACATTACAACCCACAACCCACACACCTAACCCTACTCTAAAACCCACCCAATACACCCTTAATAAAACCTAACACTAACCCCTTGAAGATCACCCTACCTTGAGAAGTCTTCACCCAACCGGGCCAAAGTCCTCAACAAAGCCGGGCGAAGTGGCCCTCCAGACGGGCAGAAGTCTTCATCCAGACAGCATCTTCTATCTTCATCCGGCGCGGAGCGGGTCCATCTTCAAGACATACGACGCGGAGCATCCTCTTCGTCCAACGGCTTCTGGAACAATGACGGGTCCTTTAAATGATGTCATCCAAGATGGCGTCCCTTGAATTCCGATTGGCTGATAGAATTCTATCAGCCAATCGGAATTAAGGTAGAAAAAATCCTATTGCCTGATTGGAACAGCCAATAGGATTGAGCTCGCATTCTATTGGCTGATTGAATTCCTATTGGCAATCAGCCAATAGGATTTTTTCTACCTTGATTCCAATTGGCTGATAGAATTCTATCAGCCAATCGGAATTCAAGGGACGCCATCTTTGATGACATCATTTAAAGGACTCGTCATTTTTCCAGAAGCCGTCGGATGAAGAGGATGCTCCGCGTCGGATGTCTTGAAGATGGACCTGCTCCACGCTGGATGGATGAAGATAGAAGATGCCATCTGGATGAAGACTTCTGCCCGTCTGGAGGACCTCTTCTGCCTGGCTTCGAAGAAGACTTCTGCCCGTCTGGAGGACCACTTCGCCCGGCTTCGTTGAGGACTTCAGCCTGGTTGGGTGAAGACTTCTCAAGGTAGGGTGATCTTTAAGGGATTAGTGTTAGGTTTTATTAGGGGGGTAAGGGGGGATTGGGTGGGTTTTAGAGTAGGGTTGTGTGTGTGGGTGGTGGGTTGTAATGTTGGGGGGTATTGTACTTTTTTTTTACAGGGAAAAGAGCTGATTACTTTGGAGCAATGCCCCGCAAATGGCCATTTTAAGGGCTATTTGTTATTTAGTATAGGGTAGGGCTTTTTATTATTTTCGGGGGCTTTTTATTTTATTAGGGGGATTAGATTAGGTGTAATTAGTTTAAAAAACTTGTAATTATTTTATTATTTTCTGTAATTTAGTGTTTGTTTTTTTTGTACTTTAGTTAATTTTATTTAATTGTAATTAATTTAATTTAATTTAGGTAATTGATTTAATTATAGTGTAGTGATAGGTGTAATTGTAACTTAGGTTAGGTTTTATTTTACAGGTAAATTTGTCTTTATTTTAACTAGGTAGTTATTAAATAGTTAATAACTATTTAATGACTATTCTACCTAGTTAAAATAAATACAAAGCCTGTAAAATAAAAATAAAACCTAAGCTAGATACAATCACCTAAATTTAGAGTTTTGCATTAGAAGGGGTGCGTTAGCTACCCGTGTTTTTTTCCCCCCGCACCTTTTAAATAACGCTGGTATTGAGAGTTCTCTGAGGGGCTGCGTTTGGCTCCAAAAAGGGAACGTAGAGCATAATTTACCGCCACTTCAACTCTCAATACCAGAGTTGCTTACGGACGCGGCCAGCTTCAAAAACGTGCTCATGCACGATTCCCCCATAGGAAACAATGGGGCAGTTTGAGCTGACAAAAAACCTAACACCTGCAAAAAAGCAGCGTTCAGCTCCAAACGCAGCCCCATTGTTTCCTATGGGGAAACACTTCCTAAGTCTGCACCTAACACCCTAACATGAACCCCGAGTCTAAACACCCCTAATCTTACACTTATTAACCTCTAATCTGCCGCCCCTGCTATCGCTGACCCCTGCATTACACTTTTAACCCCTAATCTGCCGCTCCGGACACCACCGGAACCTGCATTATCCCTATGTACCCCTAATCTGCTGCCCCTAACATCGCCAAAACCTATATTATATTTATTAACCCCTAATCTGCCCCCCCTCAACGTCACCGCTACCTACCTACACTTATTAACCCCTAATCTGCCGACCGGACCTCGCCGCCACTATAATAAATGTATTAACCCCTAAACCGCCTCACTCCCGCCTCAAAAACCCTATAATAAATAGTATTAACCCCTAATCTGCCCTCCCTAACATCGCTGACACCTAACTTCAAGTATTAACCCCTAATCTGCCGACCGGACCTCACCGCTACTATAATAAATGTATGAACCCCTAAAGCTAAGTCTAACCCTATCCCTAACACCCCCCTAAATTAAATATAATTTAAATCTAACGAAATAAAATAAATCTTATTAAAAAAATGATTCCTATTTAAAGCTAAATACTTACCTGTAAAATAAACCCTAATATAGCTACAATATAAATAACAATTACATTGTAGCTATTTTAGGATTTATTTTTATTTTACAGGCATCTTTGTATTTATTTTAACTAGGTACAATAGCTATTAAATCGTTAATTACTATTTAATAGCTACCTAGTTAAAATAATTACAAAATTACCTGTAAAATAAATCCTAACCTAAGTTACAATTAAACCTAACACTACACTAACAATAAATTAATTAAATAAACTACCTACAATTACCTACAATTATCTACAATTAAATCAACTAAACTAAATTACAAAAAAAACAAACACTAAATTACAAAAAAAACAAACACTAAATTACAAAAAATAAAAAAAGATTACAAGAATTTTAAACTAATTACACCTACTCTAAGCCCCCTAAAAAAATAACAAAGCCCCCCAAAATAAAAAAATGCCCTACCCTAATCTAAAAAAAGTTTACAGCTCTTTTACCTTACCAGCCCTTAAAAGGTACTTTTGCGGGGCATGCCCCAAAGAATTCAGCTCTTTTGCCTGTAAAAAAGACATACAATAACCCCCCCCAACATTACAACCCACCACCCACATACCCCTAATCTAACCCAAACCCCCCTTAAAAAACCTAACACTAAGCCCCTGAAAATCTCCCTACCTTATCTTCACCATGCCGGGTATCACCGATCCGTCCATAAGAGGCTCCGAAGTCTTCATCCTATCTGGCAAGAAGAGGTCCAGAAGAGGCTCCGAAGTCTTCATCCTATCCGGCAAGAAGAGGACATCCGGACCGGCAAACATCTTCATCCAAGTGGCATCTTCTATCTTCATCCATCCGACGAGGAGCGGTTCCATCTTCAAGACCTCCGGTGCGGAACATTCTCTTCTCCTGACGACTAGACGACGAATGAAGGTTCCTTTAAGGGATGTCATCCAAGATGGCGTCCCTCGAATTCCGATTGGCTGATAGGATTCTATCAGCCAATCGGAATTAAGGTAGGAAAAATCTGATTTGCTGATTGAATCAGCCAATCAGATTCAAGTTCAATCCAATTGGCTGATCCAATCTTCCAATCAGATTGAGCTTGCATTCTATTGGCTGTTCCGATCAGCCAATAGAATGCAAGATCAATCTGATTGGCTGATTGGATCAGCCAATCGGATTGAACTTGAATCTGATTGGCTGATTCAATCAGCCAATCAGATTTTTCCTACCTTAATTCCGATTGGCTGATAGAATCCTATCAGTCAATCGGAATTCGAGGGACGCCATCTTGGATGACGTCATTTAAAGGAACCATCATTTGTCATCTAGTCGTCGGTGAAGAAGGATGTTCCGCGCCAGAGGTCTTGAAGATGGAGCCGCTCCTTGTCGGATGGATGAAGATAGAAGATGCTGCTTGGATGAAGATGTCTGCCGGTCCGGATGTCCTCTTCTTGCCGGATAGGATGAAGACTTCGGAGCCTCTTCTGGACCTCTTCTTGCCGGATAGGATGAAGACTTCGGAGCCTCTTCTGGACCTCTTCTTGCCGGATAGGATGAAGACTTCGGAGCCTCTTCTGGACGGATCAGTGATACCCGGCGTGGTGAAGATAAGGTAGGGAGATCTTCAGGGGCTTAGTGTTAGGTTTTTTAAGGGGGGTTTGGGTTAGATTAGGGGTATGTGGGTGGTGGGTTGTAATGTTGGGGGGGTATTGTATGTTTTTTTACAGGCTAAAGAGCTGAATTCTTTGGGGCATGCCCCGCAAAAGGCCCTTTTAAGGGCTGGTAAGGTAAAAGAGCTGTAAACTTTTAATTTTAGATTAGGGTAGGGAATTTTTTTTATTTTGGGGGGCTGTGTTATTTTTTTAGGGGGCTTAGAGTAGGTGTAATTAGTTTAAAATTCTTGTAATCTTTTTTTATTTTTTGTAATTTACTGTTTGTTTGTTTTTGTAATTTAGTGGGTTTTTTTTGTAATTTAGTTTAGTTGATTTAATTGTAGATAATTGTAGGTAATTGTAGGTAGTTTATTTAATTAATTTATTGATAGTGTAGTGTTAGGTTTAATTGTAACTTAGGTTAGGATTTATTTTACAGGTAATTTTGTAATTATTTTAACTAGGTAGCTATTAAATAGTTATTAACTATTTAATAGCTATTGTACCTAGTTAAAATAAATACAAAGATGCCTGTAAAATAAATATAAATCCTAAAATAGCTACAATGTAATTATTATTTATATTGTAGCTATATTAGGGTTTATTTTACAGGTAAGTATTTAGCTTTAAATAGGAATAATTTATTTAATAAGATTTATTTTATTTTGTTAGATTTAAATTATATTTAACTTAGGGGGGTGTTAGGGTTAGACTTAGCTTTAGGGGTTAATACATTTATTATAGTAGCGGCGAGGTCCGGTCGGAAGATTAGGGGTTAATACTTGAAGTTAGGTGTTGGCAATGTTAGGGAGGGCAGATTAGGGGTTAATACTATTTATTATAGGGTTCTTGAGGCGGGAGTGAGGCGGTTTAGGGGTTAATACATTTATTATAGTGGTGGCGAGGTCCGGTCTTTTATGTTAATAAGTGTAGGTAGGTAGCGGCGACGTTGGGGGGGGGCAGATTAGGGGGTAATAAATATAATATAGGGGTTGGCGATGTTAGGGGCTCTTAACTACTGACTTTTTTCTGCGGCTGGAGTCTTGTCGTTAGATTACTAACGCTCACTTCAGCCAAGACTCTAAATACCGGCGTTAGCAAGATCCCATTGAAAAGATAGGATACGCAATTGACGTAAGGGGATCTGCGGTATGGAAAAGTCGCGGCTGGAAAGTGAGGGTTAGACCCTTTCTTGACTGACTCTAAATACCAGCGGGCGGCCAAAACCAGCGTTAGGACCCCCTAACGCTGGTTTGGACGGCTAACGCAGAACTCTAAATCTAGGCAATTGTAACTATTAGTTATATTGTAGCTAGCTTAGGGTTTATTTTACAGGTAAGTATTTAGTTTTAAATAGGAATTATTTAGTTAATTGTAGTAATTTTATTTAGATTCATTTAAATAATATTTAAGTTAGGGGGGTGTTAGGGTTAGACTTAGGTTTAGGGGTTAATAAATTTAATATAGTGGCGGCGACGTTGTGGGCGGCAGATTAGGGGTTAATAAATTAAGGTAGGTGTCGGCGATGTTAGGGACGGCAGATTAGGGGTTAATAATATTTAACTAGTGTTTGCGAGGCGGGAGTGCGGCGGTTTAGGGATTAATACATTTATTAAAGTGGCGGCGATGTCCGGTTCGGCAGATTAGGGGTTAAAAATGTTAGTTTAGTGTTTGTGATGTGGGGGGCCTCTGTTTAGGGGTTAATAGGTAGTTTATGGGTGTTAGTGTACTTTTTAGCACTTTCTTTAAGAGTTTTATGCTATGGCGTTAGCCCATAAAACGCTTAACTACTGACTTTCAAATGCGATAGGAGTCTTGGCAGGAGAGGGTCTACCGCTCACTTTTAGGAAGATTCGTAATACCGGCGTTAGGAAAATCCCATTGAAAAAATAGGAAACGCAATTGGCGTAAGTGGATTTGCGGTATTTTCGAGTCGCGCCAAAAAAGTGAGCGGTACACATGTACCTGCAAGACTCGTAATACCAGCGGGCATTAAAAAGCAGCGTTGGGACCTCTCAACGCTGCTTTTTAAGTCTAACGCAAGACTCGAGGGACTCACAGGTCCAGAACATAAATAATTAGTAGTAACAGTTTTAAATAAGGTATTTAACATATGTTATTCACATTCATAATAACTTCAATGAGATCTGACATGTGTGGGGGGGGGGGGGCATGGAGTGGGATAGGAGAGGGATAGGAAAGGTATGGAGGGGAAAAAAGACAAACACTGGCATTTAAAAGGCTCGGTTTCAGTCTGTAGTCGTGGCATTAGGCATCCATATAGTATCAAATCTTTTTCCCCAGTCTGCCCAAATGAGTTTGAAAAAGGTCTGATTTGTTTAATGAGTAGAACATTTTTTTTCCCATTAAATAGATGTATGCCATAGAGTTGAGGATCATGGGCCAGCTTGGAGGGGATACTTTTTACAGTATTTGGCTATGGCCGCTTTGACCATGATAAAAAGAGAGATGCATACGGCTAGATTTGGAGTTTTGTCGGTAACGACCCGAAAAACTAACGCCGGCTTTTTTCTGGCCGCACCATAAAAATAACTCTGGTATTGAGAGTCCAAAGAATGGCTGCGTTAGGCTCCAAAAAAGGAGCGTAGAGCATTTTTAACGCAGCTTCAACTCTCGATACCAGAGTTGCTTACGCAAGCGGCCAGCCTCAAAAACGTGCTCGTGCACGATTCCCCCATAGGAAACAATGGAGCTGTTTGAGGTGAAAAAAAAACAAACACCTGCAAAAAAGCTGCGTTCAGCTCCTAACGCAGCCCCATTGTTTGCTATGCGGTAACCCTTCCTACGTCTGCACTTAACACTCTAACATGTACCCCGAGTCTAAACACCCCTAACCTTACACTTATTAACCCCTATTCTGCCGCCCCCGCTATCGCTGACCCCTGCATATTATTATTAACCCCTAATCTGCCGCTCCGTAAACCGCCGCTACTTACATTATCCTTATGTACCCCTAATCTGCTGCCCCTAACACCGCCGACCCCTATATTATATTTATTAACCCCTAATCTGCCCCCCACAACGTCGTCTCCACCTGCCTACACTTATTAACCCCTAATCTGCCGAGCGGAACTGAGCGCTACTATAATAAAGTTATTAACCCCTAATCCGCCTCACTAACCCTATAATAAATAGTATTAACCCCTAATCTGCCCTCCCTAACATCGCCGACACCTAACTTCAATTATTAACCCCTAATCTGCCGACCGGAGCTCACTGCTATTCTAATAAATGTATTAACCCCTAAAGCTAAGTCTAACCCTAACACTAACACCCCCCTAACTTAAATATAATTTTAATCTAACGAAATAAATTAACTCTTATTAAATAAATTATTCCTATTTAAAGCTAAATACTTACCTGTAAAATAAACCCTAATATAGCTACAATATAAATTATAATTACATTGTAGCTATTTTAGGATTAATATTTATTTTACAGGCAACTTTGTAATTATTTTAACCAGGTACAATAGCTATTAAATAGTTAAGAACTATTTAATAGTTACCTAGTTAAAATAATTACAAAATTACCTGTAAAATAAATCCTAACCTAAGTTACAATTAAACCTAACACTATACTATCATTAAATTAATTAAATAAAATACCTACAATTACCTACAATTAAACCTAACACTACACTATCAATACATTAATTAAATACAATACCTACAAAAAAATACATTTAAATAAACTAACTAAAGTACAAAAAATAAAAAAGAACTAAGTTACAAAAAATAAAAAAAATATTTACAAACATAAGAAAAATATTACAACAATTTTAAACTAATTACACCTACTCTAAGCCCCCTAATAAAATAACAAAGACCCCCAAAATAAAAAATGCCCTACCCTATTCTAAATTACTAAAGTTAAAAGCTCTTTTACCTTACCAGCCCTGAACAGGGCCCTTTGCGGGGCATGCCCCAAAAAGTTCAGCTCTTTTTCCTGTAAAAAAAAACATACAATACCCCCCCCCCAACATTACAACCCACCACCCACATACCCCTAATCTAACCCAAACCCCCCTTAAATAAACCTAACACTAAGCCCCTGAAGATCATCCTACCTTGTCTTCACCTCACCAGGTATCACCGATCCGTCCTGGCTCCAAAATCTTCATCCAACCCAAGCGGGGGTTGGCGATCCATCATCCGATGGCTGAAGAGGTCCAGAAGAGGCTCCAAAGTCTTCATCCTATCCGGGAAGAAGAGGCGATCCGGACCGGCAACCATCTTGATCCAAGCGGCATCTTCTATCTTCATCCGATGACGACCGGCTCCATCCTGAAGACCTCCACCGCGGACCCATCTTCCTCCGGCGACGTCCAACTGAAGAATGACGGTTCCTTTAAGGGACGTCATCCAAAATGGCGTCCCTCGAATTCCGATTGGCTGATAGGATTCTATCAGCCAATCGGAATTAAGGTAGGAAAATTCTGATTGGCTGATGGAATCAGCCAATCAGAATCAAGTTCAATCCGATTGGCTGATCCAATCAGCCAATCAGATTGAGCTCGCATTCTATTGGCTATATTAGGATTTATTTTACAGGTAAGTATTTAGCTTTAAATCGGAATAATTTATTTAATAAGAGTTAATTTATTTTGTTAGAATAAAATTATATTTAAGTTAGGGGGGTGTTAGTGTTAGGGTTAGACTTAGCTTTAGGGGTTAATCCATTTATTAGAATAGCGGTGAGCTCCGGTCGGCAGATTAGGGGTTAATAATTGAAGTTAGGTGTCGGCGATGTTAGGGAGGGCAGATTAGGGGTTAATACTATTTATTATAGGGTTAGTGAGGCGGATTAGGGGTTAATAACTTTATTATAGTAGCGCTCAGGTCCGCTCGGCAGATTAGGGGTTAATAAATGTAGGCAGGTGGAGGCGACGTTGTGGGGGGCAGGTTAGGGGTTAATAAATATAATATAGGGGTCGGCGGTGTTAGGGGCAGCAGATTAGGGGTACATAGCTATAATGTAGGTGGCGGCGCTTTGCGGTCGGCAGATTAGGGGTTAATAAGTGTAGGCAGATGGAGGCGACGTTGAGGGGGGCAGATTAGGGGTTAATAAATATAATACAGGGGTCGGCGGTGTTAGGGGGAGCAGATTAGGGGGTACATAAGGATAACGTAGGTGGCGGTCGGCAGATTAGGGGTTAAAAAAAATTATTCGAGTGTCGGCGATGTGGGGGGACCTCGGTTTAGGGGTACATAGGTAGTTTATGGGTGTTAGTGTACTTTAGAGTACAGTAGTTAAGAGCTTTAGAAACCGGCGTTAGCCCAGAAAGCTCTTAACTACTGACTTTTTTCCTGCGGCTGGAGTTTTGTCGTTAGATGTCTAACGCTCACTTCAGAAACGACTCTAAATACCGGAGTTAGAAAGATCCCATTGAAAAGATAGGATACGCAATTGACGTAAGGGGATCTGCGGTATGGAAAAGTCGCGGCTGAAAAGTGAGCGTTAGACCCTATTTTGAGTGACTCTAAATACCGGCGGTAGCCTAAAACCAGCGTTAGGAGCCTCTAACGCTGGTTTTCACGGCTACCGCCAAACTCCAAATCTAGGTCATAGGTAGGAGTGATATGTAGGGAGAGTGTGAGTCCCGATATGGAGGAGGGCAGTAGCCAGGGGTTCTGGGTAAAGGTATACCCATTCTGGACAGTGTTTGGAAGCATGTATTCCATAAGGGTCTAAGTTTGGGACACTCCCACCAAATGTGTATGGAGTCCCCAATGTGTCCGCAATTACGCCAACACATGGGGGAAGTAGTACTGTACATTTTGTATAGTCTTGTAGGGATGTAATACCAGTGTGTAAGCAATTTGTTATAGGTCTCGAACAATGTAACACAATGTATGGCTTTTTTTAGTCAGAGTTAAAGTACCCTGCCACGTTTGCAAGGGGACAGTTATGTTTAGATAGGTTTCCCATTTTTGTAAGTGAGATGGTTTATCCTCGTGGTTTATATTTCCTATAAGAGAATAGTGTAGGGATAAGGGCCTACGTAGTCTCTTACTCTGGCTCCAAATGGTTTACCAAAGTGTGCAAGGGCTAGACAGCTCGGTTTTGAAGCCCCAGCTAACTAGGAAGCTTTTCAGTCTAGTGTATTCAAAGATCATGTATTGCGGTACTGGGGTGTCATCTCTAATCTCATCTAGTATTCGAAAAAGAGTTTGTGGGGGGGGGGTGACCAAAGGTCTGAGACAGTTTGTACCCCCAGTTGTGTCCAATTATGGGCGTGAGACTCTGGAAAGCCTGCGAGTAGGCCTGCAAGGGAGGTGATCGTTGAGGGGTGCAGGGCTATATGGGGATAATGTCTGAATTTATCCCACATCACGAGGCATTCCCGGATTATTGGGTTAGTGATATCTAGAGTTCTGCGGCAATGAGGGGGGGTCCAAATTAGGTCTGGTAAGTAGATGTGTTGGGAGAGGGATGCTTGCTCAATAACTTTCCATTTACTAGGTAATTTTACTGCTTCCCATTGTGAAACATGCGTAAGCATGGCCCCCTCATAATAACGAACTATAGATGGTGAAGCTAGACCGCCCCAGTGTATGGGATTTTGCAAGATTGTATGTGCCACTCTTGGGGATTTGTGTTGCTAAATATATTTGGTAAACTCGCTTTGGAACTGATGGAGTAAATGTCTGGGGATTCTAATTGGGAAGTGACTAATGGAACAATGGGAGGGCAAACAGCGCCTGAGACTATGTACCGGCTACACTATTAAGAAGACCCCCTACTCGGTCTGGAAGAGATAGCAGTGAAAGATAAATAGGAGCGCCTATGGCTTAGGTACAATCAGGAATCACACTCTGAGTTGGAAATATACTTAAAATAATTTATTATAACATCCAAACATGAAAACAGAAATATGGAAATAAAACTTATATAAAATCATGAAATAGGTACAACCTTTAAAGGGACAAAATACTGAAATCCTTATAAAAAGGATACTACTTAAATGAATCAATTTTTCTTATGATTTATGTGAATATGTGGAGGGGATTGTATCCTCCAAATGAGCAAGGTTATTAAACCAAACACTGGGCTTTCACAACAATTAGTCAATATAGGTTCACAACATATATTACATTTATGCGTGACAAAAATAATAACAATCGGTGGTTCAGAATTATATATTGAAAATCTATGATCAAAACTGTGATAATTGTGGTAAAATATGTGTTAAAAAAAGAAGGTCAATAAAAAGTCCAAAAATTCCAAAATTCTAAAAATTCAAAAAATCTTAGAAGAAAGTGCAAAAAATATTTTTATGGGACAAAACCGGTTTGTCAAAAATAAAGTGAATAAAATGACAAAGTGATGTGCATAAGAATGAACAATGTAATGTGCGTTAAAAGGTGGTAGTGGTGTCGCTATAATGATAGTGATACTAATCTGATCTACTATCATCCACAATACATAATGATAATTGACTCAAATAAAAACAATGATAATTGACTCAAATAGAAACAATTTGATAGCAATAGATAAGTACCAAATGTTGAACTTTACAGAATAACTAATGCAATATTATTACATAAAAACATAAAAAATATAAAAAATATAAAAAATATGAAAAACTTAATAACAATTACTAAAAAATGTCCAGTTTAATAGTCCAATATTGATGGTCCACACTGGTGGGGGACTGGAAGGAAAAAGCAATAATATCCTTAAAAAACTGTCCTGACCCAGAATCCTAGTTTTTGCTGGATGGACCTGAAATTAAAAACAGAAAGATACCTCACATAAAGGGCCTCTTGGGTGAAGTCTAATGGTCATCAAACTTACCCCAAAAGCCAAAAGTCCTGGTACTGATGTAGCCTCACAAACCTCTACGCGTTTCGGCCCTACAGCGGGGCCTTTTTCAAGATAATATGAGGCTATGGTTAACTGAACTTATATATCAAATATGGGGGAGTATCTAGGTCAAATTGCGCCAAATATTGATTACCGGCGGGAAAAATTGCCGCCAAAATGCTGTCCGCGTCATTACCCTGCTAAACCGGATATCCGCTTTGCCGTATACTACCGGTTGCGTCACTTCCGGCAGCTCCGGCCGACTTCCGGTTTAGGTATTTCCGGCGGACGCGCTGCCATCTTGGTAATTGGCAGAAATACTTTATAAAGATACTTTATAGCCACAAAGATGCTTTTAGGTTAACCGGCTAAAGAAAAAAAGAGGGGAATATGGAGAATATTTCTATGTTATTATTAAAGGAATGGAGCTAGATTTTAGGCTCATGGATACCAGGATATACAAGTTGACAAACGGTATATTTGGTGATAACATATGAAAAACATACATGATATTGAACTCAAATGATTACCATAAATGGAATGTATATAGCAATCTCTAAAAAACAGTAAAATTGAAAACATATAGTGAAGATTCTGTCTAGGATTCTAAAACTAGGATTCTGGGTCAGGACAGTTTTTTAAGGATATTATTGCTTTTTCCTTCCAGTCCCCCACCAGTGTGGACCATCAATATTGGACTATTAAACTGGACATTTTTTAGTAATTGTTATTAAGTTTTTTATATTTTTTATATTTTTTATATTTTTTATGTTTTTATGTAATAATATTGCATTAGTTATTCTGTAAAGTTCAACATTGGGTACTTATCTATTGCTATCAAATTGTTTCTATTTGAGTCAATTATCCTTGTTTTTATTTGAGTCAATTATCATTATGTATTGTGGATGATAGTAGATCAGATTAGTATCACTATCATTATAGCGACACCACTACCACCTTTTAACGCACATTACATTGTTCATTCTTATGCACATCACTTTGTCATTTTATTCACTTTATTTTTGACAAACCGGTTTTGTCCCATAAAAATATTTTTTGCACTTTCTTCTAAGATTTTTTGAATTTTTAGAATTTTGGAATTTTTGGACTTTTTATTGACCTTTTTTTAACACATATTTTACCACAATTATCACAGTTTTGATCATAGATTTTCAATATATAATTTTGAACCACCGATTGTTATTATTTTTGTCACGCATAAATGTAATATATGTTGTGAACCTATATTGACTAATTGTTGTGAAAGCCCAGTGTTTGGTTTAATAACCTTGCTCATTTGGAGGATACAATCCCCTCCACATATTCACGTAAATCATAAGAAAAATTGATTCATTTAAGTAGTATCCTTTTTATAAGGATTTCAGTATTTTGTCCCTTTAAAGGTTGTACCTATTTCATGATTTTATATAAGTTTTATTTCCATATTTCTGTTTTCATGTTTGGATGTTATAATAAATTATTTTAAGTATATTTCCAACTCAGAGTGTGATTCCTGATTGTACCTAAGCCATAGGCGCTCCTATTTATCTTTCACTGGATTCTAATTGGGAGGCATCTAAAAAGGTAGGTAATTTTAGATAGGAAAGATATTTTGAGGGCTGTTATTCGTCCTATCCAGGATATGTGTGTGTAGTTCCATCGATCTTTTAAGGTTCGCAACTCAGATAAGAGAGGGAGATAATTGTCTTTAATTATCTGGGCTATGTTGTTCAAGAGTTTAACTCCAAGATGTGTAACATGACTATCAACCGAGGTGACCTGATGTTGAGTTTGAAGGAGCTGGATTTGGCTCTGGGAGATACTTCTGCTGCATAATTTTCTCTCCTCGATGCTTGCCAGGGCAATAGAACTGTGGCACAATTTGCCATCGAGTTTCGCACCTTGGCACTAGAGACCAGTTGGGATTGCAGTGCCCTCAAGGCAGCCTTTAGGAGGGGTCAGCATTAACGCCTCAAAGATGAACTAACTTATCGTGATATTCCCTCTTCTTTGGATGACTTTATAACACTTTGCATCAGTCTAGACTCTCACTTCCAGGAGAGACTAACAGAGAGAGACAGAACTCGGAGAATCCTTCCCTCCCGTCCTTCTGTTTGTCCGGTTTCTGCAGTATCCTCTACACTTTCAACTTCTCCAGCCACCTCAGTAGAGGAACCCATGGATCTTTCCTCCTTCATACCCTCAGAGTCTTAAAGACAGAGAAGATGGAGATTGAAACTATGCTTTAATTGCGGTTCTAACTCCCACCAACTAAAGAACTGAGACATTCATCTGGGAAAAGCCAATGCTTAGGGGATAACACTGGGGTACCTCTAAGCATGAACTCTACTAAATCCCCTCATTCCTCTCAGATTCTGGTACCTGTTACCCTCACCTTCCTTCAGAATATTTTCCACACTCAAGCCTTCATTGATTCAGGGGCAGTAGGAAACTTTCTGGATCGCCGTTTTATGATTCAAGCAGCCTGTCATCCTTGGTCTCCCTTGGCTTCAGATGCAAAATCCACAGTACGACTGGGCTGAAGGACAACTGGCCTCCTGGGGTACCTCCTGTTTCCACTCCTGTTTCCACTCTTCTGCTCTCCATCCCCATAGCCAGTATACAGACTCCTCCAAATCTTCCCTCAGTATATGCGGACTTCGCAGATGTGTTTGAGAAAAAATCAGCTGACGTGCTGCCACCCCACCGTCCTTATGACTGCAAGATCGACCTCTTTCCTGGAGCCCCACATCCTAAAGGGAGGACTTATCCACTCTCCAAAGCTAAAACCAAATTCATGAAGGAGTACATCCAAGAGAACCTAGCTAAAGGTTTAATTTGCCCTTACTCCTCTCCTGCTGGGACAGGCTTCTTTTTCGTCAGTAAAAAGGTGGGCTCAGACCCTGCATTGACTACAGGGCCTTGAACAACATATCAAGAATCGCTTTCCCATTCCTTTGTTCACCGAACTGTATGACTCACTCCAGGATGCTTGCTTCTTTACCAAGCTGGACTTACGTAGGGCATACAATCTGATTAATATCTTCCCAGGCCACAAATGGAAAACCATCTTCAACAAAAGTTCTGGGCATTACAAATACCTTGTAATGCCCTTTGGGTTGTTTAATGCCCCTGCAGTCTTCCAGGCATTTGTCAATGATGTCTTCCATGACCTCCTCAACAGCACTGTCATCGTCTATCTGGATGACATCCTTGTTTTCTCTTCCACTTTGGAGGAGCATCATAAAGACGTGAGACAGGTACTTCTACATCTCAGAGATAATTCTTTGGTAGCCAAGCTAGAAAAATGTGAGTTTGAGCAGGTTCAGATCCAATTCCTTGGTTATGTCATCTCAAAGTAGGGTTTTGCCATGGATCCTGCTAAACTCACCACATTTCTAGAATGGCCTCAACCTACTTCATTAAAGGAATTACAGAGGTTCTTGGGGTTCTCCAATTATTAACACAAGTTTATAAAGAACTTTTCTCAAACAGTCGCTCCACTTACTGAATTAACAACACAGAACAAAGACTGTAAACATTTGCCTGCTGAAGCCATTAATGCCTTCTCTCATCTGAATAATGCTTTTGGTTCTGCTCCTATGCTCAGACATCCTGATCCTGACCTACATTTCACTTTAGAGGTTGATGCCTCTGAGATAGGGGCTGGAACAGTTCTAACTCAAGGTGATCCTTTGACTTCCAAGTCACACCCTGTAGCCTTTTTTTCTAAATGCTTTACTCCTGCAGAGAGGAATTACGATGTGGGTAATCACAAACTCTTAGCCATTAAGATGGCTTTGACTGAATGGGGTCGTTGGTTAGAGGGCACTGTCAATCCCATTCAGATTCCCACCGATCACAAGAATCTGACCTGTCGACTCAATCCTCGACAGGCCAGGTGGGCCTTGTTCTTTTCCTGTTTTAACTTTGTTGTCTCTTATCTTCCTGGGACCAAGAACAAGAAGGCGGATGCCATTTCCTGTCAGTTCCCTCATTAAAGTGATTCCTCTCCTATTGAACACATCATACCTCCTGTGTGGTTGCTCAACTAAATACCACCCTTCTGCAAAGACTGCAATGTGCCCAGTCCAGTAAACTTCCTGGAGCTCCCGTGGCCTCCGATATCCTCTTTGTGCCTCTAAACCTATCCTGGGCTTATAATAGTAAACTCTCAGGACTTTTAAGCGTCTTTCCCAACATGTATGGTGGCCTACTATGAAGTCTGATGCTCAAGATTATGTGAAGGCCTACACAACTTGTGCTGCCAACAAAACTCCCCGATCCTTGCCTCCTGGCTCAAGATTATGTGAAAGCCTACACAACTTGTGCTGCCCACAAAACTCCCCGATCCTTGCCTCCTGGCTTGCTCCAACCATTGTCCATTCCCAAAAAATCTTGGACACACATAATTGTGGACTTCATTGTGGACCTTCCACCTTCTGACCACCATACAGTTATCTGGGTTGTGTTGGATCAGTTCTCCAGACTGGCCCATTTTGTACCCTTAACGAAACTGCCATTGGCCCTGGAATTATCGTCTCTTTTTCTCTTGCATGTGGTACGACTTCATGGCATTCCTGTGAATATTGTTTCCGACAGAGGTCCACAATTCATCTCTACCTTTTGGAGAGCCTTTTGCAAGTTGATTGTAACCACTGTTTCCTTGTCTTCTGGCTGTATTGCCGAAACGCGTAGGACTCGTGTTTTTTATGTCCTGGATTGTTTTTTGCTTCTTTTACTATTTTTAATTTTCTCCAATTATCGTTTTCAATAAAGCTATATACGCTTAGAAGGCTTGTGGGACTTTCTTCTATTTTCATTGTCTAATCGCTTTCCCACTAAGCCTCAGCGTATCCTGGACCGGAGGAGAGAACTTACCCTGCTTACGTCACTACCCGGAAATGCTTAGCCGGTAGCGTGGATGTGAGGTGCCGCTACACAACGCTCACCCTGAAGAGGTCAGTGGTCAAAGTGGTAGAGAGGAGGTGGCTGATGCGGGGACCCAGGCTGTTTTGAGGACGGACAGTATCCTGGTGAACGATCCGCTGCCACAGGATTGCCCCAACCACAGGAAAGACCAGCAGTGGGTGAGTGCTATATAAGGCTATATGAACAGCTTTAGTGACTTGGGAAATTTACTGTTACCTTGAGCTACTGTGAGGGACTTTTGTATATATATTCTGGCTACCACCCTCAAACCCATGGACTAACAGAGAGTAAAACCAGGATTTCAAGGCCTACCTTAGAACCTTTGTCAATTCTCTCCATGCCAATTGGTCTGACTTATTGCCCTTAGCCAAGCTGGCAAGAAACACTCATTGGCACTCTTCTCTATGATGTTCTCCATTTCAAGCTGCTGCAGGGTATCAAACTTGTGTCTTCCATCTTTCTGCTCAGTCCACTGGGGTTCCTGCTGCAGACCGTCATGTTGCTGAACTCACCACTCATTGGCGACGTATTTGTTCTCAGCTACGTTCAGCTGTCTCCAGATACAAGAAGTTTGCTGATCTTCATAGAGCCTCTTTACGTGCCATCTAGGTAGGTGAACGTGTTTGGGTCTCTACTCGACATATTCGTCTGTCAACCCTGTCACAAATTAGGGCCTAGGTTTATTGGTCCTTACAAAATCCTGTAGAGACTATCTCCTGTTGCCTACAAAGTGGCCTTGCCCAAAACCCTACGTATACACCCAGTCTTCCACATCTCTCTACTCAAGCTTTACATCAGGAATAGATATACCCGACTCAGAGCTCCTCCTCCTCCGCTCCTGGAGATAGTTAAAATCGGTGGAAATAGTCCACCACTGTAGAACCCTGGTGTTGGCTTCTGTTGGGGGGGAGAACAATAGTTAAAGGAGAAAAGGTAAGAAACAGGAGCTAAAAATACTAACCCTGCTACATAATAGTAACATTTTCTAACAGACAGTTAACTTTGTGTAACAGGAAAGAACTAGTTCAAACATTACAAATATGTGCATAAATTGTGTTAAGTACAAAATGTAAACTTTTAGCAACCTTAAGGGATCAAGACTGTGTTTGGGGGGAGATACCTAAAATTGGGTATCAATCTTTGAAGGTTGAGCTAGAAGGAAGTTCAGATGAATCCTTGAGGTTGAGATGTTTTGGAGCTGTTTGCTCTTTGTTCCCGAATGGATCATTCTGGGGCTGAGGCCTACAATTTCAGGTTTGTAGTTGGTTGCGAGGGAGGTGGATCAGTCTGTAGACCCCAAGATGTAAGAAGAGCTAGGCCTTGGTGAAGAGTAAAGGCAACATGGGTCTGATTGTCCTTTGTGATTATAAAGTTTGTAGTTTGTATTCTCATCTGTACTTAATGTTCGCTTTATGGAGGACACAGGTAACTGGTTGGTAGGTTTTGCCATGCTGCAGGCTGTGCATGGATAGATCTGGAAGAAGTTGGGTGTCCCTGAATTTCTCAGAGAGAGGTGTTTTTTTTAATGCAGCCTGCATCAGTCTGTCTTTGTAGATGAAGCTATTGAAGCAGACTATTACGTCTCTTGGTTTGTCTTGGGGCACTGCTCTTGACCTTAACGCTCTATGAGCACTTTCCATGGTGTTGACAAGGCCTTCTGGTGTACCCACTAGCTCTACATAGAGCTCTCGAAGGAAGACTTGCAGATCTGCTGTTATAACGCTCTGCAAGTTTTAATGCCAGTTGTGTTAGCTGGTCAGCTAAGCTTTCTATGTATGAAAGTAAGCTGGTTTGATCAACCACCATATCATATTGTTTGCGTTCAAGGGCGTCTACCCTCTCACCAATTTCGGAGATGTCCTTCTTTAGCTCAGCGGAATTGCATTGGATTTCCTTAGTGGTTGAGAGGCCAACATCTTCTATAAAGTAGATTTTGTGATAACATGTTGAGAACAGTGGCGTCACTAGGGGTGTGCGGACCGCACACGGGTGACACCCCCAGGGGGTGACACCAGTTGTCCTGAGTCCTGTAATTTTCTACATAAATCTTTGTCATAGCTTAATTTTTTAAAAAGACATCTTGTCTGAAACTTTTTTTCCGTGCATGCAGGATGCGACTGTTTAGTGCGCGTGGGCTTCTGTAGTGAAAGGAGGAGGGGTTGGAGGTGGAGCAGCTATGCAGGAGCTGTGCTGTGCTAGGTGGAACACTGAGGGATTTGCTGGTGTTGTAACTAAATCAGTCTTCCCATGGAGAATTGTCTCCCTTGCCGCTTTACCTCAGCTCTGACAGTATTGATAAAAAGGTAACACAAAGCCTGTACATAGATAAAAATAAAAAATAAATCCTCTTTAAAAGAAAATGTTTATTCAAGCAAACAGATCAGAAAGTTCACCACGGGTAATAGTTCAGACAGTTAAGTACAGTCAAGTTAACTTTTACTTCAATGTCTGAGCTATTTTCCATGGTGCGTGTTCTAAACTGTTTGCTTAAATAAACACTTTCTTTTAATGAGTCTTTGTTTTTGTAATATATATTATTTATGATTTATTGGTGGTTTGAGCTTTGTTTTCAGCCTCTGTGCCCTTTGTGGGAGTCTCTGCTTAATGCAGTCTGAGCCCGTGCAGAGATACTGTGTTTTGTCAATCCACATTGTAGAGCAAGGGAGCTGTTCATTAAGAGGGAGGTCACAATGCAAATGGGAACACAAGTCCCCCATTGTAAGCAGAGGGGAGGGGGTTGGAAAGGCAGAGAGATTTGCTCGGCTGTGTCTGTGCACTGAAGCATTTGTTAGTTCAGCTCAACTTGAGGATATGAGATATGATTTCACTAAGAGAGAAAGGACACATTATGCTGCACTGGATATTTGCAACCACCCCCATTTGCTTGCTAAAACCAGGAGTATACCACTTGCTGAGGGGTATAAGGCTATATTTTAACACAAATCTGCATGGACCTAGATAATATATGAAGTGTTGAATAAGTTTTTACTAGCATTAGAATAGCCCAAATGTTTATTTTGATGTAATGGTACATAGTAAAATATTTGGGCTATTCTAATGCTATTAAAAAACATTTTACTAGCATTCAGCTAGATTACAAATTTTGAGCGCTATAGGGAAATTAACGACCGCCACAAAAGCGGCGGTATTTCACTCCCCTATAGCGCTGCTATTACAGGTTTACAAAAAGCAGGCTTGTGCGGGCGATATGGTGGCGTTAAGCTCCATACCTCACCCAAATACAAGCGCTGCTTTGACGTGCTCGTGCACGATGTCCCCATAGACATCAATCAGGAGAGCCGGAAAAAGAAGCCTAACAACTGCGGAAACAAAAGCTCTGTAACGCAGCCCCATTAATGTCTATTGGGAAAGAAAAAGTTATGTTTAAACCTAACACCCTAACATAAAAAACACATCTAAACACCCCTAATCTGCCGCCCCCGACATCGCCACAACCTACATAATGTTATCAACCCCTAATCAGCCGCCCCCAACATCGCCGCCACCTATATAATGTTATTAACCCCTAATATGCCGTCCCTAACATCGCCGCCACCTATATAATGTTATTAACCCCTAATCTGCCGCCCCTAACATCGCCGCCACCTATATAATGTTATTAACCCCTAATATGCCGTCCCTAACATCGCCGCCACCTATATAATGTTATTAACCCCTAATATGCCGTCCCTAACATCACCGCCACCTATATAATGTTATTAACCCCTAATCTGCCGCCCCTAACATCGCCGCCACCTACATTACAGTTATTAACTCCTAATCTGCTGCCCCTAACATCGCCGCCACCTACATTACAGTTATTAAACCCTAATCTGCCGCCCCCGACATTGCTGCCACCTACATAAATGTATTAACTCCTAATCTGCTGCCCCTAACATCACCGCCACCTACATTACAGTTATTAAACCCTAATCTGCCGCCCCTTACATCGCCACCTACATTACAGTTATTAACCCCTAATCTTGCTGTCCCCAACATTGGTGCCACCTGCATAAATTTATTAACCCCTAATCTGCTGGCCCTAACATCGCCACCACCTACCTACACTTATTAGCCACCCCCAATGTCCCGCCACTATACTAAAGTTATTAACCTCTTAACATCTGGCCTCCCACATCACTAACACTACATAAATATATTAATCCCTAAACCTAACCCTAACGTAACCCTAACCCTTACCCACTAACTTAAATATAATTAAAATAAATCTAAATAAACTTTACAATTATTACCTAAATAATTCCTATTTAAAACTAAATACAAACTTACCTGTGAAAAAAAACCTAAGCTAGCTACAAAATAACTAATAGTTACATTGTAGCTATCTTAGGTTTTATTATTATTTCACAGGTAAGTTTGTATTTATTTTAACTAGGTAGACTAGCTACTAAATAGTTATTAACTATTTACTAGCTACCTAGTTAAAATAAATACAAAGTTACGTGTAAAATAATACCTAACCTGCCTTACACTAAAACCTAACATTACAATAAAATAAAATAAATTAAATTTATAAAATACAATTATCTAAATTACAAAAAAAACCCCACTAAATTACACAAAATAAAAAACGAAATTATCAAAAATAAAAACGAATTACTCCTAGAGGCCTATCTATCAAGCCGTCAACTATGCTGCATTCAACGGCACCAATACGCTTGCCTGACATCGCAGCCGCGAACCTGAATACGCTCTCCTTATTTATAAAAAAATCTGTAAAAAAGCTGCGCACCAAGTACGGGGAGATGAGCATCGGACTGTTGTTAACTAACAGTCATCAATCTCACTGCTATTCGGCTTTTTCCCAACTTTATTTATACCCTGTCACTAAACACTGCCACTATACTAAAATGTTTAACCACTATCTCGCCGCTCCCCTACCCCGCCGCAACTAAATAAAGTTATTAACCCTTATCCCGCTGCTCCCGGAGCCCACCGCAACTCTAATAAAGTTATTAATCTCCACCCGCTGCTCCCAAAGCCCACCGCAACTCTAATAAAGTTATTAACCCCTATCCCTCCGCTCCCGGAGCCCACCGAAACTCTAATAAAGTTATTAACCCCATCCCTCCGCTCCTGGACCCCTCCGCAACTAAATAAATGTATTAACCCCTAATCCTCTGGCCTACCACATCACTACAACTTACATAACCTATTAACCCCTAAACCGCCAGCCCCCCACATCACCATAAACTAAATTAAGCTATTAACCCCTAAACCTAACAACCCGCTAACTTTACATTAAACATTAACTCATCCCTATCTTATAATAAATGTAAACTTACCTGTAGAGTTAAAATAAATTAAATTAAACTACTAATTAACCTACCCTAACTATTATACTAAAATTACAATAAAGGGACATTATACACTCATTTTTTCTTTGATTAAATGTTTTGTAGATGATCTATTTATATAGCCCATAAAGTTTTGTTTTTCTTTTTAAATGTATAGTTTTGCTTATTTTTAAATAACATTGCTCTGATTTTAAGACTCCTAACCAAGCCCCAAAGTGTTATGAGAATACAGTCAGATACCTACTCCAGCTTGCTCCTGTTTGTGTAAAGGGTCTTTTCATATGCAAAAGAAGGGGGAGGGTCTTATTTTCCACTTGCAGTGGGCTTTCCAAATACCTTTTCAACAAAGCTAAACTGAGAGTTTCTAAGATACGGCTAGATTATGAGTTTTGCGTTATGGATGAAAAAGCAGCATTAAGGCTCTTTTTCACTACTGCTGGTATTACGAGTCTTGCAGGTTTAGCTGCACCACACACTTTTTTGGCTTTAACACAACGTAACTACCACAGCTTTCCAAAAGTCCTTTTTCAATAGGACTTCCATAGCGCCGGTATTACCAGTCTGCCTGGGAGGCCAAAAAGTGAGCAGTACAACCAATACCACCAAGATCATTGCCATAAATTGAAAGTCAGTAGTTATGAGTTTTGCGTTACAAAGCTGTAGCTTAAAACTCATAACTAAAGTGCTAAAAAGTACACTAACATCCATAAACTACCTATTAACCCCTAAACTGAGGCCCTCCCGCATCACAAACACTAAAATAAAATTATTAACCCCTAATCTGCCGCTCCGAAACATCGCCACCACTATAATAAACATATTAACCCCTAAACCGCCGCACTCCCGCATCACAAACACTAGTTAAATATTATTAACCCCTAATCTGCTGCCCCTAACATCACCGCCACCTACCTACATTTATTAACCCCTAATCTGCCGCCCCCAACGTCGCCATCACTATACTAAATTTATTAACCCCTAAACCTAAGTCTAACCCTAACACCCCCTAACTTAACTATAATTAAAATAAATCTAACAAAAACCTACTATCATTACCTAAATAATTCCTATTTAAAACTAAATACTTACCTGTAAAATAAATCCTAAGCTAGCTACAATATAACTAATAGCTACATTGTAGCTAGCTTAGGGTTTATTTTTATTTTACAGGCAAGTTTGTATTTATTTTAACTAGGTAGAATAGTTACTAAATAGTTATTAACTATTTACTAGCTACCTAGCTAAACTAAATACAAATTTACCTGTAAAATAAAACCTAACCTGTCTTACACTAACACCTAACACTACACTACAATTAAATCAATTACATAAATTAAATACAATTACCTAAATTACAAAAAAAAAAAACACTAAATTACACAAAATAAAAAAGAAATGATCAGATATTTAAACTAATTACACCTAATCTAATAGCCCTATCAAAATAAAAAAAGCCCCCCCTAAAATAAAAAAAAACCCTAGCCGAAACTAAACTACCAATAGCCCTTAAAAGGGCCTTTTGCGGGGCATTGCCCCAAAGAAATCAGCTCTTTTACCTGTAAAAAAAAATACAAACAACCCCCCAACAGTAAAACCCACCACCCACACAACCAACCCCCCAAATAAAATACTAACTAAAAAAAACCTAAGCTCCCCATTGCCCTAAAAAGGGCATTTGAATGGGCATTGTCATTAAAAGGGCATTTAGCTCTTTTTCAAGTGCCCAAACCCCTAATCTAAAAATAAAACCCACCCAATAAACCCTTAAAAAAGCCTAACACTAACCCCCTGAAGATCCACTTAGTTTTTTAAGACCCGACATCCATCCTCAACGAAGCGGCAGAAGTCGTCATCGAAGCCGGCAGAAGTATTCATCCGAGCGGCCGAAGTCTTCATCGAAGCCTGCAGAAGTCTTCATCCAGACATCATCTTCTATCTTCATCCATCCGGCGCGGAGCGGCTCCATCTTCAAGACATCCGGCGCGGAGCATCCTCTTCAATAGAAGTCTTCTTGCAGAATGAAGGTTCCTTTAAATGACATCATCCAAGATGGCATCCCTTGAATTCCGAATGGCTGATAGAATTCTATCAGCCAATCGGAATTAAAGGTGAAAAAATCCTATTGGCTAATGCAATCAGGCAATAGGATTGAGCTTCAATCATATTGGCTTATTGTTGCAGTAAGGTTTGGCTTGTGAACAACCTTATGAAGTAAGACTTTGTTTATTGGCTAGTCCTTTCTAAGCAAACCAACATCAGTGCACCAGGATTGACAGCGACACTGAACCACTCCGACAAGAGGAGGGGAATACAGTTATCAGCTGTGCCTATCGAGAAGCTCCTGGACGGCACCACGTTAGTAAGAACTCAGAGCTACAAGGAAAACAGTGTGAACACAGACCCTGAACATCGGAACGACCGGAACTACCTAGGACAAAGATCAGCTGGACTGACGTACGTGTGACCTCACGGAAGCTGCAGACGCAGTGAAACGGTCACCCGACAACACAAGCTCACAACAACTAAACAGATATTGGATATGAAAGGACACCAATAGAAGGTCTGGTAGAAAGAATTATTGTCTTAACTGGATATCCTCTGTTCTAACACGGACATAAGGTACCGCTCTCGTATGATGTTTTAGTATGATCCTATGCTTTTATAGCAAGATCATCTACATACGAGAGTTCTCTGTTTAGTGCACTTCAAGACTCTGCCTATACACTTATCTAAACCTATAGATTTTTATCGCCAAATTGAGTATTATTTTATCTTCACTCTTGTCTAATATTGTCTGTTTTAAACTTAAGTGCCATTCCCTGCTATAAGTTTTTTATTGTGTGTACACCCATAAGTGCAGGTATTTTAGTATATGTAATTTATTTTTGTAATCTGCTTTCATCGAGCTAATCTTAAGAGTGTTAGTAATATTACTTAACTCAATATTGTACTGTTTTTATCACTGTATTTATTATATTGTTATTAAATTCTGAAACCTGTAATGATTGGTTGCCTCACACAGCTAATTATTTCTTAGTCTGTAGCATACACATATTTGTAATCTGTAGTGATCCTTCTGTTCTAAGTGAGGACAGACTGAGCAATATCTCACCACTCCCATATTTGTGGTCTTTAACCCTAGCTTTAGCGCCAGTACTACTCTGTATTCTCTAGGTATTAGTGTAACTTAGGTTATGTTTTATTTTACAGGTAAATTTGTACATATTTTAGCTAGGTAGTTATCAAATAGTTAATAACTATTTAATAACTATTGTACCTAGTTAAAATAAATACAAAGTTGCCTGTAAAATAAAAATAAACCCTAAGCTAGCTACAATGTAACTATTAGTTATATTGTAGCTAGCTTAGGGTTTATTTTATAGGTAAGTATTTATTTTTAAATAGGAATAATTTATTTAATTGTAGTAATTTTATTTAGATTTATTTTAATTATATTTAAGTTAGGGGGTGTTAGGGTTAGACTTAGGGGTTAATAAATTTAGTGTTGGGGCGGAAGATTAGGGGTTAATAAATGTAGGTAGATGGCAGCAATGTTAGGGACGGCAGATTAGGGGTTAATAATATTTAACTAGTGTTTGCGATGCGGGAGTACAGAGGTTTAGGGGTTAATATGTTTATTATAGTAGCGGCGATGTTGGGGGCGGCAGATTAGGGGTTAATAAGTGTGGGTAGGCTGCAGAGACATTGGGGTGGGAGATTAGGGGTTAATAAATATAATGTAGGTGTCGGCTATGTTGGGGGTGGGTGATTAGGGGTTAATAAGTATAATGTAGGTGTCGGCGATGTCGGTGACGGCAGATTAGGGGTTAATAAGTGTAAGATTAGGGGTGTTTAGACTCGGGGTTCATGTTAGGATGTTAGGTGTAAACATAAATTTTGTTTCCCCATAGGAATCAATAGGGCTGCGTTACGAAGCTTTATGCTGCTTTTTTGCAGGTGTTAGACTTTTTTTCAGCTGGCTCTCCCCATTGATGTCTATGGGGAAATCGTGCACGCGCACATAAAACCAGCTCACAGCAGCTTTCAGCAGCGCTGGTATTGGAGTGCGGAATGGAGCTCAATTTTGCTCTACGCTCACTTCTTGCCTTATAACACCGGGTTTTTGTAAACCTGTAATACCAGCACTGTAGGGAAGTGAGGGGTGACAATAACTTGCAAGTTAGCACTGCACCCCTCCTAACGCAAAACTCGTAATCTAGCCGTAAGTTTTTAAACAGTTTTATACTGGATTTTTATATCAGTATCTGTGCATCTTATTTTTTATAGTAGTATCTATTACGTGTAGTTATATGAAAATGAGTATATACTGTCCCTTTAAACTATATTAAACTACTAATTTACCTACCCTAACTAGTATACTAAAATTATATTAAACTATATTAAAATATTAATTAACCTACCCTATTATACTAAAATTACATTAAACTATATTAAACTACTAATTAACCTACTGTTACTATTATACTAAAATTATATTAAACTATATTAAACTACTAATTAACCTACCGTTACTATTATACTAAGATTATATTAAACTATATTAAACTACTAATTAACCTAACCTAACTATTATACTAAAATTACATTAAACTATATTAAACTATTAATTAACCTACCCTAACTATTATACTAAAATTACATTAAACTATATTAAACTATTAATTAACCTACCCTAAATATTATACTAAAATTACATTAAACTAACAATTAAATTAAATTAACTATATTACATATTTAAAAACCTAACCCATCTCAAGTTATGTAAATCTACAATTAAGAATTACTAAGTTACAAAACAATAACAACTAAGTTACACAAAATAAAAAACACTAAGTTACACAAAATAAAAAATAAATTATAAAATATTTAAACTAATTACACCTAATCTAATAGCCCTATAAAAATAAAAAAAGCCCCCACAATATAAAAAAAAACCCTAGCCTACAATAAACTACCAATGGCCCTTAAAAGGGCCTTTTGCAGGGCATTGCCATAAAGAAATAAGCTGTTTTACCTGTAAAATAAAATACAAACAACCCCCCCAACAGTAAAACCCACCACCCACACAACCAAACCCCCAAAATAAAAACCTATGTAAAAAACCTAAGCTCACCATTGCCCTGAAAAGGGCATTTGAATGGGAATTGCACTTAAAAGGGCATTTAGCTCTTTTTCTGCCCAAAGTCCCTAACCTAAAATTAAAACCCACCCAATAAACCCTTAAAAAAACCTAACACTAACCCCCGATGATCCACTTACAGTTTTCGAAGACCGGACATCCATCCTCATCCAAGCGGCAGAAGTCCTCAGCAAAGCCAGCAGAAGTCTTCATCCAGACGGCAGATTCTATCTTCATCCATCCGGCGCGAAGCAGCTCAATCTTCAAGACATCCGGCTCGGAGCATCCTCTTCTTACGACGTCTCTTGAAGAATGAAGTTTCTTTTAAATTACGTCATCCAAGATGGCGTCTCTTACATTCCAATTGGCTGATAGAATTCTATCAGCCAATCGGAATTAAAGGGGGAAAAATCATATTGGCTGTTGCAATCAGCCAATAGGTTTGAGCTTTTTTCATCCTATTTGCTGATCTAATCAGCCAATAGGATTGAGTTCGCATTCTATTATGAGTTAATGTTTAATGTAAAGTTAGTGGGTTGTTAGGTTTAGGGGTTAATAGTTTAATTTAGTTTATGGCAATGTGGGGGGCTGGCGGTTTAGGGGTTAATAACTTTATTTAGTTGCGGTGGGGTCCGGGAGCGGCGGGATAGGGATTAATACATTTATTTACTTGTGGCGGGTTCCGGGAGCGGCGGGATAGGGGTTAATAACTTTATTTAGTTGTGGTGGGGTCCGAGAGCGGCGGGATAGGGGTTAATATATTTATTTATTTGCGGCGGGGTCCGGGAGCGGCAGAATAGGGGTTAATAATTTTATTACAGTTGTGGCAGGGTCCGGGAGCAGCAGGATAAGGGTTAATAACTTTCATTACAGTTGCGGCGGGGTCCGGGAGCGACGAAATAGGGGTTAATAACATTATGTAGGTTGCAGCTATGTCGGGGCGGCAGATTAGGGGTGTGTAGACTCGGGGCTTATGTTAGGGTGTTAGGTGTAAACGTTACTGGTTTTCTACCATAGAAATCAATGGGATATCTGGCAGCATTGAACATAAGCTTTCACTGCTTTCAGACTCCCATTGATTTCTATGGCATCCGCGGCCTCCAGGGTGGCAGATTGAAAACCAGGTACGCTGGGCCAGAATAGTGGCGAGCGTACCTGTTAGAAGTTTGATAAATGGCAAAAGTTGTCAGATAGTGCCAAATTTGTATTCGGAACATCTGTAATGACGTAAGCATCGATCTGTGTCAGATTGAGACAGGCGGATCGTATGTTACATTACAAATTTAAACTTTTGACGGTCTGTAGGCTTTGATAAATGGGTGGAATCGGGCTCGCCACAATTACGCTGCAGAATTCCAGCGTATTTGCGGTTGACGACTTGATAAATATCCCTCCTAATCTAATAGCCCTATCAAAATTAAAAAAAAAAAACCCTAGCCTACACTAAACTGCCAATGGTCCTTAAAAGGGCCTTTTGTGGGGCATTGCCCCAAAGAAATCAGATATTTTACCTGTAAAAAAAATGCAAACACACCCCAACAGTAAAGCCCACCACCCACACAACCAAACCCCCTAAATAAAATTCTATCTAAATAAGCCTAAGCTAACCATTGCCATGAAAAGGGCATTTGGATAGGCATTGCCCTTAAAAGGACATTTAGCTCTTTTATGGTGCCCAAAGCCTAAGCTAGAAATAAAACCCACCCAATAAATCCTTAAAAAAACCTAACACTAACCCTCGATGATCCACTTACAGTTTTCGAAGACCGGACATCCATCCTCATCCAGGCGGCAGAAGTCTTCATCCAAGCAGGCAGGAGTCTTCATCTAGATGGCATCTTCTATCTTCATCCATCCGGCACGGAGTGGGTCTATCTTCAAGACATCCAGCGCGGAGCATCCTCTTCTTATGATGGTCGCTGTAGAATGAAGTTTCCCTTTAAGTGACATCATCCAAGATGGCGTCCCTTACATTCCGATTGGCTGATAGAATTCTATCAGCCAATAGGAATTAAAGGGGAAAAAATCCTATTGGCTGTTGCAATCAGCCAATAGGATTGAGCTTTCATCCTATTGGCTGATCCAATCAGCCAATAGGATTGAGCTCGCATTCTATTGGCTAATCCAATCAGCCAATAGAATGTGAGCTCAATCCTATTGGCTGACTGGATGCGGGGGGGCCTCAGTTTAGGGGTTAATAGGTAGTTTATGGGTGTTAGTGTATTTTTTTTTTTTTTCAAAATCTTTTTATTAAGGATCCATAATACAACATACAACACAATGCATAATTATACAGTAATGACAGATGACATTTGTCTAGCAAACGCTATAATACACATTATTGCTATAAGGAATAAAGCAATCAGGTATAACTAAACACGTATCACGGATTCTCATTTTAACCTTTTATAAATTAGTTTTAACAGAACTTCAGTGTCTCAATGTGTGTAGCAGTATCCATATTGATAAACCTAATCAGTTAGTAAATAATCCAATGCTTTAATAATTTGAATACTTAATAGCTGTACCAGTCTTCAAGGTAAGCCAGTAATGGCTATGATCTACAGTACATACGCTCTCAGTTAATGCCAAGGGGAGGATTAGGACTTCTAGTTGTAATTCTCTTAATATATTGTTCCCAGGTTTGTTGAGCTTCAACAAAACATTCCCTATTACCAGACAGGTATGAACCATACTCCTCCATTTCTATCATATCTGTGACTTTATTCTGCCAGAGTTTCACAGAGAAAACCTCATGTGATTTCCAGTTCTGAGCTATCAAAACCTTAGCACTATTTATCATAATTTTCAGTAGTGGTTTAAAGTGTGTCTGTGATAGCTTAATAGGCTTATTCAGCAGCCAAACCAAGGGGTCCAGGGGGAGAAGAGTCTGGAAGATGTTCTCAATTTCACTAATTATATTACGCCATAGCGTGTTAATCTGAGAGCACCACCACCACATGTGGCTCATATTGCTGCCAACATGCCCACATCTCCAACAGCGATTGCTAGTCTTTGGGAACAATTTATATAACCTTTTAGGAGTCAGATACCAGCCATGTAATATTTTGTAATTTATTTCTTTGATGGAGGCAGATGTAGAAACAGATTTAGTATTATGGAAAATGCTAGTTGCAGTCTGAGGGGTAATAATTACCCCTAACTCTTTCTCCCACATTTCAATAGAGCACGGCAAATTACCTGGGGGCGCTTGATTAATAATATTATAAATACGTGAGAGACTATGTTTGACTGGGGGTGAGGAGTTGTATAGCTGTTCCAAGTTTGTTAGGGGGTGTACCAAGTTTGCATGTTGGTGATGTGTCGTGATATAGTGATGTACTCTCCTATAAGAGAACCAGTTAGTAGCCCAGTCATGTCCCCCATCAACCAATTGTTCCCGAGTGAGTAACCTCTCATTATTTATAATTTGTGTTACTGTGACCTCGTGACTACCAGCCTGTGTTTCAATAGATTTAATCAAAGATAGCAGGGAAAACTCGCTATTGTGTAAAAGTGATGTTAAAGGGCCTGGGCATGAGGAAATGTATGGATTAATTATGTTAGAGGTGTCCCATATTTTAAGGGTCTCTTGGGTGATTGGGTTGGTTACCTGTCTACCCAACACTTGGGAATTTGGGTGCCAACACACAGAAGGCAGGTCAGTGTCAGGATTCAGGTCTTCCTCCAATAGAATCCATCTCTTGTGATTTTTGTGTATTCTCCAATCAAGAATTCTTTGGAGAAATATGGATCTACAATATGAATCTATATCAGGAACGCCTAGGCCTCCCTGAGCTGTAGGTCTTGTCATAGTGGGTTTGTTTATCCTAGGGGGACGTCTATTCCAAATAAACGAACTAAATAGCCGTTGCATTTGAGAAGTGTAAGCGTTGGGTAGTTGGATAGGGAGGGTTTGCATGATATATAGCAAGCGTGGGAACACATTCATTTTTACAGTGTTAATCCTGCCCAGCCATGACAGGTGTTTCCTAGTCCAGGAAGACAGGTCTCTCGTGAGAATGTTCTTGATTGGAATATAATTTAATTTAAATAACTTGTCAAAGCTATCAGCTAGCTGTATTCCCAAATATCCCAGGGATTCCCCACTCCATTTAAATGGACATATTTTGGTTATGAGTGTTTCTGTTTGTTGATCTATGGCCACACCTAATATTTCGGATTTAGAATGGTTGATTTTAAAGTTAGATAGTTTACAGAATGACTCCAGATCTTTCATGAGGGATGGAATTGTTGTAACTGGGTTTATTAAGGAGAAGAGAATGTCATCTGCAAAGAGTGACATCTTGTATTCCTCTCCCCCCACCACTAATCCCTGCACCTCTGGGCTTGATCTGATTTTAATCGCCAGGGTTTCAATAAGGCATGTAAATAATAAGGGGGATAGGGGGCAACCCTGCCTGGTGCCATTTGTGATGCAGAACGGGTCCGATAAGACACCGTTAAGGACCACCCTGGCGCTAGGTTTATTGTAAAGTGCAAAAATTCTATGTAGTGTCTTGTCGCTGAGCCCAAAGGCTCGTAGCGCCATCTCTAGAAAAGGCCATCCGACTCTATCGAAGGCCTTTTCGGCATCGGTAGAGAGCCAGATTGAGGGGATATTTTTGGATTTGGCATACCACATCAAGTATAAATTGCATACAGTGTTATCCCTAGCTTCGCGGTAGGGGACAAAACCAACCTGATCTTGGTGGATAATCTCAGGCAGAATCAGATTAAGCCTGTTAGCTATGACTTTAGCATAAATCTTTATGTCTGTGTTTAACAGAGAAATTGGTCTATAGTTTGGCATTGATGTGGTAGGTTTATTTGGTTTTGGGAGCAGAGTTATATGGGCTTGTAGTGCTAGAGGGGGAAACGTTTTGTTTTCATCTATGCTTTGAAAGTATGTTAGGAGATGTGGTATTAGGAGGTCTTTGAATGTGGTATAGTAGGCATTACCAAAGCCGCCTGGGCCCGGGGACTTCCCTTTTTTAAGTGATTTAATTGCTAGCTTAATTTCCTCAGCTGAGAAGGGTGCATCTAGGTTATCCCTCTGCTCCTCAGATATTCCCGGGATGTGTAACTGATTCAGGTAGTTTTGTATGTCTGCAAGGGATGGTGGAGGAGTAGTCTGGTCTAAGTTATACAGTGACGCGTAGTATTGTCTGAAATTGCATGTTATGTCTTTTGATGTGTACCAATCTTTCCCCTTATCATCTTTTATATGTAGAATATACCTGTTGAGCACTTTTTTCCTCAACTGTCTTGCCAATAGCTTGCCCTGTTTATTAGCGCCTTCATAGAAATGTTTTTTAAGAAATAGCGCATTGCGCTTGGCCTCAACCCCCAGAAACAGATTAAGTTGTGCCCGCTTGTGCTCTAGGCTGCTAAGGAGGGAGCGATCTTTGGGAAATCTTTTGTGAATATCTTGAAGTTTATTTAAATCTGCTAACAATGAGGCTAAGCAGTTCTGATTTTGTTTAATTTTAGCGGCCTTAATCGCTATCAGTTCTCCCCTAAGGACACATTTGTGGGCATTCCAGATGTGTTGTGGGCAGGTATTGGAGTTAGCATTCAGTTCAAAATATTCCTCAATGGACTTGGTAAGCTGGATCTGGGTTAAAGGGTCTTTGAGGAGAGATTCATCTAGTCTCCAGATCCTCGACTGGGAGGTGTTGATATGAAAGTTAAAAGTACAACTAATCATGGAGTGGTCTGACCAAGTTATGGGATATATTTCTGATTCAAGAGCTTGTGATAGACTAGAGACATCTGTCAACAAGTAATCTATCCTAGAGTAACTTTGGTGGGGGTATGAGTAAAAGGTATAATCCTTCAGGGTCGGATGTTGGATTCGCCAAACATCATGTAATGCAAGAGTCGTTAGTTGGGACTTTATTAAGTTAAGGGTGCTGTTAGGGACTGATGATTTACCCGATGAGCAGTCAATGGTGGGGTCAAGCGCAGCATTAAAGTCTCCCCCCATAAGCAAGCCATTTCTGGCAGTTTCTAATATTTTATTACCAATTTGGTGGAAAAATTTAGAAGAGTCAAGGCTGGGCGCATAAATGTTTACCAGGGTGATAGGTTTATGGTATAGGGTCCCTGAAACAATTAGATATCTCCCCTCTCTGTCTTTAACAATTGAACTGACTTTGTAAGGAATTTTTTTATTAATCATTATGCATACTCCATTACGTTTGGAGTCGTTAGAAGAAAAATAGGCTGGGCAGAATTTCTTGAAAGATAAACGGGGTTCAGACCCCCTCTTAAAGTGAGTCTCTTGAAGCATGACGACATCACACTTAAATCTTTTATAATCTCGAAACGCCATAGATCGTTTCTGTGGAATGTTAAACCCCTTGACATTATGGGAAAGGACTTTAATTGTAGTCGTATTTGTCAGCATTAGTCTGTTTTTGTTCATACACTATTGAGAAGGGCTGGTACAGGGTGAGCTTGTAATACTTAACTGAGAAGGGCAACATTGGAGAAATGGCATGAGACATCATAAATACAATGAAAACAATAATAACATAATAGATTGAACAACATCTAAAAACTGTTCTAACATGTAGTGTAATCCAAAGAAAACACACCTTGGCAGGGGGGTAAACGGTGTTACTTGTCGCTCTTGGTAGCAATATGAATGCTATTTAAAGACACAAAGTGGAGACTTATGGTGAGTGTGAAACAGGGATGGGGGTGGGAAGAAAGACATAACCCCAATCTCTAATACAGTTCGCTAACTATGATTGACCCAAACATTTAGGGACTAAAATGCGAGCAGTACATCATAACATATTTATTAATACTATCTTAAGCTGTGTGTAAGCCATTTGGTTCTTACCCATTACCCAAGTTCAGAGTCATCGTGGAAGAAAAGGATTACTGATAGTCCAATGACCCCAAATGGTCGGGCTAAAATCTGAAAGGCAGAATGGGTTTAGTCCAGGATAGCAAAGTCTTGGTTTTTTAGCACACATCATCTGCAATAGATTCAGGGAGTATCTGATGTAGATGGTTCCGTTTTCCTTCTTTTGGACTGTGACTTGATCCACTGCAGGCGCTGTTCCCTTGGGGGGTCCTGATTATTGTCCTGTCTTGAAGATGAAAGTTCCAGAACGTCCTCTCCAGGAGGAACAATATTAATCTTTAGTTTCTTGGACAAGCTGTCTAGGTCCTGGAAGGACTTGTAAATAATCTGGGAGCCATTGTGAGTGATGATTAAACTAAATGGAAATCCCCACCGATATCTAATATTATTTTCTTGCAAAACTTTGGTAAGAAACCTGATCTCTTTGCGCAGCTGGATGGTTTGCGGGCAGAGGTCTTGGAAAATTTGTATAGTGTGGCCTTTAAATGTGATGGTTCTTCTTGCTCTCGCTGCTTGCCACAGCTCCTCTTTCGTAGTGAACCTTAGAAACCTCATAATCACATCTCGTGGTGGGGATGGTGGTTTAGATGGGGGCCTGAGTGCTCTGTGGAGCCGTTCGATATCATCATTTTGGAGTGGTGGTGACCTTGGTGTTAGAAAGTGAAACAAATCTGTAATGTATGTTTTCAACTGATCCTGCGGGACCTCTTCAGGAATACCTCTGATCCTGAGGTTATTCCTCCTTCCACGATTGTCCAGATCTTCAAGTTTCTCCTGCAAAGATTGCACCATGGAGTCCTGTATTGAAAGTTGTTGTGTATTTGAGCTTACCATGGTATTAAGAGCGTCTTGGCCCTCCTCAAGGTAATCCAGTCTAGAGCCCATTTCAGTAAGGTCCTTCCTAAGCTCCCTCATCTCGCCTTTGATGAAAGATTTAAGTGATTCAAGGTCATTCTTGGAAGGGAGTTCAGCAATCTGTGACTGCAGGGCCAATAGAGAGTTATGTTGCAAGGGCAGGGATTCCGCCTGCATATCTGTTGTAGGTTTGTCTTGCGATTGTAATTGCTCTGAGAGGCCTGAGTCTGTAGAGTGAAAGAATGCGGACACAGATGGTGTGGTCACTGGTAATTTGTTGCTCTTATCTGTCTTAGGGCCCTTGCGTTGGGACATAATGGTAGTTCGTGTTAAAAGGATAGGACAGGTTCTTATGCAAAAGTCTTATAGAGGCAGGTCTGATAATGGTCAGCCGTATATGAAAGAAATGGCTACAGAGTCCCAGCGGGAGCAACAGAAATCACTGCCCCAAAGGCAAACAGATCAGTTTTAGGCAATATGGTCTTCCCACAACGGTATGCCCTGATTGAAGCACCCTCTCAAACTTTAAAATTGCTGCAGTTGACAATAAAAATCACTTCTATTAACAGGTAGGAACAGGGTAGAAAAGCTGTTTTCCTTTTCCAAGTTTATAGTATCCTCCCCGTATTTTGTCCTATTCGCACCCTGTTTAACCTCCTGTTGTCTAGGTATCAGATGCCTCTGGGATCTTGGCGTGCAGCAATTAAGGGGTTAATAGGGTATTAGCAAGATTTGACATGCACCTCACTCTCCTATGTTATGGCTAAGGTAGGGACAGCCAGGTATCATTCAAATTTGGGTGTCTTAGAAGCTGAACCTGACCTCCTATATGAACAGTCTCTCCTATAGTTATAGAAAGTTGCGGGGCAGTTTTACCTTGTGGGAGCGGGAGTACCGCGTGGCCTGATGTAGTGAGGCTGCGGTCGATCTGTGTCTGCTCCTCTCCTTAACGGGTCACCAGCAGCTGAATCCTTGGCTGGAGGTCCGAGGTTAATCACCTCCTATCAATTCCTGCAAAGTTTGGGGTTATTTCAGACAAGCAGGAGTGTTTCCAAGCCTGCCCGGGAAAATCCAAAATGGCGACCGGACCTCCGTTATGAATAAGATCCAGCCGTTCTCTTGTACAGTGTAAGAGTGTCTTTCTAAAGCTCACCGGTGCCCGTCAGAAGGTTTTAGGGATCCAGTGTAGCGAAGTTAGGGTCTCCACCTGTGGGTCTTATGTTATGTGAGCAGTAACATCACCGGAGCTCTACAAATGCACAGCCATGTCCCAGCACAGCTTGGCTCCGCCCCGGGTGTTAGTGTATTTTTTAACACTTTAGTTATGAGTTTTATGGTACAGCTGTGTAACGTAAAACTCATAACTACTGACTTTAGATGGCGGTACGGATCTTGTCAGTATAGGGTGTACCGCTCACTTTTTGGCCTCCCAGGCAAACTCGTAATACCTGCGCTATGGAAGTCCATTGAAAAAGGACTTTTTTAAAAGGGCTGTACTGACGTTGCGTGACGGCCAACAAGGTGTGCGGTACACCTATACCTACAAGACTTGTAATAGCAGTGTTAGGGAAAAAGCAGCATTATGAAGCACAACAATACTTTTTCACTCATAACGCTAAACTTGTAATCTAGTATGAGAAGATTTCCTGCATTCTTTAACTCAGTATGCAATCTTGTTCTTTTATCACATTTCAATTGCATTCCCATAGCTGGCACTGTTTGTTGGACACGTCTAAAAATGGGGCTTGTTTAAAAAATGAAATCCAATACTCCCCTTTCTCTCTCTTCCTCCCTATGTGTGTCTCTCTCTCCCTTCCTCTCTATGTCTCTCTCTCCCTTCCTCTGTGTGTCTCTCTCTCCCTCCCTCTGTGTGTCTCTCCCTCCCTCTGTGTGTCTCTCTCTCTGTGTGTCTCTTTCTCCCTCTGTGTGTCTCCCTCTGTGTCTCTCTCCCTCTGTTTCTGTCTCTCCCTCTGTCTGTCTCTCTCTCTGTGTCTCTCCCTCCGTGTATCTCCCTCACCCTCTCTCTTTTATATACCTTTTAAACAGTGTTTTTTTTTTGGGGGGGGGTTACATTAAGAGCAAACTCTTAATGAGAGTTTGATTAAACAAGTTTTAAAGCTATTAACACAACTGTACTATTTTTCAATAAAAAAAGACTGTCATTAAAAAATATGTTATCTAAAACCAAAAAATATATAAATAGATCAGCGGTATATAACCATTACAAATGTAAGAGGTCTGTTTTTCCCCCTCTTCATAACACTAGTGAACCACTATTAGAAATTGTATTGACTGAAACAAAAATGATCCCGTCTACCCCACTATATATATATATATATATATATATATATATATATATATATATATATATATATACACACTGTATATATTAATATACATGTATATATATCTTCACATCTCCATTGTAAATACTCTCACCTCATATATATTTACATACACACATGTATATATAAGCCATATATATAACTTATATAGGGCCAGAGGTGGAGTCAGGCAATATATATATATATATATATATATATATATATATATATATATATATATTTATACCATTACATCAAGTGTTATATGGGAAATGGGAGTTACAATTTATGAGTGACGTTAGCGGAAAAAAAAAAAAACATTACTGGGGGGGGGTGACACCATTAGTTACCTCACCAGGAGACACCAAGCCTAGTGATGCCACTGGTTGAGAAGGAACATATGAGTGGACACTTGACTGCGATTCCTCCTCAAGCAATTCTGGTTCACTCGGATCTCCATTGGTATTCATAGCCGGTTCTTTAATGGGTTAGGTAAAGTGGTTATAGACTGTTTTCTTGGTGGCTGTTACAGTTTTTGTGTATCTCCTTGAAGTATGAGGCATTATTGGGTAGTCAAAGTCCATTTTTTTGGAGACACTGGGTATATAGGATCAATGTGGTTCGCCAATGAAAAAATGGGTTAACTGTCTGGTGAACTTCTACCTTATACAATACAGTAGCGGAGCCGGGCTAGGTAGCGTCCCCCCAGTACTTCTAGACCATAATGGTTTAGATTTAGGCTAGGTACAGGTAAGCAAACAACTGGCTCTACTATTTAATTGCTTCTCAAATGTAGAAGCAGGAGGGGTACTCTCTTGAGGATATGTGAAGGCGTGAAGGGGAAGTGGTATTTATGGATGCATGTGACTTCCTTAAGTCTAATGTTACCATGGATGGAAGGGGGCTATAGAGGATCCTGAGTTCTGGGGGGATGCCACTGTTGATTTAAACAATTACAAGTAGATGGATTTTGTGCTTGTCCTTCTCCCTCTTATCCAGGGAACGGGATACTTCCTAATTAAAGGGGGGAAAGGGGAAGTGATTCACCCAGACTAGCAGGGCAGGAAAGGGTGGCTGGAGGGGGAGGCCAAGAACCCCTCCTGTGACAGAGGACAAAAACTGATGCAGTAAAATACAGTACAAGTAACAACTCTAAGCGATATGAGTGAGTACCCAAGAGAATACTCTTACAAAAGCAGTACAGACTCTGTTATCCACTCTCACTTCAGGGTATGGGGATACGACCTAATGGAAGGGGAAAAGGAAAGTGGAGGTGACCTGCCCAGACAGGCTGGATGGGAAATGGGGAAGTGAGAAGGCTACCAGTGTATAAAAACAATCCTTTAGCAAGTGTATATAGAAAATTCAACAATAGCAAATAATTACAACAGTAATATGTTAACAAAATATGACAATATTTCAGTGGTTGATTTCCCCGCTCACCTCAGGGAATGGGGGTACGACCTAGTGGAAGGGGAAAAGGAGATAGGGAGGTGACCTATCAAGGGTAACTTAACAGGAAAGGAAGAGGTGAGGGGGCTGCCAATTAACAAAGTAGGTCCTGCTGTAAGGAGGAAATAGACGCTGAGTCCTTGTGTTTAGGTCTTTGGTATAGGCACTATAGGGGGACAGGATTTAAAATCTTTATAGGACTGTGGCTGGTATGACAGCAGGGAAGATTCTTGTAAGCCTCTAAACACTCCAATGTGTTGTTAGGGGTTCTGAATCTCTATTGTGGATTCGACTGGATAAATGCTTCTGGCTGCTTAACTGTGGAGGACACCTGAGTGTGTTTGCACAGTTTACTCTCAGTGAGTGTGAGTGTACTAATAAAGGAAGACCACCGGTACAAGTCTCTGCTTAGGGAGTGACTGATAGAGAGAGTAGTGGGCCTAAGTTTACAAAAGCATGCTGGGAAGTGTCTCTACAGATTTATTATGAGGGAGTGTGTATATCTCACCAATCTGTAGAGTTCACCGCTGTGTGCTACTGCTGATCAGTATGCAGACATGATGTAATCATCTCTAGAGCCTCAATTCCTGTGAAGGGGAGCTGTAGTAATCCTGACTGCACTTTCCAACACTGTTTGGGATGGCGTCAGTGCTTCCCTCCGTTATTGTAGGAGTCGGCCTTCTCCGGATTAATGCGTCAGATGGTTCAAAGATGGGGGCCATTCGCGCCACTGCACTGCTCTTTCTTACTTCTTTGGCCAGCTGCAACTCTTGATTTGGCGCCTAGCCGGGGATGCTGTACTCTTAAGCTTCTGAGGTCGTGGGGTGGTCCAGAGTGTGGAGCCGTATCCGTCACTCTTAGGTGATTACACAATCTGGCCTTGTCATCTGTTAACGGCCGCGGGTTCACGAGGTGCCGGCTTGATATGGCACCAGTTGTCAGGAATCAGCTTCCTCTGCAGCCTAGGTATAGCAGATATAGCTCCAGAGCGGAGCCCCAACCATTCAGAGTGCTACATGGGCGCAAGGTCAAGGGTTGCCGTCAACGGGTTCAGGTGTGCCGCACTAGGCCTCAGACGTGTCTTCTCCTAGGAAGTTTTAAGGTATGAACTAGATCAGCCTAGGCTCTCCCGGACCTGTAATGTTACTCGATCAGCAGATTTAGAGCCACTTTGAGCTGGTTTGTAGTATAACTGCCTGTAAGAATTATGTCAATTATCTGTGATAAATGCGGAGCCCCTTATTAGTGCGACCGCTCTGTAAGGCGGCTAGCTCCGCCTCCCGTTAGTTATTTTTTAATCAATGTTTCAAAAAGTTTCCTTGCCTTTGTTTAAATCCATCAGAAAAAAACTAAACAATTAAACAAAAAGGAAAAGGAATATTGTGGTACACCACATTTAAAAAATATGTTTCCCTTCTATCTTCACTAGAAGGGATATTCTCTTTTTTAAACATAGCAGAAAAAAAATATTGCATTGGCTTTTATTTTATTTTCAAATACATAGAATGTATATTTATATCTTTTTATTAATTCATATTTACGTTTATTTTAAATACTTTTGTGTATTTGTGCTAAGGTCTTGTCTTTTTCTAATTTTGCATTTACTGTACCTCTGAGTAGTGCTGCAGAATACATTGTTATCATATTATTATAAACAGAACAATAAAAAAAGAATTGGAAACAAGGCACACTTACTTGGGAATATTATCACACATGCATCTGTTAAGTTGCCTGTGACACATGAATGAATATCACACAATGGATCGCTGGCACATAGTTCTATTTCCGGAAGGATGGACTGCAAGAATTCTTTAATCTTTCCAATTAATGCCAGAGGAGTATGTGATGTATCAGAAGCAGAGTCTTGATGGCCATATGCTGATTCATGGTCGCTATACTCTGCTGAAAATAATAAAACAAAATATTTAATTTAGAATAAATGTAAACCTATCGGCTAGATCATGAGTTTTGTCGGTAGAGCCGTGCGGTGCTAACAAGCCTTTTTTTTTCACCGCTCACTTAAAACAACGCTGGTATTACGAGTTTTCTGAATGGCTGCGTTAGCCTCAGAAAAGTGAGCGTTGAGCAAAATTTAGCTACACATCTTACCTCAATACCAGCGTTGCTTAAGTCAGCGGTAAGCTGGCTAAACGTGCTTGTGCACGATTTCCCCATAGGAAACAATGGGGCTGAGCCGGCTGAAAAAAAACTAACACCTGCAAAAAAGCAGCGTTCAGCTTCTAACGCAGCCCCATTGTTTCCTAAGGGAAAATAAAAAATATGTCTACACCTAACACCCTAACATGAACCCCGAGTCTAAACACCCCTAATCTTACACTTATTAACCCCTAATCTGCCGCCCCCGACATCGTCGCCACCTGCATTATACTATTAACCCATAATCTGCCGCTCCGGACACCGCCGCCACCTACATTATACCTATGAACCCCTAATCTGCTGCCCCTAACATCGCCGACACCTACATTATATTTATTAACCCCTAATCTGCTGCCCCTAACATCGCCGACACCTACATTATATTTATTAACCCCTAATCTGCCACCCCCAACGACGCCGCCACCTACCTACAATTATTAACCCCTAATCTGCTGCCCCCAACATCGCCGCCACTATACTAAATTTATTAACCCCTAAACCTAAGTCTAACCCTAACCCCCCCTAACTTAAATCTAATTTAAATAAATCTAAAGAAAATTACTATTATTAACTAAATTATTCCTATTTTTAACTAAATACTTACCTGTAAAATAAACCCTAAACTAGCTACAATATAACTAATAGTTACATTGTATCTAGTTTAGGATTTATTTTTATTTTACAGGCAAGTTTGTATTTATTTTAACTAGGTAGAATAGTTATTAAATAGTTATTAACTATTTAATAGCTACCTATCTAAAATAAATACAAATTTACCTGTAAAATAAATCCTAACCTAAGTTACAATTACACCTAACACTACACTATAATTAAATAAATTGCCTAAATTAAATTAAACTAATTACAATTAAATTAAATAAACTAAGCTACAGAAAAAGAACAACTAAATTACAGAAAATAAAACATAAATTACAATTTTTTAAACTAATTACACCTAATCTAATCCCCCTAATAAAATAAAAAAGCCCCCCAAAATAATAAAATTCCCTACCCTATACTAAATTACAATTTTTTTTTGCAGGGCATTGCCCCAAAGTAATCAGCTCTTTTACCTGCAAAAAAAATACAATACCCCCCCAACATTACAACCCACCACCCACACACCCCTACTCTAAAACCCACCCAATCCCCCCTTAAAAAAACCTAACACTAACCTCCTGAAGATCACCCTACCTTGAGCCGTCTTCACACAGCCGGGCACAAGTGGTCCTCCATACAGCAGAAGTCTTCATCTGATCGGGGCAGAAGAGGTCCTCCAGACGGCAGGAGGCTTCATCCAGGCGGCATCTTCTATCTTCATCCTTCTGGAGCGGAGCGGGTCCATCTTCAATCCAGCCGACGCGGAGCATCCTCTTCAAACGAAGTCCTAACAAAGAATGAAGTTTCCTTTAAATGACGTCATCCAAGATGGCGTCCCTTGAATTAGGATTCTATCAGCCAATCGGAATTAAGGTAGGAAAAATCCTATTGGCTGATGTAATCAGCCAATCGGATTGAAGTTCAATCCGATTGGCTGATCCAATCAGCCAATAGGATTGACCTCACATTCTATTGGCTGTTTCAATCAGCCAATAGAATGTGAGATCAATCCTATTGGCTGATTGGATCAGCCAATCGGATTGAACTTCAATCCGATTGGCTGATAGCATCAGCCAATATGATTTTTCCTACCTTAATTCCGATTGGCTGATAGGATACTTTCAGCCAATCGGAATTCAAGGGACGCCATCTTGGATGACGTCATTTAAAGGAACCTTCATTCTTCGTTAGGACTTCGTTTGAAGAGGATACTCCGCGTCGGCTGGATTGAAGATGGACCCGCTCCGCTCCTGAAGGATGAAGATAGAAGATGCCGCCTGGATGAAGCCTTCTGCCGTCTGGAGGACCTCTTCTGCCCCGATCGGATGAAGGACCACTTGTGCCCGCTGGGTGAAGACGGCTCAAGGTAGGGTGGTCTTCAGGGGGTTAGTGTTAGGTTTTTTTAAGGGGGGATTTTGTGGGTTTTAGAGTAGGTGTGTGTGGGTGGTGGGTTGTAATGTTGGGGGGGGGTATTGTATTTTTTTTTTTTTTTTTGCAGGTAAAAGAGCTGATTAATTTGGGTCAATGCCCCGCAAAAAGCCCTTTTAAGAGCTATTTGTAATTTAGTATAGGGTAGGGAATTTTATTATTTTGGGGGGCTTTTTTATTTTATTAGGGGGATAAGATTAGGTGTAATTAGCTTAAAAATTTTTAATTTATTTTTTATTTTCTGTAATTTAGTTTTTTTTTTTTTTTCCCGTAACTTAATTTATTTAATTTAATTGTAATTAGTTTAATTTAGGTAATTTAATTTAATTGTAGTGTAGTGTTAGGTATAATTGTAACTTAGGTTAGGATTTATTTTACAGGTAAATTTGTATTTATTTTAGCTAGGTAGCTATTAAATAGTTAATAACTATTTAATAACTATTCTACCTAGTTAAAATAAATACAAAGTTACCTGTAAAATAAAAATAAATCCTAAAATAGCTATAATGTAACTGTTAGTTATATTGTAGCTATATTAGGATTTATTTTATAGGTAAGTACTTAGTTTTAAATAGGAATAATTTAGTTAATAATAGTAATTTTCTTTAGATTTATTTAAATTAGATTTAAGTTAGGGGGTAAGGGTTAGACTTAGGTTTAGGGGTTAATACATTTAATATAGTAGCAGCGACGTTGGGTGCGGCAGATTAGGGATTAATAAATGTAGTTCGGTGTCGGCGATGTTAGGGATGGCAGATTCGGGGTTAATAAAATTTAACTAGTGTTTGCGAGGCGGGAGTGCGGCAGTTTAGGGATTAATACATTTATTAAAGTGGTGGCGATGTCCGGTCGGCAGATTAGGGGTTAAAAAAATTATTTTAGTGTTTACAATGTGGGGGGGCCTCGGTTTAGTGGTTAATAGGTAGTTTATGGGTGTTAGTGTACTTTTTAGCACTTTAGTTAAGAGCTTTATGTTCCGGCATTAGCCCATAAAACTCTTAACTACTGACTTTCAAATGCGGTAGGAGTCTTGACAGGAGAGGGTCTACCGCTCACTTCTTCCAAGACTCATAATACCAGCGTTAGGCAAATCCCATTAAAAGATAGGATACGCAATTGACGTAAGGGGATTTGCGGTAGCCTCGAGTCGCGGAAGAAAAGTGAGTGGTACACCTGTACCTGCCAGACTCGTAATACCAGCGGGTGTTACAAAGCAGCGTTGGGACCTCTCAACGCTGCTTTTTAAGGCTAACGCAGAACTCGTGATCTAGCCGTATGTGTTTTAGAAGAGATTTCTACTTACTATTCTGTTTTTTTTTATAGTTGTCTCAGGGGCTGATCACAATCATTTAAAAAAAATATATAATTTTTTATCTACGGAAATCCCCATAGAATTAAATAGTGGTTTTATGTTGAAAAATATTATACATTTTTCAAATTGATTATGATCAACCTCTCAGCTAATTAGAAACTTTAGGGATGATCATGATCATTTATAAAAACATATCTAATGGTTTTCAAATGAAAAAAAAACCATTAAAGACTATAGGGATTTTAGTCGATAAATTAGTATATACATTTTTGTAAAGGATTGTGATAAACCCCTGTGCTCTGTATAATGGAGAAATTGTCAACACCTTAAAAAGAGCTGATACAGAAGATAGATGTTGGTATGCAAAAACATTAGTAGGAAGTACACATCTTAACACTACTCACTGTATATTTCTTTCATGCAAACATTTTCAATTTATAAAAATACTCTGCAATCAAATCATAACAGCCTAGATTATGAGTGGAGAACACATAAATGTGCGCTTGTATTACAAGTGAGGCTCTAATGGAAGCCTCGTTCTAATAACACAAGACGTAGCAATCCACCTAGTGCAGCAAATGGGGCAATTTGCTCCATGTTGTGCAGCAAAAAAACATTTTCAATATAAACGGAGATCTGACCTCTGATTAATTGCTCTTAGCACAAAGTAAAACCAAGCTCTCGCAGAAGCATTAACCAGCCACTTGTAATGGCTGATTATTAAATGTGCACCCGTAAACAGGCTAATTTGCCCCTTTACGGGCACAGGTTAAGATAGATCTCCACTCATACTGTAGCCTAACATTTTTTAAGTATAATTTTCATTTAAGCAGCAAAAAAAAATAACAAATATGTTTGAGATACACATAAAGCCAAACTACAAGAATACTTTAGATTACATAGAGTGCTGTTGACTCAGTTGTAAAATAGCTTAAAGAGACACTAAACCCAAATGTTTTCTTTCATGATTCAGATAGAGCATTCCATTTTAAGAAACTTTCTAATTTATTCCTATTATACATTTTTCTTTGTTCTCTTGCTATCTTTATTTAAAAAGCAGGAATGTGATGCAAAGGAGCCAGCCCATTTTTGGTTGAGAACCTGGGATATGCTTGCTTATTATTGGGTAAATGTAAGCCTCCAATAAGCAAGCACTATCCATGGTGCTGAACCTAAAACGGGCTGGCTGCTAAGATTTATATTCCTGCTTTTAAAATAAAGATAGCAAGAGAATGAAGAAAAATTGATAATAGGAGTAAATTAAAAAGTTGCTTAAAATTCCATGCTCTATCTGAATCATTAAAGAAAAAAATTGGGTTCATTATCCCTTTAATATTTTGCTCCCCATGACATTATCATTCTGCAATGTTGCTTATCACCCATTTCAAGATTGATGAGGGGCACTATTGTGATTAGCATTGGTGTAAGGGTTAAGTCTAGGGTTAGGGTTGTGTCTAGGTCTATGGTTAGAATCAAGGCTAGAATAGGATTAAGGCTATGGTAGGAATAAGGCTAATGTTAGGGTTAAGATTAAGGATAGTTTATTGCAAAGAATAGGGGTAAATCTAGAGTCAAAATTAGGATTAAGGATGATAGGGTTAGGATGAATAAAAAATGTAGGTAAGATTAGGGTTTGTTTAAGGGTTTGTATTTAATTCTAGGGCTAAGGCTAGATACAGTGTATGGTTAGGATTAGTATTAGGGTTAGGACAAGACAAAGAGGCCCATTTATCAAGCTTCGAATGGAGCTTGTGGGCCCGTGTTTCTGGCGAGTCTTCAGACTCGCCAGAAACAGCAGTTATGAAGCAGTGGTCTAAAGACCGCTGCTCCATAACCCTGTTCGCCTGCTCTGATGAGGCGGACAGGAATCACCATAATTCAACCCGATCAAGTACGATCGGGTTGATTGACACCTCCCTGCTGGCGGCCCATTGGCCGCGAGTCTCTTGTGAGCTGCTGGTGCAATGCTGAATACAGAGAGAGTATTGCTCTCCGCATTCAGCGATGTCTGTCGGACCTGATCCGCACTGTCGGATCAGGTCCGACAGACATTTGATAATTCGGCCTCAATGAATTAGAGTTAGTGTTAAAACTGCATTTATGTTTTGTGTTAAGGCTAGAGGTATGCTCAGGGTTAAGACAAGGGTAAGAATTAGAGTAAATGTTATGTTAGTTTTAGCTTTAACCCTCAGACCAATACTAATCACAATAGTGCCCCTCATCAATCTTGAAATGGGTGATAAGCGCTGCAGAATCTGTTGGCACTCTGAAAATACTTGATATTATTATAAGTATTATTATTATTAATAATAAAAATAATAAAAATACATTTTAGGACAAAGGATTGAGAGATGGACAGGATTAATGTTAAGTTTAGGGTTGGGTCTATGACTATGGTTAGCTATAAGTCTAGAATAGGATGGATTACACCTAGGGTTAGAATTAGGGTTAGGGTTAAAAGCTAATGTAAGGATTAGGGAAGCAGCTTCACTGGCAGTCAAGAGGTTATTTAGACTTTACACATCAAAGAAGTGGCAAAACAGTGGTCACGTCGCTGGCAACTCTATGACCGGCAATATCAAGGCTGCAGCATCTTGGACGCAGCAATTTTATTCCAGCACTTTAAGGTTAGTGAATGAAGAGAACATTAAAGGGACACTGAACCCAAATTTTTTCTTTCATGATTCAGATAGAGCATGCAATTTTAAGCAACTTTCTAATTTACTCCTATTATCAATGTATCTTCATTCTCTTGCTATCCTTATTTGAAAAACAAAGTCCAGAACCTTGGACAACACTTGTTTATTGGTGGATGAATTTATCCACCAATCAGCAAGAACATGCCAGGTTGTTCACCAAAATGGGCCGGCATCTAAACTTACATTCTTGCTTTTCAAATAAAGATAACAAGAGAATGAAGAACAATTGCTAATAGGAGTAAATTAGAAAGTTGCTTAAAATTGCATGCTCTATCTGAATCACAAAAGAAACAAATTTGGGTTCAGTGTCCCTTTAAATCTGTTGGCGCTCTACAAATAACCGATAATAAATAAATAATAAATCTTCTGTATTTAAAGAGATACAAACACAGCTTGCAATTTTAAACAACTTTCTATTTTATTTTTCAAATTTTCTTTGTACTCTTGGTATCTTTTGTTAAAAGCAGGGATGTGAGCTCAGGAGTGTGCACGTGTCTGGATCACTTTATGGCAGCAGCTTTGCAAGAATGTCATCTATTTGACAGAGCACTGGATGGCAGAACTATATCCTGCCATGTAGCACTCTACATACCTACCTAGGTATCTCTTCAACAAAGAATAATATGGGATTGAAGCAAATTTCATAATAGAAGTAAATTGGGAAGTTTTTAAAATTGTATGCTCTATCTAAATCATAAAAGAATTGGTTTGGCTTTCATATCCCTTTAATAACCATTTAAAATTAAAGGGACACTGAACCTAATTTTTTTCTTTTATGATTCAGATAGAGCATGATATTTTAAGCAACTTTCTAATTTATTCCTATTATCAATTTTGCTTCTTTCTCTTGCTATCTTTATTTTAAAAGCAGCAATGTAAATCTTTGCAGCCAGCCCATTTTAGGTTTAGCACCATGGATAGCGCTTGCTTATTGGAGGCTTACATTTACCCACCAATAAACAAGCATAACCCAGGTTCTAAACCAAAAATGGGCTGGCTCCTATGCATCACATTACTGCTTTTTAAATAAAGATAGCAAGAGAACGAAGAAAAATTGATAATAGGAGTAAATTAGAAAGTTGCTTAAAATCGCATGCTCTATCTGAATCATTAAATAAAAGAATTGGGTTCAGTGTCCCTTTAATACGTCCTAACTGTTCAGCTTTAAAATCTATTTCTGATTGGAATTTTTTTTAATAGGCTATAAATATCTATTTCTTTCTTTCTTTTTTTCCTGATACTTTGATTGAGGGTCATGTTTTATAACATACAAATATAGGCCTAGATTTGGAGTTTGGCGTTAGCCGTGAAAACCAGCGTTAGAGGCTCCTAACGCTGGTTTTAGGCTAACTCCGGTATTTGGAGTCACTCAAAAAAGGGTCTAACGCTCACTTTTCAGCAGCGACTTTTCCATACCGCAGATCCCCTTACGTCATTTGCGTATCCTATCTTTTCAATGGGATCTTTCTAACTCCGGTATTTAGAGTCGTGTCTGAAGTGAGCGTTAGAAATCTAACGACAAAACTCCAGCCGCAGAAAAAAGTCAGTAGTTAAGAGCTTTCTGGGCTAACGCCGGTTCATAAAGCTCTTAACTACTGTACTCTAAAGTACACTAACACCCATAAACTACCTATGTACCCCTAAACCGAGGTCCCCCCACATCGCCGCCACTCGATTAAATTTTTTTAACCCCTAATCTGCTGACCGCCACCTACGTTATACTTATGTACCCCTAATCTGCTGCCCCTAACACCGCCGACCCCTGTATTAAATTTATTAACCCCTAATCTGCCCCCCACAACGTCGCCGCCAGCTACCTACAATAATTAACCCCTAATCTGCCGACCGTAAAGCGCCGCCACCTACATTATAGCTATGTACCCCTAATCTGCTGCCCCTAACACCGCCGAACCCCTATATTATATTTATTAACCCCTAATCTGCCTCCCACAACGTCGCCTCCACCTGCCTACACTTATTAACCCCTAATCTGCCGAGCGGACCGCACCGCTACTATAATAAAGTTATTAACCCCTAATCCGCCTCACTAACCCTATAATAAATAGTATTAACCCCTAATCTGCCCTCCCTAACATCGCCGACACCTAACTTCAATTATTAACCCCTAATCTGCCGACCGGAGCTCACCGTTATTCTAATAAATGGATTAACCCCTAAAGCTAAGTCTAACCCTAACACTAACACCCCCCTAAATTAAATATAATTTAAATCTAACGAAATTAATTAACTCTTATTAAATAAATTATTCCTATTTAAAGCTAAATACTTACCTGTAAAATAAATCCTAATATAGCTACAATATAAATTATAATTACATTGTAGCTATTTTAGGATTAATATTTATTTTACAGGCAACTTTGTAATTATTTTAACCAGGTACAATAGCTATTAAATAGTTAAGAACTATTTAATAGTTACCTAGTTAAAATAATTACAAAATTACCTGTAAAATAAATCCTAACCTAAGTTACAATTAAACCTAACACTATACTATCATTAAATTAATTAAATAAAATACCTACAATTACCTACAATTAAACCTAACACTACACTATCAATAAATTAATTAAATACAATATGTACAAATAACTACAATGAAATAAACTAACTAAAGTACAAAAAATAAAAAAGAACTAAGTTACAAAAAATAAAAAAATATTTACAAACATAAGAAAAATATTACAACAATTTTAAACTAATTACACCTACTCTAAGCCCCCTAATAAAATAACAAAGACCCCCAAAATAAAAAATGCCCTACCCTATTCTAAATTACTAAAGTTCAAAGCTCTTTTACCTTACCAGCCCTGAACAGGGCCCTTTGCGGGGCATGCCCCAAGAAGTTCAGCTCTTTTTCCTGTAAAAAAAAACATACAATACCCCCCCCCAACATTACAACCCACCACCCACATACCCCTAATCTAACCCAAACCCCCCTTAAATAAACCTAACACTAAGCCCCTGAAGATCATCCTACCTTGTCTTCACCTCACCAGGTATCACCGATCCGTCCTGGCTCCAAAATCTTCATCCAACCCAAGCGGGGGCTGGCGATCCATCATCCGGTGGCTGAAGAGGTCCAGAAGAGGCTCCAAAGTCTTCATCCTATCCGGGAAGAAGAGTAGATCCGGACCGGCAACCATCATCTTCCAAGCCGCATCTTCTATCTTCATCCGATGAGGACCGGCTCCATCCTGAAGACCTCCGACGCGGACCCATCTTCATCCAGCGACGTCCAACTGAAGAATGACGGTTCCTTTAAGGGACATCATCCAAGATGGCGTCCCTCGAATTCCGATTGGCTGATAGGATTCTATCAGCCAATCGGAATTAAGGTAGGAATATTCTGATTGGCTGATGGAATCAGCCAATCAGAATCAAGTTCAATCCGATTGGCTGATCCGATCAGCCAATCAGATTGAGCTCGCATTCTATTGGCTGATTGGAACAGCCAATAGAATGCGAGCTCAATCTGATTGGCTGTTTTTTTTTTACAGGAAAAAGAGCTGAACTTCTTGGGGCATGCCCCGCAAAGGGCCCTGTTCAGGGCTGGTAAGGTAAAAGAGCTTTGAACTTTAGTAATTTAGAATAGGGTAGGGCATTTTTTATTTTGGGGGTCTTTGTTATTTTATTAGGGGCTTAGAGTAGGTGTAATTAGTTTAAAATTGTTGTAATATTTTTCTTATGTTTGTAAATATTTTTTTATTTTTTGTAACTTAGTTCTTTTTTATTTTTTGTACTTTAGTTAGTTTATTTCATTGTAGTTATTTGTACATATTGTATTTAATTAATTTATTGATAGTGTAGTGTTAGGTTTAATTGTAGGTAATTGTAGGTATTTTATTTAATTAATTTAATGATAGTATAGTGTTAGGTTTAATTGTAACTTAGGTTAGGATTTATTTTACAGGTAATTTTGTAATTATTTTAACTAGGTAACTATTAAATAGTTCTTAACTATTTAATAGCTATTGTACCTGGTTAAAATAATTACAAAGTTGCCTGTAAAATAAATATTAATCCTAAAATAGCTACAATGTAATTATAATTTATATTGTAGCTATATTAGGATTTATTTTACAGGTAAGTATTTAGCTTTAAATAGGAATAATTTATTTAATAAGAGTTAATTAATTTCGTTAGATTTAAATTATATTTAACTTAGGGGGGTGTTAGTGTTAGGGTTAGACTTAGCTTTAGGGGTTAATCCATTTATTAGAATAGCGGTGAGCTCCGGTCGGCAGATTAGGGGTTAATAATTGAAGTTAGGTGTCGGCGATGTTAGGGAGGGCAGATTAGGGGTTAATACTATTTATTATAGGGTTAGTGAGGCGGATTAGGGGTTAATAACTTTATTATAGTAGCGGTGCGGTCCGCTCGGCAGATTAGGGGTTAATAAGTGTAGGCAGGTGGAGGCGACGTTGTGGGAGGCAGATTAGGGGCTAATAAATATAATATAGGGGTCGGCGGTGTTAGGGGCAGCAGATTAGGGGTACATAAGGATAATGTAAGTAGCGGCGGTTTACGGAGCGGCAGATTAGGGGTTAAAAAAAAATATGCAGGGGTCAGCGATAGCGGGGTCGGCAGATTAGGGGTTAATAAGTGTAAGGTTAGGGGTGTTTAGACTCGGGGTACATGTTAGGGTGTTAGGTGCAGACTTAGGAAGTGTTTACGCATAGCAAACAATGGGGCTGCGTTAGGAGCTGAACGCGGCTTTTTTGCAGGTGTTAGGTTTTTTTTCAGCTCAAACAGCCCCATTGTTTCCTATGGGGGAATCGTGCACGAGCACGTTTTTGAGGCTGGCCGCGTCCGTAAGCAACTCTGGTATCGAGAGTTGAAGCTGCGTTAAATATGCTCTACGCTCCTTTTTTGGAGCCTAACGCAGCCTTTATGTGGACTCTCAATACCAGAGTTATTTTTATGGTGCGGCCAGAAAAAAGCCGGCGTTAGCTACGCGGGTCCTTACCGACAAAACTCTAAATCTAGCCGATAATGAGTTAATTTAATAGCTTTAGCCCATGATTGCTGGTTTTCAGTTTATTGTATAGTGTATGATCAGTGGATACATCTATGTAGCTCCTGATGTCTTCATTTCACTCACAAACTCCTACACTGAACATATACATGGAACATCACAATGGCTTAATATATATTGGCAATAGTTCCCTATAATCTTCTATCACCTATTGAATTCACTGTTCTTGCATCAAATGAAGTAAATGCCACTATTTTTAGTAAACTTACCAAAAGATTGAGGATCAGCCAGTACTAAACCCAGAAGCACAGTTATAGCAATAATGCCACGAGGAGACATCTTGCGTCAATAAGTGTTGGGATTCCTAATGACTGAAGTATAAGCGATTCTCATTGCTATTTATATTGTCTCAAAGGTCCTGAGCCACATCCCTATTCATTTCTTCCCATCAGTGAATTATTTCTAATAAATATATCAAATGTTCCATATGTTTACCTGCCAAACAAAGAGCAAGAGGCTTAGACTTCTGCAAGTAGCATGTAAATAACCTATTCATTGTATTTTTGTTATTACTCTGGAGGTGTAATTAAGTGCTTATGGGAACACAAATCTACTGTGCAAAAGAGCTCCACAAAACATATTAAATATTTTCTGCACAAATTAAACAGTTAAAGGGACAGTTTACACTAAAATTGTTATTGTTTAAAGAGATAGATAATCCCTTTACTACCCATTCCCCAGCTTTGCACAACCAACATTGTTATATTAATATACTTTATATCATTTAAACCTCTAGATTTCTGCCTGTTTCTAAGCCACTACAGACAGCCTCTTATCACATGCTTTTTATTAGCTTTCACAACAGGGAATGCTAGTTCATGTGGGCCATATAGATAACATTGTGTTCACGCCCGAGGAGTTATTTAAGACAATAGATAATAAACAAAAAGTCATGTGATCAGGGGGCTGTCAGAAGATGCTTAGATACAAAGTAATCACAGAGGTAAAAAGTCTAGTAATATAACAGTGTTAGTTATGCAAAACTAGGGAATGGGTAATAAAGGGATTAGCTGTCTTTTAAAACAATATAAAAAGTTATATTAATGTTTTGAAAATGTATTTTGACATTAAAGGGTCATTAAACACTTTGTGATGGTAATATAAAAAGATAAATGAATATAAAAACACTCTGCACTATGCTTTCATTATTCACTTTGTCCTCTTTTCCTGTAAATCCATTCTAAAATTGTGAGCTTTTCAGTTCCTGTTAGAAATGGAAGTGCAGAACACTGTTATATTCCACACAGCCATTGGCTGAGCACTCTAGTGACCTATTTATAACTGTCTCTAATTGGCCACAGCAGAGAAAGTAACCTGAGTTACAACATGGCAGCTCCCATTGTTTTATAGACACTAAGACCTCTATTTATTAAAGTCTGGCAGACCTGATCCGACAGTGCGGATCAGGTCCTCCAGACCTTGCTGAATACGGAGAGCAATATGCTCTCCGTATTCAGCATTGCACCAACAGCTCACAAGAGCTGCTGGAGCAACGCCGCTCCCTGCAGAATTGCGGCCAATCGGCCTCCAGCAGGGGGGTGTCAATCAACCCGATCATACTCGATCTGGTTGAATTCCGCCGATCTCTGTCCGCCTGCTCAGAGCAGAATTTAATTTTAAAACACCCGGTTTTACATGCAACAAAAGTAGCCATTTTTTCATTCAGTAACATACTGTATATTTGATCACCTAGTTTCCTGTAAATATACAGTATGTTACTGAATGATAAAATGCTAGTCTATTTGTGAACAGTGAACAAAAAAAAAGACAGTAAAAGCAGACAGTAATAATGACAGCAGTTTATTTATTAGATTTTAGAATTTTGGGGTCGATCACAATACTTTAGAAAAAACAACTAATTTATCTAAAAATTAAAATCTCTATAGACTTTAATGGTGATTTTGTGTAGAAAATCATTTAAAATGTTTTTCTAAAGTATTATAGTTGACCCCTTTGAGCTTAATGACCCTTTAAAAGTTAAATTAACTCCAGTGCAAAAATAATTCAGAAAAGTATCAGAGTTAATTCATTAATTAAAGATAAAATTAAATCCACCTTCTCTTAATACAGACTGAGCTTTATCTATTGCACACTGAGGGCCAGATTACAAGCAGAACGCAAAATATCGATTTAGATTTAGAGATATTTGCGCTCCACTTTGTAATACCAGCACACGCATACACAGGGCTGAAGGTAAAAATCTATAAACTGTGCAATGGGCTGCATCACAGATCCCCTAGCCGACACAATAGGGCGGCCAGGTGGTGCCAAAGGATCCTTATGGATTTTGGATATGCAGTATAGTATAGGTCTAATGGGAAATTTCTGAGTCAAAAATAAAACAGTTTCCTCATTAATATGCCCCCTGCAACACCCATACTAATCAATCTATCAGCTTCTCTTTTGGTGTCAATGGTGGTTTCACAGTCTAGCTTCTCATACACTGAAATATCTGTCAATTGTCTCAAAAGCTCTGTTCGATAGGAGCTAAAGTTTTGTACCACAATGCCCCCACCCTTGCCGGCCCCCCTAATCCCAATACTGTTATTTTTCTTTAAAGTGTCAAGTGCATCTAGTTCAGGTTTAGTTAAATTAAAGAAAAATTTCTTAGGGTGTTTCATGACATCTTGTCTAACCCTACGGCAAAAGGTAGAAATGCTGGCATTAGTACTAGAGAAGTCCCTAACGCTTTTCAACCTAAAGTCAGATCTTTCTCCTGTAGATCCACTAAACCTCTCCTTAACTGCCAAAACCCTCTGCATCTTAAACAATTCCATATCAACCTCCAGGTTATTTGGAACATAAGACAGTATAAAACTCAAACCTTTTGATAACAATAACTCCTCTGACTCTGACATGGTATAGTCACTCAAATGATATATTACCTTTTGTTCCCTCATCTGTCACTTCTTAATCTTGTGCCTATAACCTCCCCTCTTGGTCCTCCTGCATCTGGGTTTGACCCACGCTCCCGAACAACCTCCTTCTGAGTAGAGGATCCTGATCTAATCTCTTCCTCACTGCTGCTGCTACTAGTGGTATTACTATCCACAGCTCTATTCTCCCTTCTACCTCTGCAGCCTCTCCTCCAGTTAGGCACACCCTCAGACTGTCCTGACAGCCACTTATATACTCTGGGCTCAGTATTATCTTTGTTCACCTTGACAAACTTTTTATTTTTGACAACAGGAAAGGGAAAAAAAAAGTCAAATTACAAAAATGGAAGTTGCTGCCTCCTGTCCCTAGGTTATTTACATATAAACACAACATTTGTTTTCAGTACTTTTTTCTACTTTAGTTTAGTAGTTTTTTTGTTCATTTTGTGATGATGTCATCACAGGAAGTTGGTGCCTACTGTTCCTGTTTGGTGATTTTCAGATGAGAAGTGTGTATAGATCTCTATGTGGAATACTATTTAAGGTGGGTGTTTAGTTTGTGTTGTATCCTTGATAAAGGTCCCAGGTGGAGGATCGAAACGTTGGATGTTTTTGGATGTGAGGTGTACCACAATATGTGAATAAAGTGGTAACATCCTTATTGAAGAAACCGGGTGCAAGTTATTTCTTTGGAGTGTATATGACTATATACATACATATTGATGTGTTAATATGTGTATATACACATAGGGGCCTATTTATCAAGCTCTGTATGGAGCTTGATGCCCCGTGTTTCTGGAGATCCTTCAGGCTCACCAGAAACATAAGTTATAAAGCAGCGGTCTAAAGACTGTTGCTCCATAACCAGTCCGCCTGCTCTGAGGCGACGGACAGACATCGCCAGAAATCAACCCAATCTAATATGATCGGGTTGATTGACACCCCCTGCTAGCGTCCGATTGGTCACAAATCTGCAGGGGATGGTATTGCACCAGCAGTTTACCAGAACTGCTGGTGCAATGATAAATTCCGAGAGCATATGCTGTTGGCATTTATCAATTTGCAGCGGACATGATCAATATTGTATCATGTCCACTCGCACATTAGTAACTTGGTCCCATAGTAACACATAAATATATAGGTATATCAGCATATACATATATATTTACATTGCGGTCTATGAGAACACACAGTTCCCATAGACCGCAATGTAAAGGCACTTTTCAGTGCCATTTGTTTCTAACACCCCACTCCCACCAACTTTAAAGCTCTAAATCCACCTAGTGCAGGGTTTTTTTATATATAAAAAAGTTACATTTTTTTAAAATAAAAAAACTACAATGTCCTCTATGAGGGCATTTGGGGCACTTTTAGAAAATTAAACAAAGATCTGATCTCTAGTTAATGTTCAAAGCTTTTAATGGCTGGTAATTATTGCCCGTTTGTGGGAGTACAATAATTTTGCGTTCCACTTGTAATCTAGCCCTCAGTTTTGTCTGGGATACAATATTTATATAACTTTTTATAACTTATGTAGAAACAGTCAGAGATGACTGTGATATTTATAAAACCTTTTACATAGGGCATATTTTTCTAACCTTCATAGCTGATATCTTCTGCTCCCTCTGTACGCACATAATAGCCAGATAACAGGCCTATTTATAGAAATCTAACATTCAATGCCCTGGTAGTTTTATGGCCACAGAATATAATACAGTGGTATCATCTGATAAAAATATTGGGATTAATCACCACTTGTTTAGGTAGATAACAATTTCTGGGCTGGTTTAACAGTGATCACAATCCTGCAATGCTTACACCCCTGAAGTTGGGTATTATATTCTCCTTAAACCAATACAAAACTAACTGCCTCATTCATTTTTATCAGTGTAAAAGTGCTAACTATTCATTTTTTATCTTTAACAGGTTTGAGTTTTTTTTCTTTTGGTTTGGACGGCATATTTGGTGATAAATTTTTAGAATGTGACATAAATCTTTCCATAAAGCTTATTAACGCTCTTTCTTGTGTGACCAAAAAAAACCTTAGTTGTGTCTTAGTTAAAGGGGCAACAAAATATAGCCTCTTTGCTTACTTCCTTAAATAAGTGAGTAGGGAAGTAGAAAGTGTATATGAAAATGATATATATAGTGAAGTTAGTGTGTGTTACTTATTACATTCTAGTGAGAATCCATACCACATCAACACATTACATTTGTGTGCACGAACACGTGCGTTAGCCAAAACCTTTTTACAGTTATATGTGAACTCTTAGTCCTAAAAATTAGTGAACATAAAAACCTGTATTTAGTGAGAGGAGAAAAAAAAGAAAAAAAAGGAAGAAGAAAAAAAAAAGAAAAAAAGAGTGAAAAAGAGAATAAAGAAAATCAAACTAATGTTTTGCCGTAGAAACCAGTTGTTAGAGACTTACAACACCATCTTTTATGCAAAGCCACTATAAGGATACCTTAGGCCACAGATATTCTATCTAACAATATAGTTAAAGCAAAAACCACTCTATCTTCTGAGTTGATTTCTGCTATCAGCACAACTCAATCACATTAATTAAGTGGTCGAATTCAGCAGATACCAGTTATTACTATATGAATAGACTTATCACTTTGTAGTAGCCCACTTTCTTTATAGATTGCTTTTTCTTCAACTAGGGAGAACAGTTTTTTTACCAGAGACAGAGAAGAGGGAGCAAAGAGAGGAGAGAAAAAAAAAAGAAACCAAAAAGGGGGAAAGAACAGAGGAAACCTATTCCATCCAACCTTCTATAAACCAGAATTTTAATTTTTTTTTTTTTTTTTTTTTTTCTGAGAGGCTATCTTTTGAAAACAACTGCTGCCAATATTAATTAAGCAGTTTTATGCATCCACCTAGCTAATGTAAAAAGGCTTTAATGTTCAAACTAGCCTCTTTAGGTTGTTAACACCAGACAAACAGACTGTATATTACTATATTTCTTGTATTGACAGCCAGTCTTATATAATACAACACCAAGAGAAAAGACCTTTAGCTTGATTGTAGGTTCATTTAGGGATAATCCCTTCATAGAAAAGTTCCAAAACATATAATATATTTCTTATGTTGACAATCAATCTTGTATAATACAACCCAAAGAGAAAAGACTTTTTAGCTTGATTGTAGGTTCATTAGGGATAATCCCATCATAAGAAAGTTCCAAAGTATAAAACCACTCTGACAGCAAAATATGCAGCTGATCTCGCTGCTTGTTCACGGGTCAGCTTTTGTGGCAGCCGCTTATTAGGGTTTACGAAGAGTAACGTTACCGTGTGTACATGTCAAAAAAGGCTATGGAGTAGCTCAAGTAAAAGAGCCCGTATACAATTGTGTGCCTTTTTCCTACTTCTCTCTCCTCTCCTCAGCCCCCTCCTCTATAGAGCCCTTAGCCAGCTTCCTTGTATAGGGCACTTACTAAGAAAAAGGCAGATCTCTACGTCAAGTCATATATTTATTGATCAATGTTAGGCACTTAACCGGGCTTAATCATGTTTTACAACCGGGTATAGCCCTCAAATAGTCCCAGCCTTTATAGATTATAGGTGTTCCAACGATTTTAACAAGCAGGAAAGCATTAAAGAAAAAACAGGCCGTGCCTGTAGTACCTGATTCCAGATGAACTCTCTAGGCGGCAGCTCTCTGTCTCAAGCAGCTGTTCCTACTCACACAACAGCCACCTCTTGTAATCCAGCTAGCTTCAGGTCCTTCCACAGGAAGATGTTAGGGAGCGGTGTATTGGAAAGTCGTGATCTCGGACACCTCCACTACCGCAGCCTCCGCTGTTGCACAGGCTCCTCTGTCCTGTGTCACTGCCCACCGGGGTTTAATCACTGTGGCTGTTGCTTTTCTTTGTGTTCAGAGATATAGAGTTTTCACTGAACAGGAACGCCATTTGGCGACACGACTCTGCTTCGAAGACAATCTGCTTACGGGCACCGGCCTCTGTTGAGATGTATCCAAGCCAGGTTATACCTCCGCTGGCCAAGGATCAGCACAGATGGGGTAGGTCGATGGAGCCCTTCTCCCCAGAGCCTAGAGTTAGTGTCCAACGTTCTTGCTAGCTCCTCCCCTTCCGGTCCGCCCAGAAATGTCCCACAGTTCAGGGTAAGCATTCTTAATTGTAAGATGATTAAGACCCCTATAATCGATGCATGGTCCTAACTCGCCACCCTTTTTCTTCACAAAGAAGAAGCCAGCCCCTGCAGGAGAGCAGGATTTGCGGATGATCTCCCGCAACAGAGCATCAGCAACATACTCCTCCATAGCACAATTCTCTGCAACAGACAGAGGGTAAACCTGGCCCCGAGGAGGAATGGCTCTGGGTTGCAGGTCTATGGCACAATCTTAAGACCGGTGAGGAGGCAACGTACCGGCACGCACCTTGTCAAAAACATTTAGGAACTCTCAGTACTCCCCTGGCAATTGAGATACCGAAGAAGTGCACAAGACTTTAACTGGTTTCCGAAGACAAGTGGAAATACATTGCAGAGACCATGACAAAATTTCTGACCTGTGCAGTCGAGACTGGGATTGTGCTTTTGGAGCCAGGGATAACCCAGAACAACCGGAAAATGTGGAGAGTTTATCACCTGGAACTGGAGGGTTTCAAAATGGAGAGCCCCAACAGCCATGGATAACGGAGCAGTTTTGTGAGTAACAAGTGCGGGCTGAAGGGGCTTGCCATCAATGGCCTCAATAGCAAGCGGAATGGACCGAGGCAAAACAGGAATGGAGTGCTTTGATACAAAAGTACTGTCAATGAAATAATCCGCAGCACCGGAGTCAACAAGAGCTTGGGTGACTATGGAGGAGTCCACCCAGGAAAGGACAACAGTGACCAAAGGTTTCTCCTTTAGCGGTTCCGGAGACAAGGATAAACCACCCAAGGTCTGGCCCCGACAGGACCTTAGGTATGAGAGTTTCCCGGCCGTGTTGGACAAGACTTCAAAAGGTGGCCATGTAACCCACAATAGAGGCAGAGCCCCTCCCTCCTCCTAAAGGCCCTCCCTGCCACGAAGAGACGCGAGAATCCCAACAGGAATATGCTCAGCAGTACCTGGTGACTCGGGACAAGGAGACATGGCAGGAGAGGGAGGCATAGGTGGGAACGAACACGTAGGAGACAACGGAACAGGAGGCTTCCGCAAGCGCTCCTTGAAAGAGGTCCTCTCACTTAGTCTAATGTCAATTAGAATAAAAAAAGACACCAATGCCTCGAGATCTTCTGGTAAATCTCTGGCAGCAACTCCATTTTTAATCGCATCAGAGAGCCCATGAAAGAAGGCGGCAACAAGGGCTTCATTGTTCCAACCTACCTCTGCAGCAAGCGTATGGAACTAAATGGCATACTGAGCAACAGATCTTGTACCTTGCTGATTGGACACGAGTCGTTTAGCAGCAGAGGAGGAGCAAGCCAGAACATCAAATACCCTTCGAAAGGAGGTCACAAATTCAGGGTAATTTGAAATAACAGGTTTATTAGTCTCCCACAAGGAATTAGCCCAGGCAAGAGCTGTGTCAGAGAGTAACAAGATGAAAAATCCCACCTTAGCTCTGTCAGAGGGAAACGCCTGAGGTAACATCTCAAAGTAAATGCCCACCTGGTTCAAAAACCCTCTGCACTTATTTTGATCGCCTCCATAATGATGAGGTAGAGGTGCAGAACCGGACATGCTCCTGGTAGGACTAGGTTCAGCAGCGGAAACGGGAGCAGCCATAATTTGCGGGACACTTTGGTCCAAATGTGCAGTGCGAGTCAGCAGGGTTTGCAGGGCTAGTGCAAATTGATCCAAGCGGTGATCCTCTTCATCCATCCTGGAAATTATGGCAGGTAAAGGTGGATTATTGGCACCATCAGGATTCATGGCCCTTGCGTAATGTCAGGGTGCCAGGAATCAGACTGAGATGAGAAGTGCAAAAATAATCACCATAATAAAAAGTTCCCAAGTCAAATAACAAGCCAGGAATCAAAACCAGAGCTGGTAGTCAGACGAGCCAAGTAAGGAGCCAAAGCGAGTAGTCAGACGAGCCAGAATCAGGAACAAAGAGAACAGCAGAGTCAGGAACAAGCCAGGTATCAGGAACCAGGAAGGACGTCAGACAGCCAGATAATACACAGGAGCTCTCACAAACAGGTCTGAGACAATGCCAGGGAAAAGCATACTAAACAGAGGCCCTTTAAATAATAAGTGATGACATCACAATTCTGAGACTGCATCCTGTCTCACACGGATGATGTACACCAGTCTGGCCATAAAAGGAAGTGCAGGAAATGATCAACATCACACAGTATGCACCAGACAGCAAGAGAGGTGAGTAAAATGGCTGCTAGCAGAACATGGCAAACAAAACAGGGAAAAAACCCTGACACCGAGAACCAAAGATCATGTTAAAAGAGGAATCTCTATTCGAAACAGCCCATAAACAAGTTAGCATATGAGGGGGCAAATTTTGCCCCCATAGCTGTTCCCCAAATTTGGACATAATAGGTCCCCTCAAAAATAATTGTGCTCCAAAAGAAACCTAATGACTCTAAGGATTAATAGCTTAGTATCATCTGAATATTTAGACACCAAATCCAAAAAGAACGATATGGCTTCAATCCCCAATGAAGTTGGTATAGAAGTGTACAAAGCCACCACATCCACTGTAAGCCACCTCATATCCTCCATCACTCGCATAAGTTCCACAATGTTAAGCATACGTGTTGTATCCTTCAAAAAACTAGGAAGGGACATGACCAATGGTTGCAGGATATTATCAATCCATTCAGACAGATTTTCAAACAAAGAACCAATTCCTGCAACTATTGGTCATCCTTTAATATTGTCCAAACCCTTGTGTACTTTCGGCAAGTGGTGGAAGATAGGGATGACAGGATTCTCAATATACAAAAAGTCAAAAGGTACCCCTATCTATGATGCCATAAAAAAGGGCATCATCCAACAGGGATCTAAGATTATTCTGAAAAAATCTAGTGGGATTTCTACCAACTGTTCTATATGAAACTAGATCATTAAAGAGACAGTCTACACCAATTGTTATTGTTTTAAAAGATAGATAATCCCTTTTTTACCAATTCCCTAGTTTTACATAACCAACACAGTTATATTTATATATTTTTTACCTCTGTGATTATCTTGTATCTAAGCCTTTGCAAACTGCCCCTTTATTTCAGTTATTTTGACAGACTTGCAGTTTAGCCAATCAGTGATAGCTCCCAGGTAACTTCACGTGCATGAGCACAGTGTTATCTCTATGAAAAACATGAACTAACACCCTCTAGTGGTAAAAAACCTATTAAAATGTATTCTTAAGAGACGGCCTTCAAGGTCTAAGAAATTAGCATATGAACCTCCTAGTTTAAGCTTTCAACTAAGAATACCAAGAGAACAAAGCAAAATTGGTGATAAAAAGAAATTGGAAAATTGTTTAATATTACATGCCCTATCTGAATCATGAAAGTTTATTTTGGACTAAACTGTCCCTTTAAGTTGGCGTATGGCCTCAGAAATATACATTTGTTTGTCCATAACGACAATGTTACTACCCTTGTCAGATTGTTTAATCACAATGGACATATTATTCTGTAGAGAGACAACAGCTTCTCTCTCACTTTTTGTCAGATTAGAGTGACTGGCAGTAACTGTGTCATTCAGACATTTCAAATCCTCCAACACTCTCTTATGGAAGCTATCCAGAGCTGTTCCCCTAGATTGCACAGGATAGAATCTAGATCGACTCCTAAAGCCCGGGGGATTTGGGAAAGCAGAGGGAGAGTCAGTGGTCTGTTCAGTCTCCAAAGATTGGAGAGTGGCTAGATCACACATATCTCTAAAAGTGGGTAAAAATCCAGCATTAATGGCATCATTCTCCCCCTCCTTTGTTTTATTACAGGTAGTGTTCTCCTTATCACAAAAATGTCTATAAAGGGTTAAATTGCAAACAAATTTGTTCAGATCTAGAATAGTTTGAAAAATATCAAACTTTCTAGTGGGACAGAAACCCAATCCCAAGTTCAATACCCTACATTCAATTTCAGAGAGTGTGTATGATGAAATATTAATGACAATATTCTCCTTTTTTTCCTCGTTAGTTCCCTGAGTGAGTATCTGTTCATACCTCTGGGGTTCCCTGTGTCTTCCGTCCCTCCCCCTCACTTTGTCTTCAGAACTGAGCAAAAAACCTGAGCCGGGGGAGGTCCCACATTGGGTACCTCTTGTATATTGACATTCCCATTCCCAGAGTTCTTTCCTTCATTAGACCCTTTTTTAGGTTGGCTCTTATTAATGTTTGTATTTTTAGGGATAGCTCCTAATTGTGTTGTTTGGATTCTAACCTCTCCATTGGGCTGTGCTGTATATGATTTATCTGTACTAATACCAATTGGGACCTGATCATTAGCTATGTGTGATGAATTAATAGCTATAATCTCATTCTCAGATTTTGAGCCTTCATCATAGGAGGTAGACAAATTGGACAGGGAATCTTCATCAGTGCTGATATTATCGTTCTCTTTAAAAGTAACTGTCTTATTTGTACCCCTATTTCTCCTCCTCCTTCTCCTACGATGATTGACATTAGCACCTACAATGTCATCCTTATCCTCTTCAATACCCTGATTCCGCCACACTCGTCTACGTCTATGTGTTTTGTACCATAAAAAAACCTGACCAGTGTTATAATCCTTCTGGTCTCGTTAGAATTTTACATGTTTAACTTGAATAATATCCTTTTTATGAGTCTCAATTACTTCCTGCAGCATCTTATCAAACTCACCATATTCATTGCACATTTGATGTCTGTTTAACTCACCCTGTAAAGATATAATCTCTGCCCTAACAGTGGCTAATTGATCAGATTTATACTTTACAAGCATTAACATAAGCCTAATAGAGCATTCTGAAAGGATGCTGTTCCATTCTTTAATAAATTCAGCATCCTGGACCTCAAATGTCGGGGACTTTTTACTCTTAACCCCCTAGGTATCATATTCAGGGAGATGTACTTATTCATAATCCAGAAGTCAAATTTTAACCTTAATTCTTTTAGGCGTAACAGTTCCATAGTGTGGAATAAGTCACTTAGTTTAGTATTGGTAATGTCCAAAGTAAAAAAGTCCTCAAGTTCAAGACCTTCCAAATCATGATCATCCACCACTGCAAGTGAAAAATATGTCTGTTGTTCCCTCAGTGCCTCCATGTTAAATAAATTGGTAACAAAGTCCCAAAAAGCTCCAGCCATAAAGCAATTTCACAAAATTACGGGTGGAGTTAAGGATATGATAATAGAAAATACAAAGTTACTCTACATGTAAGGTGAAAAGCCGGGTAAAGACACACTGTCCCAATAACAGTCACACCTGGTAAATAGCGTGAAAAAGAGATTCTTGGCGTGCAGCTTATCACTTAGCCTGACTCACCACTCCAAGGAAGACCACAGGAATTCTACTGGCCACTTCAACCGGTGTGGGATCATGGCCACTCATTAGCTCTATCCCTTACATTCCGGTGTGCTCTGGTTCTGATCTGTACGATCCTCCGCAAACAGCGTTGTGCCTCTCAACACATGCAATCGTCGCTTCCGGGTGACGTCATCAACTCATAGTGGTCGGCTTATACTTCTAGTTACGCCTACTCCTGATTCACGCTGGGATCAACCCCTTTAATCCAGGGAACGAGACAGATACCCTCGGCCAGGTAAAACGGATTGGAGGGCTCCTCTCTCTCCATGTAAAAATAGCAAAAAATAATCCACAGAACACCACCTCCTCAAAATAAACAAAAAGGCTTTAATTAATCATTTAAAAGTTACATGGGAACCAAGGCGAGGTAGGGAAAGGTAAAGAAACGGTCTTACGTGTTTCGACAATGCGTAGCCGTAATCATAGACCATATGTTCTAACAGGTGTCACATAACTTTATACAAAATGAAGGTTACCCATTGGAGAATAAAAACACACCCCATTAAACCCTCGCCTAATTAAAGGGAACAACAATAAATATTTTTTACTGTCAGGCTAAAAAGAATCACTTAGGATGCAATACTAATGCATAACAGCTAAACACATCTAAATATAAATAGTAGTTGAACAAAATTGTGGCAGTTAATAACAACTTCAGGAAGATACTCAACATGTATGCAGTTTTTAGAGATAAAAGCCTAAAAATTACGTGACAATAAAGATAGATATCCAAGGCATATGCTCACAAAATACAATAATGATGGGTAACATAAATCAGTTTCATGAATAAATAACTTACATTATTAAAGTGACATGTGCGAATTTAAGTTTTAAACCAATATCAAATTCACTGGCATGTACATATAAATTTAATCATATAGCCTCACAAATAGATTGGTGAAACATGCACAGTAAACTGATCTAATAGATACACTTACACATATGAGTGGCCTATCTTAGTAGCCAAATGTTAAACCAAGGACCCACATTACTGTCAAATAAAGTGCAAGCTATAACTAAAACATATAAAGAGTAATTATTCCCAAACGTTGAGATTATATCATTGACTGCATTGAAACCCTGGGGAATGAGTGTATTCATTTTGTGGATCCAATAGACCTCCTGCCTGGCTAAAATAGGCCATTTGTCTCCACCTCTAGGAGGGCATCTAATGGTCTCTATTGCATTCCATTCAAAATCACACACATTCCCATTATGTTCTTCAATGAAGTGTCTCGCTATTCGCTAATTTAGAACAGAAAATATTGTTCCTGATGTACCCCAGATGTTCCCGTATCCGAGTACAAACATCACGGGTAGTCATACCCACATTCTGGAACTTATGATACGTACAACCTATGAGGTAAATCACGAACGTGGTTGAACAAGTAATGCACCCTAGGGTATAAAAAGACTGGTTTGTAACATAGGAAGTGAATTGTGTACCCACCTTAATAACCTCACATGCTTTACAGTTTTTTCCACATTTATATGTCCTATTGTGTTGGAGCCATGAACTCTGACTCTCAGGTTTACGCAGTTGACTATAGGTGAAACCATGTTACCTAAAGTGAGATTCCTTCTATAGGTAAATCTGCAACCTCTATTGACTATCGCCTAGATTTAGAGTTTTGTCGGTAAAGACACGCGTAGCTAACGCAGCTTTTTTTCCCAACGCACCCTTAAGACAACGCTGGTATTGAGAGTTGTCTGAAGGGCTGCGTTAGGCTCCAAAAAGGGTGCGTTGAGCCAAATTTACCGCCACTTCAACCCTCAATACCAGCGTTGCTTACGGTAGCGGTAAGCTGGCAAAACGTGCTTGTGCGCGATTCCCCCATAGGAAACAATGGGGCAGTTTGGAATGAAAAAAAACCTAACAACTGCAAAAAAGCAGCGTTAAGCTCCCAACGCAGCCCCATTGTTTCCTATGGGGAAACACTCTCTAAGTCTGCACCTAACACCCTAAAATGAACTGTGAGTCTAAACACCCCTAACCTTACACTTATTAACCCCTATTCTGCCGCCACCCCACTATCGCTGACACCTGCATATTATTAACCCCTAATCTGCCGCTCCGTACACCGCCGCAACCTACATTATCCCTATGAACCCCTAATCTGCTGCCCCTAACACCGCCGACCCCTATATTATATTTATTAACCCCTAATCTGCCCCCCAACGTCGCCGCTACCTTACCTACACTTATTAACCCCTAATCTGCTGACCGGACCTCGCCGCCACTATAATAAATGTATTAACCCCTAAACTGCCGCACTCCCGCCTCACAAACCCTATAATAAATAGTATTAACCCCTAATCTGCCCTTACTAACATCGCCGCCACCTAACTTCAAGTATTAACCCCTAATCTGCCGACCGGACCTAGTCGCTACTATAATAAATTTATTAACCCCTAAAGCTAAGTCTAACCCTAACCCTAACACCCCCCTAAATTAAATATAATTTTAATCTAACGAAATAATTTAAATCTTATTAACTAAAGTATTCCTATTTAAAACTAAATACTTACCTGTAAAATAAACCCTAATATAGCTACAATATAACAAATAATTATATTGTAGCTATTTTAGGATTTATATTTATTTTACAGGCAACTTTGTATTTATTTAAACTAGGTACAATAGCTATTAAATAGTTATTTACTATTTAATAGCTACCTACTTAAAATAATTACAAAGTTACCTGTAAAATAAATCCCAACCTAAGTTACAATTAAACCTTACACTACACTATCAATAAATTAATAAAATAAACTACCTACAATTACATACAATTAAATAAACTAAACTAAATTACAAAAACAAACAAACGCTAAATTACAAAAAATAAAAAAAGATTACAAGAATATTAAGCTAATTACAGCTACTCTAAGCCCCCTAATAAAATAAAAAAGCCTGCCAAAATAATAAAGGTCCCTACCCTATTCTAAATTAAAAAGTAACCAGCTCTTTTACCAGCCCTTAAAAGGGCTTTTTGCAGGACATGCCCCAAAGTAATCAGCTCTTTTGCCTGTAAAAAAAATACAACCCCCCCAACATTAAAACCCACCACCCACATACCCCTACTCTAACCCAACCCCCCCTTAAATAAACCTAACACTACCCCCCTGAAGATCTCCCTACCTTGAGTCCTCTTCACCCAGCCGGACCAAAGTCTTCATCTGATGGGGCAGAAGAGGACATCCAGACCGGCAGAAGTCTTCATCCTATCCGGGCAGAAGAGGACATCCGGACCGGCAGACATCTTCATCCAAGCGGCATCCAGACATCTGCATCCAAGCGGCATCTTCTATCTTCATCCATCCAGAGCAGAGCGGAGCCATCTTCTTCCAGCCGACGCGGATCCATCCTCTTCAACCGACGCCTACTCGCCGAATGAAGGTTCCTTTAAATGACGTCATCCAAGATGGTGTCCCTCGAATTCCGATTGGCTGATAGGATTCTATCAGCCAATCAGAATTAAGGTAGGAAAAATCTGATTGGCTGATTGAATCAGCCAATCAGATTCAAGTTCAATCCGATTGGCTGATCCAATCAGCCAATCAGATTGAGCTCCCATTCTATTGGCTGTTCCGATCAGCCAATAGAATGCGAGCTCAATCTGATTGGCTGATTTAATCAGCCAATCAGATTTTTCCTACCTTAATTCCGATTGGCTGATAGAATCCTATCAGCCAATTGGAATTCGAGGGATGCCATCTTGGATGACGTCATTTAAAGGAACCTTCATTTGGCGAGTAGGCGTCGGTTGAAGAGGATGGATCCATGTCGGCTGGAAGAAGATGGCTCAGCCCCGCTCAGATGGATGAAGATAGAAGACGCCGCTTGGATGAAGATGTCTGGATGCCGCTTGGATGAAGATGTCTGCCGGTCCGGATGTCCTCTTCTGCCCGGATAGGATGAAGACTTTTGCCGGTCTGGATGTCCTCTTTTGCCCCATCGGATGAAGACTTCGGCCCGGCTGGGTGAAGACGACTCAAGGTAGGGAGATCTTCAGGGGGGTAGTGTTAGGTTTATTTAAGGGGTGTTTGGGTTAGAGTAGGGGTATGTGGGTGGTGGGTTTTAATGTTGGGGGGGTTGTATTTATTTTTACAGGCAAAAGAGCTGATTACTTTGGGGCATGCCCCGCAAAAAGCCCTTTTAAGGGCTGGTAAAAGAGCTGGTTACTTTTTAATTTAGAATAGGGTAGGGACCTGTATTATTTTGGCAGGCTTTTTTATTTTATTAGGGGGCTTAGAGTAGGTGTAATTAGCCTAATATTCTTGTAATCTTTTTTTTTTTTTTTTTTGTAATTTAGTGGGTTTTTTTTTGTAATTTAGTTTAGTTTATTTAATTGTATGTAATTGTAGGTCATTTATTTTTTTATTTTTTTTGTAACAAGCTTTATTGAAAATAAAAATTGTGCATACAGTGTGTTCATTACATAATATACTTCTTCTGTATGTGTCTTAACCATTGTATTCAAAACTGTGCCAATAAAAAAAAAGAAATACATACATTTGCAAATTATTTATCTGTATATGCATTTTATAATAAACTTCTTTGCTTAACAAGCCTGCTATATTTTTTATATTTTCTGATACTCTCCTTCCTTCACCAAAATCCAAATAATACTACAAATCCAATTCAAATTTGAGACGGCTGAACACTACGGAAAAAAAAAAAAAAAAAAAAAAAAAAGAAAATAAGGGGAGGGGAAGGGTTCAAGAGGGTGGTGGGTAGGGGGTAGGAAAGAATGGGGAGTGTATTTCTGAGTTTGCCTCGGCCAGTTCCATTTCAATTATACACCAGTGCCCCTCCAGGTGGCCAACATCATCTCATGTGTGTCTATCTGGTTGATTCTAAAGTGTAGGTCATTTATTTTATTAATTTATTGATAGTGTAGTGTTAGGTTTAATTGTAACTTAGGTTAGGATTTATTTTACAGGTAAATTTGTAATTATTTTAAGTAGGTAGCTATTAAATAGTAAATAACTATTTAATAGCAATTGTACCTAGTTAAAATAAATACAAAGTTGCCTGTAAAATAAATATAAATCGGGGTTAATACATTTATTATAGTAGCGGCGAGGACCGTTCAGCAGATTAGGGGTTAATACTTGAAACTAGGTGGCGGCGATGTTAGGGAGGGCAGATTAGGGGTTAATACAATTTATTATAGTGTTTGTGAGGCGGGAGTGCGGCGGTTTAGGGGTTAATACATTTATTATAGTGGCGGCGAGGTCCGGTCGGCAGATTAGGGGTTAATAAGTGTAGTTAGGTAGCGGCGACGTTGGGGGTGGCAGATTAGAGGTTAATAAATATTATGTAGGTGTCAGCGATGTTAGGACAGCAGTTTAGGGGTTCATAGGGATAATGTAGGTGGCGGCGGTGTGCGGTCGGCAGATTAGGGGTTAAAAATATTTATTATAGTGGCGGCGATGTGGGGGGACCTCGGTTTAGGGATACATAGGCAGTTTATGGGTGTTAGTGTACTTTAGAGCACAGTAGTTAAGAGCTTTATAAACCGGCGTTAGCCCATAAAGCTCTTAACTACTGACTTTTTTTGGCGTTAGGAGTCTTGTCGGTAGAGGGTCTACCGCTCACTTCAGCCAAGACTCTAAATACCAGCGTTAGGAAGATCCCATTGAAAAGATAGGATACGCAATTGGCGTAAGGGGATCTGAGGTATGGAAAAGTCGCGGCTTGAAAGTGAGCGTTAGACCCTTTCCTGTCTGACTCTAAATACCAGCGGGCGGCCAAAAGCGGCATTAGGACCCCTTAACGCTGATTTTGACGGCTAACGCAGAACTCTAAATCTAGGTGTCTATCTTTTAATAAGTCATCACCATATAAAATAGGTAAATACTTCTTGATAATATTACAAATCTGATAATATTGATTTGAATATTTAGTAATAAAGGTTGGTCTACTCTAATCACTCCTTCTATTTACAGATAAATTATTTGGTCGGAGAAGGCTGCTTCTCTCTCTTTTGTTAGCATCATCAAAGGCCTGGGTAATTACCCTCTCATTGTAGCCCCGTTTACGCAGTCTATCCTGCAAAGATGCACTTTCAGAGAGAAAAGCAGTCTCCTGTGAACAAATCCTCCTGGTCCTAAGGAACTGACCCTTGGCAATTCCTCGAAAAACATGTTTAGGGTGTGCGCTCACTGAATGTAACAACGAGTTACCCGCTATGGGTTTTACGATACACTTGCGTTTCTATTCTACCTGATGTAAATTCCATAGAGAGCTCAATATCCAAGTAATGTATCTTCTCTTTTTGCCATTCTGATGTAAACCGGATCTCAGGAACACATGTATTAAGATACTTAACAAAGGACTCGGCCTCTGATGATGACAGAGTGGTAATGCATATAAGATCATCAATAAATCTTTTGTAACACAAAGTGATAAGCTGCACGCCAAGAATCTCTTTTTCACGCTATTTACCAGGTGTGACTGTGATTGGGACAGTGTGTGTTTACCTGGCTTTTCACCTTACATGTGGAGTAACTTTGTATTTTCTATTCTTTTTCTAATGTCATCATCAGTTTTCCCAACATAATACTTCCCACACACACAGCTTAATAGGTATACCACGAACTTGGTTGTGCAGGCCATATAATACCTGATCTTATACTGTTTATTCTTATGTGGGTGTCTGAACTTGGAACCTTGTATCATGGCACTGCAGGTCGTGCAGCTTGGACATCTGTAAAATCCTTGTTTCTTGGTTTTTAACCATTGTTCCTGCCTGTAGCAGTGTACTGGATCTGTCTTCATCAGTAGATCTTTTAGGTTGCTGTTCCTTTTATATTCCGTTCTAGGTATTGTAGTGTCGGTAAATAGTAGAGTGGGGACAGTTTTTTACTACCCACCAATTCTTCTTTATGCTGTTTGACAAATGGTGAGTTGTAGGTCCAAACGTAGTGATGACCATCACCTTTTCTTCAGTGATCTGTGCTCCTTTATCATAAAGTAGGCTGCTGGATTCATCTTCTTGACCTCCTCTGCAACAGAAGTAATCATTTGTTTGGCATATTCTCTCTTCAGGAATTTATCCACCATCTCTTGTACCTGAGTGGAAGCCACATCTGGTAGTGTATTATTCCTAATCCCTCTAGTCAACTGTGCCTTAGGAATAGCTCTGATCAATGACCTTGGGTGATTACTAGTTGCTAGAAAAATTAAGTTGCAATCTGTGGGCTTCTGATACAATGTTGTTGCCAATCTCATGTCATTCTTGATTCCGAAGGCTCAGTTGACATATATATATATATATATATATATATATATAAACAGCTGCCTTTTTTCTAACACCAGATACTCCATATCTTTGAGCCCTTCTAACTTTTTTTTATGCAATCATTTTTAGAAATTATCGCCTAAATTACGAGTTTTATCGGTAAGGCTGTGCGTTGCTAACTAGCAGTTTTTCCTTACCGCTCACCTACAGTAACGCTGGTATTACGGGTCTTTAGAAACCCATCGTTAGCCGCAAAAAAGTGAGCGTAGAGCAAAATTTAGCTCCACATCTCACCTCAATACCAGCGCTGCTTATGGTAGCGGTAAGCAGGTAAAACGTGCTCATGCACGATTTCCCCATAGGAATCAATGGGGGATAGCCAGCTGAAGAAAAAACCTAACACCTGCAAAAAAGCAGCGTTCAGCTCCTAACGCAGCCCCATTGATTCCTATGGGGAAATACTTTTATGTCTACACCTAACACCCTAACATGAACCCTGAGTCTAAACACCCTTAATCTTACACTTATTAACCCCTAATCTGCCGCCCCAACATCGCCGACACCTGCATTATATTATTAACCCCTAATCTGCCGCTCCGGACACCGCCGCCACCTACATTATACTTATGAACCCCTAATCTGCTGCCCCCAACATCGCCAAACCCTACATTATATTTATTAACCCCTAATCTGCCATCCCTAACGTCGCCGCAACTATAATAAAGTTATTAACCCCTAAATCTAAGTCTAACCCTAACACCCCCTAACATAAATATAATTTAAGTAAATATAAATAAATATTACTATCATTCACTAAATTATTCCTATTTAAAACTAAATACTTACCTATAAAATAAACCCTAACGGCTAGATTTGGAGTTTGGCGGTAGCCGTGAAAACCAGCGTTAGAGGCTCCTAACGCTGGTTTTAGGCTACCGCCGGTATTTGGTAGGAATTAAGGTAGGAATATTCTGATTGGCTGATGGAATCAGCCAATCAGAATCAAGTTCAATCCGATTGGCTGATCCAATCAGCCAATCAGATTGAGCTCGCATTCTATTGGCTGTTCCGATCAGCCAATAGAATGCGAGCTCAATCTGATTGGCTGAATGGATCAGCCAATCGGATTGATCTTGATTCTGATTGGCTGATTCCATCAGCCAATCAGAATATTCCTACCTTAATTCCGATTGGCTGATAGAATCCTATCAGCCAATCGGAATTCGAGGGATGCCATCTTGGATGACGTCCCTTAAAGGAACCGTCATTCTTCAGTTGGACGTCGCCGGATGAAGATGGGTCCGCGGTGGAGGTCTTCAGGATGGAGCCGGTCCTCATCGGATGAAGATAGAAGATGCCGCTTGGAAGATGATGGTTGCCGGTCCGGATCTACTCTTCTTCCCGGATAGGATGAAGACTTTGGAGCCTCTTCTGGACCTCTTCAGCCACCGGATGATGGATCGCCAGCCCCCGCTTGGGTTGGATGAAGATTTTGGAGCCAGGACGGATCGGTGATACCTGGTGAGGTGAAGACAAGGTAGGATGATCTTCAGGGGCTTAGTGTTAGGTTTATTTAAGGGAGGTTTGGGTTAGATTAGGGGTATGTGGGTGGTGGGTTGTAATGTTGGGGGGGGGTATTGTATGTTTTTTTTTACAGGCAAAAGAGCTGAACTTCTTGGGGCATGCCCCGCAAAGGGCCCTGTTCAGGGCTGGTAAGGTAAAAGAGCTTTGAACTTTAGTAATTTAGAATAGGGTAGGGCATTTTTTATTTTGGGGGTCTTTGTTATTTTATTAGGGGGCTTAGAGTAGGTGTAATTAGTTTAAAATTGTTGTAATATTTTTCTTATGTTTGTAAATATTTTTTTATTTTTTGTAACTTAGTTCTTTTTTATTTTTTGTACTTTAGTTAGTTTATTTCATTGTAGTTATTTGTACATATTGTATTTAATTAATTTATTGATAGTGTAGTGTTAGGTTTAATTGTAGGTAATTGTAGGTATTTTATTTAATTAATTTAATAATAGTATAGTGTTAGGTTTAATTGTAACTTAGGTTAGGATTTATTTTACAGGTAATTTTGTAATTATTTTAACTAGGTAACTATTAAATAGTTCTTAACTATTTAATAGCTGTTGTACATGGTTAAAATAATTACAAAGTTGCCTGTAAAATAAATATTAATCCTAAAATAGCTACAATGTAATTATAATTTATATTGTAGCTATATTAGGATTTATTTTACAGGTAAGTATTTAGCTTTAAATAGGAATAATTTATTTAATAAGAGTTAATTAATTTTGTTAGATTAAAATTATATTTAACTTAGGGGGGTGTTAGTGTTAGGGTTAGACTTAGCTTTAGGGGTTAATCCATTTATTAGAATAGCGGTGAGCTCCGGTCGGCAGATTAGGGGTTAATAATTGAAGTTAGGTGTCGGCGATGTTAGGGAGGGCAGATTAGGGGTTAATACTATTTATTATAGGGTTAGTGAGGCGGATTAGGGGTTAATAACTTTATTATAGTAGCGGTGCGGTCCGCTCGGCAGATTAGGGGTTAATAAGTGTAGGCAGGTGGAGGCGACGTTGTGGGGGGCAGATTAGGGGTTAATAAATATAATATAGGGGTCGGCGGTGTTAGGGGCAGCAGATTAGGGGTACATAAGGATAATGTAAGTAGCGGCGGTTTACGGAGCGGCAGATTAGGGGTTAAAAATAATATGCAGGGGTCAGCGATAGCGGGGGCGGCGGAATAGGGGTTAATAAGTGTAAGGTTAGGGGTGTTTAGACTCGGGGTACATGTTAGGGTGTTAGGTGCAGACGTAGGAAGTGTTTCCCCATAGCAAACAATGGGGCTGCGTTAGGAGCTGAACGCGGCTTTTTTGCAGGTGTTAGGTTTTTTTTCAGCTCAAACAGCCCCATTGTTTCCTATGGGGGAATTGTGCACGAGCACGTTTTTGAGGCTGGCCGCGTCCGTAAGCAACTCTGGTATCGAGAGTTGAAGTTGCGTTAAATATGCTCTACGCTCCTTTTTTGGAGCCTAACGCAGCCATTCTGTGGACTCTCAATACCAGAGTTATTTTAAAGGTGCGGCCAGAAAAAAGCCAGCGTTAGCTTTTCGGGTCGTTACCGACAAAACTCCAAATCTAGCCGTAAGATAGCTACAATATAACTAATAGTTACATTGTATTTAGCTTAGGGTTTATTTTTATTTTACAAGAAACTTTGTATTTATTTTAACTAGGTACAATAGTTATTAAATAGTTATTAACTATTTAATAGCTACCTAGCTAAAATAAATACAAATTTACCTGTAAAATAAATCCTAACCTAAGTTACAATTACACCTAACACTACACTATAATTAAATTAATTACCTAAACTAACTACAATTAAATACAATTGTAAAAAATTATCTAAAGTACGAAAAAAAACAACACTAAATTACAGAAAATAATAAAATAATTAGTTTTTTAAACTAATTACACCTAATCTAATCCCCCTAATAAAATAAAAAAGCCCCCCAAAATAATAAAAAGCCCTACCCTATACTAAATTACAAATAGCCCTTAAAAGGGCCTTTTGCGGGGCATTGCCCAAAAGTAATCAGCTCTATTACCTGTAAAAAAAAAAATACAATACCCCCTCAACATTAAAACCCACCACCCACACAAAAAACCCTACTCTAAAACCCACCCAATGCCCCCTTAATAAAACCTAACACTAACCCCTTGAAGATCACCCTACCTTGACAAGTCTTCACCCAGCCGGGCTGAAGTCTTCAACGAAGCCAGGCGGAGTGGTCCTCCAGACGGGCAGAAGTCTTTATCCAAGCCGGCCAGAAGAAGTCCTTCAGACGGGCAGAAGTCTTCATCCAGGCGGCATCTTCTATCTTCATCCATCCGGCGCGTAGCGGGTCCATCATCAAGACATCCGACGCGGAGCATCCACTTCTGGTGACATCTTCAAACAGAATGAATGTTCCTTTAAATGACGTCATCCAAGATGGCATCCCTTGAATTCCGATTGGCTGATAGAATTCTATCAGCCAATCAGAATTAAGGTAGAAAAAATCCTATTGGCTGATCCAATCAGCCAATAGGATTGAAGTTCAATCCTATTGGCTGATCCAATCGGCTGGGTGAGGACTTCTCAAGGTAGGGTGATCTTCAAGGGGTAAGTGTTAGGTTTTATTAAGGGTGTATTGGGTGGGTTATAGAGTAGGGTTGGGTGTGTGGGTGGTGGGTTCTAATGTTGGGGGGTATTGTATTTTTTTTACAGGTAATAGAGCTGATTACTTTGGGGCAATGCCCCGCAAAAGCCCTTTTAAGGGCTATTTGTAATTTAGTATAGGGTAGGGCTTTTTATTTTATTAGGGGGATTAGATTAAGTGTAACTAGTTTTAAAAACTTGTAATTATTTTATTATTTTCTGTAATTTAGTTTTTTTTTTGTACTTTAGTTCATTTTTTTCAATTGTATTTAATTATATTTAGTTTAGGTAATTAATTTAATTATAATGTAGTGTTAGGTGTAATTGTAACTTAGGTTAGGATTTATTTTACAGGTAAATTTGAATTTATTTTAACTAGTTAGCTATTAAATAGTTAATAACTATTTAATAACTATTGTACCTAGTTAAAATAAATACAAACTTGCCTGTAAAATAAAAATAAACCCTAAGCTAGCTACAATGTAGCTATTAGTTATATTGTAGCTATCTTACGGCTAGATTTAGAGTTTTGTCGGTAACGACCCGCGTAGCTAACGCCGGATTTTTTCTGGCCGCACCTTTAAAATAACTCTGGTATTGAGAGTCCATATAATGTCAGCGTTAGGCTCCAAAAAAGGAGCGTAGAGCATTTTTAACGCCACTCCAACTCTCGATACCAGAGTTGCTTACGGACGCGGCCAGCCTCAAAAACGTGCTCGTGCACGATTCCCCCATAGAAAACAATGGGGCTGTTTGAGCTGAAAAAAAACCTAACACCTGCAAAAAAGCCGCGTTCAGCTCCTAACGCAGCCCCATTGTTTGCTATGCGTAAACACTTCCTACGTCTGCAACTAACACCCTAACATGTACCCCGAGTCTAAACACCCCTAACCTTACACTTATTAACCCCTAATCTGCCGCCCCCGCTATCGCTGACCCCTGCATATTATTTTTAACCCCTAATCTGCCGCTCCGTAAACCGCCGCTACTTACATTATCCCTATGTACCCCTAATCTGCTGCCCCTAACACCGCCGACCCCTATGTTATATTTATTAACCCCTAATCTGGCCCCACAACGTCGCCTCCACCTGCCTACACTTATTAACCCCTAATCTGCCGACCGCACCGCACCGCTATTATAATAAAGTTATTAACCCCTAATCTGCCTCACTAACCCTATAATAAATAGTATTAACCCCTAATCTGCCCTCCCTAACATCGCCGACACCTAACTTCAATTATTAACCCCTAATCTGCCGACCGGAGCTCACCGCTATTCTAATAAATGGATTAACCCCTAAAGCTAAGTTTAACCCTAACACTAACACCCCCCTAAGTTAAATATAATTTTAATCTAACAAAATTAATTAACTCTTATTAAATAAATTATTCCTATTTAAAGCTAAATACTTACCTGTAAAATAAATCCTAATATAGCTACAATATAAATTATAATTATATTATAGCTATTTTAGGATTAATATTTATTTTACAGGCAACTTTGTAATTATTTTAACCAGGTACAATAGCTATTAAATAGTTAAGAACTATTTAATAGTTACCTAGTTAAAATAATTACAAAATTACCTGTAAAATAAATCCTAACCTAAGTTATAATTAAACCTAACACTACACTATCATTTAATTAATTAAATACAATATCTACAATTATCTACAATTAAACCTAACACTACACTATCAATACATTAATTAAATACAATATCTACAAATAACTACAATGAAATAAACTAACTAAAGTACAAAAAATAAAAAAGAACTAAGTTACAAAAAATAAAAAAATATTTACAAACATAAGAAAAATATTACAACAATTTTAAACTAATTACACCTACTCTAAGCCCCCTAATAAAATAACAAAGACCCCCAAAATAAAAAATGCCCTACCCTATTCTAAATTACTAAAGTTCAAAGCTCTTTTACCTTACCAGCCCTGAACAGGGCCCTTTGCGGGGCATGCCCCAAGAAGTTCAGCTCTTTTGCCTGTAAAAAAAAACATTCAATACCCCCCCCCAACATTACAACCCACCACCCACATACCCCTAATCTAACCCAAACCCCCCTTAAATAAACCTAACACTAAGCCCCTGAAGATCATCCTACCTTGTCTTCACCTCACCAGGTATCACCGATCCGTCCTGGCTCCAAAATCTTCATCCAACCCAAGCGGGGGCTGGCGATCCATCATCCGGTGGCTGAAGAGGTCCAGAAGAGGCTCCAAAGTCTTCATCCTATCCGGGAAGAAGAGGCGATCCGGACCGGCAACCATCTTGATCCAAGCGGCATCTTCTATCTTCATCCGATGATGACCGGCTCCATCCTGAAGACCTCCACCGCGGACCCATCTTCATCCGGCGACGTCCAACTGAAGAATGACGGTTCCTTTAAGGGACGTCATCCAAGATGGCGTCCCTCGAATTCCGATTGGCTGATAGGATTCTATCAGCCAATCGGAATTAAGGTAGGAATATTCTGATTGGCTGATGGAATCAGCCAATCAGAATCAAGATCAATCCGATTGGCTGATCCAATCAGCCAATCAGATTGAGCTCGCATTCTATTGGCTGATCGGAACAGCCAATAGAATGCGAGCTCAATCTGATTGGCTGATTGGATCAGCCAATCGGATTGAACTTGATACTGATTGGCTGATTCCATCAGCCAATCAGAATATTCCTACCTTAATTCCGATTGGCTGATAGAATCCTATTAGCCAATCGGAATTTGAGGGACGCCATCTTGGATGACGTCCCTTAAAGGAACCGTCATTCTTCAGTTGGACGTCGACGGATGAAGATGGGTCCGCGGTGGAGGTCTTCAGGATGGAGCCGGTCGTCATCGGATGAAGATAGAAGATGCCGCTTGGATCAAGATGGTTGCCGGTCCGGATCGCCTCTTCTTCCCGGATAGGATGAAGACTTTGGAGCCTCTTCTGGACCTCTTCAGCCACCGGATGATGGATCGCCAGCCCCCGCTTGGGTTGGATGAAGATTTTGGAGCCAGGACGGATCGGTGATACCTGGTGAGGTGAAGACAAGGTAGGATGATCTTCAGGGGCTTAGTGATAGGTTTATTTAAGGGGGGTTTGGGTTAGATTAGGGGTATGTGGGTGGTGGGTTGTAATGTTGGGGGGGGTTTGTATGTTTTTTTTTACAGGCAAAAGAGCTGAACTTCTTGGGGCATGCCCCGCAAAGGGCCCTGTTCAGGGCTGGTAAGGTAAAAGAGCTTTGAACTTTAGTAATTTAGAATAGGGTAGGGCATTTTTTATTTTGGGGGTCTTTGTTATTTTATTAGGGGGCTTAGAGTAGGTGTAATTAGTTTAAAATTGTTGTAATATTTTTCTTATGTTTGTAAATATTTTTTTATTTTTTGTAACTTAGTTCTTTTTTATTTTTTGTACTTTAGTTAGTTTATTTCATTGTAGTTATTTCTAGATATTGTATTTAATTAATGTATTGATAGTGTAGTGTTAGGTTTAATTGTAGGTAATTGTAGGTATTTTATTTAATTAATTTAATGATAGTATAGTGTTAGGTTTAATTGTAACTTAGGTTAGGATTTATTTTACAGGTAATTTTGTAATTATTTTAACTAGGAAGCTATTAAATAGTTCTTAACTATTTAATAGCTATTGTACCTGGTTAAAATAATTACAAAGTTGCCTGTAAAATAAATATTAATCCTAAAATAGCTACAATGTAATTATAATTTATATTGTAGCTATATTAGGATTTATTTTACAGGTAAGTATTTAGCTTTAAATAGGAATAATTTATTTAATAAGAGTTAATTAATTTCGTTAGATTAAAATTATATTTAATTTAGGGGGGTGTTAGTGTTAGGGTTAGACTTAGCTTTAGGGGTTAATACATTTATTAGAATAGCGGTGAGCTCCGGTCGGCAGATTAGGGGTTAATAATTGAAGTTAGGTGTCGGCGATGTTAGGGAGGGCAGATTAGAGGTTAATACTATTTATTATAGGGTTAGTGAGGCGGATTAGGGGTTAATAACTTTATTATAGTAGCGGTGCGGTCCGCTCGGCAGATTAGGGGTTAATAAGTGTAGGCAGGTGGGGGCGACGTTGAGGGATGCAGATTAGGGGTTAATAAATATAATATAGGGGTCGGCGGTGTTAGGGGCAGCAGATTAGGGGTACATAGCTATAATGTAGGTGGCGGCGCTTTGCGGTCGGCAGATTAGGGGTTAATTATTGTAGGTAGCTGGCGGCGACGTTGTGGGGGGCAGGTTAGGGGTTAATAAATATAATACAGGGGTCGGCGGTGTTAGGGGCAGCAGATTAGGGGTACATAAGTATAACGTAGGTGGCGGTCGGCAGATTAGGGGTTAAAAAAATTTAATCGAGTGGCGGCGATGTGGGGGGACCTCGGTTTAGGGGTACATAGGTAGTTTATGGGTGTTAGTGTACTTTAGAGTACAGTAGTTAAGAGCTTTATGAACCGGCGTTAGCCCAAAAAGCTCTTAACTACTGACTTTTTTCTGCGGCTGGAGTTTTGTCGTTAGATTTCTAACGCTCACTTCAGACACGACTCTAAATACCGGAGTTAGAAAGATCCCATTGAAAAGATAGGATACACAATTGACGTAAGGGGATCTGCGGTATGGAAAAGTCGCGGCTGAAAAGTGAGCGTTAGACCCTTTTTTGAGTGACTCCAAATACCTGAGTTAGCCTAAAACCAGCGTTAGGAGCCTCTAACGCTGGTTTTCACGACTACCGCCAAACTCCAAATCTAGGCCTAAGGGTTTATTTTATAGGTACGTATTTAGTTTTAAATAGGAATAATTTAGTGAATTGTAGTTATTTTATTTAGATTTATTTAAATTATATTTAAGTTAAGGGGGTGTTAGGGTTAGACTTAGATTTAGGGGTTAATACATTTAATATAGTGGCTGCGACGTTGAGGGCGGCAGATTAGGGGTTAATAAATGTAGGTAGGTGTCAGCGATGTTAGGGACGGCAGATTAGAGGTTAATAAAAATTAACTAGTGTTTGCGATGCGGGAGGGCGGCGGTTTAGGGGTTAATAAATATTTTATAGTGGCGGCGATGTCCGGTTTGGCAGATTAGGGGTTAAAAATGTATTTTAGTGTTTGTGATGTGGGGGGGCCTCGGTTTAGGGGTTAATAGGTAGTTTATGGGTGTTAGTGTACTTTATAGCACTTTAGTTAAGAGTTTTATGTTACAGAGTTAGCCCATAAAACTCTTAACTACTGACTTTTAAATGCGGTACCAGTCTTGACAGGAGAGGCTCCACCGCTCATTTTTTTTGCACACTCGTAATACCGGGATTATGCAAGTCCCATTGAAAATATAGTATACGCAATTTACGTAAGTGGATTTGCGGTATTAACAACTCTGGCCAAAAAAAGTGAGCGGTGAGCCTGTCATTTCAAGACTTGTAATACCAGCGTTAGGAAAAAAGCAGCGTTAGGACCTCTTAGCACTGCTTTTTAACCCTAATGCAAAACTCGTAATCTTGCTGAATGTTTATTAGATTTTTTTTAGGAGTGTAACTACTTTGTAATGTATTTTTGATGGGTTTTGTGACACTTTTTTGTTTTGGGAAACTGTTAACCAGACCTCTGAGGATGCACTAACATGACGAGCTTTGACTCAGACCCCCCTCACTATACTCAAAAACACATTACAGATTGATGTCTCAAGGAACAAAGGGGATAAACATTTGTTCAAATAGTGAAGATAGGTCACTTCAAATGTACCTTATCACATTGTATTCTCAGGTTTGAACTTCCATATAAGAAACATCCTGCCTGAAGAGTTGGTAATAAAGTTAGTTCCTCAAAGACCCCATGTGGGGACAGCAGATGTTCAGTCTGAACTAGTATTTGAAGCTAGCAGAATCTCAGGAAAAGAGTTAATTACTCCATGCTGAGTTCCAATATACAAAACCTAGACTTGCGTCTCTATGGAATATAGCAAGAGAAGTATCTTTAACTCTGTGTAACCTTAAGGTAAATACATTGTTCAGATAATTTTCAGATGTTTCATTGATACCTCAGTAATGTATAAATGTGTGTGTGTATATGTATATATATATATATGTATATATATATATATATATATATGTGTATATATATATATATATATATATATAAACACATAAAGAAAACCCTGCACTCACCAGCAAGCTCACAGTTAAGATTTAAAACCAAAAATTGAAAGGTTAGTTACCGCATCTGGCCAAATGGGACAAGCTCAGGCACCACATCAAGGTCCTTTCCAATACCTGAGTCCCCAACACAGCCACACAATGCAAGCTCTCAAAGCCAAACAAACTGGGAACAAGGGAGGAGTGCACAGGCATATGTAATCACCCAGAAACATACAAAACACGCAAGGGGACTGCACTCCAAGACCGGGTACACATCCCATGACCCAGCAACATGCCCAGCCCTGGGTGCTCAGTGGCACTCACAAAAAGCTGTGCTTTCACCAGAGTTATAGGCAGTTGTAAAAATTATGTAAAGAGGAGTTTTCTCACTCAATAAACCCTTAGCAACTCTGATTAAGTCAGTATAACTTCCACAGTATCTGTTATAAATGTCACGTAGGAATAAGTACACACTATGCAAAAAGTGTGGTTTGTGTCACAGAGGTAACCTAGGTAGAAGCTGTGGGGTTAACTCTGTGACTTAATATTGCCTAAGCTGAAACAGTGTGTGTGAAAACTGAGAATAAACACACAATAGTAAGGTAGGCACAATTAACAGGAAATAACAGCATGTATGTCATAAGTACTCACAGGAGGATGGAAGCTGTTATGCGAGTAAGTGAGCAACCGGATGGATAATGCTTGCTGCCACATGAGGATGAATCCGGACCAATCTGTGAATGAACCGGCAGGAGTTTTACTGAGAGTCGGGAGATCGGGCGAGGAATCCGAGGCAAGCTGGATCAGAAGTATTGCCTGAAGTGTGCGTAGCCAGATGGTAGGATGACAGACACACCGGGTTCGTAGCTGATGACGTCAGCCGCCCGTTCACACAGCCTGGAGGACGCAGAGACTGATAGAGTAGCGTAGAAGCTAGATCAGCTGGATAGCTCTGAGGTTTTACCCAGTAAAAGCAGTAGTAGGCAGGTTCATCTGCAATAAGCCAGCAATGTGGTGACTGAGAGGTGGACTTAAATAGGGAGGAAGGTGTAAGATTTAAAGAGACAGTAGCAGAAAAGACCAAAGTCCAACAACACCTTACATAAGCCCCCCCCCCCAGGAAACCACTGCAAGGTTTCAGGGCCGAGGCCGATCTGGGTACCTGCGGTGGAAAAGAGACAATAACCGAGGAGTCGAGAATTGGAGGCAGGCTCCCAGGTGTCGTCCTCATGGTTATAACCTTTCCAATGAACAAGGTAAAACAATTTACTGGAATGGATGCGTGAGTCAATAATACTATGCACTTTATATTGTACATCAGGAACAGTTCCGTAGGTAGCATCCTGGGAGGCAGCAGAGGGAGCGTCAGAGGTACAGGGTTTGATCAAGGAAATGTGAAAAGTGGGGTGGACTTTAATGTTTGGAGGTAGTTGTAAAGTGACGGTAAGAGGATTTTTAATGGAAATGATAGGGTAAAGACCAATGAACAGTTTTCCCAGTTTTCTACTGGGGTAATGCAGTTTGAGGTTTTTTGTAGATAACTATACCAATTGTCCTACCTTATACTCAGGACCTTTTCTATGACGGAGATTGTAGTACTTTTGTTGTGAAGATTGGGCCTCAAGTATGTGCTGTCTGACAGAAGTGAAGATGCTAGAAATGTCGTTAATGAGATTGTTTACTTGTGGACATTGAGTATCAATTTTTGGTAGGAGGTTAAACCGTGGATTTAACCCATAATTGATGAATAAGGGGCTATAGGCAGTGGAAGAATTGACATGGTTGTTATACGCAAATTCAGCTAGAGATAAGTAAGATGCCCAAGAATCTTGCTGTTGGGAACAGAAGAATCGTAGATACTGTTCTATCCACTGGTTAACTCGCTCAGTCTGTCCATTTGTTTGAGGGTGAAATGAAGTGCTGAGCTTCTGGTCCATATGTAAGGCTTCACAGAGATGTTTCCAAAAGTTGGATGTAAATTGAGTCCCTCTGTCGCTCAATACAAAAAGCGGTAGAAGGCGTAAAATCTCTTTTATGAACAAATTGCTAGTGACCTTTGAGGTAGGAAAACCTGAGACAGGAATGAAATGTGCCATCTTACTTAGAAAATAGGTTGGTGGCAACGTATATAGTAGTGTAGGAGAGAGATGCCGGGAGGTCAACAATGAAATCCATAGAAACTGACTGCCAAGGACAGTGAGGAACCTGGAGAGGTTGAAGCAGACCCATTGAGTGTTGGCGTGAATGTTTTGAAGTAGTGCATATGTCACACTTGGACATGTAGCTTTTTAATGAATTGAACATAGAGGGCCACTAATAGTTTCTACTGATTAATTCCAAGGTCTTATTGGTTCCCATATGTCCAGCCAGGGGGAACTCATGTGAAAATTTGAACACAGAATGCCGCAACGAAGGTGGTATGTAGAGTTTTCCATTCATGTAGAGGAGTCCATCTTCCTGTTGGACTAATCGGTCAACGGGTTTAGAATCATCCATGGATTGTGCTAACTTTATTTGTGAACATGGGTCAGTGAGTATGCCCATAAAGTTATGCTTTGGGATCACAATGGAAGAGTTTTTGTTCATCAACACCTTTGTATCCTTGCGGGTGAGGGCGTCCGCCTTCCCATTCCTTACACCAGGTCTGTAACAGATTGTGAATTGGAACCTGGAAAAGTACAGACTCCAACGAAGCTGTCTAGATGAGAGAGTCCTGTTGGATTGCAGATATTGAAGATTTTTATGATCTGTGTAGATGATAATCGGATGAGTGGCACCTTCCAGAAGATGTCGCCACTGGTCAAAGGAGGATTTAATAGCCAAAAGTTCTTTTTCGCCCACCGGATAATTCAGTTCAGCAAGTTGCATGAGTCTCAAAAAATATGCCACAGGATGTATAGGTTCCCTGAAGGATTTCCTCTGGGAAAGAATGGCACCTACGGCGTAGTCTGACGCATCCACCTCAAGTATAAACTGTTTGTCCAAGTCAGGAAATTGAAGAATGGGTGCAGAAGAGACTTTGGATTTTAACAAATCAAAGATAGTTTGAGTAGATGTTGTCCATTTAAAAGGTGGAATCGAGTTTAGTTAAATCAGATAACGGTTTAGTTATTGCAGCAAATCCAGGGATGAATTTTTGATAGAAGTTTGAAAATCCTAAAAAGCATTGAACATCTTTTTTAGAATGAGGAACAGGCCACTCTATTATAGCTTGAACTTTATTGTTTTCCATGCTGATTCCTTGGGGAGTGATGTGGTAACCTAAAAATGTAATATCTTGGGAATCGAAAATACATTTTTCTAACTTGGTGTATAACTGATGGTCCCTCAACCTCTCTAAAACATTTGCCACATGGATCCTATGGTCATCTGGGTTTTGGGAGAAAATCAAAATATCGTCTAAGTAGACAACTACGTAAACATCCAAAATGTCTCTGAAGATGTCGTTGATGAGACACTGAAATGTGGCGGGAGCATTACACAAACAGAATTGCATTACAGTATATTCAAACAGACCATATCTGGTCCTGAATGCAGTAAGCCATTCGTCTCCAGCTCTTACTGATAAGATTGTATGCGCCTCTAAGATCCAACTTGGTGAAAACAGAGGAGCCACATAATCTTTCTATTAACTCGGGGATAAGAGGAAGTGGATACCAATTTTTCTTTGTGCGCCTGTTAAACTCTCTATAATCTACGATAAGGCATAAGGAACCATCTTTGTTGGTGACAAAAAAGATGCCAGCCCTGGCTGGGGGTGTACTGGGCCTAATGAAACCCTTCCTCAAGTTATCATCTATGTAACTCTTTAGATGTTCTAGCTCAGGCTTGGAGAGGGGATATATATGCCCAAACGGTATAGAGACACCTGGCAGTAAATCAATGGGGCAATCGTAAGCCCTGTGAGGTGGCAGAGTCTCTGCTTCCTTTTTATTAAAGACAACAGAGAACTGAGCATAATGTGTAGGTAGACTATTATCAGGTACCTGGGAAATGGAAGCATTGAGATTGGAGGTCTCCTGAAGGAGGAGGAGAGGGGAAGACTAGACTAAGGGTCTTCCAATTAATTAAAGGTTTGTGTGCCCATAACCAATTTATACCTAGGATAAGGTCAAACATAGGTGAATTTATTATGTCAAAAGATAACCTGTCACAATAACCTGTGTGTGTTATGATACGAAGTTTGGTAGTTTGATGTGTGATGGTAAGTAATGTGCCATCAATGACTTTGACAGAGACAGGATTCTGCTTGATAACAAGTGGTATTTTATTTCTCTTCACAAAACCCAAGTGCATGGAATTCCCATATGATCCATATGATCCTGTATCGATGATGGCAGTGGCCTTAATCTTGTGATGCTCCCACTGGTACAGTTATGTAAGGGGTTGTGGAATTTATAACATCAGAATCAAGATGGAGAATAGAATTCTTACCCATCTTTTGTTTACATAGGACAGGGCACTCCTTCACCACGTGTGCGGGGGATGCACAGTACATGCATAAGTTTAGACTCTTCCTTCTGGACTTCTCCTGGGGAGTCAGAGGACCCTTAATGAACCCTATGTACATTGTTGTCCAGAATCCTTACTAATGTAGGTGGGAGAGGAATGGTATTTCTTGGTGGTGTTAGCCCTTTCAGAGCGTCTTTCCCTCAGACGCATGTCAATGCTAATAGAAAGACTGTACAAGTCCTCGAGGGTATCAGGTATGCCGGTACGGGAGAGCTCATCTTTGATCTCCTCCGACAACCCCAAATGAAATTGATTTCTCAGGAAGACCTGGTTCCACATGGAATCCATGGCAGCAATTTTAAATTGTGTAATGTATGTCTCTACTGGGTTCTTCAGTTGCCTTAGAGACCTAAGAGTATTTTCAGCAGAAATCTGCTTAAAGGGGTCGTCAGTCATAAAGGACTACATCTCAGAAAAGAATCCATCTAGAGATCCCAGGATAGAAGACTGCTGTTCATAGAAAGAGTCAGCCCAGGCCCTAGGTTCTCCTCTAAGATAGGAAATCACTGTCAGCACCCTGATCCGGTCTGTAGGGTAAGTTTTAGGCTTTAACTCAAACAATAGCATACAAGAATTCCTGAACTTCCTGAACTGGGAGTGGTCACCAGAATTTTTTTCTGGTGATGAAACTAGTGGCTCAGGTTGAGTATCAGTGGGTGGATTTTTTGATGAGACACCTCCCTAAGACAGGCTTTTAAGGCCTGATTCTCCACCTGCAACTCATGGAATGAATTGGTTAATATGTCCATCCTGTCAGATAAACTCTGTATCTGATTAGTAATTTGAGTAGGATTCATATTAAAGTTTGAAAAAACAGAGACTAGTGTTAAGGTATATAGTAATTAGAAAGTAAACTCCTAGACAAAATACTTTGTCTTTTATCTTTCTGGCTGGCTTATTATGTAAAGATTATGTAAAGAAGAGTTTTCTCACTCAATAAACCCTTAGCAACTCTGATTAAGTCAGTATAACTTCCACAGTATCTGTTATAAATGTCACGTAGGAATAAGTACACGATATGCAAAAAGTGTGGTTTGTGTCACAGAGGTAACCTAGGTAGAAGCTGTGGGGTTAACTCTGTGACTTAATATTGCCTAAGCCGAAAAAGTGTGTGTGAAAACTGAGAATAAACACACAATAGTAAGGTAGGCAGAATTAACAGAGGTAATAACAGCATGTATGTCATAAGTACTCACAGGAGGATGGAAGCTGTTATGCGAGTAAGTGAGCAACCGGATGGATAATGCTTGCTGCCAGAGGAGGATGAATCCAGACCAATCTGTGAATGAACCGGCAGGAGTTTTACTGAGGGTCGGGAGATCAGGCGAGGAATCCGAGGCAAGCTGGATCAGAAGTATTGCCTGAAGTGTGCGTAGCCAGATGGTAGGATGACAGACACACCGGGTCCGTAGCTGATGACTTCAGCCGCCCGTTCACACAGCCTGGAGGACACAGAGACTGATAGAGTAGCGTAGAAGGTAGATCAGCTGGATAGCTCTGAGGTTTTAGCCAGTAACAGCAGTAGTAGGCAGGTTCATCTGCAATAAGCCAGCAATGTGGTGACTGAGAGGCGGCCTTAAATAGGGAGGAAGGTGTAAGATTTAAAGAGACAGTATCACAAAAGACCAAAGTCCAGCAACACCTTACATCAGTTAACTGTCTGGGGTTAACTGGCTATGATTCTGGTGACAGCACAGCTTTTTGTGAGTGCCACTGAGCACCCAGGGCTGGGCATGTTGCTGGGTCATGTGATGTGTACCCGGTCCGGTCTTGGAGTGCAGTCCCCTTCCGTGTTTTGTATGTTTCTGGGTGATTACATATGCCTGTGCACCCCTCCCTTGTTCCCAGTTTGTTTGGCTTTGAGAGCTTGCATTGTGCGTCTGTGTTGGGGACTCAGGTATTGGAAAAGACCTTGACGTGGTGCCTGAGCTTGTCCCATTTGGCCAGATGTGGTAACTAACCTTTCCATTTTTGGTTTTAAATCTTAACTGTGAGCTTGCTGGGTAGTGCAGGGTTTTCTTTATGTGTTGTATTATTTTATTTTGTAATTCCCCTATGGTTCTTGCACCCACTCCTGTCTGGGGTTAACTGCCTATGACTCTGGTGACAGCACAGCTTTTTGTGAGTGCCACTGAGCACCCAGGGCTGGGCATGTTGCTGGGTCATGGGATGTGTACCCGGTCCGGTCTTGGACTGCAGTCCCCTTCCGTGTTATATATATATATATATATATATATATATAATTATTTTTTAATTAAGGTAGATTTATAGATTATATTGTGTCCATAATACATAGGTACCAGACGATTTAATTAAATATTAATTAACATAGATATCTCTATAGCCTGCTTTATACTTTATTAATGTATCAATATATATATATACATATATATATATATATATATATATATATATATATATATATATATGTGTGTATGTACGTTTAAAGGGATCTCATGTCTCCCCCATGTTGCACAATATATTAAATATTAAGTAAAATAAACAAATAATTGTATTGGTGAATTTAAAATGTTTGATAATATGTGACCAACAAAATTTTCTTTATTTCAGACAGCTGATATACTAATAAAGTCCTAAATAGAACTGATGCATACCTATATCATTCATGCTATGAATTATTGCATAATTATTTTGCTATACGTTTAAAAAAACATTATTAAGACATGTGAAATTATGAAATAATATATATATATATATATAAAATAATAATAATAATAATAATAATAATAATAATGTCATATATACATATGAGGGGGCGTGTTCTAGCGCCGTAATAACAGATCGGTATGTAACTTGTGCTACTGACAGCAATCTATTTAGCTTTCTGGTACATCTGTTTGTGAATGGTTAAGTGGAACTGGATAGAAGGGATTAGCTCCTTATTATAAGTAGCCACGGAGCCTCCAACAGCATAGTATTAGAATTAATTATGTGGTGGGGAGTATCCCATTGTGACGTGAGTATGGTATGTCACTTGGGATAGTCCATTTTTTCATAGGGGTGCAATGCGGATTGTAGTGTGATTCAATTAGAGGACAAGAGGCATTGTTAAAGCTATTTTAATACATTCACTATAAATTTTTGTCCATCTTCATTGATGCTGTGGAAACAGCTTAATTTTTTGCACTATAAACTTTTGAATGTGAATACAAATATATTGAGCACATATTTACAAATATTGGTTTTGACCAGAGTTTTTTGCACACGATCTCCAGTGATTGGAGTTTCTGCTGGGGGGGGGGTTTGTATGCCTTTATAAGTCTGTTTGTTTGGAGTTTTCATTTGTCAGAGGAAGGGATGTGTGAAGTCCCGAAACGTCACATCAAATAAATGTTATTACGTTTGAAGTCTGAAGTCCAGTGAGTGCTTTATCCTATGCATGTCTATATATATATATATATATATATATATATATATATATATATATATATATATATATATATATATATATAATAAATTAATTACTACAGAATTCAATGTAATATCAGGATATAGTATGATATGATTCTATTAAAATCAAATAATGAATTAATAGTATAACTACTTATTATTATGATACTAGATATATTAAATTAACTACTAGTCCCCTAATAGAAAAATGACTATTAAGTACCTCTCTTGAGACATTTAACCCCTTAGTGACCAGACCACTTTTCAATTTGTTGACCATCTGGGACCAAGGCTATTTTTGCATTTCTGCGATGTTTGTGTTTAACTGTAATTTTCCTCTTATTCATTTACTGTACCCACACATATTATATACCATTTTTCTCGCCATTAAATGGACTTTCTAAAGATACCATTATTTTCATCATATCTTATAACTTACTATAAAAAAAATATAAAATATTAGGAAAAAATGGAAAAAAACTCACTTTTTCTAACTTTGAGCCCCAAAATCTCTTACACATCTACAACCACCATAAAATACCAATGCTAAACAGTTTCTAAATTTTGTCTTAAGTTTAGAAATACCCAATGTTTACATGTTCTTTGCTTTTTTTGCAAGTTATAGGGCAATAAGTACAAGTAGCACTTTGCTATTTCAAAACCATGTTTTTTTCAAAATTGGCGATAGTTACATTGTAACACCAATATCTGTCAGGAATCCCTGAATAACCCTTCAAATGTATATATTTTTTAAAAGAAGACAACCTAAGGTATTAAACTTGGGGTATTTTGACTTTTTCATGCAACCATTTTACCACCAATCTATGCCAAAGTTTGGAGAAAAAAAAATAATAATTAGATTTTTTGACAAAATAGCAATTTAAGAATACATTTATTTGATAATGTTAAGGGTTACTGCCAAATAACACCCTAATATGTCTTCAGCAGCATCTTCTGGGTACAGTGTTACCACCCATGTATAGGTGTGTTGGGTTCTCTGGGGGCTAAAAGGCCTTATTTTTAGGAAGCGCGTTCCAGTTTTTCAACTTGGAATTTTCACATCGGTCATCATACACCCATGTCCTATTTGGGACATTTCTGAAGCTGGCCATTGGAATTTACCCCCATCAAACCATATATTTTTGAAAAGTAGACACCCTAGGGTATTTCAAATGGTGGTATTTTATTTTTTTATTTTTTTTAAATTATTTTTATTGAAAAGAGGAAAAATAAGAAACAGTAACATGGTTTGTAATACAAGTAAGACATCAAGTTTTCCAATTTCCATTTTTCAAATTATTCCTTAGTAAACAGATAGTTTTAGAGTATCAAAGAATCATATATCTCTACATGTCCATCAAGGCTCCATGGCCTGTCAATTATTATCAGCAATATTCAATCGTCAGAAGAGAAAAAGAAAAGAAAAAAGAAAGAAAGAAAACAACATCAAATAAAGAGTCAATCATATCCAATTATTCTGGATTGCTTTACAAATGCTTCTGTCGTGTGCAGAGCAGTAGGAATAAACATTAGTTCTCAGTATGTCACGGTGTCACGGCTCGTCGTGTCCGAGCCAGTAAGTAGTTTCTTGTGTCCCCTACTTAGCTATGTATAGAGCATGATCTGTATCTCCCTCGCTAGGTGTGTAAAGATCTCCTGCATTAAACAATTACCTCACCCTCACCTATAATTACAGTCCATCTGGTAATATCACTGAGGAGTACTATTGCTTTCTTTCCACAGTTGTAGCATAAGGTCGTGTACGTCTGCGGTTCCCTGCTGAAGATGGTGGTATCTTTCTAATTGCAGGAGAGTGTCAACTTGTTGGCTCCACTCCGAAACCGTTGGGACAGTACGTGATTTCCAATATTTGGGAATCATCATTTTAGCGCTGTTCAGCATAATCAACAGTAGCGCCCTGCTTTGTTTGCTCTCTGTGTTGGGTAATGATAAGTACAATAGTGTTTTAGGGCTATTCTATAGTGCCTTCCCTATTGTGCGTTCTATTTGGGTTAGTACATTCACCCAATATGTGTCTAATTGGGACATTGCCACCAAATGTGTGTCAGTGTTCCCTCTCCTCCGCAGTTTCTCCAACACTTCCCTGAAGCTGTCTTGTAGATTTTATGTAGCTTGTAGGGCGTAAGGTACCACCTTGACAAAAACGTATAGCTTGCTTCCTGTACTCTCACCGAGATTGAAGCTCTTTTAGTGACTTGAAACGCAGTGTGCCAGTCTTTGACATCTATCTCCATTTGTAATTCTTTCTCCCATGTCCTGGTGTATGTAGGGAGCGTGTGTGACTCCTCCATTACTAGAAGTCTGTATGTTAGTGCAATAGCGTGAGCTATTGGGGCGTCTCGCAGACATAGGCCTTCAAATGCTGTCACCTGTCTCGTTAGTGTGCATTTGTGACGGTGGGTCGCGAGGTAGTGAGTGATCTGAGAGTGTGCCAACCAGTTCATGTGTGTACCTACTGTTGTCTCCCTCATGTCTGTCAACGGCATTAGCTTGTTTCCCTCTAAGAGAGATAGGAACGTAAGGTCTTTGAAGGGGATCATAAGCTCTGTCTCTTTTCCCCTGTAGTTCCAAGGCAGGTCAGTGTTCTGGTATATGGGGGTCAATGGTGCATCTATGGATGAGATATTTGTGGTTGTGTGTATGATTTTGTCCCATTGGGTGTAAAAGTCTGAGAACAGGGGGTACACGGTAGTGGCTCTGTGTCTACACTTCGCCAAGACCCACGCCTGGAGACCGGCATTCCTTGTGTCAAGTATGTCACAATCTAGCTGTACCCACACCTTATTAGGGTCATTGTGGCACCAATCTATCAGTCTCTGCAATGTGATGGCCTGTTTGTAGGTATTTATGTTGGGGATCCCAAGTCCCCCCCTGTCCCTGGGGAGGTATAGTGTTTTCCTCGCTATCCGCAGCTTGACGCCCCCCCATATATATTGCTCTATGAGGTTTTGTATCTTATGTAGGAAGCCTATCGGCAAAGGTATAGGAGTAGTCTGCAACAGGTATAGCAATCTGGGGAGCACGTTCATTTTAATAACATGAATTTTGCCTATCCATGATATCGATTTTTTTTCTCCAACTAGACAGATCTGTGATTAGTGTGGATTCCAACTTTTTGTAGTTATCCTGGAATAGTACCGTCGGGTCTGGGGACATGTAAATTCCCAGGTATTTCATTTTGGTCTGTTGTGTTCTGAGTGGGCAGTCTTGCAACATGTGTGGTAAGTCGTCAGAGTTATACGTGATATTAAGTACTTCAGATTTGGTTATATTGAGGTGGAAGTTAGAAACCTGTCCATATTCCCTGAAGGTGGCAAGGGCCCCGGGCAGCGAAGTCCCCGCATTTGTCAAAGTAAGCAGCACGTCGTCTGCGTATAACACTAACTTATGCACTTTAGTCTTTATCGGTATGCCTGATATCTGCGTGTTGTCTCTTATTTTTTGAGCCAACACCTCTATGGTAATAGCAAAGAGGATTGGTGAGAGGGGGCCCCCCTGCCTTGTACCATTCTGAATAGTGAATTTATCTGATAAGAGGCCATTAACTTTAACTCGGGCCGTCGGGTGCATGTATAGGGTGAAAATCTGGGCTATAAAAGTGTCGCTAAATTTCATTTTATGCAGGACCATTTTTAAGAAATGCCAATGAACCCTGTCAAAGGCTTTCTCTGCATCTGTGGATACTAGGATTGCTGGTATGTTTTGTTGTTGGGCATAGGCCATCAGTTGGAGTACTTTTAAGGTGTTGTCCCTCGCCTCCCTACCAGGGACAAATCCCACTTGATCAGGGTGTATTAATTGTGGTAAGTACCGATTGATTCTTACGGCTAAGATCTTGGCGAAGATCTTGATGTCCGAGTTCAGGAGGGAGATGGGGCGAAAGTTTTCTGGCTTGTTCGGACATTTGCCTTGCTTGGGTAGTACCGTAATAGTAGCTTCTAACATTTGCTCAGGAAAGCCCCCCTCTGTCAGTAATGAATTAAATAGGTTTGCTAGGGGCGCCCTTAAATGGTGAATGAAGGTTTTATAATAACCAATGCCCAACCCATCCGGCCCGGGGCTCTTGCCACTCACCATGGACTTGATAGCTGCTGTAATTTCGTCACATGTGATCTGTGAGTCCAGTGCTTCAATGTCCTCAGTACGTAATGTGCGCAGAGTCACCCCCTCTAAATAGTTGTCTATGTCTCGCTGTCCACAGTCGTTCCGTATATTGTATAAATTCTCATAGTACTGTCGAAATATCTCTGCTATCTTGGTGCTGTCTCTGTACACGTCCCCTGATGCGTCTGAGAGTGTATGTACATGTGTGTTTAGCTGTTGGCCCGACTTGTTATTTATGTCAAAGTATTTTTGCCTCAGTATTGTGGCTTTGTGCTGGTATTCCCTAATGTAATGGTCGTTTAGGGCATTCCTTGCTTTAGTGAGATTCTGTAAGAGTGTCGGAGACGCTGGGTCATATTTATGTTGTGTTTCCCAGTATCGTATCTGTGAGAGTGTGGAATTTACAAACTGTCTGTCAGATTTAACTTTCCTCGCTTTGTGTTTAATAAATTCTCCTCGTACTACGCATTTGTGTGCCTCCCACGTTGTGGACAGAGATGTATCCGTTGAGGAATTTTCCCTAAAATAGTGCCCTAATTTCTCGTCTATGTCAGATTTAACTAGCGGGTTAGATAAATCAGAATTGTCCATTCTCCACAGGGGGGAGTGCGGCGGCATGTCCGGCCAAGTAACCGAACAAGTCACCGGTGCATGATCAGACCAAGTTATTGGCAGGATGGATGCATTCTCTACCATGGATAGTCCTAACTGGTCTGTTATGATATAGTCGATCCTAGTATAAACTCGATGTGGATGCGAGTAAAATGTAAAGTTTGAGGCATTTGAGTTTTCAGATCTCCATATATCATGGAGCTTTAGAGTGTGTAATTGAGTATTCACAGATTTGATTACTTTCAGTGGTATACTCGTCCGTCCTGTGGAGGTGTCTCGTATAGGGTCTAAAGGTAGATTGAAGTTGCCCGCCATGAATACTACCCCTTTCATGTGTTCCAATAATTACTGGGTCACTTGTTTAAAAGTTGTATGCTGGCCTTGGTTAGGTAAGTATACATTCACCAACGTAACATATGTGTTGAACAGTAGGCCTATGACTATTAGGTATGAACCATTAGTGTCTTTAATAACATGCTTGGGTTGGAAGTGGATAGAGTTCTTTAAGAAAATGCCTACTCCCCCCTTCTTGGAGGGTCCAGAGGCCAGGAAGCAGGTCCTGTATCCGTTGTTTATGAGCTTAGGTTCCCTACCTTTCTTAAAGTGGGTTTCTTGTACAAAAAGTAATTCTCCTGAAGCTTTGTGTAGCTGTCTAAATGCAATTGAACGTTTTTCAGGACTGTTAAGGCCCTTGGCATTTATTGATAGAAGTTTGAGGGACCTGCTCTGTGGGTTATGTAGTTTCGGCATAACTATGCTAGCACCTCCCCCTACTCTATTTCTGATACTCTATAAGGGCGAGATTCCCCTTACAATTATCCTGGCAAGTATGGGATACTAAGGTGAGTCTCTACTCTCTGGTCCCTACCCGGGGTTCAGGTATAGTTCTCAAGTCTACGTGTAGGGTGTGCTATCTAATATATTATATGAGTGGCAATTAAATGTTCAAGAGTCAAGTATTTAACCTTGCTTACCGTGTCACCTGCAACAGAGAAAAATAACACAGCCAACAAATGCAATAACAATCAACAGTTAAGAAACAAAAAAACTGTAACAATGAAAGGGCAATATCCCCACCCCCAAGCCCTTAAGTATAGAGTTAGCTTTTTATCATGTGATCTGTAGCCATTTAGTATTATTAAGAGTCCCCGCTAGTTAAAGGATACACATCTTCTGGTTGTTTATGAAAGTCCACTTGGCTGCCGCATGCATTTGGCGGTGTAGCTCGCTTTGTAGGGTCTGGTTGAGACCTTTCTCCCGGCAGCTGTGGGCGCTTGTCACGCATTCTCTGCGTTTCCATGTTGTCTTGATCTGCGTGCTCTGGAGGTTGGATGTTGATCCGCAAAGCTTCACAAAAACGTGATAAGTCCTCTCTGGTCCTGTAAACCGCAGTGGTTCCATCTCTTGTAGCTATAATGCTTACCGGGAAGCCCCACCTGTAAAGGATTTTCTTTGCACGTAGGGCAGTAGTGATGTAGTTAAGTTCCCTCCTTTTCTGAAGGGTTGTCGGACTCAAGTCAGCAAAAATTTGGATGCGGTTACCCGCATGGGTGAAGTCCTGCTTTTGTCTGGCATATTTAAGTATTTCTTCTCTGTCCTTAAAGAGGAGAAGCTTGAGAATAACATCTCTGGGTGGAGCCTTAGGTGGTGGTTTGGCTCTTAGGGCATGATGTATCCTTTCAATAGACACTTCTGGTGCATTGCTGTCTCCTTTGAGTGTCCTAAATAAGTCTTGTACACACCCCTCCAGGGCCGCTGGTTGTATGGTTTCTGGTATACCACGTATCCGGAGATTATTCCTCCTGCCCCTATTGTCTAAATCCTCCACTTTATCCAATAGGTGGTGGATGGTTTCCTCTTGCTCATACGCCATGCGTGATATATGTTGAATATCATTGTAGGTGGTGTAAGTGTTCTGACTCTCCTCCAAGTTTGTCACTCTATGTGTTACTCTTGACAGGTCACGCTTCAAATCGGTATACCAAGACTTAACCTCTGAAATAATCTCCTTAACATCATCCTTGGTACATAAAGATCTTAAGTCCTCCTTAGTAAGGCCTGCAGGGATGGATGCTAATTGCTGCATTTGGGCTTCCTCCACATGTGCAGCGGTGCTAGGGGTAGGTGTAGTAGGGGTTACATGCTGGTCTATAGGTTTTAAGTATTGTTGTAACATTTTAGTGTTTGTAGCTCCATCCAGTTTGCTCTGCTTGCGAGCTGGCATATTAGGTGGTTATAACAGTTCCAATAAACATGAAAAGGTCTGTGGGCCAGTGAGAGTATTACCAGTATAAGCTGCCCTGTGTTGTCAATCTGTAGATAGAGCAGTTGGGGCCACCCGGTTTATAAGCTTTATGTGTCCCTTGCCCCCTCTACACACAATCTCCTGTGGTGAGTGATGCTGCTGTAATGTGATTAACCATGTATTTACTGCTGTGCAGCCAGCAGCCTCTGCATACTTTATGTTTGTAATCCACTGGTTATTGCCCACAGTGTCAAGATCACTCTTGTGGTTTTTATTGTCCCAGACCAGGGCATATGAGAGTATAAACTTGCCCCAGGTGTCCTTATATTAACAAGTATGGGAAAAGTGTCCGGCTGTTTATATGGGGCATGCAGGGTACTATTTGCTGAGTCTGTTAGGCCCCTCCAAAGCCACGCGGGAAGGCCAGTATTATTAGTGACCTGATGGTAAGGGTAGCAGTGGTCAGGTGTATGCTGCAGCCGGATCGGGTGATTTAAAAGAGGGAAAAAAACTTTCTTATCCCCTGCGTGATCACCCGCTCCCGGGATCTACTGTCAGTGCCGCCTGGAGTGTAGTTGTAATGTGCGGCTGTATTTATGTAAGCGGCGGCCGGTGCCCGCCTGTTATTGCCCTTAGCACTGACCTGTATCCCGGCTGCTTTAACCTCTGCTCGCGAGGTGGCCTTACTTGCGGCTCTCACTGCGGCGACTCCACGTGGCTCCCCAGTGTCCGCAATCAGGATGTCGGCCTGCCGAGTCCTGATGCCAATAGTGATGCTCTGTGTTCCGGTCCCGGGGTTATCTTTTAGGCTCTCCTGCTGCGGCAGCAAGCATAAGTGTTCTATGGTGGATATTAAAAAAGTGAAATTCGGCTAGTTATTGTGGGCTTGGGTGGTGTGGGCCTAGGAGCTGTTTCTTCACACAGCCATCTTCCAGAACGGCGAAGCTCCGCCCCCTCAAATAGTGGCATTTTAACACTTTCCATGCACTAATTTAACCACCAGTCTTTGTCAAACTTTTGGGTAATCATTTTTTTGTGTTATTTTTCACACACATTGTACTTTAGGCATGGATTATCAGTTCCTGTTATGTGTTACTGCCAAAAAACACCTCAATATGTGTTCAACAACATCTCCTGAGTACAGTGATACCACCCATGTATAGGTGTGTCGGGTTCTCTGGGGGCTAAAAGGCCTTATTTTTAGGAAGCGCATTCCAGTTTTTTTACTTGGAATTTTCATATCTGTCATCATGCACCCATGTCCTATTTGGGACATTTCTGAAGCTGGCCAATGAAATTTACCCCCATCAAACCATATATTTTTGAGAAGTAGACCCCTTAGGGTATTTCAAATGCTGTTATTTTAAAACTTTCCATGCCATTATTTAACCAGCAGTCTTTGTCAAACTTTTGGGTAGTCATTTTTTTGTGTTATTTTTCACACACATTTTACTTTAGGCATAGATTCTCAGTTCCTGTTATGTGTTACTGCCAAAAAACACCTCAATATGTGTTCAACAACATCTCCTGAGTACAGTGATACCACCCATGTATAGGTGTGTCGGGTTCTTTGGGGGCTAAAAGGCCTTATTTTTAGGAAGCGCATTCCAGTTTTTCAACTTGGAATTTTCACATCGGTCGTCATGCACCCATGTCCTATTTGGGACATTTCTGAAGCTGGCCAATGGAATTTACCCCCATCAAACCATATATTTTTGAGAAGTAGACCCCCTAGGGTATTTCAAATGCTGGTATTTTAACACTTTCCATGCACTTATTTAACCACCAGTCTTTGTCAAACTTTTGGGTAATCATTTTTTTGTGTTATTTTTTACACACATTGTACTTTAGGCATGGATTCTCAGTTCCTGTTATGTGTTACTGCCAAAAAACACCTCAATATGTGTTCAACAACATCACCTGAGTACAGTGATACCACCCATGTATAGGTGTGTCGGGTTCTCGGGGGGCTAAAAGGCCTTATTTTTAGGAAGCGCATTCCATTTTTTCCACTTTTAATTTTCACATCCCATGCACCCATGTCCTATTTAAGACATTTCTGAAGCCGGCCAATGTAATTTACCCCCATCAAACCTTATTTTTGAAAAGTAGACATCATAGGGTATTTCAAATGCTGGTATTTTAACACTTTCCATGCACTAATTCAACCACTAGTCTTTGTCAAACTATTGGGCATTCATTTTTATGTGTTATTTTTCACATACATTGTAATTTAGACATGGATTCACAGCTCCTGTTATGTGTTACTACCAAAGAAGACACCAATATGTGGTCACCACAATCTCCTGAGTTCAGTGATAGCACCTATGCATAGGTTTGGTGGCTTGTTTGGGGGGTGCAATGCAATTGTCTGACATGCGTTTGTGATTTTTTTTCACATTTAACATATTTTCTTTGCCTATCGTCTTTTTTGGGGGTCTTTTAACATGCCCCAATTTATTTGTTTTCCATAAATGTGCATATATTTGAAAAGTTGACACCCCAAGGTATTATATATGGAGTGCTTTGATGACTTTGATGCAACCGTTTTAGCCCAAAAAATTGGAGAAAGTGTATGGTTTTAATTTTTACAGACACATTGCTTTTTGACTATGATTTAGGAGAGACTGTTGTAAGTTATTACAAAAGAATACTTCAGGTTGTTTTCTGCAAGGCACCCTGAGTACACTTATACCCCCCATGCATAGGTTTGCCAGGATTTTGGGAAGGTTATGTTACAATTTTATGACTTGTGATTTTAGTTATTAAAAAGGAGAGTATTTCTTCTGATAGGCCTATCTTTAGTTTGGGGCCTATCGCATACCCCACTTTTATTTATTGCCATGAAAGTGTATATTTTTGAAATGATGACACGCCAAGGTATTATATATGGAGTGCTTTGATGCCTTTGAAGCAATCGTTTTAGCCAAAAAAATTGGAAAAAGTGTATGGTGGTAATTTTTCAATTTTCATTTTTACAGACACATTGCTTTTTGACTATGATTTAGGAGAGACTGTTGTAAGTTATTACACAAACATACTTCAGGTTGTTTTCTGCAAGGCACCCTGAGAACACCTATGTCCCCCATGCATAGGTTTGACAGGGGTTTTGGAGTAGTGAAATGTAAAAATCTGGCACAGTAAATGTAAAAAAACAAAAACAAGAAAACATCTAACAGTAAACATAACCAAAAAAAAAATAACAGCAAATGTATTTATTTTTTTAAAAATTGACCATTGTATGGTACCGCTTGAAGCAGTCCCCAATGCAGAGTGCAAGCTGTCCAGGGCAATCAGGACAGTGATATATAGTGTCCCTTCTCTTCCCCCTCTTGGTGCAGACTCTGCATTTTTTTTGTGTTTTCTGCTTTGCGGCAGTAGGGGGGATTTTAAAAATAAAATGGGTAGCCCCAACTCTGCTCTCTCCCATCACCGCCCGGGGAGCAGGTGCATCATGGTACAAAATCCCCGTAATAATCTGGAGCTGAAACTGTAAAAAAGTCTTTTTAACTCTGGGGTTTGCTTTTTTGAACAACAAAAAAGCGTTGTGAGTTGCAATCTTCATTAGGTAAATTGCAACCTTTTTGTTCCAGGCCCTTGTCTTCCGCATAATTAGGTAGGGCTGCAGCAGCTGATCAGCCAGATCAACCCCACCCATATGCCGGTTATAAGACTTGATGCACACTGGCTTCCTTATGATCTCAGCTCTGCCACGTACAGAAACCGCCACTGTCCTCTCTGTGTGGATGGTGGTAAGAAGGTATACATCCTTCTTGTCTCTGTACTTAAGTGCCAACAGCTCCTCTTGGCGCAGAGCTGAGGTCTCCCCCCTTCGTAGCCGGGTGCGTACAAGTTGTCCTGGGAAACCTGCGTGGTTCTTTTTAATTGTACCGCAAACTACTGTATCAAAGCAATACAGTAGCTTGAACAAAAGGACACTTGTATAAAAATTGTCTAAGTACAAGTGATACCCTTTGTTCTTTAGGGGTAATATCAGGTCCCAGACAATCTTGCCAGTGGTTCCCATATGTTCTGGGCAACCTGGAGGGTCAAGGTGGCTATCCTTTCCCTCATACACCTGGAAGGCCTGAGTATACCCAGTCTCGCTCTCACAGAGCTTATACACCTTTACCCCATATCTGGAGCGCTTGGTAGGAATATACTGCTTGAATTCCAGCCTTCCCTTATACTTCATTAGAGATTCATCAACGCATATATTCCTTCCAGGTGTATAAGCCTCTGCAAACCTGGCAGAAAAGTAGGTAATCAGGGGCGGATTTTATACAGCCTGTCAAATTGGGGATGCTCCCTAGGGGGGCACAGGCTGTTGTCGCTGAAGTGCATGAAATGCAGAATCATTTCATACCTCTTCCTCGACATAGTCTGGGAGAAAATGGGGGTAGAGCAGATGGGGCTACTGCTCCAGTAGGAGCGAATGGAGGGTTTCTTTATGATGCCCATCAGCATAGTCAATGCCCAGAATTTTTTTAATTCTGGCACATTGATGGGGGCCCATTGCTGCTTTGCCAAATATGTTCCAGGCTTTGCAGCATGGAACTGATGGGCATATAAATTAGTTTGGGCGACAATGTTCCCCAATACATCATCGCCCAGAAACACTTCCAGAAACTGCTGGGGGCTAAAACCTGCCACATCTATATTTATGCCAGCATTTGTTGTGAAGGGTGGGATATCTGGCCTCTGGAGATGAGGTGTTACCCACTCTTCAGCAGCAATGGCAGCAACACGCCTCCTTCTGGCAGGGGGGCTAGCAGGGGGGCTGGCAGGGGGGGTTGCAGGGGGGTTGGCAGGGGGCTAGCAGCCACAGATACATCACTATCAGTTGAGACTGCATCTAGTGATGTATCTGAGCATATGGCAGGGTCAAAATTTGGGTCTGAGTCAGACATAGAGGCATCTGACTCTGACGCAAGAATGGCATACGCCTCCTCAGCACTATATATTTTCTGTGACATTTTTGTATCTGTCACAGAAAAAATTTACTAAAAAAATTTAAATTTAAATTAAATTAATTAACTAAATTAACTAGCAAAAAAGTACAGCTATGCTACTGCCAGTTATTTATAGCGATCACTGGCAAGCTATGGGTTAATGGCTCTGAAAATTAAATTAAATTAACTAAATGGTTCTGAAAAGAGCCTTTGGATTTTTTTAAAATTACAACAACAAAATTAACCCCTAAAAAAATGCACAGACAGCAAAAAAGTACAGCTATGCTACTGAAAGTGATTTATAGCGATCACTGGCAAGCTAGGGGTTAATGACTCTGGAAATTAAATTAAATTAGCTAAATGGCTCTGAAAAGAGCCTTTGGGTTTTTAAAAAAAATACAACAAAAAAATGAACCCCTAAAAAATGCACAGACAGCAAAAAAAAGTGCAGCTATGCTACTGAAAGTGATTTATAGCGATTACTGGCAAGCTAGGGGTTAATGACTCTGAAAAGAGCCTTTGGTTCTATAATTTTTTAACAAATAAAATAAATAAATCTCTCTCTGCTAAATACAGGTCTCTCTCTCTCCAACAAAATCGCAAGTGAGGAGAGGGAGGGAGATCCACACTGATCAGTGTCAATATTTACAAATATTGACATGATCAGACAAATGGGGTATTTTATTATTATTATTTTTTTTGTGTGGGAGACTCAGATTGGGTGACCCTAGCTTGCCCCTATGATGAGGCAGGCTAGGGACACCCCCAGAGGCCCCATGATGCACTGGGCATTGCCATCTTGGCTGCCTTGTGAAGGGGGAGGGGGGGGCTATTTAGGGCTTTATTTTTATTTTTTTGCCGGTTTTTTTTAACATTTTTTTTTTATTATTTTATAACTAACTAAGTGCCTCGACCCACCGAGGCACTTAGCACACAAGCAGAGCATCGGAAGCGTGTCCGATCGCTTCCGATGCTCTGAAACACTGCCGGGCTCCACGTGGAGCAAAACCGGAAGTGATCACTCGTGGGGGAGTGATCAATCCGGTCCCAGCACTCAGGCACAGTATTGCAGGATGCCTAGACATCGAGGCATCCCTGCAATACTGTTAGAGCACCTGGAAGCGATTTCGATCGCTTCCAGTGCTCTGTTTAACCGACGACATATGCCATACGTCCTCGGTCGTTAAGTGTTTTTTTTTTTTAGGACGTATGGCATACGTCATCGGTCGTTAAGGGGTTAATCATACCCATGCCTAGTCTTAAAATATATGTGCTCAGTCAAATTACATAATAACATATTAACCAACTGCTTTATTAAAGCTAGGAAATAAGTTTATTGAATATACATTTATAAAAATATATAAAGGAAATATATTTTCCTGAAGTTAATTATGTTGCTAGTAAAAACTATTACAATCTCTGTTGCCCCCCGGTGTTCGATATGAGGTAATGCAGCCAAAGGGTATTTAGTTGTCAGGAGAGCTAATTTACCAATAGCCAATGAGAGCATAGGGCATACACAAAATTACCATAGCAAATGAGAGTTATCCAGATCCTCAGAATCTTTTCAATGGGTGATTAGAAATGGAGGTGGGAGTTTTGATCACAGATAAAACTCTTTGCACAGGAAGTGAAAGGTCGCTTATGCTCAATGCTGCACTTATGGTGCTTGGCTTATGCTGATCTACACACTGACTAACTTGCTGCCTTGGATATACAGTCTTCAGTGAGATAACAGGTTGGGAAACTCTTTATATTCCGAAAGAGCAAACTAATTGGGCCTACTATTCACTTCCAGATTGATGCATAGGGGCCCACTTATCAAATGTCTGTCGGACCTGATCCGACAGTCCGGATCAGGTCTGACAGACATCACTGAATGCGGAGAGCAATACGTATTGAGCTGCTGGTGCAACGCCGCCCCCTGCAGACCAATTGGCCACCAGCAGGGGGGTGTCAATCAACCCAATCGTGCTCGATCGAGTTGTATTGACGCGATTCCTGTCTTTAGACCGCTGCTTTATAACTGCCGTTTCTAAAGACTCGCCAGAAACACGACCCTTTAAGCTCCATTCGGAGCTTAATAAATGGGCCCCATAATCTCTTATAGAAAATTAATTCTGATTGAAAGAGCTGAAACTCTTAAATTGATCAACTGATAAAGTATTGCAGTCTAATACTTTTAAAAGTTTATAGCAAAGATACTCTATATCCAAAGTTTAGTTGAAGCTTGTATTTAAAAGTTACTTTATAGTTGCAACCTAGTATTAGATAGACCAGTGTATTTTATGTATTAAATATACTAGCACTAAGTAAATGTATTATTAAGAGGAAAAGATTTACGGCTAGATTTAGAGTTCTGCGTTAGCCGTCAAAAGCAGCGTTAAGAGGTCATAACGCTGCTTTTGGCCGGCCGCTGGTATTTAGAGTCAGGCAGGAAAGGGTCTAACGCTCACTTTCAAGCCGTGACTTTTCCATACCGCAGATCCCCTTACGCCAATTGCGTGTCCTATCTTTTCAATGGGATCTTCCTAACGCTGGTATTTAGAGTCTTGGCTGAAGTGAGCAGTAGAGCCTCTACCGACAAGACTCCAGCCGCAGAAAAAAGTCAATAGTTAAGAGCTTTCTGGGCTAACGCCGGTTTATAAAGCTCTTAACTACTGTGCTATAAAGTACACTAACACCCATAAACTACCTATGTACCCCTAAACCGAGGCCCCCCCACATCGCCGCCACTATAATAAATATTTTTAACCCCTAATCTGCCGACCGCACACCACCGCCACCTACATTATCCCTATGAACCCCTAATCTGCTGCCCCTAAAATCGCTGACACCTACATTATATTTATTAACCCCTAATCTGCCCCCCCCCCAACTTCGCCGCTACCTTACCTTCACTTATTAACCCCTAATCTGCCGACCGGACCTCGCCGCTACTCTAATAAATGTATTAACCCCTAAAGCTAAGTCTAACCCTAACCCTAACCCCCCCTAAGTTAAATATAATTTTAATCTAACGAAATAAATTAAATATTATTAACTAAAGTCTTCCTATTTAAAGCTAAATACTTACCTGTAAAATAAACCCTAATATAGCTACAATATAACGAATAATTACATTGTAGCTATTTTAGGATTTATATTTATTTTACAGGCAACTTTGTATTTATTTTAACTAGGTACAATAGCTATTAAATAGTTATTAACTATTTAATAGCTACCTAGTTAAAATAATTAAAAAATTACCTGTAAAATAAATCCTAACCTAAGTTACAATTAAACCTAACACTACACTATCAATAAATAAATTAAATCAATTAACTACAAGTACCTACTATTACCTACAATTAAATAAACTAAACTAAATTACAAAAAAAACAACACTAAATTACAAAAAATAAAAAAAGATTACAAGAATTTTAAGCTAATTACACTTAATCTAAGCCCCCTAATAAAATAACAAAGCCCCCAAAATAAAAAAAATTCCCTACCCTAATCTAAATTAAAAAAGTTAACAGCTCTATTACCTTACCAGCCCTTAAAAGGGCTTTTTGCGGGGCATGCCCCAAAGAAATCAGCTCTTTTGCCTGTAAAAAAAAACACAATACCACCCCCCAACATTACAACCCACCACCCACATACCCCTACTCTAACCCAAACCCCCCTTAAATAAACCTAACACTACCCCCCTGAAGATCTCCCTACCTTGAGCCGTGTTCACCCAGCCGGGCACCGATGGACCAAAAGAAGACATCCGGAGCGGCAGAAGTCTTCATCCTATCCGGGCAGAAGAGGACATCCGGACCGGCAGACATCTTCATCCAAGCGGCATCTTCTATCTTCATCCATCCGACGAGGAGCGGCTCCATCTTCAAGACCTCCGGCGCGGAACATCCTTCTTCAACGACGACTAGGCGACAAATGAAGGTTCCTTTAAGTGACGTCATCCATGATGGCGTCCCTCGAATTCCGATTGGCTGATAGGATTCTATCAGCCAATCGGATTTAAGGTAGGAAAAATCTGATTGGCTGATTGAATCAGCCAATCAGATTCAAGTTCAATCAGATTGGCTGATCCAATCAGCCAATCAGATTGAGCTTGCATTCTATTGGCTGTTCCGATCAGGACGCCATCTTGGATGACGTCACTTAAAGGAACCTTCATTCGTCGTCTAGTCGTCGTTGAAGAAGGATGTTCCGCGCCGGTGGTCTTGAAGATGGAGCCTCTCCTCGTCGGATGGATGAAGATAGAAGATAGAAGATGCCGCTTGGATGAAGATGTCTGCCGGTCCGGATGTCCTCTTCTGCCTGGATAGGATGAAGACTTCTGCCGCTCCGGATGTCTTCTTTTGGTCCATCGGTGCCCGGCTGGGTGAACACGGCTCAAGGTAGGGAGATCTTCAGGGGGGTAGTGTTAGGTTTATTTAAGGGGGGTTTGGGTTAGAGTAGGGGTATGTGGGTGGTGGGTTGTAATGTTGGGGGGTGGTATTGTGTTTTTTTACAGGCAAAAGAGCTTATTTCTTTGGGGCATGCCCCGCAAAAAGCCCTTTTAAGGGCTGGTAAGGTAATAGAGCTGTTAACTTTTTTAATTTAGATTAGGGTAGGGAAATTTTTTTATTTTGGGGGGCTTTGTTATTTTATTAGGGGGCTTAGAGTAGGTGTAATTAGCTTAAAATTCTTGTAATCTTTTTTTTATTTTTTGTAATTTAGTGGGTTTTTTTTTTTGTAATTTAGTTTAGTTTATTTAATTGTAGGTAATTGTAGGTACTTGTAGTTAATTGATTTAATTTATTTATTGATAGTGTAGTGTTAGGTTTAATTGTAACTTAGGTTAGGATTTATTTTACAGGTAATTTTGTAATTATTTTAGCTAGGTAGCTATTAAATAGTTAATAACTATTTAATAGCTATTGTAACTAGTTAACATAAATACAAAGTTGCCTGTAAAATAAATATAAATCCTAAAATAGCTACAATGTAATTATTCGTTATATTGTAGCTATATTAGGGTTTATTTTACAGGTAAGTATTTAGTTTTAAATAAGAAGACTTTAGTTAATAAGAGTTAATTTATTTTGTTAGATTAAAATTATATTTAATTTAGGGGGGTGTTAGGGTTAGACTTAGCTTTAGGGGTTAATACATTTATTAGAGTAGCGGCGAGGTCTGGTCGGCAGATTAGGGGTTAATAAGTGTAGGTAAGGTAGCAGCGACATTGGGGGGGCAGATTAGGGGTTAATAAATATAATATAGGGGTCGGCGATGTTAGGGGCAGCAGATTAGGGGTACATAGGTATAATGTAGGTTGCGGCGGTGTCCGGAGCGGCAGATTAGGGGTTAATAATGTAATGCAGGTGTCAGCGATAGCGGGGGCGGCAGATTAGGGGTTAATAAGTGTAAGGTTAGGGGTGTTTAGACTCGGGGTACAATGTTAGGGTGTTAGGTGCAGACTTAGAAAGTGTTTCCCCATAGGAAACAATGGGGCTGCGTTGGGAGCTTAACGCTGCTTCTTTGCAGGTGTTAGGTTTTATTTCATCCCAAACTGCCCCATTGTTTCCTATGGGGGAATCGTGCACAAGCACGTTTTAGCTGCTTACCGCTACCGTAAGCAACGCTGGTATTGAGGGTTGAAGTGGCGGTACATTCGGCTCAACGCTCCCTTTTTGGAGCCTAACGCAGCCCTTCAGACAACTCTAAATACCAGCGTTGTCTTAAGGGTGCGTTGGGAAAAAAAGCTGCGTTAGCTACGTGGGTCTTTACAGACAAAACTCTAAATCTAGGCGTTAGTATTTTAATGTTTATAGGTTAAACTGAAGCTACTATGATATATTTAAAAAACTGCATATATTATTGAGTTTAAATTGAACTTACTTAATTCGATATTAATTGGTATATTTTGAATTGAAAATATAGTGTTAAATCTGGTTGTTTAATTGAAGTACATAAGCCTACTTTGGTTAAAATAGTGAATTATATTTCCCTGGAAATCACATTAGATTGTGGGAGTTAAGCTAGGATTCCATTGTGAGGTTTGGACATAGGCAAGTCCAAACGTTGTTAAATAAGCTTTATATATTGAATTGGTAAATATTTCTGGCAATTATAAATTGTTCTAGTGAAATGCAATTGCGATATTTGATACTTAATTCATTTTTAATGAAGGTAGATTTATAGATTATATTTTGTCCATAATACATAGGTACCAGACGATTTAATTAAATATTAATTAACATAGATATCTCTATAGCCTGCTTTATACTTTATTAATGTATTATATATATATATATATATATATATATATATATATATATATATATATATATATATATATATATATATATATATATATATATATATATATATAGGAAATCCAAAAGGAAGACGTCAGCACCCACGGTTCATCAAAGTGTTTGCTTTATTTTACAGTGACATAGAAGAAAAAAAAGCAGCAATGTTTCGGATCCATTTGATCCTTAGTCATGCTATAGTATACTAACATTCAGACCCTTATATAGCACCTGTATGGTGATTATTTGTTGCACCTGTTTATTCTCAATAATGAGCACATTTCACATTGGCTAGCACCATCTAGTGGATGACATATATTATTTACTTATTTTTTTTCTTTTCCTTATTGTTTACAAATGTTTAAGTTAAAGAAGTAGAATGATAATATGGATTATAGAGACAATACATGAAACTATTAAAAACCTCTATTATAATCAATAAAAAATACCTAAATATAAATTTAGAAAATTTATAAAAACAAATGTAGATCATAATCCCTATTTAATCCTATTGGATATAGTGTCCTAGAGTTTTTTTTATCCATCAAACCTCTTTCCTTTTCAATAGTAGTTATCTATCCCCCCTTATGTGCACTGATTCTATCTTTGATGGGATGTATCGTTTCACCTACATAGCCCTGCCCACATGGGCATTTCAATAGATAGACTACATGGTCAGTGTTGCATGTATAAAAGCCATTTATCTCTCGCTTTTTCCTGTCATTTACTTGTGCTATAGATTTTCCCTTAATCATAGAATTACATTGTGCACAATGCAGGCAGGGATAAGAGACCTTCTTAGGGGTGGTCAAATAATTAATTTGTTGTTCCTTCCTTGTTCATAGTGGAGTACACCTAGCGCCTACTAAATAAGACCTCTGGCTTTGATAATTTGACACCTAGTTGTCAAAATCGAAAGATGAAACTAATAAGGTATACCAAAGCGCCAACTATACGAAGGCTGGGTCTGGACCTAATGCAATATTGTCAAACGATTACAATAAACAATTTATTGAGTACACAAATAAGTTAAAAACATGGATCCATGTATAAACAATCAAATTTATACAACAATAATAGCTAAATGAATAGTTAAAACAAATAGTTATGTAACGGATATAGCATTTAAAATTGTGCAAACATTGCTCTTAAAAATATTCATAAAAAATTCCAAATTTAGTATAAGGCTCACAACAGAAATTCAATTTTGTGTTTACCATATACACATACACAAATTTGTACAGCAATAGTAGCTAAATGAATAGTTAAAACAAATAGTTAAATAGCAGATATGGCATTTAAAATTGTGCAAACAATGCTCTTAAAAAATATTCCTAAAAATTCCAAATTAAGTATAAGGCTCACAACAGAAATTCAACTTTGTGTTTACCACATACACATAATAGGTGAAATATATTAGTCAGTTATATAATATTATCTAACCAATAGTGTTCTCGATTCTATGCAATACTAAATATTGCCAATAGTGACTAATGTGTAAGGCTCTGAGTAAGACCTTTAACTGTGTGTTTACCACATACGCATTGTCAAGTAAAAAATATTGTGACAGCAATAAGCCAATGTAAAGAATGTGTATCAAAAAAGTTGTGTGCAAAAATTAGTGTACAAAAGATATTAATGGTCAAAAAATAGGTTGATCTTCAAAAAACGTGAATTAGGAACAAAGATTGTGAAAAATGAAAAACCAAAAATTTACAAAAACATTGTGGTGTGTTCCAATAGTAACTTATATAAATGTAAATAATAGTCCAAAAAATAGTCCAACAGTGAAAACTTAATAGAAAAAATAATCCAACAATAAATTATAATAAGTAGTGTGTCTCTTTAAGAAAAAACAATAATCCTTAAAGTGTTGTGAATCCTAACAGCAATAGTTATGGTGATTTTCCAAGTGTTTTATACTGAATAGCAGTGTCAGTACTTGCTAGCCGTTTTCCAACCCAAAATTCTATCTTCTTGGCAAATATTTTGTTATAATCCCTGGATGATCCTTCTGTAAAAGAAAGATATGATGGTGTAGATTGTTTTTAGATCAATAGACAATGAAATTGTGCTTACCAGTCGACGCGTTTCGGTCACAAAGAGACCTTTATCAAGACTCATAAGTCTTGATAAAGGTCTCTTTGTGACCGAAACGCGTCGACTGGTAAGCACAATTTCATTTTCTATTGATCTAAAAACAATCTACACCATCATATCTTTCTTTTACAGAAGGATCATCCAGGGATTATAACAAAATATTTGCCAAGAAGATAGAATTTTGGGTTGGAAAACGGCTAGCAAGTACTGACACTGCTATTCAGTATAAAACACTTGGAAAATCACCATAACTATTGCTGTTAGGATTCACAACACTTTAAGGATTATTGTTTTTTCTTAAAGAGACACACTACTTATTATAATTTATTGTTGGATTATTTTTTCTATTAAGTTTTCACTGTTGGACTATTTTTTGGACTATTATTTACATTTATATAAGTTACTATTGGAACACACCACAATGTTTTTGTAAATTTTTGGTTTTTCATTTTTCACAATCTTTGTTCTTAATTCACGTTTTTTGAAGATCAACCTATATTTTGACCATTAATATCTTTTGTACACTAATTTTTGCACACAACTTTTTTGATACACATTCTTTACATTGGCTTATTGCTGTCACAATATTTTTTACTTGACAATGCGTATGTGGTAAACACACAGTTAAAGGTCTTACTCAGAGCCTTACACATTAGTCACTATTGGCAATATTTAGTATTGCATAGAATCGAGAACACTATTGGTTAGATAATATTATATAACTGACTAATATATTTCACCTATTATGTGTATGTGGTAAACACAAAGTTGAATTTCTGTTGTGAGCCTTATACTTAATTTGGAATTTTTAGGAATATTTTTTAAGAGCATTGTTTGCACAATTTTAAATGCCATATCTGCTATTTAACTATTTGTTTTAACTATTCATTTAGCTACTATTGCTGTACAAATTTGTGTATGTGTATATGGTAAACACAAAGTTGAATTTCTGTTGTGAGCCTTATACTAAATTTGGAATTTTTTATGAATATTTTTAAGAGCAATGTTTGCACAATTTTAAATGCTATATCCGTTACATAACTATTTGTTTTAACTATTCATTTAGCTATTATTGTTGTATAAATTTGATTGTTTATACATGGATCCATGTTTTTAACTTATTTGTGTACTCAATAAATTGTTTATTGTAATCGTTTGACAATATTGCATTAGGTCCAGACCCAGCCTTCGTATAGTTGGCGCTTTGGTATACCTTATTAGTTCCTTCCTTGTTCCCAAATCGGCTTTTACAAGTGTTTTTTACCCTCTTGTATGCATATATGGGGGGGGTGTTGAAATTCACTAATGTGTGGATTGTATTTTTTTTAACAAATACCAATTTGTTTTTCAAAATTTTCTAAATTTATATTTATGTATTTTTTTATTGATTATAATAGAGGTTTTTAATAGTTTCATGTATTGTCTCTAAAATCCATATTATCATTCTACCCCTTTAACGTAAAAATTTTAAAACAGTAAGGAAAAGAAAAAAAAGTTTGTTTAAAATAAGTAAATAATATATTTCATCCACTAGATGGTGCTAGCCAATGAAAAATGTGCTCATTATTGAGAATAAACAGGTGCAACAATTAATCACCATACAGGTGCTATATAAGGGTCTGAATGTTAGTATACTATAGCATGACTAAGGATCAAATGGATCCGAAATGTTGCTGCTTTTTGTCTTCTATGTCACTGTAAAATAAAGGAAACTGATGAACTGTGGACGCTGACATCTTCCTTTTTGGATTTCCTTCTATTATACGTGAGGTGTGCAGGACCCTCTGACACCCCATAAGAAATTATTTCTACAAACTTTGTACTTGTGCTGGACCCTTCATTTTTTATTTTATTTTATATATATATATATATATATATATATATATATATATATATATATATATATATATATATATAGTCATAAGTGATATTTAGTTACTTAATAAATATAATCAATGTGTTCATAGAGATTAACTGGTCAGAATTTAGGAATTACTTTTATACAGAGTACATTTAATAATATAATTGGTGGCAACGTTAAAATAAATACACCAACAGTAGTGTGTGAGTACCTTACCACTCATAAAAACATTGGTTTGTTAAAATGGACATCACTATTGTCTGTTTCCCTTTTTTCCCCAGAGATCTATTTCCAGGATTAACCCAGCACCCAAAAGAATCTGGAAGACATCTCAACCTGTGGGATTGAAGACTATATCCTTTTATGTTATTTTACACAATTGTTTTTGCATTTGTATTAGGCTTGGTGCTATATATTTATAAGGGATCCTTTAGTTTAGGTCCCAATGTAGGTGCTGATGCTGCTTGGAAGAATTCCTAGCATCACCACCAATTGCGATCTATAGTAAACCGCCGCTCAGCATTGATGCCTTTAAACAGTAATGCTGGAACTTTTAATTCTTTGCAGGCTTTCTTGATATCACGTCGTATCTCTTTTGAATATTTTACCACATTGCAGCACTTTCGATAATCAGGACCTAAGGCCCTGATGTTTAGTGAATATATTAGTGATAGAATTATGCAAAGAATATGTGGTGCAGGACAGAAAGTTTTCTGTAGTTTTTGTAATGCAACTTGACAACATGCTGTAGAATAGACATGTACATAGACAAACTTGTTTTAGACATATTATTTGTTTTAAACAATATATTATTGTTCTGAGTTTGTTAATGAAAATCCATTTGTCTGCTATTTCTAACAGGAAACATCTTCAGGGCAGAGTAGATGCTGCTGGATGTGAGGTTAAACTTAAATACAACTAAAGTAGTAGCTAGTGTTAGTGCTAGTCACTAACAGCAGCAACACAAAAAAAACTAGATTTTTTTTGTTTAGTTTTTTTTTTTTAATGGAGTTAGGGTTGTCAAGAACAAAAGTGAAACTTACATTCCTATTGGGTGATACTGAAATCAATCACCTGACACGGAAATTGTGAAATGGTTATTGAATAGTGTAAAAATGAGCTTTAGCATGCAGACAATCAAATATAGCACAAGAGACCATATACAAGTTGTTAGGGGGAAAACAATGGACATATATTTATATTCAGATACTTAAGATTTGTATTTACTAAATCCCCCCTCATGACATTTAACAATCTTAATTAAAATGAGAAGAAAGAAAGAAAGAAATAAAGAAAGAAAGAAAGAAAGAAAGAAAGAAAGAAAGAAAGGAGATAACCCGTTGGGGGAGTTTTATGGGTAAAAAATGAAGTAGTCCCACCTGGGAGTTTGCAAACCCAGTAACTCCTAATTTCAAACAAAAGAAGGAGGATCACAGACGTCAAATTTCGGGACACTCCCATCACATATGTTTTGGTGTACCGACCCTACCACATTCCCTCTAACAAAGTGGTAAATGTACCTTTGAAATAGGCCAAGGGGGGTCAAATGCCTTTGAGTCAATAGTTTAAAAAATAGTTCAAAAATTGTTATACAATGAATTGCCTGTTTTGTTAAGGTGATTACCTTTTTCCAGACTTCCATATGAACCTTGAAATGAAATGCCCATTGTTAAATATGAGGATTTAAAAAAAAAATATAGGAGGACTAATCACATTTCTGCAGCAGAGAGAGATTATTCTCATAATTGGGTTACCAGCCATTTAACTTCTTTCCCAATCTGCCACTTGTCTAAGAAGAGAAGTAAGAAAACCCCATGAAGTCAAAAAACTTTTTAGTCTATAAAATTCTAATCAAAGTAGGTAGAGTTGTCAGAAATGTAGTCAGAGTATAGATAGAGTAAAAAAGAAATATGTCTCTGTCTCTACACCAATCTCCACCCACAAATTAGGGTCTTGAAATGCCACTAGGTGTCCCCTAACAGAGTGTATTGGGGAAGGGTGTTGTGATACCCCTAGGGAGGTGTCTGATCCAGTCCCAGAATTTAAGATTGGAATTAATAATAAAGTTATCATATATACCTGATTTCCTAGAGTGTTTAGGAATCCATAATAGGTATCGAGGTGATACATCAAGAGGTATGGAAGACTGCTCTAAAATTGACCACTTATTGGCAGAAGTAGTAGAGGGCCCATACTAGAATGGGCGCCAGATGAGAAGCTTCATGATATGCAGAGAAATTCGGTATTGCTGCTCCCCCTGCTACAATAGGGTTATAGATGATGTTCATAGCAACTCTAGTGTTTCTATTTCCAAATAAATGCATTGCTGAGGGGGGCTGCAAGCATTTTTACAATCAGTATTTTACTACAAAATGTCTGGTGAACCTGGAAATGAACTGCACCACATCTCAATTTTTTTTTGTCCCTTTAACACAAATTAACTTGACCAAACCTCCTCCTGCAATTACAAGCTTTCGCTCTGACCTATATTTCATAAAAAGTATTATGTACTGTAGTTTATATTTCCTCTCATCAGAACTGTCCAGTTGCTTGTTTTCCCAATTTTCTCCTTTTACTGTTTACTTTGAGGCCATGGGGCCTATCTATCAAGCTCCGAATGGAGCATGATGGCTCGTGTTTCTGCAGGCTCGCCAGAAACAGCAGTTATGAAGCAGCGGTCTAAAGACCGCTGCTCCATAACCCTATCCGCCTGCTCTAATGAGGCGGACAGGAATCGCCGGAATTCAACCAGATCGAGTACAATCAGGTTGATTGACACCCCCTGCTGGTGGCCGATTGGCCGCAAGTCTGCAGGGGGCGGCATTGCACCAGCAGCTCACAAGAACTGCTGGTGCAATGCTGAATACGGAGAGCGTATTGCTCTCCGCATTCAGCGATGTCTGTCGGACCTGATCCGCACTGTCAGATCAGGTCCGACAGACATTTGATAAATGGGCCCCCCTATATTAAATTTGTATTGAGATTGAGTTTTGCAGCAACATGACTATTTGTTCAGTGCTTACTATTATACAATGACCCCTAATTGCATATGGCATATATTGTACATTATGTGTCTGTGAAATATCATGCTCTGACTCCTACTGTAAGCTTAAAATAATACTGGCTTTGTTATAAGTAGATATGTGCAGCAGAGAAAAATATTGGAACACATTATTGGTGAAATTAGTTTCCCCATATATTCATCTGCTTGTGAGGATGTGGGAGGTGTCTGGTAATCAGTATGCAGGAATGGAAAACCAAAACAAAGAAAGTATTTTCTTTAATAAACTTTACTAAAGAAATATAATGCAGAAACAGGTCAATCAAATTGAGGTCAATATTGAATCAGATAAAGGCGTTACAAAGAAAATTTTAAGCACAAGTGTGAGGAATGTCCAGTAACAAGAGGGCATATAAGTATCACAGCAGTAGTATAAGCATACACAAGTATCACAGCAGAGGTCTTTGGTCTCGGGAGCAGGATAAGCATACACAAATATCACAGCAGACATCTTTGGTCTCAGCACTAGGATAGGCATACACAAGTATTACAGCAGAGGTCTTTGGTCTCAGCAGTAGTATAAGCATACACAAGTATCACAACAGTTGTGTCATGTTCCGGTGTATAAGCGCTCAGGACACAGACCCTCAGGGCAGTTGTAGGGAATTGGGACACCGACCCCTGACCCGAGGAAGAGTATCCTGGACGTGGATATCTGGGGGTCGATCCGATATAGATCGCAGTTTGCGGCGCAAGCGAGGGAACCGGCGTCGCCCGCAGTTTCAGCTCGCAACTCGAGCTATCCCATATAAGTCGCCGTCAGATGCTAACGTGCCGTAAGTCTGACAAACCAGCGATGTCCAGAAATCTGCGTAAGTACAAATTTCTGGCGTCGCCAGTGACTTGCGGCACGTTAGAAACTGCCGGCGCCTATAAAACCTGACTAAAGTCTAAAACACCCGCACTGTCTAACACGCCTCCCTAACATAGCCCGACAAGTCTAACACGCCTCCCTAACATAGCCCGCACTGTCTAACCCTCTATCCGCTATCCCCCCTCACTATCCTAACAATAAAAAAGCTATTAACCCCTAAACCGCCGCTCCCGTACCCCGCCGCAACCTAATAAAGTTATTAACCCCTAAACCGCCGCTCCCGTACCCCGCCGCCAGCTATATTATATCTATAACCCCCTAAAGTGAGCCCCTAACACCGCCGCCATCTATATTAAAATTATTAACCCCCAATGTAAGCCCCTTACACCGCCGCCATCTCTATTAAAATGATTAACCCCTAATTTAATCTACCTACCCCGCCGCCAGCTATATTATCTATGTTAACCCTAAGTATATTATAGTTAATATAGTTATTACATTATATATATTAACTATATTAACCCTAATTATATTAGGGTTAATATAGTTAATATAGTTACTATAGTATTTATATTAACTATATTAACTCTATCTAACCCTAACACCCCTAACTAAATTTATATTAAATTAATCTAATTCATTTATAAACTAAAATATTCCTATTTAAATCTAAATACTTACCTATAAAATAAACCCTAAGATAGCTACAATATAATTAATAATAACATTGTAGCTATGTTAGGGTTAATATTTATTTTACAGGTAAATTGTTAATTATTTTAACTAGGTATAATAGCTATTAAATAGTTATTAACTATTTAATATCTACCTAGTTAAAATAATTACCCAATTACCTGTAAAATAAATCCTAACCTAAGTTACAAATACACCTACACTATCAATAAATTAAATAAACTACAAACATCTATCTAAAAATACAATTAAATTAACTAAACTAAATTACAAAAAAAAAAACCCACTAAATTACAAAAAGTAAAAAAAGATTACAAGATTTTTAAGCTAATTACACCTATTCTAAGCCCCCTAATAAAATAATAAACCCCCAAAATAAAAAAAATTCCCTGCCCTATTCTAAATTAAAATAAGTTCAAAGCTCTTTACCTTACCAGCCCTTAAAAGGGCCTTTTGTGGGGCATGCCCCAAAGAATACAGCTCTTTTGCATACAAATACAATACCCCCCCCCCCCCATTACAACCCACCACCCACATACCCCTATTCTAAAACCACCCAAACCCCCCTTAAAAAAGCCTAACACTACCCCCCTGAAGATCTCCCTACCTTGTCTTCACCACACCGGGCCGAACTCCTGATCCGATCCGGGCGATGTCTTCCTCCAAGCGGCAAAGAAGAATTCTTCCTCCGGCGATGTCTTCCTCCAAGCGGCAAAGAAGAATTCTTCCTCCGGCGATGTCTTCCTCCAAGCGGCAAAGAAGAATTCTTCCTCCGGCGACGTCTTCCTCCAAGCGGCAGCAAAGTCTTCATTCTTCCGGCGGCATCTTCAATCTTCTTTCTTCGCTCCGCCGCCGCGGAGCATCCATCCAGGCCGGAACAGCCAATAGAGGTCGGAACAGCCAATAGAATGCGAGCTCAATCTGATTGGCTGATTGGATCAGCCAATCGGATTGAACTTGAATCTGATTGGCTGATTCAATCAGCCAATCAGATTTTTCTAACTTAATTCCGATTGGCTGATAGAATCCTATCAGCCAATCGGAATTCGGCGGACGCCATCTTGGATGACGTCATTTAAAGGTACCTCATTCGTCGTTCAGTCGTCGGCCTGGATGGATGCTCCGCGGCGGCGGAGCGAAGAAAGAAGATTGAAGATGCCGCCGGAAGAATGAAGACTTTGCTACCGCTTGGAGGAAGACGTCGCCGGAGGAAGAATTCTTCTTTGCCGCTTGGAGGAAGACATCGCCGGAGGAAGAATTCTTCTTTGCCGCTTGGAGGAAGACATCGCCGGAGGAAGAATTCTTCTTTGCCGCTTGGAGGAAGACATCGCCCGGATCGGATCAGGAGTTCGGCCCGGTGTGGTGAAGACAAGGTAGGGAGATCTTCAGGGGGGTAGTGTTAGGCTTTTTTAAGGGGGGTTTGGGTGGTTTTAGAATAGGGGTATGTGGGTGGTGGGTTGTAATGGGGGGGGGGGGTATTGTATTTGTATGCAAAAGAGCTGTATTCTTTGGGGCATGCCCCACAAAAGGCCCTTTTAAGGGCTGGTAAGGTAAAGAGCTTTGAACTTATTTTAATTTAGAATAGGGCAGGTAATTTTTTTTATTTTGGGGGTTTATTATTTTATTAGGGGGCTTAGAATAGGTGTAATTAGCTTAAAAATCTTGTAATCTTTTTTTATTTTTTGTAATTTAGTGTTTGTTTTTTTTTGTAATTTAGTTTAGTTAATTTAATTGTATTTTTAGATAGATGTTTGTAGTTTATTTAATTTATTGATAGTGTAGGTGTATTTGTAACTTAGGTTAGGATTTATTTTACAGGTAATTGGGTAATTATTTTAACTAGGTAGATATTAAATAGTTAATAACTATTTAATAGCTATTATACCTAGTTAAAATAATTAACAATTTACCTGTAAAATAAATATTAACCCTAACAAAGCTACAATGTAATTATTAATTATATTGTAGCTATCTTAGGGTTTATTTTATAGGTAAGTATTTAGATTTAAATAGGAATATTTTAGTTTATAAATGAATTAGATTAATTTAATATAAATTTAGTTAGGGGTGTTAGGGTTAGATAGAGTTAATATAGTTAATATAAATACTATAGTAACTATATTAACTATATTAACCCTAATATAATTAGGGTTAATATAGTTAATATATATAATGTAATAACTATATTAACTATAATATACTTAGGGTTAATATAGATAACATAGCTGGCGGCGGGGTAGGTAGATTAAATTAGGGGTTAATAATTTTTATATAGGTGGCGGCGGTGTAAGGGGTTCTAATTAGGGGATAGATAAGGTAGATGGCGGCGGTTTTAGGGGCTCACAGTAGGGGGTTAGTTTATGTAGATGGCGGCGGGGTCCGGGAGCGGCGGTTTAGGGGTTAATAACTTTATTAGGGATTTCGGGGGGGGGGGGGGGATCGCGGTTGACAGGTAGATAGACATTGCGCATGCGTTAGGTGTTAGGTTTATTTTAGAAGATCGCGGTTGACAGGGAGATAGACTGCGCATGCGTTAGGTGTTAGGTTTATTTTAGCAGCCAGTTTAGGGAGTTACAGGGTTCCAATAGTCAGCGTAAGGCTTCTTACGGCTGCTTTTTGTGGCGAGGTGAAAATGGAGTAAGTTTTCTCCATTTTCGCCACGTAAGTCCTTACGCTGCATATTGGATACCAAACTGCGCTGGTTTGGTATACCTGCCTATAGCCCAAAAAACTACGGGCAACGGCAGAAATATACGCGCGTAACTTTTAGGTTACGCCGTATATAGGATACCAAATCAGCGTAAATATTGGATCGACCCCATGATATTCTGTGATTCATAGTTGCAAGAAGTTATTGTAGAATTTGTGGAGAGTGAAAAATATGTATACAATATATTCAGTCTTCAATGGAAACATACATTGATACTGTAACTTATAGTTAATATGAGTTGCTGCAGGATTCATGCAGAGTTCTGAATATATTAACATATTTGCAGGAGGATATTTCAGCTATGACAACTTGTAGCAGAGAATAGTTATAAAGTTCTTTCTGAGTAAGATGCTATTGTAGTAATTAGAGAGTGATTATAAACAAATGCATACTTGTAATTTAGAATAAGTTCAGAGTTTGTTAAGTAGCAGTGTCCAGGAAAAAAAATGGATTTATACGGATACTTGCGATTAGATGATTTTCAGCATAGCTAAAAGGAAAAGCTGTAGTTTGAATATGCTGGTAAAATCCATGCTGGAACAGTCACAGCCCTCTGTTGTTCTGGAACAAAACTTTAAAGCTAATGCCATGCACATTAGGCCTGAGAGGATTTAAAAAGAGGCTGAGGAAATCAGGTTAATTAATTTGGCAGGTAGGTTGAATGCAGATACTCCAAAAACAGTATGATTGTCAGAAGCAGGGAAGGCAGTCTTAAAGAGAAAGTGATATCAGGCAGGCATATGTTACCAGAGGTCTTTCTTCTCAGCAATAGAATAGGTATACCCAAGTATCACAGCAGAGGTCTTTGGTTTCAGCATTAGTATAAGCATACCCAAGTATCATAGCAGAGGTCTTTGGTTTCAGCATTAGTATAAGCTGTAATGGCACCGAACGACCCGGCCTTAGTTTCCCTGCAGGGGAAAATCAAGCGTTTCAACAGGGGGCCATAGTCTAAAGGCAGCAGGCGGGCAACCAAGCTCCTCCAATGCACAGTGGCGAGATTGGTCTCGTCACATAAGCATACCCAAGTATCATAGCAGAGGTCTTTGGTCTCAGCAGTAGTATAAGCATACACAAGTATCACAGCAGAGGTCTTAGGTTTTAGCAGTAGTATAAGCATATCCAAGTATCACAGCAGAGGTATTTGGTCTCAGCAGTAGTATAAGCATACACAAGTATCACAGCAGAGGTCTTTGGTCTCAGCAGTAGTATAAGCATACACAAGTATCACAGCAGAGGTCTTTGGTCTCAGCAGCAGGATTAGCATACACAAGTATCACAGCAGAGGTCTTTGGTCTCAGCAGCAGGATCGGCATACACAAGTATCACAGCAGAGGTCTTTGGACTCAGCAGCAGGATAGGCATACACAAGTATCACAGCAGAGGAGCAGGAAACAAGACCTTCCTATTAAATAACTCAGTACAGAGTGAGGTACTGAGTAATCTTTTATAGGGACTCCCACACCTGTGCCTTCCAGGTGGGAGTTCCTGTAATTGGTGACTGGCCCTTTAAATCTGAATATTCGTGGAACATTAATGTTCATTAAACAAATGTAAATGTTTCTTTGCTACATGTGAACTAGTTGACCAGTGGCCTTATACTTACCTCTAGCGTATTGGAGAGTCATGATAATCCTGTTCTATCTTCCTAGACCCCTGGGCTGTACTAATAGTAGACAGCAACATGGAACCCAGGGTCTACACTAAAGGACCTTCTTCTTTAATGCATGCCCTGGGATCTACCGCACTAAGCCTCCTATTAGCGTAGCCCAGGGTTCTAATAAGAAGGGTCAACACGCTAGAAGTATTTTAACCCCTAAAGATAATTGGTATTGATGAATGAGTATTTCTTAAATTTCTTTAAATTTAGTTAGTACATTTATTCAGATATCCGTTTCATATAAGCAAAATGAATATCTGCTTTTCATTTAAAATTTGCATTTGGAACAAAATAAATTCACATGCCTAGTTAAAACTAAGGCAGATTATGAGTTGAGCGCAATTTATCGCTCCCACTCACGCATTAAAGTAGCTAGACAGTAGGCAGTTAGCTGGGGAGTTACAGGGGAGTGTAAGTTAAACATTACATCAGTGTAGGTGGTATTAGGGACTTAGCTGGGCATTCCGAGGGGTGTGTAGGTTAGGCATGACATAGGTGTAGGTGGTCAGGGGGAGTTAGCTGGGTGGTACAGGGGGAGTGTAGGTTAGCCGTGACATAGGTGTATGCGGTTGGTGGGAGGTAGCGAGGCTGAGAAGGGGGGGATAGCTTAAGCGTGACGTAGGTGTAGACATTCTGGGGGAGTTAGTGAGGCATGCTAGTGGGAGTAGTCTGCACTATGCTTTGGACACATTGACACAAGATAAATATGTTCAAAGCATGGGAGTGCAAATTGCAAGGAGGGTAGTGGCCATGTTTGTCTCGCCAGCTATCAGCTGCCGAGACAACATCGCCTGAGCTAGTTAGTGTAGATGTAATTAAACTTGAATACTTGAAGTGTGCCTACACTGAAACTAATTTTAGCTTCAGTGAGCGCACTGTTTTCACTGTGTAAGCACATTTTAAATAGGCCCCCCCCGCACCACAGTAATATGCTGACAAGCAGCGATGTGGTTGATGTTGGCGATGACGTTACACTCCCATTGACTTCAATAGGAGAGATATTACCGATCGTCTGCATCGATCTGACACGCCCCTTTTTTAGAATTTTCAACTGACAGTCGGGCTGCGATGCTGACGAGGAAATCAAAGCAGTTTACTGACGGCCCATCGATGTTTTGAACATCGGCTCCCCAGTGAGCTATATGGAAGAGCATTTATGTACTATTCTACACAGTTTTGTGACATACCCATTATTATGTTTTTAATGTATTATATGAATTGTATTCCTAGTTGATTTGATAGCAATAATATACTGTGGCACAAAGTTTCATCATAAGTAGGACATTTGCCAATAAAAGTAAACTCACTGCTTGAATCCCTAGAGCTCTGACTTGATGGCTCTATATTAAATATTGCTTTTGTTTTAACTACAGTAATCAACTATACAGGGAGGTGTCCAGATTCTGTAGCATGGGTTACCTAATCTCTCTGGTACACAGTATATTTATGAACAGTTCCTGCAGGATATCACACTCTACTCTCTGACTTGAGAGTTGACAAATGTACTAGCCCAAGAGTGAAGACACGCTACTACAAGCAGCAGTAAGTGTTATAGCTATTTAAAGGGAAATAGCATCTTAAATATTTGCTTTGCACACACAGAGCCCTGACCTGGATTCTACAATGCTAATCTAAAGCATTGTAAAGAAGAAATGGCTGATTCATTTTTGCGCCAATTACTGGAATCAAGTTACCAGAACAAAAACATCAAAAGTTTACTTCTTGCACTCTTCATCAAGTGACTTATTTATAAAGAACGGACCTCCTTGAGCCAAGAATTTATGGTAAGTAACTACATTTGAAGTTGTTATTTATGTTATCTACTTTAAAATCTTTTATAATAATTTAACTTCCCTTTTTAACTTACATACGCAAATCCTCAGATATTTTTCGGTCAGTTTATATGGTCTTTTTTTTCCCTGCTTTAGAGAGTTTATTCCTAAAAATTGCATTCCAGCATTACCCGGCATAGAGTAGAGAACACCCAAAAGCTATTTATTTTCTTACTGTATGTGTAATCCCGTTAATTTATGACTTACTGCAAGGAATCATTCCACAATAGATAAAACTGTGCTCATACAATAACAGTATACACATGTCCACAGCACTTTGGAATATAAATATGTCTTTATTTTGTTACAAATGGTAAAAACATAGCAATGTGTTAGGTATCACCCTAAACTATTAATGATTAAGGGGGATACCTAAAGTGTTGCTGTGTTTTTACTGTCTTTAACCCAATAAGGAAAGATTTATATTCCAAAGTGCTGTAGACATGTGTATACGTTTGCTCTGAGTGAGGGTTTTGGCAGAGCCTTTGGTTTTCACTGGCACCTGGGACTCAAATTGTCTGCTGCTGTCGTTTTCTTTGTGCTCATACAATGCACAGCAGGAAAGTCCACACGCTATAAACATTTTTTGTTTTTTTTGTTTTTTAGCATTGCATTTTGGTTTTTAGAATAGCATTGGTTTTTAGCATTGCAAACTAACACCTAGATTACAAGTTTTGAGTGCTATAGGGAAAGTAAAGAACACAACAAAAGTTACGTTATTTAACCCTCTATAGCGCTGCCATTACAAGTGTTAAAAAACCCGACTTTTGCGGGCGATATGGCTGCGTTGAGCTCCATACCGCACACAAAAGCAGCAGTGTTTTGACGTGCTCGTGCACGCTTTCCCCCTAGACATAAATGGGGAGAGACGGCTAAAAAAAAGTCTAACACCTGCGATCGCGGAAACAAAAGCTCTGTAACGCAGCCCCATTGATGTCTATGGGGAAAAATAAAATACAGTTTAAACCAAACACCCTAACATAAACCTCACGTCTAAACACCCCTAATCTGCTGCCTCTGACATTGCCGATGCCTGCCTACAGTTATTAACCACTAATCTGCCTGCTCTCGATATCGCCACCATCTAAATAAAATGATTAACCCCTATTCTGCCGCTCCCGATATCGCTGCCACTGAAATAAAGCTATTAACCCCTAAACCTCTGTCTCTCAAATCACTACCACTAAAAGAAACCTATTACCCCTAAACCACCAGCCCCCCACATCACAACAACCTAAATTAAGCTATTAACCCCTAACCCTAACGTAACCCTAAAGTAACCCTAACACCCTATAACTTTAACATGATTAAACTAGATCTAAATTAAAATTACAATTATTAACTAAATAAACCTATTAGCCCCTAAACCGCCAGCCCCCCATATTGCAACAACCTAAATTCAACTATTAACCCCTAACCCTAAACCCAATCCTAACCCTACCCCTAACCCTAACACTCCCTAACTTTAAAATAATTAAAATTGATCTAAATTAAATTTACAATTATTTACTAAATAATACCTAGTTAAAACTAAATACTTACCTGTAAAATAAACCCTAAACTAGCTACAATATAACTAATAGTTATATTGTATCTAGCTTAGGTTTTATTTTTATTTCACAGGTAAGTTTGTATTTATTTTAACTAGGTAGACTAGTTAGTTAATAGTTATTAACTATTTACTAACTACCTAGTTAAAATAAATACAAACGTACCTGTGAAATAAAATCTAACCTGCCTTACACTAAAACCTAAAATTACAAAAAATAAAAAAACCTACCATTACAAAAAATAAAAATTAAAAAAACTACCAATACAAACCCCCCCCGAAATTATAAAAAAAATAAAAGATTATTCCTATTCTAATACCCTTAAAAAAAACAACCCACCCCAAAATAGAAAAAGCCTACTCTAGAATAAACTACCAAATGTCCTTAAAAGGGCCTTTTGGGGGGCCCTTAAAAGGGCCTTTTGTAGGGCATTGCCTAAGTTAAACAGCTCTTTTTCTACAAAAAATACCCCCTAAAAATATACATTACACAAAATAAAAAACAAAAATTATCTAACAGCCCTATCAAAATAAAAAAGCCCACCCAAAATAAAAAAAAACATAGCCTACAATAAACTTAAAAGGGACTTTTGTGGGGCATTGCCCCAAAGATATCAGCTCTTTTACTTGTAAAAATACCACAAAGACACCCCAACAGTAAAACCCACCACCCAACCAACCCCCCAAAATAAAAAAAAACTAATTTTAAAAAACCTAAGCTACCCATTGCCCTGAAAAGGACATTTGTATGGGCATTGCCCTTAAAAGGGCATTTAGCTCTTTTACTACCCAGACCCTAAACTAAAAAATAAACCCACCAAAAAAAACCTTAAAAAAGCCTAACACTAACCCCTTGACAATCCACTTACAGTTTTTGAAGTCCCGCTTGAACGATCTTCATCCCGGAGTTGAAGTCCTGATCCAGGAGGCGAGAAGTCATCATCCAGGCAGCCTCTTCAATCTTAATCCCGTGGAGAAGTCCTGATCCAAGCGGCGAGAATTCTTCATCCATGCGGCATATTCTATCTTGATCCTGGAGGCGTGGAGCGGGTCCATCCTGAAGACATCCAGCGTGGAGCATTCTCTTCATACGGTCGCTGCCGTACACTGAATATTCAATGCAAGGGACGTGATCCAAGATGGCGTCCCTTGATTTCCTATTGGCTGAAAATTTTGAATCAACCAAAAGGAATTAGAGCTGCTAAAATAATATTGGCTGTTCAAATCAGCCAATAGGATTTTAGCAGCTCTAATTCCTGTTTGCTGATTCAATTTTTTCAGCTAATAGGAATGCATGGGACGCCATCTTGGATCGCGTCCCTTGCATTGAAGATTCAGTGTACGGCGGCGAGTGTATGAAGAGGATACTCCGCGCTGGATGTCTTCAGGATGGACCCGCTCCACGCCTACGGGATCAAGATAGAAGATGCCGTCTGGATGAAGATTGAAGAGGCCGTCTGGATAAAGACTTTTTGCCGCTTGGATCAGGATGTCGCCGCCGGGATGAAGATAGAAGAGGCCACCTAGATGAAGACTTCTCGCCGCCTGGATCAGGACTTCAACTCCGGGATGAAGATTGTTCAAGCAGGACTTCAAAAACTGTAAGTGGATCGTCAGGGGGTTAGTGTTAGGCTTTTTAAGGTTTTTTTTTGGGTTGGGTTTATTTTTTAGTTTAGGGTCTGGGCAGTAAAAGAGCTAAATGCCCTTTTAAGGGCAATGCCCATACAAATGCCCTTTTTAGGGCAATGGGTAGCTTAGTTTTTTTTTAAATTAGTTTTTTTATTTTGGGGGGTTTTGGGGGTTGGTTGGGTGGTGGGTTTTACTGTTGGAGGGGTCTTTGTGTTTTTTTTACAGATAAAAGAGCTGATATCTTTGGGGCAATGCCCCATAAAAGGCCCTTTTAACAGCCATTGGTAGTTTATTGTAGGCTAGGGTTTTTTTTTATTTTGGGTGGGCTTTTTTATTAGGTGTAATTCTTTTTTATTTTGGATAATTTCGTTTGTTATTTTCTGTAATTTAGTGTTTGGTATTTTTTTTTAACTTATGATAAATATAAATATGTCCCAATGTATAAAGGCAGCAGTTTCACACTTTCCAGTTTAATTAATGTTAAAATCTAGTATAAAGAGATGCTATAATCATTTGATAGAAACTTGTAGCGACCATCTTATTTATTGTTTACAGATCACGCCAAAATGGAAACAGTTATTTAACAAACAGCAGAATTAAATATTGAATAAAAAATACTTGTCAAAGTTAAAATGCATCCATATAGTGATATAAAATGGTGCACAATCTGCTCGTCCTAATAACATAAAAGATGCATTCATGGTTTGTGGTGAAGGTTGAAAAAAGATTGCAATCAGTTCCTATGAAAGTCGCAACTGAGCATCCTTATTTGAAAATAATCCCAGTACTGCTAGTGACAACCACGACAGTGTGAGTGAGACTTTTAATCAAATTATTACACACCATTTGTAGATGTTGGTGTCCTGAAGTGACTACAGAAGTATGCCCATCATAATAAGATCCCAATGACATTCATATGGTTAATGCGTGTTGAAGATGCATTCTGATAATAATAAATTAATATTACATATACAAAATAGTATTTGCATTGCAGAGTGAACAAAGGTGTTACATGAATAGAGATTTCTGGTAAGAAGTTTACATGGGGTATTCTATCAATCATTTTTGGAGTCCTCCCAGTTTCTATTTTAAAAATCTTACCAAACAAAACAATATAGCATTTTGACCAAGCCATGAATGACTTTTTAACAGAAAAACTCCCATAGGTTGTTTCATGTGTAAAGATTCTGCTCTTGAAACTGACTGATACAGTAGCCCATTCACATCTCTTCAGGTTACAGTAAAGATCTATTCAATTAACCCCTTTGTTCACTTTGGAAGGCAAATACTGATTTACATGTGCAACATTAATCTATTTTAATCCAAATAAATCCCCATCACTGATCAACCATAGGTATTGTTGCATTATGGACATACTGAAATAGTCACATCTGAACTACAACATCTATGAATGGTGTGTTTATAATTAAAATTTTAATTTATGATTTACAGTCAACCTACCACTTTTGTGTTTGTCTCTAACAGTACAGGCTTATTCATAACCAGGTTTTAAAATGGGATTGCACAATCATGACTTTCAAAGGAACCTATAGCAATCCAGTTCCATCATCACCACTGTATGTTGGCACAATGGACATACCATTTTTCTGTTGCTATGTAGTCACTTTTAAACTCTCCTAAGTATTGTTTTTTTCAATTCTTATTTATTTTGTTTACTAAAGCACCTTTTACATTTTAGAATGATCTTAAAACAAAATGGTTACTACGGGTTTCTATTGAAAGGACTTATCTTATTAGTCACCATCTTGTTTTCAGGCATTTTTTTATTTCTATACTGCATTAGTATAATCCAAAAGCATGCTCAAGGGGCCTGATAATAAAATATTCTCCTGTTAGAGAGAAATTGTAGTGCAGACTTCACAGGGACTGAATTCAATCTATGCTAAACAAAAAAGAGTGGAACCCTCCAGCACTGACAGGCAAACCTTGTGAAGGAGAGACAAGCCCAGTACAATATAGCACTGCATGACATGACAGTTCTGCTCCATTTACATTTTGCGTTCTTTATTTTATATTACTTTACACACCAGATTGTTTTATTACATTTAAACATTGCACTTTCTATTTTGTATTTTTAACTTCTATTTTAAATAAAACTGAAAAACTGACAGCTTAAATTTCCCAGAGCACTTTATTACTTTCTTTTGACCCAATAATCAAACATTCTCTAGATTTGAGAGAAATATTAGTGCAGACTTCACATGGGCTGAGTTCACAGAATTCAATAAAAATTGGGACCGAACCTGGAAGTCCCAGAGAGATGAGAGCTGCTTTCCATAGAAAGTAATTAGGCTCTCTGGAATACCACATTTTAATGGGGAGAGAGGAGTTAACAAGAGAACACCTGGAAATGATATAAACTGGAAGTCCCAGAGAGATGAGAGATGCTTTCCATAGAAAGTAATTAGGCTCTCTGGAATACAGAATTTTAATGGGGGGAGAGCAGTTAACAAGAGAACACCTTGGAATGATGTAAAGTCTAACGGCTAGATTACGAGTTGTGCGTTAGAGTAAAAAAAGCAGCGTTAAGAGGTCCTAACGCTGCTTTTTTACGCCCGCTGGTATTACGAGTCTTGAAGGTTTAGGGTCACCGTACACTTCTTTGGCCTTACAGCAAAACGACACGTAAACTTTGTAAAGTCTTTTTTCTATGGGACTTCCATAGCACTGATATTACGAGTCTGTCCTGTGAGGCCAAAAAGTGAGCGGTACACCCTACCCTGTCAAGATCTCTAATGCATTTAAAAGTCAGTAGTTATGAGTTTTATGGTACAACGCCATAACTTAAAACTCATAACTAAAGTGCTAAAAAGTACATTAACACCCATAAACTACCTATTAACCCCTAAACAGAGGCCCTCCCGCATCGCAAACACTAAAATAAAAATTGTAACCCCTAATCTGCCGCTCCGGACACCGCCGCAAACTACATTATATGTGTGAACCCCAAAATCGCCGACACCTACATTAAATTTATTAACCCCTAATCTGCTGCCCCCAATGTTGCTGCCACCTACCTACACTTATTAACTCCTAATCTGCCGCCCCCAATGTCGCCGCCACTATAATAAACATATTAACCCCTAAACCGCCGCACTCCCGCCTCGCAAACATTAGTTAAATATTATTAACCCCTAATTTGCTGGCCCTAACATAGTCGCCACCTACCTACATTTATTAACCCCTAATCTGCCGCCCCCAATGTCGCCACCACTATATTAAAGTTATTAACCCATAAACCTAAGTCTAACCCTAAACCTAACACCCACTAACTTAAATATAATTTAAATAAATCTAAATAAATATTCCTATCATTAACTAAATTATTCCTATTTAAAACTAAATACTAACCTATAAAATAAACCCTAAGCTAGCTACAATATAACTAATAGTTACATTGTAGCTAGCTTAGGGTTTATTTTTATTTTACAGGCAAGTTTGTATTTATTTTAACTAGGTAGAATAGTTATTAAATAGTTATTAACTATTTAATAACTACCTAGCTAAAATAAATACAAAAGTACCTGTAAAATAAAACCTAACCTAAGTTACTTCCCTGTTTTGTTTGCCATGTGCTGCTTGCAGCCTTTTTACTCACCTCTTGCTGTCTGGTGCATACTGTGTGATGCTGCTCATTTCCTGCACTTACTTTTATGGCCAGACTGGTGTACATCATCCGTGTGAGACAGGATGCAGTCTCAGAATTGTGATGTCATCACTTATTATTTAAAGGGCCTCTGTTCAGTATGCTTTTCCCTTGCGTTGTCTCAGACCTGTTTGTGAGAGCTCCTGTGTATTACCTGTCTGTCTGACATCCCTCCTGGTTCCTAATCCCTGGCTTGTTCCTGACTCTGCTGTTTTCCTTGTTCCTGATTCCGGCTCGTCTGACTACTTGCTTTGGCTCCTGACTCGGGTCGTCTGACTACCAGCTCTGGTTTTGATTCCTGGCTTGTTATTTGACTTGTGGACTTTTTATTATTTTTTGCTATTAATAAAGGTGTGATTATTTTTGCACTTCTCGCCTCAGTCTGATTTCTGGCACCCTGACACCATTGCCCTTAAAAGGGCATTTGGATGGGCATTTCCCTTAAAAGGGCAGTTAGCTCTTTGGCAAGCCAAAACCCCTAATCTAAAAAATAAACCCACCCAATACACCCTTAAAAAAATCTAACACTAACCCCCTGAAGATCGACTTACCGGGAGACGTCTTCATCCAAGCCGGGCAAAGTGGTCCTCCAGACGGGCAGAAGTCTTTATCCAAGCCTGGCAGAAGTGGTCCTCCAGACGGGCATAAGTCTTCATCCAGACGGCATCTTCTATTTTCATCCATCTGGCGCGGAGCGGCTCCATCTTCAAGACATCCGACACGAAGCATCCTCTTCTTCCAATGACTAAAACAGAATTAAGGTACCTTTAAGTGACGTCATCCAAGATGGCTTCCCTAAGATTCCGATTGGCTCATAGAATTCTATCAGCCAATCAGAATTGAGGTAGAAAAAATCCTATTGGCTGATGCAATCAGCCAATAGGATTGAGCTTGCATTTTATTAGCTGATTGGAACAACCAATAGAATGCGAGCTCAATCCTATTGGCTGATTGGATCAGCCAATAGGATTGAACTTCAATTCTATTAGAACCTCAATTCGATTGGCTGATTGCATCAGCCAATAGGATTTTTTCTACCTTAATTCCGATTGGCTGATAGAATTCTATCTTGGATGACGTCACTTAAAGGTACCTTCATTCTGTTTTAGTCGTCGGAAAAGGAGGATACTCCGCGTCGGATGTCTTGAAGATGGAGCCGCTCCGCGCCAGATGGATGAAGATAGAAGATGCCGTTTGGATGAAGACTTCTGCCCATCTGGAGGACCCCTTCTGCCCAGCTTGGATGAAGACTTCTGCCCGTCTGGAGGACCACTTCGCCCGGCTTGCAGGAAGACGTCTCCCGGTAAGGCGATCTTCAGGGGGTTAGTGTTATGTTTTTTAAGGGTGTATTGGGTTGGTTTATTTTTTAGATTAGGAGTTTGGGCTTGCAAAAGAGCTAACTGCCCTTTTAAGGGCAATGCCCATCCAAATGCCCTTTTCAGGGCAATGGGGAGCTTAGTTTTTTTTAGCTAGTATTTTATTTGGGGGGTTGGTTGTGTGGGTGGTGGGTTTTACTGTTGGGGGGTTGTTTGTATTTTTTTTACAGGTAAAAGAGCTGATTACTTTGGGGCAATGCCCCAAAGTTTAGTTTAGGCTAGGTTTTTGTTTGTTTCTTTTGGGGGGGGGGGGGGCTTTTTTATTTTAATAGGGCTATTAGATTAGTTGTAATTAGTTTAAATTTCTGTAATTTGTTTATTATTTTCTGTAATTTAGTGTTTGTTTGCTTTTTTGTACTTTAGCTAATTTAATTTAATTTAATTTAGGTAATTGTATTTAATTTAGTTAATTTATTTCATTATAGTGTAGTGTTAGGTGTTAGTGTAACTTAGGTTAGGTTTTATTTTACAGGTAAATGTGTCTTTAATTTAACTAGGTAGTTATTAAATAGTTAATAACTATTTAATAACTATTCTACCTAGTTAAAATAAATACAAACTTGCCTGTAAAATAAAAATAAATCCTAATCTAGCTACAATGCAACTGTTAGTTATATTGTAGCTATTTTAGGGTTTATTTTACAGGTAAGTATTTAGTTTTAAATAGGAATAATTTAGTTAATGATAGTAATATTTATTTAGATTTATTTAAATTATATTTAAGTTAGGGGTAGTTAGCTTTAGGGTGAGACTTAGGTGTAGGGGTTAATAACTTTAATATAGTGGCGGTGACGTTGGGGGCGGCAGATTAGGGGTTAATAAATGTAGGTAGGTGGCGGCGATGTTAGGGCCGGCAGATTAGGGGTTAATAATATTTAACTAATGTTTACAAAGCGGGAGCGCGGCGGTTTAGGGGTTAATATGTTTATTATAGTGGCGGCGACGTTGGGGGAGGAAGATTAGGGGTTAATAAGTGTAGGTAGGTGGCAGCGACATTGGGGGTGGCAGATTAGGGGTTAATAAATATAATGTAGGTGTCGGCGATGTTGGGGCAGCAGATTAGGGGTTAATAAATATAATGTATGTGGCGGCGGTGTCCGGAGCGGCAGATTAGGGGTTAATAATATAATGTAGGTGTCGGAGATGTCGGGGGCGGCAGATTAGGGGTTAATAAGTGTAAGATTAGGGGTGTTTAGACTTGGGGTTCATGTTAGGGTGTTAGGTGTAGACATAAATTGTATTTCCCCATAGGAATCAATGGGGCTGCGTTAGTGAGTTTTACGCTGCTTTTTTGCAGGTGTTAGACTTTTTTTCTGCTGGCTCTCCCCTTTGCTTCCTATGGGGAAATTGTGCACAAGCACGTTACACCAGCTCACCGCTGACTTAAGCAGCGCTGGTATTGGAGTGTGGTAATGAGCAAAATTTTTCTCAACGCTCACTTCTTGTCTTTTAACAATGGGTTTCTGAAAACTCGTAATACCAGCACCGCATTAGCACCGCATAGCCTCTAACGCAAAACTCGTAATCTAGTTGCATGTTTGCAGCCAATACAAATTAAACTGAAATGTTTTCAATATAACTTAACTTGCTTCAACCTTTAGTTTAGTATATGTTATTTTCTGTCAGTTTAATAAAAGTGTTTTGTGAATTTTGAGCAAATTTCACTTGCATACAGCTTGTGAGACCAATTTGTGTAAAATTTTTACAGCATTTTACTTGAATTGTGAGAGAGCTTCAGGCATACCCTGGGAACTCCCCTGTTCAGCCCATGAAACTCCTCTGTCCCTCCTACTTTCTGAAGCTGTCAGTTTTAATTTTACAATGAAACTGTCAGTTTTACAATAGAGCAAACAAAAAGTGCAACATAGTTTGTAAAGGATACACAGGAATATACAAAGTATGATCCTAATTTGTTAAAAAAAAAACCCACAGAAACTTTAAACATAATCAGAATTTGTAAAATCACTGCTGGATCTAAATCTAAATCTAGATATATTAAAATATAAAAAAAGTGCAAAGTTTAAATGTAATAATACTGAAAGTACCCAATCTAGTGTAAAGTAAAACAAAACTCTACTGTCATGAAGTGCTATATTGCACTAGGCTTGTCTCTCTTTTACATACAGAAATGCAGAGAACGCCCCTTAAACAAGTATAGCAAAACCTGCTTGTCTAGAATCTTGTGAGAGATCTTGCAATGCTGGAGGGTTCCACCATTTTCCTTTTAGATTTCAGTGAATTCAGCCCCTGTGAAGTCTGCATTACAATTTTTCTCCATGAAGGAAAATATTTTATTATCAGGCCCCTTGTGCAGGTTTTAGGATTATACTAATGCAATATAGACATGAATAAATGTTAACTGAGACAAATCAGATTGCATCCAGGAAGAATGAAATATAAATACTTTTTTTTTTTTTTTTTAAGTTAAATATCTTTATTAATGACTTCCTAATTCCAACCACAGTCTTTCTAAGATTTACACCCAAAAATAACACATTCTATTTACATGCAGTGGTAATTCAAAGGTAACAAAAACACCTATCCGATTAGATATTTAATTAAATGGGGGGAAAATTAAATACAGATCTCTTTTAGTGATGTCCCGAACTGTTCGCCCGCGAACGGTTCCCTGCGAACATAGCTTGTTCGCGTTCGCGGCTGCGGGCGAACATATGCGATGTTCGATCCGCCCCCTATGTGTCATCATTGAGGAAAGTTTGACCCTGTATGTCACAGCCTTCTGACACATTTGAGCCAATCAGCAGCAGACAATCCCTCACAGACCCTCCCAGCTCCTTGGCAGCAGCCATTTTAGACTCATTACGATCTTGCTTTCTTAGTGAGAGGAGCTTTAGTGCTGCTGCTGCTGACATAATAGGGAAATAGATAGCTAGGCTAGTGTATTTAGTGTCCACTACAGTCCTGAAGGACTCATCTCATCTCTGCTGCAAGGACAGCACCCCAAAAAGCCCTTTTTAGGGCTATAACTTCAGTCGTTTTTTTTTTTTTTTTTTCTTTGTATTTTTATTTGCATTTGCCTGGCTTTCAGCCTGTGTGTGAGGCTCACAGCATATACTGTGATTAGTGCCACCACTGATATCTGCTTAACATTAGTTTAAATTTAACCAACAAAAATTTGAAATTATTTTGCTAGTGTAATTTATTTTCATTTTCTATCAGGCCTGTGTCTCTCAGGCTCACACAGCATATACTGTGGTTCATTGATCTGTGCCAGCCACTACTCATATCTGCTTAACATTATTTTAAATTTAAAAAAAAACCTTTTAAATCATTTTGCTAGTGTAATCTAATTTCATTTTCTAATAAGGTATACCAAAGCGCCAACTATACGAAGGCTGGGTCTGGAGTTCTGGACCTAATGCAATATTGTCAAACGATTACAATAAACAATTTATTGAGTACACAAATAAGTTAAAAACATGGATCCATGTATAAACAATCAAATTTATACAACAATAACAGCTAAATGAATAGTTAAAACAAATAGTTATGTAACGGATATAGCATTTAAAATTGTGCAAACATTGCTCTTAAAAATATTCATAAAAAATTCCAAATTTAGTATAAGGCTCACAACAGAAATTCAACTTTGTGTTTACCATATACACATACACAAATTTGTACAGCAATAATAGCTAAATGAATAGTTAAAACAAATAGTTAAATAGCAGATATGGCATTTAAAATTGTGCAAACAATGCTCTTAAAAAATATTCCTAAAAGATTCCAAATTAAGTATAAGGCTCACAACAGAAATTCAACTTTGTGTTTACCACATACACATAATAGGTGAAATATATTAGTCAGTTATATAATATTATCTAACCAATAATGTTCTCGATTCTATGCAATACTAAATATTGACAATAGTGACTAATGTGTAAGGCTCTGAGTAAGACCTTTAACTGTGTGTTTACCACATACGCATTGTCAAGTAAAAAATATTGTGACAGCAATAAGCCAATGTAAAGAATGTGTATCAAAAAAGTTGTGTGCAAAAATTAGTGTACAAAAGATATTAATGGTCAAAAAATAGGTTGATCTTCAAAAAACGTGAATTAAGAACAAAGATTGTGAAAAATGAAAAACCAAAAATTTACAAAAACATTTTGGTGTGTTCCAATAGTAACTTATATAAATGTAAATAATAGTCCAAAAAATAGTCCAACAGTGAAAACTTAATAGAAAAAATAATCCAACAATAAATTATAATAAGTAGTGTGTCTCTTTAAGAAAAAACAATAATCCTTAAAGTGTTGTGAATCCTAACAGCAATAGTTATGGTGATTTTCCAAGTGTTTTATACTGAATAGCAGTGTCAGTACTTGCTAGCCGTTTTCCAACCCAAAATTCTATCTTCTTGGCAAATATTTTGTTATAATCCCTGGATGATCCTTCTGTAAAAGAAAGATATGATGGTGTAGATTGTTTTTAGATCAATAGAAAATGAAATTGTGCTTACCAGTCGACGCGTTTCGGTCACAAAGAGACCTTTATCAAGACTGGTTTTATGGTGTTAGTAGTGGTCTTTTTATACCAGACTGATTGCTGGCCATAAAATTGTGGAACAGGAAGTGTTTGTTAAGCACTTCCTGTTTTACTGACCTTAAATGTGTGTTTAAAATATACAGTTTATAGTTTAAAAATTTGTGATTAAAAAATCCATTATAATACATTTAGATGGTATCCTTATTTTGTCAAGCTCTGTCTGCATTTGGTCATTTTTATTCAGAGAAAATACAAAAATTCCTATGTTAGAATACAGTGTTCCAGATTTGGAAAAATATATATACAAACCCAGCCTTTTTAGTTATGACTTCATACCTATTATTTAAAAAAATTTCCTACCGCACCTGGTGTCCCCAGGCAGTCTCCCATCCAGGTACTGACCAGGCCTGGCCCTGCTTAACTTCCAAGATCAGACGGGATCAGGTGCATTCAAGGCAGTGTGGCTGTAGACATTTCTGTATTAGCCCTATTTCTCATCATGATCTGATCAGAAAGAGAGTTTACTGTCATCTCCAAGCCGTTTTTCAGCTGTTTCTATTGGGTATAATCTCAGTAGGGGCTTGGTTCTATTGGATGGGGCAGGGGTGTGTATAATAGGCTCAATTTCATTGGATAGTAGTTGGAATGTTGTTAAAACATTCCCTTATCTGTCATAATAAAGCAATTTTAGCGTATATGTTAAGGTGTCATTTTTAGATGTCATTTCTAGATGCCAATTTTTACATATGCTTGCTAATCTAAGAGAATAAAAAGCGGAAACAAGACATATTCTATATAAAGGACGGACTTGCTAGTTTCATCTTTTACTTATTATACAATCTATGCTGATTATATATCCCTTACAATATTCCTAATGGTGTTATTAAAAACATCGATTGAGCTATGTAATCTATGTATCTATCTATCAAATCTATCTATCTCGTGGTTGTGCAAATGGACTGTTTGCGGTTGTTTGCGGTGCGTTACACTTGGAGTTTGGTCTGTCACTGTGAAGCGGGCGTAACCCTTACACTACATGATCGATACAACATCATAACTGATGTTTTAAAGCACGTTATTGCAAACAATTTATTAATGTTAGGTGATTTAGGCCCTTTATGGGTTAAAAGCAGACTCTGCATCAACTATGTAATTTTCCATGGGAGTTTTGACATGGATCTCCCTCCAGCATGCCACAGTCCTGGTGTTAGTCCCCTTGAAACAACTTTTCCATCACTATTGTGGCCAGAAAGAGTCCTTGTGGGTTTTAAAGTTCGCCTGCCTATTGAAGTCAATGGCGGTTCGTGCGGTTCGCCGGTTCGCGAACAATAGCGGAAGTTCGAGTCCGCCGTTCGCGAACCGAAATTTTTAACTTCGCGACATCACTATTCTCTTTTCTCAGATCTTAAAATGAACCTTCATGCCAAATATATTCACTTATCTTCACAGAGCATTTCTGCGCTGGCATCAGATTTTCATGCAAATACAATCGGAGTTAAATTATTAAAAAAATATATATATTTTTAGAAATATGAGACTTGTTACTTTAACACCAATTGGCCAAAACATTACATAAATAGTGCATATTTCATACAGCTTCAGCAAAGAGCAAGAATGAAGAGAATTAATGCAAATTTACATTGAACAATATATTATGTATGAATTCCCAACCAGCATCTTATGTACAAAATATCACACACACTTCTGCAATCTCCCAATAAAATTATAAAGGTGCCCGCCCTCAAGGTGTGTACGTGTTTTGTAGGCTTAAAAAAAATACAAACGGCTCAACAGCAAAAGGTGTCCAATATAAAAAGAGTCTATTTGCTACTTATTTAAATAGAAAATGTAAATTCCAGAAATAAACAAGTGCACTAATTTACTCATTATAGAGGCCAGAAAAAACCTAAATAAACTTCTTAAACTCTTTTATTTGTGAAAATATTACACCGTCTATTTTGATATGGAAGATCTGCGTAATTTTTTTTAATGAAAATAAACATTAAAATAATTGTAAAATGTATAACTAGTTGTGGAAACATTATAGGCTTTTTTTTAAAATTAAATAATAATAATAAGAAAAACTACAAAATGTTGTGTGTGTTTATATAACATATTATGAGGAATGCACATTTGAATTCATGTCAAAATATTAAGCAAAATATAACCACTATTGCACACAGGCAGAAAAAAAACAATTATTAAAACAATAAGGATTTTATTTTTATTTTAAACTTGTTATACAAATCCTGGTCGACAAATTCAGAATGGCGTCCGTAAGCAACTCTGGTATCGAGAGTTGCAGTGGCGTTAAATATGCCTGTACGCTCCCTTTTTGGAGCCTAACGCAGCCATTCTGTGAACTCTCAATACCAGAGTTATTTAAAAGGTGCGGCCAGAAAAAAGCCAGCGTTAGCTACGCGGTTCGTTACCGACAAAACTCTAAATCTAGCCGTTAGGATTTTATTTTTATTTTAAACCTGTTATACAAATCCTGGTTGACAAATTCACAATGGTGTCTATGGTTTGCTAGTCACCATAATAACAGATCTCTGCCACTGGTTTATTTAAAGGGAGACTGATTACTTTTTAATCCTTCATACAAAAGATCAGCAATAAAACATGGTGTTTATTTAAAAAAAATAAAAAAAGGGAGGTAAAAGTTTGAAGCCAATACAGCAGCATCAGTTGTGTACATTCTGTACTAAGGTTCATTGACTGCTAATAGAAAGTACCTATCAAAAAAATGAGCATTAAGAAGAAAGTACCTATCAACCAAATGAGCATTAGAAGGAAATACCTATCAATCAATGAGCAATAGAAGAAAGTACCTATCAACCAACGAGCAATAGAAGGAAGTACCTATCAACCGATGAGCAACAGAAAAAAGTACCTATCAACCAAAGAGCAATAGAAGGAAGTACCTAAAAACCAACGAGCAATAGAAGGAAGTACCTATCAACCAACGAGCAACAGAAGAAAGTACCTATCAACCAACGAGCAATAGAAGGAAGTACCTATCAACCAACGAGCATTAGAAGGAAGTACCTATCAACCAATGAGCATTAGAAGGAAGTACCTATCAACCAACGAGCAATAGAAGGAAGTACCTATCAACCAACAAGCAACAGAAGGAAGAACCTATCAACCAATGAGAATGAGATGGAATTACCTATCAACCAACGAGCAATAGAAGGAAGTACCTATCAACCAATGTGCATTAGAAGGAAGTACCTATTAACCAATGAGCAATAGAAGGAAGTACCTATCAACCAACGAGCAATAGAAGGAAGTACCTATCAACCAATGTGCATTAGAAGGAAGTACCTATTAACCAATGAGCAATAGAAGGAAGTACCTATCAACCAACGAGCAATAGAAGGAAGTACCTATCAACCAACGAGCAATAGAAGGAAGTACCTATCAACCAAATGAGCATTAGAAGGAAATACCTATCAACCAACGAGCAATTGAAGGAAGTACCTATCAACCAACAAGCAATAGAAGGAAGTACCTATCAACCAACGAGCAATAGAAGGAAGTACCTATCAACCAATGAACATTAGAAGGAAGTACCTATCACTAAGTATGGCTTTCTTTGTCTGACAAAGGTTATTTGTACCTCATTAGAAGAAAGTATACAACTCATCCAGCTTTATTAGTCTCAAGTTTGATTTGAACAGCTTCTATCTCACATTTTCCATAATAATAAAAAATTCATGTTTAAATATAGCACTTTCTTATGAATAATAGACAAAGATATACAGTAGTGTCCCTTTAAATACATGTTCCAGAATATTTCCATCATTAAAATAACATATGGAAAATTCCGAAGCTACCATTAAATTGTAGATATGTTTTCCTTGCACTGTGCTCAGTAATGGAACTGCTATCAACTGGATAATATTAATGGCTTTGCTGTGGGAGAATCTATGATACCATTTATATTTAGCTTAACACACAAAAAAAAAAAGAAAATGTTATTTTTAGAAATTAAATAAAAGGGTTTAACTGGAAACTATTTTATAACACAAACCTATTCAATTTTATTGAAAGTTAAAATAAGTTTTATTAGGAGCCTAAAAAAGCATACATAATATAGAAAGCTTCTATCCTAATTCTACATCATGTAATACCATTTTTTTGTTTATCCATAAATGTATTTCAGATAAATACCTAAAACTAGATTTGCTCATAATAAAATCTGATATTTATAAATGGACATTTTATCTTATTTCAGGTGGGGTTTAAAGAACACATTTGTTTATATACTTGTTTGCACAGAAAAAAGATATATTGCTAATAGTTTAGCTTGAGTTTTAAAACATTTTTTGGTTGGTGGCATAGTCTATGCTGCCCATTGGAAGGGGAGTATCAGCAAACCCATGGCCTGTGGGTGTGGTCAGTAATGTCACATGGGAAGGGTCAATACAGGTCATGGTATGTAGGCAGTCTGGAGGTGTGGTCATATGATCCTTCATAAGGAAGTGCCTCAGTAGGAACTGTGCTTTTTTATACTGGAACTATACTGCAGAACACAGTACGGCTGGGATATCATCCACATGAAAAAAATAGTAGTTCACCGTGTAGAATTTCTATTAGCATGAAAAGAAATGTGAGGCAAAAGCTGTTTAACCCCTTAACGACCAAGGACGTGCAGGGTACGTCCTCAAAAAAAAGGCAGTTAACGCCTGAGGACGTACCCTGCACGTCCTCGGTGTGGAAAGCAGCTGGAAGCGATCCTGCTCGCTTCCAGCTGCTTTCCGGTTATTGCAGTGATGCCTCGATATGGAGGCATCCTGCAATAACCCTGTGGCCCTCTCTGCACCGGACATCGATGGCCGGTATCGTTGGTGGGTGGGAGCTGACTTGGGAGGCGGGTGGGCGGCCATCGATGGGCCGTGTAAGGTGGAGGGGGGCGGGATCGGGGGCGGAGCTGACGGGGGCGCGCATGGGCGCGCGCGCATGCACAGAGGGTGGCGGGCGGGCGCGTGCACGGGGCGGGAGCGGGTGGGATCCGCTATACTACAGAAAATGAGAATGTAACTATGTAGGGGAAAAGGGCAAAATTAAAAAAAATTTACTTCAGTCAAAGGGATCTTGGAGGGGTTGTTCTTGGGTGTGGGGGGAGCTACACTACAGAAAAAGGGATTTTTTCTTAAAAAAAGCACATTTTTTTCTAAGCTGGGTACTGGCAGACAGCTGCCAGTACCCAAGATGGCGCCATTAAGGCAGAAGGGGAGGGTTAGAGAGCTGTTTGGTGGGGGATCTGTGAGGTTGGGGGCTAAGGGGGGATCCTACACAGCAGCATATGTAAATATGCTAAAAAAAAAACTCAAAAAAGCCCAAATATACCTTTTATTTTAGTACTGGCAGAGTTTCTGCCAGTACTTAAGATGGCGGGGACAATTGTGGGGTGGGGGAGGGAAGAGAGCTATTTGGGAGGCATCAGGGGGTCTGATGTTTCAGGTGGGAGGCTGAGCTCTACACTAAAGCTAAAATTAACCCTGCAAGTTCCCTACAAGCTACATAATTAACCCCTTCACTGCTAGACATAATACACGCGTGATGCGCAGCAGCATTTAGCGGCCTTCTAATTACCAAAAAGCATCGCCAAAGCCATATATGTCTGCTATTTCTGAACAAAGGGGATCCCAGAGAAGCATTTACAACCATTTGTGCCATAATTGCATAAGCTGTTTGTAAATGATTTCAGTGAGAAACCTAAAATTGTGAAAAAGTTAACGTTTTTTTTTTTATTTGATCGTATTTGGCGGTGAAATGGTGGCATGAAATATACCAAAATGGGCCTAGATCAATAGTTGGGGTTGTCTACTACACTACACTAAAGCTAAAATTACCCCAAAATGCTCCCTACATGCTCCCTAATTAACCCCTTCACTGCTGGGCATAATACACGTGTGGTGCACAGTGGCATTTAGCGGCCTTCTAATTACCAAAAAGCAACGCCAAAGCCATATATGTCTGCTATTTCTGAACAAAGGGGATCCCAGAGAAGAATTTACAACCATTTATGCCATAATTGCACAAGCGGTTTGTAAATAATTTCAGTGAGAAACCGAAAGTTTGTAAAAAATTTGTAAAAAAGTGAACGATTTTTTGTATTTGATCGCATTTGGCGGTAAAATGGTGGCATGAAATATACCAAAATGGGCCTAGATCAATACTTTGGGTTGTCTACTAAAAAAAAATATATACATGTCAATGGATATTCAGAGATTCCTGAAAGATATTAGTGTTCTAATGTAACTAGCACTAATTTTGAAAAAAAAAAATGGTTTGGAAATAGCAAAGTGCTACTTGTATTTATGGCCCTATAAGTTACAAAAAAAGCAAAGAACATGTAAACATTTGGTATTTCTAAACTCAGGATAAAATTTTGAAACTATTTAGCATGGGTGTTTTTTGGTGGTTGTAGATATGTAACAGATTTTGGGGGTCAAAGTTAGAAAAAATGTGTTTTTTTCGATTTTTTCCTCATATTTTATTTTTTTTTTTATAGTAAATGATAAGATATGATGAAAATAATGGTATCTTTAGAAAGTCCATTTAATGGCGAGAAAAACGGTATATAATATGTGTGGGTACAGTAAATGAGTAAGAGGAAAATTACAGCTAAACACAAACACCGCAGAAATGTAAACATAGCCTTGGTCCCAAACGGACAGAAAATGGAAAAGTGCTGTGGTCATTAAGGGGTTAAAGTGAAAATGGAACTACAACATTAGTATTATTTGTGTACTGACTATTGTTTATTGGTTGACCTCCTGTGAATGCCCATTGGTTGACATGTACTTCCCGTTAATACTCGTTGGTTGACACGTGCCTCCTATAAATGTTTCTTGTCTTGTTGTTAAAGGGACACTGAACACAAATTTTTTCTTTTGTGATTCAGATAGAGCATGCAATTTTAAGCAACTTTCTAATTTACTCCTATTATCAAATTTTCTTCATTCTCTTGGTATGTTTATTTTAAAAGCAAGAAAGTAAGTTTAGATGCCGGCCCATTTTTGGTGAACAACCTGGGTTGTCCTTGCTGATTGGACAGCACCAATAAACAAATGCTGTCCATGGTACTGAACCAAACATTTCTGGCTCCTTAGCTTAGATGCATTCTTTTTTAAATAAAGATAGCAAGAGAACGAAGAAAAATTGATAATAGAAGTAAATTAGAAAGTTGCTTAAAATAGCATGCTCTATCTGAATCATGAAAGAAAAAAATTGGGTTCAGTGTCCCTTTAAGCACAGCATGTAATGGTGTAAGATTAACCCATAAAAATAATTTATTTTAAATTCCTACTTTAGGAGTAACACATTTTAAGCCAACAAACTTCTGTTCAAGTTAATACAAGATAATGCCCTTGTGAGACTTAACATACAGGATTTTATTTATACCAGTGGCAGAATATGTAATAAATCTACATATACCATAGTCATATTTTAAATACATACAATCAACTATCAAGCCTTTTTAACACTGACACTTCAATAAGGTTATTTACTTGCACTGACCTTGATAAATAGAAGATCATATAATACCAAGCATTCCCTTGATACACCAAAGCTGATATTAATTAGTATATTTCTGTAAAATATGTATTTATCTTCTGGGTGATTAGAGCAGTATCATACAGCACAAGAGATGAGATTTAGTGAGGTTTACATGCGATTAAAGGAAGCTTATGTTCTGGACGCACAAATAAGTTTAGCAGAAAAAAAAAATCTATTTCTATTAGTGAGAAAACCTTTGTTCAATGCACAAGAAATACACACAGAAAACATAGTTCAACGTAACCACGGCCATCCACATAAATGGTTCTGATTATTCTCTAACAAAGAAGCCCTTTGAACTATTTTAGGTAACATTCCGTCATCAAAAGAGCACATAAGTGTGAAAATACATCCCACAGGATTTAAAACAAATGGCTGTATAAAAATATTTTCTAACTGGCCAAGCTATGTGTCTTATATATATATATATACTCTGTATGTGTGTGTGAGTGTATATATAATATAAATACTTATAGAAAAATTGTTAACAATCTGTTGTCCCTTTTTATAATTAGGAAAGAAGAATGAAACTGGAAAGTCAACTCAATGAATCAGGATTCCTCATTCAAGGATTTTCAGAGTTTTCACAGCTACAGACAACACTTTTTATATTGTTCCTTATAATCTATCTCATTATACTACTGGGGAACTTGTCAGTTTTTGCTGTAATATCATTAACCCCTCACTTGCAAACACCCATGTATATCTTCTTGATGAATCTTTCATTCATTGACATTTCATATAGCTCAACGACACTGCCTAAACTATTGCACATCCTGTACTCTCAGAACAAGCACATCTCATTTGTAGGGTGCATGACTCAACTCTATTTCTTTGCAACCTTTGCTTCCACTGAATTCATGACTTTGACTTCAATGGGATATGACCGTTACGTAGCTATCTGTCACCCTCTGCATTATGCTCTCCGTATGAGCCATAGGCACTGTATGTATCTTATAAGCGCTCCCTGGATCATTGCTTTTGTAAACTCAACAGGACATACTGTCTTGATCTCTAAATTATCATTTTGTGCATCTCGTCTTATTAATCATTTCTTCTGTGATGTTACCCCGCTGCTGAAGCTATCCTGCAGTGACACATTTTATGTGGAACTCTTGACATATATTTTAGGGACTCTGATGACCTTTAATTCATTTCTTTTGACTTCTGTTTCCTACATCTTCATCATATCTACAGTTCTTAACATTCATTCTTCAGAGGGTCAACAGAAAGCGTTTTCTACATGTACATCCCACATAACTTGTGTGGTCTTGTTTTATGGGACGATTATTTGCTTGTATATGAGACCAACATCAAACTATTCTCCAAGTCGAGACAAGTTTTTTGCTCTTCTATATATTGCAATGATTCCTTTGCTAAATCCTATTATTTATACACTTAAGAATAATGAATTTCAGTATGCAATAAAAACACTTAGCAGAAGAGTAATATATTTCCATAGGATAATAATATAACTAAAGTTCTTAAATGATATTGTCTGTGAGCCAAAACACTCTCTGTTGTTTACTGAATGACACTACATCCAACCCAACCCTCAATCAACTACCTTGTAGATTTAAAGCTTTGAAGGGAGCAGTGTCCTCTAACCCTGTTTAAGTTTACATTTATACTGTCATTATCAAATTGTGCACAGTCTTTTTATACACACACTTTCTGAGGTACCATGTGCAAAAGTTTACAGTGTATACTTATATGAGTATGTGATTGGCTGATGGCTGTCATATGATCCAGGGGTGTGTCAAATTGAAATGCATTGTCTTTTTATTATTCATTTGCTGTTTATGCAGTCCTACTATATTGAATGGTCTTTTTATAAAAGTAGGGAAACCTGAGTGTAGATTAGCAAACATACATGACTCAATCAGCTGTAATATTAATTTGAAAATTGTGAATTAAAACACAGCGATATAAATAGTATTAGAACCAATTCATTTTTTACATTCACAAAAGTCTTGACCACTTGAAATGCCTTTTAATATCCGGACTATTAGCAAAGTTGTTTTTTATAGGGCCAGAGTATGAGTCTAGTGCTATTTAGTGCTTTCATGTGCACATTAACTGCACTAGAAGTAATATTTTTTAATGCATCCGGTTGCGCTCGTATTACAAGTTGAAAGTAAAAAGTTATCGCTCTTCCGCTAACCCGATGTGCACAAAAAGTCGAATTTAGAATATTGCACTCATGATAACCTATTCCCCCATAGCAGTCAATAGAGAGAAAAAAAGCGGAAAAAAGACCCCACTCTCGCTCTAAACTAAGGGCATCTTCTCAAATGCACTAACCCAACATGAAGATATTAATATTTCACATTTCAATGTTCTTTACATAGAAGAATGTGTTCTAGTTATTCATAACTACATATTTCTACATATACAGGTAACCCTCAGTTTACGCCGGCGTTAGGTTCCAGAAGGAATGGTGGTAAATCGAAACCGTTGTAAATTGAAACCCTGTTTATAATGTAAGTCAATGGGAAGTGAGGGAGTTAGGTTCCAGGCCCCTCTCAAAATTGTCATAAGTAACACCTAATACATTATTTTTAAAGCTTTGAAATGAATACTTTAGATGCTAAACAGCATTATAAACCTAATAAAATAATCACACAACACAGAATATATAATTAAACTAAGTTAAATGAACAAAAACATTTGCTAAACAGCCTTATAAACCTAATAAAATAATCACACAACACAGACGTCACTTGCATTTTTCTGCAAACAGTTCTTTCTATGCATTCCAATCTGGACTGAGTTATAGACAGGAAGATCTTATTCCTTTGAAATCTGCTCGATAGCTCAGGTCTGGTTAAACTGATTAATTTCAGCTTGCTTGGTTTTGCTGAAACACAAGCAGACAGCTCCACCTACTGACTATTTTAATAAATGCACTGCTTCACAGCAGTCACATGACTGAAAGAAAAGGTTGTTATTATGAAACGGTGTAAATTGAACTGTTGTAAAACGAGGCCCACCTGTATATGATGTTTTTTTACATATAATATATATATATACAGTATATAGATATATAGATATATAGATATAGATAGATAATTATATATAGGTATGGATATATACAGATATATATATATATAGAAAAATCTATTTAGAAATACATAGATTATATTCTGCAATGTGCAGAACATTGGTATGGGATTTTTACAGTAAATACATAAAACCTTTATTAAATATGAATATAAAGACAAACACGTATATAAATATATAGGCATAGAAGTGAAGAAGGCATTCACCGTTACACAAATTACAATTTATTCAGCAGTTTGTTTAACGGCGAGTGCCTTCTTCACTTCTATGTCTATGTGCAATTTTTTTAAGTGCACCCGGAGGGTTGGCAATAGTGTGAGTGCTGGATCCTAAACTTTGCATATATATATATAATTTAGATATGTGTATGTATGTATCTCTAAGTTAAAGTCCTTTGCTGCCCTGTATTTTCTAACACCTGAGATCTAATTTCTTTGAGCCTGTATAGCTTTTGTGTAATTATTCTAGCGTAAACTGTGTTTGTGCTCACTCATTCGCATTTACTTTCAACTTGTAATATGAGCACAATTTAACTTGCACACAAACGAATGCCCGAAATCACTTGTGCTCTAAATAATAGCGCTCCACTGGTCCTTAGTGTTTTTGGACTTAATTAATTCACATGTCCTGCACAGTGTTTTTTTAGTGTAATATGGAGTTAATTAATTCACATTAACTATTAAAATTGAAACATTGCACTTACAACATAAATTGGTGTGTTTACTTCAAACAGAAAAAACCTTTAGCACATATTCAGAATCACTGGATATTCTTCATAATTAAATTAATTACTTTCCAACCACCATGCCTTTCATTTTCATAGTCAGAACATATTTTGCTCTCATAGGGGCGAGCAGAAATTCATGTTAAAATATGTATATAGCACACAAAAAAATATAAAGACATACTGTAAGTTCACAAGTGCACACAAGCATGTTAAATTCATCCAAGCTTTAAAGGGGCAGTAAGCTTACAAACTAATGTTATATAATTCTGCACATAGTGCAGAATTATATAACATTAGCTTACCGGCAGCCTTATACATTAAATTATTGCAAAGAAAATATATGTAAAAGTTCCTTTTACCAGAACGCTGCTCCTTGCTCTACTGAGCGGGTCTGGTTTTTCCACAGCGCATCCGGCAACACTGTCTAGTCACAGTGTGCCCGGTCACACCATTAAAATGAATGTAGCTCGCTTCCGCTCTGGTCTAGTAGCAGGAGCAAGCTACATTCATTTTAATGGCATGACCCTGCGCACTGTGACTAGACAGTGTTGCCGGATGCGCTGTGAAAAAAACAGACCCGCTAAGTAGAGCAAGGAGCAGCGTTCTGGTAAAAGGAACTTTTACATATAATTTCTATGCAATAATTTAATGTATAAAGCTGTCAGTAAGCTAATGTTATATAATTCTGCACTATTAATATGTTAAATACAATCACACTCACAATATTTAACCTCAACACAATATGATTTATGACATTGGCTTTTGTTAGAGGTGAATACTTGATCACTATTGTGTTTCTGCAGTTCATATCTGGAATGCTGAATTTGTTCTGGATCAGGCAAATCCCATCATTTGATTTCTTTATAAGGAAAACCTTGTAATAAGTTGCACTTTGGATGTGTTTTTTTGTACGACTTATAGTTTTTATGTGTGTTTAGCTAATATAACTATGCAGGGCATACTCTCATCATTTGAATCGGTACAGTAAAAGTAAAATAAATAGAGATGTAAAAAAATACATACAGGTGGCCCTCGGTTTACGCTGGTTCAATTTGCGCCATTTCAGAATAACAACCTTTTTTTCAGTCATGTGACTGCTATTTAAAAGCATTGAAAAGCAGTGCACTAATTAAAATAGCCAGTAGGTGGAGCTGTCTGTTTGTGTTGCAGCAAAGTTATGCATGCTTATCAGACTTAAATTAATCTGTGTACACAGAACAGACCTTACCTATCGAGCAACAAGATCTAGCATCCACTTCCCTATTATCTTCCTACCCAGCTGCTTGAGTTGAGGGTGCCTAACTGCCTATTAATCACTCCAGATTGAAATGCATAGAATAGGTGCAGACCCATTATTATCTAACATGCTAACAATGCAGAGAACTGTTTGCAGAAAAACGCAAGTAAAAAAAAAATGTTTTTGTTCATTAAACTTAGTTTGATGATACAGTCTGTTGTGTGATGATTTAATTAGGTTTATAATGTATTAGGTGTTACTTATATCAATTTTGAGAGGGGCCTTGAACCTAACTCCCTCACTTCCCATTGACTTACATTATAAACTGGGTTTGAATTTACAACGGTTTTGATTTACAACCATTCCTCCTGGAACCTTACCCCGGCGTAAACTGAGGGCTACCTGTACTTTCATAATGTCCAAATGTTCTATGAAGCCAATTTCATTTAGGATATATTTTTTTTTATTGTTATTTAGTCATTTATATTTTTTGCAAACACCATGAGGCCCATTCATCAAGCTCCGAACGGACTTCAGAATCGCCAGAAACAGATGTTATGAAGCAGCGGTCTAAAGACCGCTGCTCCATAACCCTGTCCACCTGCTCTGATGAGGCGGACAGGAATCGCCACAATTCAACCCAATCGAGTACGATCGGGTTGATTGACACCCCCTGCTGGCGGCTGATTGGCTGTGAGTCTGCAGGGGGTGGCGTTTCACCAGCAGCTCACAACAGCTGCTGGTGCAATGCTGAATACGGAGAGCGTATTGCTCTCCTCATTCAGCGATGTCTGTCAGACCTGATCCGCACTGTCGGATCAGGTCGGACAGACATTTGATAAATAGGCCTCCATGTCTTGTTTGTTCTATGTTACAATCTAGAAAATTTCTAGCTCTTAACTTCTTTATGTGCCTAGGAAAATGATACATTTTGGGACATTTTAGGCTGAATAAATTGAAATCTACGTGCAAATGAATATCCCTTGAGAGCTATTGACTCCCACACTAAGGAAGCAAAGTCAAATTGTACATTACTTTTACTTCTGAAAATTGTAAAATGTATATGTCCACTGGCTCCTGTTTAAAATTGACCCTATTCTAATTTGTGTGGTTGATCAGTGGAGTGACCAAATAAAAACCTAAAATCTACCTATCAAATAATCTAGCTATTTTAATTATCTGTTGAAACATTAAAGGGATACTAAACCCAATATTTTTCTTTCATGATTGAGATAGAGCATGGAATTTTAAGTGCATTTCTAATTTACTCCTATTATCAATTTTCTTCATTCTCTTGTTATCGTTATTTGAAAAGCACCCTGAATAGCGTTTGCTTATTGGTGACTACATTTGGTGCTGAACCAAAAAAGGGCCTGCTCCTAAGCTTTACATTCCTGCTTTACAAATAACGATAACAAGAGAATGAAGAAAAAATCATAATAAGAGAAAATTAGAAAGTTGCTTAAAATTCCATGCTCTATCTGAATCATGAAAACACAAATTTGGGTTTAGTATCCCTTTAACATTTGAAAATAAGACTGACAATTATATAAATAAATTATTTTAGTAAATAAGTGTAGAGTTCAAAACAAAACTAAACATGTACAAACTCAGATTTGCTGCAGTAGTACCAATGACATCACTGATCATGTGACATCACCAGTAACATGTATGATCATATGACACCACAAGTGACACGTTTCTACATCCAGCATATCATCTCAAAGCAATAATTGTCCACCGAAGTAAGTAAATATTGTATGTTATACTTATAAAGTGATTCTGTAGTAATAATAAATAAACTTTATGTATAAATTGACACACATGCTTGTAAATATCTAATAAGAACATTTCCTGAGTTGCCCGGTCAGTTAGTCAGGGTGTCTGAGCAACCTGCAGAGCTAATGTATTTTTTCATGCATCAATTTGGTTTTCTGGGATCTACAGTCAGTATCAGACATTTGGAAATATAATAGGAATTATCAAGCTCAACTGTGTTTGACTCGGTAAGACGGCAATTGTTTTGATAAAAAAATGAAAATATTTGCCAATTTTCAGAAAAAAACATCCCAATCACATCAACCTAAGTGAAATATAGTCATATTTAGCAGACAAAGAAACCTGATCTTGGGCGCGATCCGATATACGGCGTAGTTTTCAGAGCAAGCGAGGGAACCCGCGCCGCTTGTAATCTCACCTCGCACATCGGGGTATTACATATACTGCGCCGTTAGATGCTAAATTGGCGTAAGTAGGACAAACTGGTGATCTTCCGAAAAGTGCGCAAATACACATTTTAGTCATCGCAAGTAACTTACGCCAGTATTTTGTCCACGTAAAGTCTCAATAAAGAGTAGTTTTATGCAAATTAGGCTAACACTCGTAAAAATCAACCGCGACTCCATCTAAAAATGCGCCACGTAATTACCCTATTCAAAATTCATATATAAACCCATGCGCAGCCGCCATTTTCTTCAGTGTGTTTGGATGGTTCGTTGAGCTACAGCACACTACAGTGGAGTGGAGGATTAGTGAGAGTAGAGAGAGAGGCGCAAACAGAGGAGTTAGTTAGGTCGCATTGTTGTTTGATTAAGCTTGTACACTTACACATATTGCACACATATTGCACACATATTGCATACATACATATACAAATACACCACACTTTTTTTTCAAACACCTCACACATTTTATTTCAATTTTACAGTGTGATAGGCTGAGTGTTTGGTTGTGATTGTGTGTGATTGAACTGGGAGTGAGTGTGAGTGTGTGTAGTGTGAAGATGGCAGGGAGAGGTAGGGCGGAGGGGAGAGGAGTGGCAGGGAGAGGAGTATTGTAGAGGACAGGAGGAGCAGTGGGGTCCCCGTCAGGGAGTAAGTGGAGTGGGGAGAGGGAGAGCTAGAAGCACATTTCAAATAGGGCCCCCCCACCACAGTAATATGCTGACAAGCAGCGATGTGGTTGATGTTGGCGGTGACGTTACACTCCCATTGACTTCAATAGGAGAGATATTACCGATCGTCGGCATCGCTCTGACACGCCCCTTTTTTTGAATTTTTAACTGACAGTCGGGCTGCGATGCTGATGAGGAAATCGAAGCAGTTTACTGACGGCCCATCGATGTTTTGAACATCGGCTCCCCAGTGAGCTATATGGAAGAGCATTTATGTACTATTCTACACTGTTTTGTGACATACCCATTATTTTGTTTTTAATGTATTATATTAATTGTATTCCTAGCTGATTTGATAGCAATAATATACTGTGGCACAAAGTTTCATCATAAGTAGGACATTTGCCAATAAAAGTAAACTCACTGCTTGAATCCCTAGAGCTCTGACTTGATGGCTCTATATTAAATATTGCTTTTGTTTTAACTACAGTAATCAACTATACAGGGAGTGTCCAGAATCTGTAGCATGGGTTACCTCATCTCTCTGGTACACAGTATATTTATGAACAGTTCCTGCAGGATATCACACTCTACTCTCTGACTTGAGAGTTGACAAATGTACTAGCCCAAGAGTGAAGACACGCTACTACAAGCAGCAGTAAGTGTTATAGCTATTTAAAGGGAAATAGCATCTTAAATATTTGCTTTGCACACACAGAGCCCTGACCTGGATTCTACAATGCTAATCTAAAGCATTGTAAAGAAGAAATGGCTGATTCATTTTTGCGCCAATTACTGGAATCAAGTTACCAGAACAAAAACATCAAAAGTTTACTTCTTGCACTCTTCATCAAGTGACTTATTTATAAAGAACGGACCTCCTTGAGCCAAGAATTTATGGTAAGTAACTACATTTGAAGTTTTTATTTATGTTATCTACTTTAAAATCTTTTATAATAGTTTAACTTCCCTTTTTAACTTACATACGCAAATCCTCAGATATTTTTCGGTCAGTTTATATGGTCTTTTTTTCCCTGCTTTAGAGAGTTTATTCCTAAAAATTGCATTCCAGCATTACCCGGCATAGAGTAGAGAACACCCAAAAGCTATTTATTTTCTTACTGTATGTGTAATCCCGTTAATTTATGACTTACTGCAAGGAATCATTCCACAATAGATAAAACTGTGCTCATACAATAACAGTATACACATGTCCACAGCACTTTGGAATATAAATATGTCTTTATTTTGTTACAAATGGTAAAAACATAGCAATGTTTTAGGTATCACCCTAAACTATTAATGATTAAGGGGGATACCTAAAGTGTTGCTGTGTTTTTACTGTCTTTAACCCAATAAGGAAAGATTTATATTCCAAAGTGCTGTAGACATGTGTATACGTTTGCTCTGAGTGAGGGTTTTGGCAGAGCCTTTGGTTTTCACTGGCACCTGGGACTCAAATTGTCTGCTGCTGTCATTTTCTTTGTGCTCATGCAATGCACAGCAGGAAAGTCCACACGCTATAAAACATTTTTGTTTTTCTTGTTTTTTAGCATTGCATTTTGTTTTTTAGCATAGCATTGGTTTTTAGCATTGCAAACTAACACCTAGATTATGAATTTTGAGTGCTATAGGGAAAGTAAAGAACACAACAAAAGTTACGTTATTTAACCCTCTATAGCGCTGCCATTACAAGTGTTAAAAAATCTGGCTTTTGCAGGCGATATGGCTGCGTTGAGCTCCATACTGCACACAAAAGCAGCAGTGTTTTGACGTGCTCGTGCATGCTTTCCCCCTAGACATCAATGGGGAGAGACGGCTAAAAAAAAGTCTAACACCTGCAATCGCGGAAACAAAAGCTCTGTAACGCAGCCCCATTGATGTCTATGGGGAAAAATAAAATACAGTTTAAACCTAACACCCTAACATAAACCTCACGTCTAAACACCCCTAATCTGCTGCCTCTGACATTACCGATGCCTGCCTACAGTTATTAACCACTAATCTGCCTGCTCTCGATATCGCCGCTATCTAAATAAAATGATTAACCCCTATTCTGCCGCTCCCGATATCGCCGCCACCGAAATAAAGCTATTAACCCCTAAACCTCTGTCTCCCACATCACTACCACTAAAAAAAAACTATTACCCCTAAACCGCCAGCCCCCCACATCACAACCACCTAAACTAAGCTATTAACCCCTAACCCTAACGTAACCCTAACACCCTATAACTTTAACATGATTAAACTAGATCTAAATTAAAATTACAATTATTAACTAAATAAACCTATTAGCCCCTAAACCGCCAGCCCCCCATATTGCAACAACCTAAATTCAACTATTAACCCCTAACCCTAAACCCAATCCTAACCCTACCCCTAACCCTAACACTCCCTAACTTTAAAATAATTAAAATTGATCTAAATTAAATTTACAATTATTTACTAAATAATATCTAGTTAAAACTAAATACTTACCTGTAAAATAAACCCTAAACTAGCTACAATATAACTAATAGTTACATTGTATCTAGCTTAGGTTTTATTTTTATTTCACGGGTAAGTTTGTATTTATTTTAACTAGGTAGACTAGTTAGTAAATAGTTATTAACTATTTACTAACTACCTAGTTAAAATAAATACAAACGTACCTGTGAAATATAATCTAACCCCCCTTACACTAAAACCTAAAAATACAAAAAATAAAAAAACCTACCATTACAAAAAATAAAAATTAAAAAAACTACCAATACAAAACCGCCCCCAAAATTATATAAAAAAAAAAGATTATTCCTATTCTAATACCCTTAAAAAAACAACCCACCCCAAAATAGAAAAAGCCTACTCTAGAATAAACTACCAAGGGTCCTTAAAAGGGCCTTTTGGGGGGCCCTTAAAAGGGCCTTTTGTAGGGCATTGCCTAAGTTAAACAGCTCTTTTTCTACAAAAAATACCCCCTAAAAATATACATTACACAAAATAAAAAACAAAAATTATCTAACAGCCCTATCAAAATAAAAAAGCCCACCCCAAAAAAAAACAAAAAACATAGCCTACAATAAACTTAAAAGGGACTTTTGTGGGGCATTGCCCCAAAGATATCAGCTCTTTTACTTGTAAAAAAAACACAAAGACACCCCCAACAGTAAAACCCACCACCCAACCAACCCCCCAAAATAAAAAAAAACTAATTCTAAAAAAACCTAAGCTACCCATTGCCCTGAAAAGGACATTTGTATGGGCATTGCCCTTAAAATGGCATTTAGCTCTTTTACTACCCAGACCCTAAACTAAAAAATAAACCCACCAAAAAAAACCTTAAAAAAGCCTAACACTAACCCGTTGACAATCCACTTACAGTTTTTGAAGTCCCGCTTGAACGATCTTCATCCCGGAGTTGAAGTCCTGATCCATGCGGCGAGAAGTCATCATCCAGGCAGCCTCTTCAATCTTAATCCCATGGAGAAGTCCTGATCCAAGTGGCAAGAATTCTTCATCCAGGCGGCATCTTCTATCTTGATCCTGGAGGCACGGAGCGGGTCCATCCTGAAGACATCCAGTGTGGAGCATTCTCTTCATACGGTCGCTGCCATACACTGAATATTCAATGCAAGGGACGTGATCCAAGATGGTGTCCCTTGATTTCCTATTGGCTGAAAATTTTGAATCAGCAAAAAGGAATTAGAGCTGCTAAAATCCTATTGGCTGTTCAAAGCAGCCAATAGGATTTTAGCAGCTCTAATTCCTGTTTGCTGATTCAAATTTTTCAGCTAATAGGAATGCAAGGGACGCCATCTTGGATCGCATCCCTTGCATTGAAGATTCAGTGTACGGCGGTGACTGTATGAAGAGGATACTCCGCGCTGGATGTCTTCAGGATGGACCCGCTCCACGCCTATGGGATCAAGATAGAAGATCTCGTCTGGATGAAGATTGAAGAGGCCGTCTGGATGAAGACTTTTTGCCGCTTGGATCAGGATGTCGCCGCCGGGATGAAGATAGAAGAGGCCACCTAGATGAAGACTTCTCGCCACCTGGATCAGGACTTCAACTCCGGGATGAAGATTGTTCAAGCAGGACTTCAAAAACTGTAAGTGGATCGTCAGGGGGTTAGTGTTAGGCTTTTTAAGGTTTTTTTTTGGGTTGGGTTTATTTTTAGTTTAGGGTCTGGGCAGTAAAAGATCTAAATGCCCTTTTAAGGGAAATGCCCATACAAATTCCCTTTTTAGGGCAATGGGTAGCTTAGGTTTTTTTAAAATTAGTTTTTTTATTTTGGGGGGTTTTGGGGGGTTGGTTGGGTGGTGGGTTTTACTGTTGGAGGGGTCTTTGTGTTTTTTTTTACAGATAAAAAAAGAGCTGATATCTTTGGGGCAATGCCCCATAAAAGGCCCTATTAAAGGCCATTGGTAGTTTATTGTAGGCTAGGTTTTTTTTTTATTTTGGGTGGGCTTTTTTATTAGGTGTAATTCTTTTTTATTTTGGATAATTTCGTTTGTTATTTTCTGTTATTTAGTGTTTGGTATTTTTTGTAACTTATGATAAATATAAATGTGTCCCAATGTATCAAGGCAGCAGGTTCACACTTTCCGGTTTAATTAATGTTAAAATCCAGTATAAAGAGATGTTATAATCATTTGATAGAAACTTGGAGCGACCATCTTATTTATTGTTTACAGATCACGCCAAAATGGAAACAGTTATTTAACAAACAACAGAATTAAATATTGAATAAAAAATACTTGTCAAAGTTAAAATGCATCCATATAGTGATAGAAAATGGTGCACAATCTGCTCGTCCTAATAACATAAAAGATGCATTCATGGTTTGTGGTGAAGGTTGAAAAATGATTGCAATCAGTTCCTATGAAAGTCGCAACTGAGCAACCTCATTTGAAAATAATCCCAGTACTGCTAGTGACAACCACGACAGTGTGAGTGAGACTTTTAATCAAATTATTACACACCATTTGTAGATGTTGGTGTCCTGAAGTGACTATATAAGTATGCCCATCATAATAAGATCCAAATGACATTCATATGGTTAATGCGTGTTGAAGATGCATTCTGATAATAACAAATTAATATTACATATACAAAATAGTATTTGCATTGCAGAGTGAACAAAGGTGTTACATGAATAGAGATTTCTGGAAAGAAGTTTACATGGGGTATTCTATCAATCATTTTTGGAGTCCTCCCAGTTTCTATTTTAAAAATTCTTACCAAACAAAACAATATAGCATTTTTACCAAGCCATGAATGACTTTTTAACAGAAAAACTACCAAATAGGTTGTTTCATGTGTAAAGATTCTGCTCTTGAAACTGACTGATACAGTAGCCCATTCACATCTCTCAGGTTACAGTAAAGGTCTATTCAATTAACCCCTTTGTTCACTTTGGAAGGCAAATACTCATTTACATGTGCAACATTAATCTATTTTAATCCAAATAAATCCCCATCACTGATCAACCATAGGTATTGTTGCATTATGGACATACTGAAATAGTCACATCTGAACTACAACAACTACGAATGGTGTGTTTATAATTAAAATTTTAATTTATGATTTACAGTCAACCTAGCACTTTTGTGTTTGTCTCTAACAGTAAAGGCTTATTCATAACCGGGTTTTAAAATGGGATTGCACAATCATGACTTTAAAAGGAACCTATAGCAATCCAGTTCCATCATCACCACTGTATGTTGGCACAATGGACATACCATTTTTCTATTGCTATGTAGTCACTTTTAAACTCTCCTAAGTATTGTTTTTTTCAATTCTTATTTATTTTGTTTACTAAAGCACCTTTTACATTTTAGCATGATCTTAAAACTAAATGGTTACTACGGGTTTCTATTTAAAGGATTTATCTTATTAGTCACCATCTTGTTTTCAGGCATTTTTTTATTTCTATACTGCATTAGTATAATCCAAAAACATGCTCAAGGGGCCTGATAATAAAATATTCTCCTACTAGAGAGAAATTGTAGTGCAGACTTCACAGGGACTGAATTCAATCTATGCTAAACAAAAAGAGGTGAACCCTCCAGCACTAACAGGCAAACCTTGTGAAGGAGAGACAAGCCCAGTACAATATAGCACTGCATGACATGACAGTTCTGCTCCATTTACATTTTGCGCTCTTTATTTTATATTACTTTACACTTCAGATTGTTTTATTACATTTAAACATTGCACTTTCTATTTTGTATTTTTAACTTCTATTTTAAATAAAACTGAAAAACTGACAGCTTAAATTTCCCAGAGCACTTTATTACTTTCTTTTGACCCAATAATCAAACATTCTCTAGATTTGAGAGAAATATTAGTGCAGACTTCACATGGGCTGAGTTCACAGAATTCAATAAAAATAAGGACGGAACCTGGAAGTCCCAGAGAGATGAGAGCTGCTTTCCATAGAAAGTAATTAGGCTCTCTGGAATACCACATTTTAATGGGGAGAGAGGAGTTAACAAGAGAACACCTGGAAATGATATAAACTGGAAGTCCCAGAGAGATGAGAGATGCTTTCCATAGAAAGTAATTAGGCTCTCTGGAATACAGCATTTTAATGGGGAGAGAGCAGTTAACAAGAGAACACCTTGGAATGATGTAAAGTCGAACGGCTAGATTACGAGTTGTGCGTTAGAGTAAAAAAGCAGCGTTAAGAGGTCCTAACGCTGCTTTTTACGCCCACTGGTATTACGAGTCTTGAAGGTTTAGGGTCACCGAACACTTCTTTGGCCTTACCGCAAAATGACTTACCTAAACTTTGTAAAGTCTTTTTTCTATGGGACTTCCATAGCACTGATATTACGAGTCTGTTCTGTGAGGCCAAAAAGTGAGCTACCCTGTCAAGATCCCTAATGCATTTAAAAGTCAGTAGTTATGAGTTTTATGGTACAACGCCGTAACTTAAAACTCATAACTAAAGTGCTAAAAAGTACACTAACACCCATAAACTACATATTAACCCCTAAACAGAGGCCCTCCTGCATCGCAAACACTAAAATAAAAATTTTAACCCCTAATCTGCCGATCCAGACACCGCCGCAAACTACATTATATGTATGAACCCCAACATCGCCGACACCTACATTAAATTTATTAACCCCTAATCTGCTGCCCCCAATGTCGCTGCCACCTTCCTACACTTATTAACTCCTAATCTGCCGCCCCCAATGTTGCCGCCACTATAATAAAAATATTAACCCCTAAACCGCCGCACTCCCGCCTCGCAAATATTAGTTAAATATTATTAACCCCTAATCTGCTGGCCCTAACATAGTCGCCACCTACCTACATTTATTAACCCCTAATCTGCCGCCCCCAATGTCGCCACCACTATTTTAAAGTTATTAACCCCTAAACCAAAGTCTAACCCTAAACCTAACACCCACTAACTTAAATATAATTTAAATAAATCTAAACAAATATTCCTATCATTAACTAAATTATTCCTATTTAAAACTAAATACTAACCTATAAAATAAACCCTAAGCTTTCTACAATATAACTAATAGTTACATTGTAGCTAGCTTAGGGTTTATTTTTATTTTACAGTCAAGTTTGTATTTATTTTAACTAGGTAGAATAGTTATTAAATAGTTATTAACTATTTAATAATTACCTAGCTAAAATAAATACAAAAGTACCTGTAAAATAAAACCTAACCTAAATTACTTCCCAGTTTTGTTTGCCATGTGCTGCTTGCAGCCATTTTACTCACCTCTCTTGCTGTCTGGTGCATACTGTGTGATGCTGCTCATTTCCTGCACTTCCTTTTATTGCCAGACTGGTGTACATCATCCGTGTGAGACAGGATGCAGTCTCAGAATTGTGATGTCATCACTTATTATTTAAAGGGCCTCTGTTCAGTATGCTTTGCCCTTGCATTGTCTCAGACCTGTTTGTGAGAGCTCCTGTGTATTACCTGGCTGTCTGACGTCCCTCCTGGTTCCTAATCCCTGGCTTGTTCCTGACTCTGCTGTTTTCCTTGTTCCTGATTCCGGCTCGTCTGACTACTTGCTTTGGCTCCTGACTCGGGTCGTCTGACTACCAGCTCTGGTTTTGATTCCTGGCTTGTTATTTGACTTGTGGACTTTTTATTATTTTTTTGCTATTAATAAAGGTGTGATTATTTTTGCACTTCTCGCCTCAGTCTGATTTCTGGCACCCTGAAACCATTGCCCTGAAAAGGGTATTTGGATGGGATTGCCCTTAAAAGGGCAGTTAGCTCTTTGGCAAGCCCAAACGCCTAATCTAAAAAATAAACCCACCCAATACACCCTTAAAAAAATCTAACACTAACCCCCTGAAGATCGACTAACCGGGAGACGTCTTCATCCAAGCCAGGCAAAGTGGTCCTCCAGACGGGCAGAAGTCTTCATCCAAGCCGGGCAGAAGTGGTCCTCCAGACGGGCATAAGTCTTCATCCAGACGGCATCTTCTATCTTCATCCATCTGGCGCGGAGCGGCTCCATCTTCAAGACATCTGACACGAAGCATCCTCTTCTTCCGATGACTAAAACAGAATTAAGGTACCTTTAAGTGACGTCATCCAAGATGGCTTCCCTTAGATTCCGATTGGCTCATAGAAAAAATCTTATTGGCTGATGCAATCAGCCAATAGGATTGAAGTTCAATCCTATTGGCTGATCCTATCAGCCAATAGGATTGAGCTCGCCTTCTATTAGCTGATTGGAACAACCAATAGAATGCGAGCTCAATCCTATTGGCTGATTGGATAAGCCAATAGGATTGAACTTCAATTCTATTAGAACCTCAATTCTATTGGCTGATTGCATCAGGCAATAGGATTTTTTCTACCTTAATTCCGATTGGCTGATAGAATTTTATCTTGGATGACGTCACTTAAAGGTACCTTCATTCTGTTTTAGTCGTTGGAAGAAGAGGATGCTCCGTGTCGGATGTCTTGAAGATGGAGCCGCTCCGCGCCAGATGGATGAAGATAGAAGATGCCGTCTGGATGAAGACTTCTGCCCGTCTGGAGGACCACTTCTGTCCAGCTTGGATGAAGACTTCTGCCTGTCTGGAGGACCACTACGCCTGGCTTGGAGGAAGACGTCTCCCGGTAAGGCGCTCTTCAGGGGGGTAGTGTTAGGTTTTTTAAGGGTGTATTGGATGGGTTTATTTTTTAGATTAGGGTTTTGGGCTTGCAAAAGAGCTAACTGCCCTTTTAAGGGCAATGCCCATCCAAATGCCCTTTTCAGGGCAATGGGTAGCTTAGGTTTTTAAGCTAGTATTTTATTTGGGGGGTTGGTTGTGTGGGTGGTGGGTTTTACTGTTGGGGGGTTGTTTGTATTTTTTTTTACAGGTAAAAGAGCTGATTACTTTGGGGCAATGCCCCAAAATTTAGTTTAGGCTAGGTTTTTGTTTGTTTCTTTTGGGGTGGAGCTTTTTTTATTTTAATAGGGCTATTTGATTAGGTGTAATTAGTTTAAATTTCTGTAATTTGTTTATTATTTTCTGTAATTTAGTGTTTGTTTGTTTTTTGTACTTTGGCTAATATAATTTAATTTAGGTAATTGTATTTAATTTAGTTAATTTATTTCATTATAGTGTAGTGTTAGGTGTAAGTGTAACTTAGGTTAGGTTTAATTTTACAGGTAAATGTGTCTTTAATTTAACTAGGTAGTTATTAAATAGTTAATAACTATTTAATAACTATTCTACCTAGTTAAAATAAATACAAACTTGCCTGTAAAATAAAAATAAATCCTAATCTAGCTACAATGCAACTATTAGTTATATTGTTGCTATTTTAGGGTTTATTTTACAGGTAAGTATTTAGTTTTAAATAGGAATAATTTAGTTAATGATAGTAATATTTATTTAGATTTATTTAAATTATATTTAAGTTAGGGGTTGTTAGCTTTAGGGTGAGACTTAGGTGTAGGGGTTAATAACTTTAATATAGTGGCGGCGACGTTGGGGGCGGCAGATTAGGGGCTAATAAATGTAGGTAGGAGGTGGCGATGTTAGGGCCAGCAGATTAGGGGTTAATAATATTTAACTAATGTTTACAAAGCGGGAGCGCGACGGTTTAGGGGTTAATATGTTTATTATAGTGGCGGCGACGTTGGGGGAGGCAGATTAGGGGTTAATAAGTGTAGGTAGGTGGCAGCGACATTGGGGGCGGCAGATTAGGGGTTAATAAATATAATGTAGGTGTCGGCGATGTTGGGGGCAGCAGATTAGGGGTTAATAAATATAATGTAGGTGGCGGCGGTGTCTGGAGCGGCAGATTAGGGGTTAATAATATAATGTAGGTGTCGGTGATGTCGGGGCGGCAGATTAGGGGTTAATAAGTGTAAGATTAGGGGTGTTTAGACTCGGGGTTCATGTTAGGGTGTTAGGTGTAGACATAAATTGTATTTCCCCATAGGAATCAATGGGGCTGCGTTAGTGAGTTTTACACTGCTTTTTTGCAAGTGTTAGACTTTTTTTCTGCCGGCTCTCCCCGTTGCTTCCTATGGGGAAATTGTGCACGAGCATGTTACACCAGCTCACCGCTGACTTAAGCAGCGCTGGTATTGGAGTGTGGTAATAAGCAAAATTTTTCTCAACGCTCACTTCTTGTCTTTTAACGATGGGTTTCTGAAAACTCGTAATACCAGCGCTGTTGGAAAGTGAGCGGTCAGAAAAAACTGCTCATTAGCACCGCATAGCCTCTAATGCAAAACTCGTAATCTAGCCGCATGTTTGCAGCCAATACAAATTAAACTGAAATGTTTTCAATATAACTTAACTAGCTTCAACCTTTAGTTTAGTATATGCTATTTTCTGTCAGTTTAATAAAAGTGTTTTGTGAATTTTGAGCAAATTTCACGTGCATACAGCTTGTGAGACCAATTTGTGTAAAATTCTTACAGCATTTTACTTGAATTGTGAGAGAGCTTCAGACACACCCTGGGAACTCCCCTGTTTAGCCCATGAACTCCTCTGTCCCTCCTACTTTCTGAAGCTGTCAGTTTTAGTTTTACAATGAAGCTGTCAGTTTTACAATAGAGTAAACAAAAAGTGCAACATAGTTTGTAAAAGATACACAGGAATATACAAAGTAGGATCCTAATTTGTTTAAAAAAAACCACAGAAACTTTAAAAACATAATCAGAATTTGTAAAATCACTGCTGGATCTAAATCTAAATCTAGATATATTAAAATATAAAAAGAAAAGTTCAAAGTTTAAATTTAATAATACTAAATGTACCCAATCTGTAGTGTAAAGTAAAACAAAACTCTAATTTCATGAAGTGCTATATTGCACTAGGCTTGTCTCTCTTTTACATACAGAAATGCAGAGAACGCCCCTTAAACAAGTATAGCAAAACCTGCTTGTCTAGAATCTTGTGAGAGATCTTGCAATGCTGGAGGGTTTCACCATTTTCCTTTTAGATTTCAGTGAATTCAGCCCCTGTGAAGTCTGCATTACAATTTTTCTCCATGAAGGAAAATATTTTATTATCAGGCCCCTTGTGCAGGTTTTAGGATTATACTAATGCAATATAGACATGAATAAATGTTAACTGAGACAAATCAGATTGCATCCAGGAAGAATGAAATATAAATACTTTTTTTTTAAGTTAAATATCTTTATTAATGACTTCCTACTTCCAACCACAGTCTTTCTAAGATTTACACCCAAAAATAACACATTCTATTTACATGCAGTGGTAATTCCAAGGTAACAAAAACACCTATCCGATTAGATATTTAATTAAATGGGGGGAAAATTAAATACAGTTCTCTTTATCAGATCTTAAAATGAACCTTCATGCCAAATATATTCACTTATCTTCACAGAGCGTTTCTGCGCTGGCATCAGATTTCCGTTCAAATACAATCGGAGTTAAATTATTAAAAAAATATATATATTTTTAGAAATATGAGACTTGTTACTTTAACACCAATTGGCCAAAACATTACATAAATAGTGCATATTTCATACAGCTTCAGCAAAGAGCAAGAATGAAGAGAATTAATGCAAATTTACATTGAACAATATATTATGTATGAATTCCCAACCAGCATCTTATGTACAAAATATCACACACACTTCTGCAATCTCCCAATAAAATTATAAAGGTGCCCGCCCTCAAGGTGTGTACGTGTTTTGTAGGCTTAAAAAAATACAAACGGCTCAACAGCAAAAGGTGTCCAATATAAAAAGAGTCTATTTGCTACTTATTTAAATAGAAAATGTAAATTCCAGAAATAAACAAGTGCACTAATTTACTCATTATAGAGGCCAGAAAAAAAACTAAATAAACTTCTTAAACTCTTTTATTTGTGAAAATATTACACCGTCTATTTTGATATGGAAGATCTGCGTAATTTTTTTTTAATGAAAATAAACATTAAAATAATTGTAAAATGTATAACTAGTTGTGGAAACATTATAGGCTTTTTTTTTTTTAATTAAATAATAATAATAATAAAAACTACAAAATGTTGTGTGTGTTTATATAACATATTATGAGGAATGCACATTTGAATTTATGTCAAAATATTAACCAAAATATAACCACTATTGCACACAGGCAGAAAAAAACTCCAATTGTTAAAACAATAAGGATTTTATTTTTATTTTAAACTTGTTATACAAATCCTGGTTGACAAATTCAGAATGGTGTCTATGGTTTGCTAGTCACCATAATAACAGATCTCTGCCACTGATTTATTTAAAGGGAGACTGATTACTTTTTAATCCTTCATACAAAAGAGCAGCAATAAAACATGGTGATTTTTTAAAAAAAATAAAAAAAGGAGGTAAAAGCTTGAAGCTAATACAGCAGCATCAGTTGTGTACATTCTGTACTAAGGTTCATTGACTGCTAATCGAAAGTACCTATAAAAAATGAGCATTAAGAAGATAGTACCTATCAACCAAATGAGCATTAGAAGGAAATACCTATCAACCAATGAGCAATAGAAGGAAGTACCTATCAACCAATGAGCAACAGAAGAAAGTACCTATCAACCAACGAGCAATAGAAGAAAGTACCTATCAACCAATGAGCATTAGAAGGAAGTACCTATCAACCAACGAGCAATAGAAGGAAGTACCTATCAACCAACGAGCAATAGAAGGAAGTACCTATCAACCAATGAGCATTAGAAGGAAGTACCTATCAACCAACGAGCAATAGAAGGAAGTACCTATCAACCAATGAGCAACAGAAGAAAGTACCTATCAACCAACGAGCAATAGAAGGAAGTACCTATCAACCAATGAGCATTAGAAGGAAGTACCTATTAACCAATGAGCAATAGAAGGAAGTACCTATCAAACCAACGAGCAACAGAAGAAAGTACCTATCAACCAACGAGCAATAGAAGGAAGTACCTACCAACCAACGAGCAATAGAAGGAAGTACCTATCAACCAAATGAACATTAGAAGGAAATACCTATCAACCAACGAGCAATAGAAGGAAGTACCTATCAACCAACGAACAATAGAAGGAAGTACCTATCAACCAATGAGCAACAGAAGAAAGTACCTATCAACCAACGAGCAATAGAAGGAAGTACCTATCAACCAATGAACATTAGAAGGAAGTACCTATCACTAAGTATGGCTTTCTTTGTCTGACAAAGGTTATTTGTACCTCATTAGAAGAAAGTATACAACTCATCCAGCTTTATTAGTCTCAAGTTTGATTTGAACAGCTTCTATCTCACATTTTCCATAATAATAAAAAATTCATGTTTAAATATAGCACTTTCTTATGAATAATAGACAAAGATATACAGTAGTTTCCCTTTAAATACATGTTCCAGAATATTTCCATCATTAAAATAACATATGGAAAACTCCTAAGCTACCATTAAATTGTAGATATGTTTTCCTTGCACTGTGCTCAGTAATGGAACTGCTATCAACTGGATAATATTAAAGGCTTTTCTGTGGGAGAATCTATGATACCATTTATATTTAGCTTAACACAAAAAAAAATCATTCCCAGTTTTATAAACTGTGAACCTTCATTTAAGGCACTCATAATACAGAAAATTAAAAAGAAAATGTTATTTTTAGAAATTAAATAAAAGGGTTTAACTGGAAACTATTTTATAACACAAACCTATTCAATTTTATTGAAAGTTAAAATAAGTTTGATTAGGAGCCTAAAAAAGCATACATAATATAGAAAGCTTCTATCCTAATTCGACATCATGTAATACCATTTTTTTGTTTATCCATAAATGTATTTCAGATAAATACCTAAAACTAGATTTGCTCATAATAAAATCTGATATTTATAAATGGACATTTTATCTTATTTCAGGTGGGGTTTAAAGAACACATTTGTTAATATACTTTTTTGCACAGAAAAAAAAGATATATTGCTAATAGTTTAGTTTGAGTTTTAAAACATTTTTTGGTTGGTGGCATAGTCTATGCTGCCCATTGGAAGGGGAGTATCAGCAACCCCATGGCCTGTGGGTGTGGTCAGTAATGTCACATGGGAAGGGTCAATACAGGTCATGGTATGTCTAGGCAGTCTGGAGGTGTGGTCATGTGATCCTTCATAAGGAAGTGCCTCAGTAGGAACTGTGCTTTTTTATACTGGAACTATACTGCAGAACACAGTACGGCTGGGATATCATCCACATGAAAAAAATAGTAGTTAACCGTGTAGAATTTCTATTAGCATGAAAAGAAATGTGAGGCAAAAGATGTTTAAAGTGAAAGTGGAACTACAACATTAGTATTATTTGTGTACTGACTATTGTTTATTGGTTGACCTCCTGTGAATGCCCATTGGTTGACATGTACTTCCCGTTAATACTCGTTGGTTGACACGTGCCTCCTATAAATGTTTCTTGTCTTGTTGTTAAGCACAGCATGTAATGGTGTAAGATTAACCCATAAAAATAATGTATTTTAAATTCCTACTTTAGGAGTAACACATTTTAAGCCAACAAAATTCTGTTCAAGTTAATACAAGATAATGCCCTTGTGAGACTTAACATACAGGATTTTATTTATACCAGTGGCAGAATATGTAATAAATCTACATATACCATAGTCATATTTTAAATACATACAATCAACTATCAAGCCTTTTTAACACTGACACTTCAATAAGGTTATTTACTTGCACTGACCTTGATATATACAAGATCATATAATACCAAGAATTCCCTTGATATACCAAGGCTGATATTAATTAGTATATTTCTGTAAAATATGTATTTATCTTCTGGGTGATTAGAGCAGTATCATACAGCACAAGAGATGAGATTTAGTGAGGTTTACATGCGATTAAAAGAAGCTTATGTTCTGGACGCACAAATAAGTTTAGCAGAAAAAAATAATCTATTTCTATTAGTGAGAAAACCTTTGTTTGTTCAATGCACAAGAAATACACACAGAAAACATAGTTCAACGTAACCATGGCCATCCACATAAATGGTTCTGATTATTCTCTAACAAAGAAGCCCTTTGAACTATTTTAGGTAACATTCCGTCATCAAAAGAGCACATAAGTGTGAAAATACATTCCACAGGATTTAAAACAAATGGCTGTATAAAAATATTTTCTAACTGGCCAAGCTATGGCCTAGATTTAGAGTTTGGCGTTAGCCGTGAAAACCAGCGTTAGAGGCTCCTAACGCTGGTTTTAGGCTAACTCCGGTATTTGGAGTCACTCAAAATAGGGTCTAACGCTCACTTTTCAGCCGCGACTTTTCCATACCGCAGATCCCCTTACGTCAATTGCGTATCCTATCTTTTCAATGGGATCTTTCTAACTCCGGTATTTAGAGTCGTGTCTGAAGTGAGCGTTAGAACTCTAACGACAAAACTCCAGCCACAGGAAAAAAGTCAGTAGTTAAGAGCTTTCTGGGCTAACGCCGGTTCATAAAGCTCTTAACTACTGTACTCTAAAGTACACTAACACCCATAAACTACCTATGTACCCCTAAACCGAGGTCCCCCCACATCGCCGCCACTCGATTTATTTTTTTTAACCCCTAATCTTCCGACCGCAAAGCGCCGCCAGCTAAATTATCCCTATGTACCCCTAATCTGCTGCCCCTAACACCGCCGACCCCTGTATTATATTTATTAACCCCTAATCTGCCCCCCACAACGTCGCCGCCAGCTACCTACAATAATTAACCCCTAATCTGCCGACCGCAAAGCGCCGCCACCTACATTATAGCTATGTACCCCTAATCTGCTGCCCCTAACACCGCCGACCCCTATATTATATTTATTAACCCCTAATCTGCCGCCCTCAACGTCGCCTCCACCTGCCTACACTTATTAACCCCTAATCTGCCGACCGGACCGCACCGCTATTATAATAAAGTTATTAACCCCTAATCCGCCTCACTAACCCTATAATAAATAGTATTAACCCCTAATCTGCCCTCCCTAACATCGCCGACACCTAACTTCAAACATTAACCCCTAATCTGCCGACCGGAGCTCACCGCTATTCTAATAAATGTATTAACCCCTAAAGCTAAGTCTAACCCTAACACTAACACCCCCCTAAATTAAATATAATTTTAATCTAACGAAATTAGTTAACTCTTATTAAATAAATTATTCCTATTTAAAGCTAAATACTTACCTGTAAAAATAAATCCTAATATAGCTACAATATAAATTATAATTACATTGTAGCTATTTTAGGATTAATATTTATTTTACAGGCAACTTTGTAATTATTTTAACCAGGTACAATAGCTATTAAATAGTTAAGAACTATTTAATAGTTACCTAGTTCAAATAATTACAAAATTACCTGTAAAATAAATCCTAACCTAAGTTACAATTAAACCTAACACTATACTATCATTAAATTAATTAAATAAAATACCTACAATTACCTACAATTAAACCTAACACTACACTATCAATACATTAATTAAATACAATATCTACAAATAACTACAATGAAATAAACTAACTAAAGTACAAAAAATAAAAAAGAACTAAGTTACAAAAAATAAAAAAATATTTACAAACATAAGAAAAATATTACAACAATTTTAAACTAATTACACCTACTCTAAGCCCCCTAATAAAATAACAAAGACCCCCAAAATAAAAAATGCCCTACCCTATTCTAAATTACTAAAGTTCAAAGCTCTTTTACCTTACCAGCCCTGAACAGGGCCCTTTGCGGGGCATGCCCCAAAAAGTTCAGCTCTTTTTCCTGTAAAAAAAAACATACAATACCCCCCCCCCAACATTACAACCCACCACCCACATACCCCTAATCTAACCCAAACCCCCCTTAAATAAACCTAACACTAAGCCCCTGAAGATCATCCTACCTTGTCTTCACCTCACCAGGTATCACCGATCCGTCCTGGCTCCAAAATCTTCATCCAACCCAAGCGGGGGCTAGACATCCATCATCCGGTGGCTGAAGAGGTCCAGAAGAGGCTCCAAAGTCTTCATCCTATCCGGGAAGAAGAGTAGATCCGGACCGGCAACCATCATCTTCCAAGCGGCATCTTCTATCTTCATCTGATGAGGACCGGCTCCATCCTGAAGACCTCCGACGCGGACCCATCTTCATCCGGCGACGTCCAACTGAAGAATGATCGGAACAGCCAATAGAATGCGAGCTCAATCTGATTGGCTGATTGGATCAGCCAATCGGATTGAACTTGATTCTGATTGGCTGATTCCATCAGCCAATCAGAATATTCCTACCTTAATTCCGATTGGCTGATAGAATCCTATCAGCCAATCGGAATTCGAGGGACGCCATCTTGGATGACGTCATTTAAAGGAACCGTCATTCGTCGTTCAGTCGTCGGCCAGGATGGATGTTCCGCGTCGGAGGTCTTCAGGATGCTGCCGCTCCGCTCCAGATGGATGTCGATAGAAGATGCCGTCTGGATGAAGACTTCAATCGGATGGAAGACCTCTTCTGCCCCGCTTGGATGAAGACTTCAATCGGATGGAAGACCTCTTCTGCCCCGCTTGGATGAAGACTTCTACCGGATCATGGACATCTTCAGCCCCCCGCTTGGGCTTGGATCAGGACATCGGAGGAGCTCTTCAGGACGGATCGGTGAACCTGGTATGGTGAAGATAAGGTAGGAAGATCTTCAGGGGCTTAGTGTTAGGTTTATTTAAGGGGGGTTTGGGTTAGATTAGAGGTATGTGGGTGGTGGGTTGTAATGTTGGGGGGGGGTATTGTATGTTTTTTTTACAGGCAAAGGAGCTGAACTTCTTGGGGCATGCCCCGCAAAGGGCCCTGTTCAGGGCTGGTAAGGTAAAAGAGCTTTGAACTTTAGTAATTTAGAATAGGGTTGGGCATTTTTTATTTTGGGGGTCTTTGTTATTTTATTAGGGGGCTTAGAGTAGGTGTAATTAGTTTAAAATTGTTGTAATATTTTTCTTATGTTTGTAAATATTTTTTTATTTTTTGTAACTTAGTTCTTTTTTATTTTTTGTACTTTAGTTAGTTTATTTCATTGTAGTTATTTGTAGATATTGTATTTAATTAATGTATTGATAGTGTAGTGTTAGGTTTAATTGTAGGTAATTGTAGGTATTTTATTTAATTAATTTAATGATAGTATAGTGTTAGGTTTAATTGTAACTTAGGTTAGGATTTATTTTACAGGTAATTTTGTAATTATTTTAACTAGGTAAATATTAAATAGTTCTTAACTATTTAATAGCTATTGTACCTGGTTAAAATAATTACAAAGTTGCCTGTAAAATAAATATTAATCCTAAAATAGCTATAATGTAATTATAATTTATATTGTAGCTATATTAGGATTTATTTTACAGGTAAGTATTTAGCTTTAAATAGGAATAATTTATTTAATAAGAGTTAATTAATTTCGTTAGATTAAAATTATATTTAATTTAGGGGGGTGTTAGTGTTAGGGTTAGACTTAGCTTTAGGGGTTAATACATTTATTAGAATAGCGGTGAGCTCCGGTCGGCAGATTAGGGGTTAATAATTGAAGTTAGGTGTCGGCGATGTTAGGGAGGGCAGATTAGGGGTTAATACTATTTATTATAGGGTTAGTGAGGCGGATTAGGGGTTAATAACTTTATTATAATAGCGGTGCGGTCCGCTCGGCAGATTAGGGGTTAATAAGTGTAGGCAGGTGGAGGCGACGTTGTGGGGAGCAGATTAGGGGTTAATAAATATCATATAGGGGTCGGCGGTGTTAGGGACAGCAGATTAGGGGTACATAAGGATAACGTAGGTGGCGGCTCTTTGCGGTCGGCAGATTAGGGGTTAATTATTGTAGGTAGCTGGCGGCGACGTTGTGGGGGGCAGATTAGGGGTTAATAAATATAATATAGGGGTCGGCGATGTTAGGGCAGCAGATTAGGGGTACATAGGGATAATGTAAGTAGCGGCGGTTTACGGAGCGGCAGATTAGGGGTTAAAAATAAAATGCAGGTGTCAGCGATAGCGGGGGCGGCAGATTAGGGGTTAATAAGTGTAAGGTTAGGGGTGTTTAGACTCGGGGTACATGTTAGGGTGTTAGGTGCAGACGTAGGAAGTGTTTCCCCATAGCAAACAATGGGGCTGCGTTAAGAGCTGAACGCGGCTTTTTTGCAGGTGTTAGGTTTTTTTTCAGCTCAAACAGCCCCATTGTTTCCTATGGGGGAATCGTGCACGAGCACGTTTTTGAGGCTGGCCGCTTGCGTAAGCAACTCTGGTATCAAGAGTTGAAGCTGCGTTAAAAATGCTCTACGCTCCTTTTTTGGAGCCTAACGCAGCGATTCTGTGGACTCTCAATACCAGAGTTATTTTTATGGTGCGGCCAGAAAAAAGCCGGCGTTAGATTTTCGGGTCGTTACCGACAAAACTCCAAATCTAGCCGTATGTGTCTTAAATATATATACTCTGTATGTGTGTGTGAGTGTATATATAATATAAATACTTATAGAAAAATTGTTAACAATCTGTTGTCCCTTTTTATAATTAGGAAAGAAGAATGAAACTGGAAAGTCAACTCAATGAATCAGGATTCCTCATTCAAGGATTTTCAGAGTTTTCCCAGCTACAGACAACGCTTTTTATATTGTTCCTTATAATCTATCTCATTATACTACTGGGGAACTTGTCAGTTTTTGCTGTAATATCATTAACCCCTCACTTGCAAACACCCATGTATATCTTCTTGATGAATCTTTCATTCATTGACATTTCATATAGCTCAACGACACTGCCTAAACTATTGCACACCTTATACTCTCAGAACAAGCACATCTCATTTGTAGGGTGCATGACTCAACTATATTTCTTTGCGACCTTTACTGCCACTGAATTCATGACTTTGACTTCAATGGGATATGACCGTTACGTAGCTATCTGTCACCCTCTGCATTATGCTCTCCGTATGAGCCATAGGCACTGTATGTATCTTATAAGCGCACCGTGGATCATTGCTTTTGTGAACTCGACAGGACATACTGTCCTGATCTCTAAATTATCATTTTGTGCATCTCGTCTTATTAATCATTTCTTCTGTGATGTTACCCCGCTGCTGAAGCTATCCTGCAGTGACACATTTTATGTGGAACTGTTGACATATATTTTAGGGACACTGACGACCGTTAATTCATTTCTTTTGACTTCTGTTTCATACATCTTCATCATATCTACAGTTCTTAACATTCATTCTTCAGAGGGTCAACAGAAAGCGTTTTCTACATGTACATCCCACGTAACTTGTGTGGTCTTGTTTTATGGGACACTTATCTGCTTGTATATGAGACCAACATCAAACTATTCTCCAAGTCGAGACAAGTTTTTTGCTCTTCTATATATTGCAATGATTCCTTTGCTAAATCCTATTATTTATACACTTAAGAATAATGAATTTCAGTATGCAATAAAAACACTTAGCAGAAGAGTAATATATTTCCATAGGATAATAATATAACTAAAGTTCTTAAATGATATTGTCTGTGAGCCAAAACACTCTCTGTTGTTTACTGAATGACACTACATCCAAACCAACCCAACCCTCAATCAACTACCTTGTAGATTTAAAGCTTTGAAGGAGCAGTGTCCTCTAACCCTGTTTAAGTTTACATTTATACTGTCATTATCAAATTGTGCACAGTCTTTTTATATACAAACTTTCTGAGGTACCAGCGACTACTGAGCATGTGCAAAAGTTTACAGTGTATACTTATATGAGTATGTGATTGGCTGATGGCTGTCATATGATCCAGGGGTGTGTCAAATTGAAATGCATTGTCTTTTTATTATTCATTTGCTGGTTATTCAGTCCTACTATATTGAATGGTCTTTTTTAAAAGTAGGGAAACCCGAGTGTAGATTAGCAAACATACATGACTCAATCAGCTGTAATATTAATTTGAATATTGTGAATTAAAACACAGAGATATAAATAGTATTAGAACCAATTCATTTTTTACACTCACAAAAGTCTTGACCACTTGAAATGCCTTTTAATATCCGGACAATTAGCAAAGTTGTTTTTTATAGGGCCAGAGTATGAGTCTAGTGCTATTTAGTGCTTTCATGTGCACATTAACTGCACTAGAAGTAATATTTTTTAATGCGTACGGTTGCGCTCGTATTACAAGTTGAAAGTAAAAAGTTATCGCTCTTCCGCTAACCCAATGTGCACAAAAAGTCAAATTTAGAATATTGCACTCATGATAACCTATTCCCCATAGCAGTCAATAGAGAGAAAAAAAGCGGAAAAAACACCCCACTCTCGCGCTAAACTAAGGGCATACTCTCAAATGCACTAACCCAACATGAAGATATTAATATTTCACATTTCAATGTTCTTTACATAGAAGAATGTGTTCTAGTTATTCATAACTACATATTTCTACATATACAGGTAACCCTCAGTTTACGCCGGCATTAGGTTCCAGAAGGAATGGTGGTAAATCGAAACCGTTGTAAATTGAAACCCTGTTCATAACTACATATTTCTACATATATATGATGTTTTTTTACACACACACACATATATATATATATATAAATATATACAGTATATATATATATATATATATATATATATGTATATACAGTATATAGATATATAGATATATAGATATAGATAGATAATTATATATAGGTATGGATATATACAGATATATATATATATATATAGAAAATTCTTTTTAGAAATACATAGATTATATTCTGCAATGTGCAGAACATTGGTATGGGATTTTTACAGTAAATACATAAAACCTTTATTAAATATGAATATAAAGACATACACATCCATAAATATATATGTATATATATATATATATATATATATATATATATATATATATATATATATATATATATATATAGTCCATGTAGAAAACCAGGTAACAGCACCACAGTACACAATCTTCTTTTAAAGGTGAAAAATCTTTATTTGAGGTTTAGCAACCAGTAAAAAGCGACGTTTCGGACCTACATAGTCCTTAATCATGCATAAGTTAAAAACAAACAGACAGACTTTAAAAAGGGTATCTGGACCAATCAGGCTTCAATTCTCAATATTAATTGGTTTAACCCATACCTATCCAGGTTTATAAATTTCAACAACACAGTGACCTCTAGTGGTACCAGAATATATTCCATCATTTAAAACCATTATAAAAACAAATACAAATCATAATCTCTATTCAGACCATATGGATGTAGTGTGTTCAAACGTTTAATCCACCATACTTCTTTCTGTTTTAATTTTAGTTCCCTATTACCCCCTTTTCTATGATGGGGGATATGGTCAATCACTTGAAAGCGAAGCTGGCTTACTGTATGACCCATATTTGTAAAGTGTGCAGATACTGGAAGTGACATATCTTTTGATTTAATGGATGCTTTATGTTGACTAAACCTATCCCTGGCGGCTTGGGTGGTCTCGCCAATGTAACAAAGGCCACATGGGCATTTAAGTAGGTAGATTGCATAATTAGTTTGGCATGTATATAACCCATTGATTGTATATTGCTTTCTTTTGTCATTTTGTGCTAAATATTTCCCTTTTATAACTGAATTGCATTGAGCACAGTGTAAGCAGGGGTAACAGCCTTTATTAGGGGTAGTTAAATAATTTACATCAGACATTTTAGTTGTACCTATATCAGCTTTTACTATGTGATCCCTAAGATTTTTTACCCTTCTATATGATGGCATAGGGGGAAGTTTAAATGATTCTATCTCAGGATTATATTTTGACAAAAGTTGCCAATATTTTCTTACTATTCTAAAGATGTCATTACTCTTGTCACTGTCTTTAGAATAAAGCATCCATTAAATCAAAAGATATGTCACTTCCAGTATCTGCAAACTTTACAAATATGGGTCATACAGTAAGCCAGCTTCGCTTTCAAGTGATTGACCATATCCTCCATCATAGAAGAGGGGGTAATAGGGAACTAAAATTAAAACAGAAAGTAGTAGTCTGTCTGTTTGTTTTTAACTTATGCATGATTAAGGACTATGTAGGTCCGAAACGTCGCTTTTTACTGGTTGCTAAACCTCAACTAAAGATTTTTCACCTTTAAAAGAAGATTGTGTACTGTGGTGCTGTTACCTGGTTTTCTACATGGACTGTATATGCTGGAGTTTGGCTGATACTCCTTGGTAACGTGCACACAGGTGAGAAAGAAATCTTACTAAAACCTATGGTGCTGGATTCAACTCACTTACTTCTTATATATATATATATATATATATATATATATATATATATATATATATATACTGTATATATACTGTATGTATATATATATATATATATATATATATATATAAATATATATATAAATATATATATATATATATATATATATACATAGAAGTGAAGAAGGCATTCACCGTTAAACAAATTACAATTTATTCAGCAGTTTGTTTAACGGCGAGTGCCTTCTTCACTTCTATGTCTATGTGCAATTTTTTGAAGTGCACCCCGGAGGTTTGCAATAATGTGAGTGCTGGATCCTAAACTTTGCATATATATATATAAAGCAAAGTCCTGTGTAGGAATGCACACCATATATTTAGTAGCAACTGCCAGGGTGCAATGTCAAAACAGTATGTACTATGCAAAAAAGGCAGCACTCACTGGTCATTTGTAAGTAAAATTTAGCTTTTAATAATACAAAAAGTTAAAATCTTGGGAAAAACATGATGTTTCGATGCCTAACTGGCATCTTTTTTAAATGTCCCAAAAGGTAAATCCAAAGTGGTCACACCAGCTATGAGGTGTTCCCCATGCTCTCATGGGGAACACCACATAGCTGGTGTGACCACTTTGGATTTACCTTTTGGGACATTTAAAAAAGATGCCAGTTAGGCATCGAAACATCATGTTTTTCCCAAGATTTTAACTTTTTGTATTATTAAAAGCTAAATTTTACTTACAAATGACCAGTGAGTGCTGCCTTTTTTGCATAGTATATATATATATATATAATTTTAGATATGTGTATGTATGTATCTCTAAGTTAAAGTCCTTTGCAGCCCTGTATTTTCTAACACCTGAGATCTCATTTCTTTGAGCCTGTATAGCTTTTGTGTAATTATTCTAGCGTAAACTGTGTTTGTGCTCACTCATTCGCATTTACTTTCAACTTGTAATATGAGCACAATTTAACTTGCGCACAAAAGAATGCCCGAAATCACTTGTGCTCTAAATAATAGCGCTCCACTGGTCCTTTGGACTTAATTTATTCACATGTCCTGCTTTGGTAAAAAAAAAATCCTGACTAATAGCACAGTGTTTTTTTAGTGTAATATGGACTTAATTAATTCACATTAACTATTAAGATTGAAACATTGCACTTACATCATAAATTGGTGTGTTTACTTCAAACAGAAAAAACCTTTAGCACATATTCAGAATCACTGGATATTCTTCATAATTAAATTAATTACTTTCCAACCACCATGCCTTTCATTTTCAAAGTCAGAACATATTTTGCTCTCATAGGGGCGAGCAGAAATTCATGTTAAAATATGTATATAGCCCACAAAAAAATATAAAGACATAGGCCCCTAGTTATCAAGCCGTCAACCTCAAATACGCTGGAATTCCGCAGCGTATTTGTGGCGAGGCTGATTCGCCTTAGTTATCAAGCCCTAGACACCGGCAAAAGTAGAATTTAGTGACGTAAGCTTCGATCCGCCGGACTCAGTCCGACACAGATCGATTCTTACATCACTCCAGATGTTCCGCACACAAGTTCGGCACAATCTGACTACTTTTGCTAGTTATCAAAAAACTAGCAGGTACGCTCGGCACTTTTCCGGCTCAGCGTACCTAGTTTTCAAACCGCCACCCTGGAGGCGGCGGATCCCATAGAAATCAATGGGAGTCTGACCATAGTGAAAGTTCATGTTCGCTGCTGCCCGACATCCCATTGATTCCTATGGGAGCTGTCTACACCTAACACCCTAACATGTACCCCGAGTCTAAACACCCCTAATCTGTCCCCCCCTACACCGCCGCAACTAAATAAAGTTATTACCCCCTAAACCGCCGCTCCCGGAGCCCACCGCCACTATAATAAACTGATTAACCCCTAAACCGCCGCTCCTAGACCTCGCCGCAAGTATAATGAATATGTTAACCCCTAAACCGCCACTCCCGGAGCCCACCGTCACCCTAATAAACTTATTAACCCCTAAACCGCCACTCCTGGAGCCCACCGCCACCTACATAATATCTATTAACCCCTAAACCGCCGCTCCCGGACACCGCCGCCACCTACATTATACCTATTAACCCCTATCCTGCCCCCCCCTATACCGTCGCCACCTATAATAAAGTTATTAACCCCTATCCTGCGGATCCCGGACCTCGCCGCAACTAAATAAATAGTTTTACCCCTAAACCGCCACTCCCGGACCCCGCCGCAACCTATATTAAACTTATTAACCCCTAATCTGCCCCCCCTACACCGTCGCCACCTATAATAAATTTATTAACCCCTATCCTGCCCCCTACACCGCCGCCACTGTAATAAAATTATTAACCACTAAACCTAAGTCTAACACTAACCCTAACACCCCCCTTACTTAAATATTAATTAAATAAATCTAAATAATATTTCTCTTATTAACTATATTAATCCTATTTAAAACTAAATACTTACCTTTAAAATAAACCCTAATATAGCTACAATATAAATAATAATTATATTGTAGCTATCTTAGGATTTATTTTTATTTTACAGGCATCTTTCAATTTATTTTAACTAGGTACAATAGCTATTAAATAGTTATTAACTATTTAATAGCTACCTAGCTAAAATAAAGAGAAATTTACCTGTAAAATAAAAACTAACCTAAGTTACAATTACACCTAACACTACACTATACTTTAATAAATTATTCCTATTTAAAACTAAAAACTTACCTGTAAAATAAACCCTAAGATAGCTACAATATAATTAATAATTACATTGTAGCTATTTTAGGATTTATATTTATTTTACAGGTAACTTTGTATTTATTTTAGCTAGTTAGAATAGTTATTAAATAGTTATTAACTATTTAATAACTACCTAGCTAAAAGAAATACAAAATTACCTGTAAAATAAATCCTAACCTAAGTTACAATTAAACCTAACACTACATTATCATTAAATTAATTAAATAAATTAGCTACAAATAACTACAATTAAATACAATTAAATAAACTAACTAAAGTACAAAAAATAAAAAAGCTAAGTTACAAAAAATAAAAAAAATAAGTTACAAACATTTAAAAAATATTACAACAATTTTAAGCTACTTACACCTAATCTAAGCCCCCTAATAAAATAACAAAGCCCCCCCAAAATAAAAAAATGTCCTACCCTATTCTAAATTAAAAAGTTACCAGCTCTTTTACCTTATCAGCCCTTAAAAGGGCCTTTTGCGGGGCATGCCCCAAAGAATTCTGCTCTTTTGCCTGTAAAATAAAAATACAACCCCCCCAACATTAAAACCCACCACCCACATACCCCTAATCTAGCCCAAACCCCCCTTAAATAAACCTAACACTACCCCCCTGAAGATCATCCTACCTTGAGTCGTCTTCAGCCAGCCGACCACCGATGGAACTGAAGAGGAGATCCGGAGCGGCAGAAGTCATCATCCAAGGGGCGCTGAAGAAGTCTTCCATCCCATGAAGTCATCATCCAGGCGGCGCTGAAAAGGTCTTCCAACCGGGCGATTTTTTTTTTCTCTTTTCCTTCTCCCACCCCCTCCCCCCTCCCCTTGCCCACCTGTAATAGGTGGGTTGATGTAGATAAAGTTAGTGTAAGTTGTTCTAAAATTAATAGGCGTTGAGTTAGATCGAATGTAGAAGAGAGTTTGTGTTGAAGGGAACAATACAAAGGTGGTCTGGGGGAGTCAGAGAATACCCTCGGATTACAAAGATCTCTGGATAATACGGAGACATGTGTGGTAGTGAAAAAATGTTTAGTTTTGTATGCAGATATATAGAAGGACAATGGAAGCTTGGTATTAATGTCCCTCTCTCTGTATTATGTGTAATAGTTAGAGTTTGGGGGGTATAGGAAGTTGCCACACTATAATACATAGTGTAATAGTTTTTTGTAGACTCAGTGTGACACTTTGTTTGGATCTTTTGTTTAGGTGATAAATGTAATAAGATCTGATGGACCACTTATGAAATGGTTGTGATTGTTAAAATTTCTTTTTTTCTCAATAAATTTTTTTTCAAAAACAAAACAAAAAATAAACAAGAGAATGAAGAAAAAATCATAATAAGAGAAAATTAGAAAGTTGCTTAAAATTCCATGCTCTATCTGAATCATGAAAACACAAATTTGGGTTTAATATCCCTTTAACATTTGAAAATAAGACTTACAATTGTATAAATAAATTATTTTAGTAAATAAACAAGAGTTCAAAACAAATCTAAACATGTACAAACTCAGATTTGCTGTAGTAGTAGTACCAATGACATCACTGATCATGTGACATCACCAGTGACACGTTTCTACATCCAGAATATATCATCTCCCAGCAACAATTGTCCACCTAAGTAAGTAAATATTGTATGTTATACTTATACATTGATTCTGTAGTAATAATAAATAAACTTTATATATAAATTGACATGTGCTTGTAAATATCTAATAAGAACATTTCCTGAGTTGCCCGGTCAGTTAGTGAGGGAGTCTGAGCAACCTGCAGAGCAGATTTATTTTTTCAAGCATCAATTTGGTTTTCTGGGATATACAGTCAGTTTCAGACATTTGCAAAGCTGTTGTGGAGAATAAAGATCAAATATAATAGGAACTATCAAGCTCAACTGTGTTTGACTCTGTAAGATGGTGATTGTTTTGATAAAAAAATGAAAAATTTTCAAAAAAAACATCCCAATCACATCAACCTAATTGAAATATAGTCATATTTAGCAGACAAAGAAACCTGATCTTGTGTTTTACTCACACATAGGTTCATCCTTGTTATTGTTGTAATGCTCATCAGTATCATAATCATCATTGCCTTGGAAAGAATAAACACAATAGGTATTTTTATGGGGGTTTTTAAAGGCATCTATTCATTATTTAGGGCCTGATTCTAGCAACCTTTCTGCTCAGCTGAGATGTTATAAAATGATCCTCCAGTGAAAAATTCAAAAGGAAGATTTTGCTTTACTTCTCCAAGGGACGTTCCCTGCATTTCTGTATGTAAAGGAGAGGCAAGAACAGTACAATATAGCACTGCATGACATGACAGTTCTGCTGCATTTCTGTATGTGACAGAGAGACAAGATCAGTACAATATAGCACTGCATGACATGACAGTTCTGCTGCATTTCTGTATGTGACAGAGAGACAAGATCAGTACAATATAGCACTGCATGACATGACAGTTCTGCTGCATTTCTGTATGTGACAGAGAGACAAGATCAGTACAATATAGCACTGCATGACATGACAGTTCTGCTGCATTTCTGTATGTGACAGAGAGACAAGATCAGTACAATATAGCACTGCATGACATGACAGTTCTGCTGCATTTCTGTATGTGACAGAGAGACAAGATCAGTGTAATATAGCACTGCATGACATCACAGTTCTGCTGCATTTCTGTATGTGACAGAGAGACAAGATCAGTACAATATAGCACTGCATGACATGACAGTTCTGCTGCATTTCTGTATGTGACAAAGAAACAAGATCAGTACAATATAGCACTGCATGACATGACAGTTCTGCTGCATTTCTGTATGTGAAGGAGAGACAAGGTCAGTACAATATAGCGCTGCATGACATGACAGTTCTGCTGCATTTCTGTATGTGAAGGTGAGATAAGATTAGTACAATATAGCACTGCATGACATGACAGTTCTGCTGCATTTCTGTATGTGAGAGAGACAAGATCATTACAATATAGCACTGCATGACATGACAGTTCTGCTGCATTTCTGTATGTGACAAAGAAACAAGATCAGTACAATATAGCACTGCATGACATGACAGTTCTGCTGCATTTCTGTATGTGACAAAGAAACAAGATCAGTACAATATAGCACTGCATGACATGACAGTTCTGCTGCATTTCTGTATGTGAGAGAGACAAGATCATTACAATATAGCACTGCATGACATGACAGTTCTGCTGCATTTCTGTATGTGACAAAGAAACAAGATCAGTACAATATAGCACTGCATGACATGACAGTTCTGCTGCATTTCTGTATGTGAAGGAGAGACAAGGTCAGTACAATATAGCGCTGCATGACATGACAGTTCTGCTGCATTTCTGTATGTGAAGGTGAGATAAGATTAGTACAATATAGCACTGCATGACATGACAGTTTTGTTGCATTTCTGTATGTGAAGGAGAGACAAGATCAGTACAATATAGCACTGCATGACATGACAGTTCTGCTGCATTTCTGTATGTGAAGGAGAGACAAAATTAGTACAATATAGCACTGCATGACATAACAGTTCTGCTGCATTTCTGTATGTGAAGGTGAGACAAGATCAGTACAATATAGCACTACATGACATGACAGTTCTGCTGCATTTCTGTATGTGAATGAGAGACAAGATCATTAAAATATAGCACTGAATGACATGACAGTTCTGCTGCATTTCTGTATGTGAATGAGAGACAAGATCAGTGTAATATAGCACTGCATGACATGACAATTCTGCTGCATTTCTGTATGTGAATGAGAGACAAGATCATTAAAATATAGCACTGCATGACATGACAGTTCTGCTGCATTTCTGTATGTCAAGGAGATACAAGATCAGTAGAATATAGCACTGCATGACATGAGAGTTCTGCTGCATTTCTTTATGTGCCAGAGAGAAAATACCAGTAAAATACCAAAAATGAAGTGTGAAACTCCGATTATTCCTGCAACTTTTACAAATCCGGAAGTCAAGCTAGAAAGTCTACTAAACAAATATAGCCCTTCTTCAATTAGCAATGTAAGATGCATTAAACAGAATATAGTTGCAGCTTCAGTGGATGTAATCAACGAGCAAAAAGGGATACACAAAACGGTTCACTCACCCCGCTCCTCCGATCAGCTGCCTCTCTTGTCACCTTCTCTCTGTAAGCGAACTACGGTCACTCAGACCAGAGGTCTTACCTATAGCCGTGAACCAGTCCCTTCCTCTGCTCGCATCCACCTCTACACTTGCAGACGCTGCTATGGGCAAAGCTGTGTAGACTAGCACTTCCTGTGTTCGTTGTCAACGCTTCCTAGATTCTCAGCTCTATGACCTGAGACCGGATAGCAAAATCCTCCCAGTTTGCAAATACAATACTATCCAAAAAGAGAGGTAGGTCCAGATAGTAAAACAGCAGTTTCTTTATTTTCAATTTTTCAATTCTTCAAACAGCAATTCCATAGAATATGGAAAACAATCACACACAGCAAGAAGGTGTAGACAGGTGTAAGCAGGGTCAGTCTTACGCGTTTCGGCAGTAGAAATACGCCTTAATCATAGACCATACCTGTACCTCTTACACCTTTGACTTTTAACTACAAGGTTGTTTCCTCCCACTTACATTTACTCGAATCACCTCATTACAGAGGCGGACCTAAGGGCTACATTTTGAAAAGCAATTATGGGACGTATAGACATATTTACATACTTATGGACTATACTACATATTTAGCTTATATCCTAACTAGGACGCTGCTAGGTCAGGCTCTATACACATACCGTGGCCAAAATAAGAGCAGACGGTGTTAAGGCTAAGAATATCAGTACAATATAGCACTGCATGACATGACAGTTCTGATGTATTTCTGTATGCGAAGGAGAGACAAGATCAGTATAATATAGCACTGCATTTCTGTATGCGAATGTGAGACAAGATCAGTACAATATAGCACTGCATGACATGACAGTTCTGCTGCATTTATGTATGTGAGGGAGAGACAAAATCAGTACAATATAGCACTACAGGACATGACAGTTCTGCTGCATTTCTGTATATGAAGGAAAGGCAAGAACAGCAGAATATAGCACTGCATGACATGACAGTTCTGCTGTATTTCTGTATGTGATGGAGAGGCAAGAACAGTAGAATATAGCACTGCATGACATGACAGTTCTGCTATATTACTGTATGTAAAGGAGAGACAAATTCAGTACAATATAGCACTGCATGACATTACAGTTCTGCTGTATTTCTGTATGTGAAGGTGAGACAAGATCAATATAATGTAACACTGCATGACATGACAGTTCTGCTGTATTTCTATATGTGAAGGTGAGACAAGATGATTACAATATAGCACTGCATGAGATGACAGTTCTGCTGCATTTCTGTATGTGAAGGAGAGACAAGATCAGTGTAATATAGCACTGCATGACATGACAGTTCTGCTGCATTTCTGTATGTGAAGGTGAGACAAGATCAGTACAATATAGCACTGCATGACATGACAGTTCTGCTGTATTTCTGTATGTGACAGAGAGAGACAAGATCAGTACAATATAATACTGCATGACATGAGAGTTCTGCTGCATTTCGGTATGTGAAGGAGAGACAAGATCAGTACAATATAGCACTGCATGACATGGCAGTTCTGCTGCATTTCTGTATGTGACAGAGAGACAAGATCAGTACAATATAGCACTGCATGACATGAGAGTTCTGCTGCATTTCGGTATGTGAAGGAGAGACAAGATCAGTACAATATAGCACTGCATGACATGACTGTTTTGCTGCATTTCTGTATGTGAAGGAGAGACAAGATTAGTACAATATAGCACTGCCTGACATGCTGCATTTCTGTATGTGAAGGAGAGACAAGATCAGTACAATATAGCACTGCATGACATGCTACATTTCTGTATGTGAAGGAGAGACAAGATCAGTACAATATAGCAATGCATTACATGACAGTTCTGTTGTATTTCTGTATGTGAAGGAGAGACAAGATCAGTACAATATAGCACTGCATTACATGACAGTTCTGCTGCATTTCAATATGTGAAGGTGAGAGAAGATCAGTGTAATATAGCACTGCATGACATGACAGTTCTGCTGTATTTCTGTATGTGAAGGAGAGGCCAGAACAGTAGAATATAGCACTGCATGACATGACAGTTCTGCTGTATTTCTGTATGTGAAGGAGAGTCAAGTTCAGTACAATATAGCACTGCATGTCATTACAGTTCTGCTGTATTTCTGTATGTGAAGGTGAGACAAGATCAATATAATGTAACACTGCATGACATGACAGTTCTGCTGTATTTCTATATGTGAAGCTGAGAAAAGATCAGTACATTATAGCACTGCATGACATGACAGTTCTGCTGTATTTCTGTATGTGAAGGAGAGTCAAGTTCAGTACAATATAGCACTGCATGTCATTACAGTTCTGCTGTATTTCTGTATGTGAAGGTGAGACAAGATCAATATAATGTAACACTGCATGACATGACAGTTCTGCTGCATTACTGTATGTCAATGAGATACAAGATCAGTACAAAATAGCACTGCATGACATGACAGTTCTGCTGTATTTTTGTATGCGACGGAGAGACAAAATCAGTACAATATAGCACTGCATGACATGAGAGTTCTGCTGCATTTCTATATGTGAAGGAGAGACAAGATTAGTACAATATAGCACTGCATGACATGACAGTTCTGCTGCATTTCTTTACGTGAAGGAGAGACAAGATCAGTACAATATAGTACTACATGACATGAAAGTTCTGCTGCATTTTTGTAAGTGAAGGAGAGACAAGATCAGTACAATATAGCACTGCATGACATGCCAGTTCTGCTGTATTTCTGTATGTTAAGGAGAGACAAGATCAGTACAATATAGCACTGCATGACATGACAGTTCTGCTGCATTTCTATATGTTAAGGAGAGACAAGATCAGTACAATATAGCACTGCATGACATAACAGTTCTGCTGAATTTCTGTATGTAAAGGTGAGACAAGATCAGTACAATATAGCACTGCATGACATGACAGTTCTGCTGAATTTCTGTATGTAAAGGAGAGGCAAAATCAGTACAATATAGCACTGCATGACATGAAAGTTCTGCTGCATTTTTGTAAGTGAGGGGGGGGGGGTGGTGTGAGTGCTATCTATATAGGTTATAAGCTTAAATCCCTAAGTAGTCTGGTATAATCCCCAAATACAGACTAGTGTAAAGAAAGAAAGGGGGGGGGGGGGGATAAGCGCTCTGGGAGGAGCAAACCTAAGGTGAACTAAATTGATAAATTATATAGGAAGATCAAGATATTAAATATATATAAAAAATATATAAATATATATATTATACAGAATATAAAAAAATTACTGAGAAAAAAACGATATCAGTTGAAAAAAAGAACGATATCAAAATATGAATTTAATTTAAAATATATATATCAGCAGTGTGTAAACAACAAGCATTCGACATAAGACATAGAGTATCAAATCAATGTTTGGTGACTAATGTTAGTCTAAGATGCCGGCATCAAAATATAGTAAAATAGGCTAGTAGTAGCAAGTGAAGAAATTTAAATTGCGACTAATCTCCAACTTAAAATAAAATACACACAGTGTTACAGCTATGTACTCTAAAATAGCAGTTAAAATATATTAAAAACAATGGTTTAAATGACTTGATATTTAACAGTTGAGGCGCTAGTATATTAGAAATATAACAAACCGATGGTTCAAACAATATTATAAGTGGAACCAAGAGTATAAATCCAGTATTCAGTAGGTGATAAGACAATAATAGGCAAGGACAAACCAGCAGCCTGTGTTTGTGTCCGTTAGATGTAATGGTGAATGAGATCCGTGGATTGTGACGTCCCGTCACGTGACTTATAATAGTGATCCAATGGTATCAAACGGATTAGATTTAGCGTTTTTAAAAAAAATAATATATACCGGTATATAAAAAAAAAGAGAAGAAAGAAACTTAGTGTCAATTTGTTAGTATCTTTGTAGCAGTGTAGGATATACTTGCAAATAACGGATCGCTCTCTTCCGATCTCTCCTGAGGGGAAACGATTCAGCTGTTTAAAACAACATTGTAGACAAAGTGTGGGCAAATGTCCGTCCTTTCTTTCTGAACTCCAGATGAGATATGGTTCTTTCAGGTGCTCTTTTTGCAGCTGTCCTTATAGTAGGAAGTAGTGTTGTAGTTAGAACAGGAAACAAACAGCAGGCACACAGGAATTATTCATATATCTAGCTCAAAATAGATTTGTGAGGTAGAAATGAACCTGTTAGTGCCGCCGTTAGCAGGGTGAAATGAGAATCAATTGCTATGGTTAGCGTATAGATACCGCACACAGGAATTACTCATATATCTTGCTCTAATTAGATTGTAGAGCTCAAAATGAACCTGTCAAGTGCAGAGTAGGAGAATAAGTGAGTGTATCTCACCAAATGTAAGCAAATCTACGCGTTTCGGCAGAGTGACCTGCCTTTATCAAGATGCTTACAAGATGTAACAATGGGCCTTATATAGGGAGATTGTGTGATTCATATCAATTAGAATTTTTGTTTTCTGAATATATTGAATGATATGGAATGGAAAAATAATTACACCATGGTTACATGTGACGTCAATTCCTTATATACTAATATCGATCATCATCTAGGACTAAAAGCTATTGCTCACTATTTAGATAAAGACCAAAATCTGTTATATGAACAAAATAAATTCATCTTAGATAGTATAGAATTCATCCTAAAAAACAATAGCTTCATGTTCAACAATGAATTCTTCCTCCAGACCAGGGGGACTGCTATGGGCACAAGGTTCGCTCCCAGTTATGCCAATTTGTTTATGGGTTTTTTTGAAGAATCTTTTTTGTCTAATGGCCAATGGGGAGCGAACCTTGTGCTCTACAAAAGATATATTAATGATATCTTCCTGGTCTGGAGAGGAGATCATGAGATTCTAGAACTGTTCTTGGAAGATATCAATACAAATAATTTAGGTCTCACTTTTTCATATGAACATAGTATGAAATTACTCAATTTTCTGGACATTGAGGTGGAAATTGTTGATAATGCAATCAAAACTAAAACATATTTTAAAACTATTGACTCTAATAATTTCATTCATCAAAAAAGTTGCCACCTCAATAAGTGGAAAGAAAACATTCCCAAAAGTCAGCTACTTAGGGTCAGAAAAAACTGCTCAGATTTAGAATCATATGACCTACAATCAAATATTCTACTAAACAGATTTGCTGAGAAAGGATACAACCAGAAAAAAATCAAAAATACTATGCTGTTAGAGAGATTGACAGATCTAGTTTACTAAGAAAAAAAACTAACAAGAATAAAAATAAAAAACCCATATGAGATAAATATAGCCTCTACTAGTCAGATTTTTATTCCATTTATCACAGAATATAATGCTCAACACAATGAGATTAGAGCAATTTTAAACAGACATTGGCACTATATTGAAAAAGATCCTATATTAGGCACAAAAGTTAAAAAACATCCTGACCTTATATTTAAAAAGGCAAAAAACCTAAAGAGCTATCTGGCACCTAGTGAATTTAAAGGAACTGATAGTAATTCCATAGATATGGATTTAAGAAATGAAAAAATATCTGGCTTCTTTCCATGCCTTAAATGCAAATCCTGCAAATACAGCAATAAAAACAAAAAGATATCATCTACTAATAAACAATTCACATTCACTATTAGGGACATTATAAAATGCAGTGACTCTAATGTAATTTACTGTATAAAATGTTCTTGTAATTTATTTTACATTGGCCAAACTAGCAGACTATTAAGAGACCGGATGCGAGAACACATTTTAAACATAGAGCATGCAAATACTAAAACAATACTTTACAAACACTTCGCTGAAGTCCACCTTGGAGATTTAAATTGTTTCCAATTTTGGGGTATAAAAAAAGTTAAAATGAATAACAGAGGTGGTAACATGGAAAAGATGCTTCTTAAAAAAGAAGCAGAGTTAATCTTTAAATTTAAAACAATACATCCACTTGGGCTAAATAGCTCATTTGACCTTAATTCAATCATATAAATACACAGAACCTAAAGTGTAAATATTGAATCTATCATCTACCAAATAAGATCAAATATATTTATAGTTTCTTTAAACACCCAACAAAGATTTACTAGATTTTTAGTAATCTTATCACATTTTTCTATCTATCATATATTTTTCTTTAAAAAATTTTTTTTCTATTCCAAGATATTAAATATATTATATATTTTTATAATTACTCCTGTTTAATTCATTTTCTGTAAAATATTTTGAATTAATATATCGGCTCTATGTAAACAGGTAAACTATACAGGGAGTGCAGAATTATTAGGCAAATGAGTATTTTGACCACATCATCCTCTTTATGCATGTTGTCTTACTCCAAGCTGTATAGGCTCGAAAGCCTACGACCAATTAAGCATATTAGGTGATGTGCATCTCTGTAATGAGAAGGGGTGTGGTCTAATGACATCAACACCCTATATCAGGTGTGCATAATTATTAGGCAACTTCCTTTCCTTTGGCAAAATGGGTCAAAAGAAGGACTTGACAGGCTCAGAAAAGTCAAAAATAGTGAGATATCTTGCAGAGGGATGCAGCACTCTTAAAATGGCAAAGCTTCTGAAGCGTGATCATCGAACAATCAAGCGTTTCTTTCAAAATAGTCAACAGGGTCGCAAGAAGCGTGTGGAAAAACCAAGGCGCAAAATAACTGCCCATGAACTGAGAAAAGTCAAGCAAACAGCTGCCAAGATGCCACTTGCCACCAGTTTGGCCATATTTCAGAGCTGCAACATCACTGGAGTGCCCAAAAGCACAAGGTGTGCAATACTCAGAGACATGGCCAAGGTAAGAAAGGCTGAAAGACGACCACCACTGAACAAGACACACAAGCTGAAACGTCAAGACTGGGCCAAGAAATATCTCAAGACTGATTTTTCTAAGGTTTTATGGACTGATGAAATGAGAGTGAGTCTTGATGGGCCAGATGGATGGGCCCGTGGCTGGATTGGTAAAGGGCAGAGAGCTCCAGTCCGACTCAGACGCCAGCAAGGTGGAGGTGGAGTACTGGTTTGGGCTGGTATCATAAAAGATGAGCTTGTGGGGCCTTTTCGGGTTGAGGATGGAGTCAAGCTCAACTCCCAGTCCTACTGCCAGTTTCTGGAAGACACCTTCTTCAAGCAGTGGTGCAGGAAGAAGTCTGCATCCTTCAAGAAAAACATGATTTTCATGCAGGACAATGCTCCATCACACACGTCCAAGTACTCCACAGTGTGGCTGGCAAGAAAGGGTATAAAAGAAGAAAATCTAATGACATGGCCTCCTTGTTCACCTGATCTGAACCCCATTGAGAACCTGTGGTCCATCATCAAAAGTGAGATTTACAAGGAGGGAAAACAGTACACCTCTCTGAACAGTGTCTGGGAGGCTGTGGTTGCTGCTGCACGCAATGTTGATGGTGAACAGATCAAAACACTGACAGAATCCATGGATGGCAGGCTTTTGAGTGTCCTTGCAAAGAAAGGTGGCTATATTGGTCACTGATTTGTTTTTGTTTTGTTTTTGAATGTCAGAAATGTATATTTGTGAATGTTGAGATGTTATATTGGTTTCACTGGTAAAAATAAATAATTGAAATGGGTATATATTTGTTTTTTGTTAAGTTGCCTAATAATTATGCACAGTAATAGTCACCTGCACACACAGATATCCCCCTAAAATAGCTAAAACTAAAAACAAACTAAAAACTACTTCCAAAAATATTCAGCTTTGATATTAATGAGTTTTTTGGGTTCATTGAGAACATGGTTGTTGTTCAATAATAAAATGAATCCTCAAAAATACAACTTGCCTAATAATTCTGCACTCCCTGTATATAGTATAAATCTAGAATTTATCATATATCCATTTCTGACTTGTACTCTTTTGAGGTTTATATATTTAGGTATGGATCTGTTTCTTTATATTTTTTATAAAAAATATATTGTCACACACTAACTGATAAATTTATTTATATGTCTATCTATGTGTTAAACATCTTGCATACCATTATACCTCCCATAGAGGGTTAATTATAAACACGCCTATATTCTAATTGATGTGAATCACACAATCTCCCTATATAAGGCCCCTTGTTACATCTTGTAAGCATCTTGATAAAGGCAGGTCACTCTGCCGAAACGCGTAGATTTGCTTACATTTGGTGAGATACACTCACTTATTCTCCTACTCTGCACTTGACAGGTTCATTTCGAGCTCTACAATCTAATTAGAGCAAGATATATAAGTAATTCCTGTGTGCGGTATCTATACGCTAACCATAGCAATTGATTATCATTTCACCCTGCTAACGGCGGCACTAACAAAAGGTTCATTTCTACCTCACAAATCTATTTTGAGCTAGATATATGAATAAGTCCTGTGTGCCTGCTGTTTATTTCCTGTTCTAACTACAACACTACTTCCTACTATAAGGACAGCTGCAAAAAGAGCACCTGCAAAGAACCATATCTCATCTGGAGTTCAGAAAGAAAGGACAGACATTTGCCCACACTTTGTCTACAATGTTGTTTTAAACAGCTGAATCTTTTCCCCTCAGGAGAGATAGGAAGAGAGCGATCCGCTATTTGCAAGTATATCCTACACCGCTACAAAGATACTAACAAATTGACACTAAGTTTCTTTCTTCTCTTTTTTTTTTATATACCGGTATATATTATTTTTTTTAAAAACGCTAAATCTAATCCGTTTGATACCATTGGATCACTACTATAAGTCACGTGACGTGACGTCACAATCCACAGATCTCATTCACCATTACATCTAACGGACACAAACACAGGCTGCTGGTTTGTCCTTGCCTATTATTGTCTTATCACGGACTGAATACTGGATTTATACTCTTGGTTCCACTTATAATATTGTTTGAACCATCGGTTTGTTATATTTCTAATATACTAGCGCCTCAACTGTTAAATATCAAGTCATTTAAACCATTGTTTTCAATATATTTTAACAGCTATTTTAGAGTACATAGCTGTAACACTGTGTGTATTTTTTTTTAAGTTGGAGATTAGTCGCAATTTAAATTTCTTCACTTGCTACTACTAGCCTATTTTACTATATTTTGATGCCGGCATCTTAGACTAACATTAGTCACCAAACATTGATTTGATACTCTATGTCTTATGTCGAATGCTTGTTGTTTACACACTGCTGATATATATATTTTAAATTAAATTCATATTTTGATATCGTTCTTTTTTTCCACTGATATCGTTTTTTTCTCAGTATTTTTTTGATATTCTGTATAATATATATATTTATATATTTTTTTATATATATTTAATATCTTGATCTTCCTATATAATTTATCAATTTAGTTCACCTTAGGTTTGCTCCTCCCAGAGCGCTTATTCCCCCCCCCCTTTCTTTCTTCGCATTTTTGTAAGTGAAGGAGAAACAAGATCAGTACAATATAGCACTGCATTACATGACAGTTCTGCTGCATTTCTGTATGGGAAGGAGAGACAAGATCAGTACAAAATAGCACTACATGACATGAAAGTTCTGCTGCATTTCTGTATGTGAAGGAGAGACAAGATCAGTGTAATATAGCACTGCATGACATGACAGTTCTGCTGCATTTCTGAATGTGAAGAAGAGACAAGATCAGTACAATATAGCACTGCATGACATGAAAGTTCTGCTGCATTTCTGTATGTGAAGGAGAGACAAGATCAGTACACTATAGCACTGCATTACATGACAGTTCTGCTGCATTTATTTATATGAAGGTGAGAGAAGATCAGTACAATATAGCACTGCATGACATGACAGTTCTGCTGTATTTCTATATGTGAAGGTGAGAGAAGATCAGTACAATATAGCACTGCATGACATGACAGTTCTGCTGCATTTCTGTATGTGGAGAGACAAGATCAGTACACTATAGCACTGCATGACATGACAGTTCTGCTGTATTTCTGTATGTGAAGGTGAGACAAGATCAGTGTAATATAGCACTGCATGACATGACAGTTCTGCTGTATTTCTGTATGTGACAGAGAGACAAGATCAGTACAATATAGCACTGCATGACATGACAGTTCTGCTGCATTTCTGTATGTGAAGGAGAGACAAGATCAGTACACTATAGCACTGCATGACATGACAGTTCTGCTGCATTTCTATATGTGACAGAGAGAAGATCAGTACAATATAGCACTGCATGACATGACAGTTCTGCTGCATTTCTGTATGTGACAGAGAGACAAGATCAGTGCAATATAGCACTGCATGACATAACAGTTCTGCTGCATTTCTGTATGTGACAGAGAGACAAGATCAGTACAATATAGCACTGCATGACATGACAATTCTGCTGCATTTCTGTATGTGACAGAGAGACAAGGTCAGTACAATATAGCACTGCATGACATGTCAGTTCTGCTGTATTTCTGTATGTGACAGAGAGACAAGATCAGTACAATATAGCACTGTATGACATGACAGCTCTGCTGCATTTCTGTATGTGACAGAGTGACAAGATTAATACAATATAGCACTGCATGACATGACAGTTCTGCTGCATTTCTGTATGTGAAGGAGAGACAAGATCAGTACAATATAGCACTGCATTACATGACAGTTCTGCTGCATTTCTGTATGTGAAGGAGAGACAAGATCAGTACAATATAGCACTGCATGACATGACAGTTCTGCTGCATTTCTGTATGTGACAGAGTGACAAGATTAATACAATATAGCACTGCATGACATGACAGTTCTGCTGCATTTCTGTATGTGAAGGAGAGACAAGATCAGTACAATATAGCACTGCATGACAGGACAGTTATGCTGTATTTCTGTATGTGAAGGAGAGACAAGATCAGTACAATATAGCACTGCATTACATGACAGTTCTGCTGAATTTCTGTATGTAAAGGAGAGACAAGATCAGTACAATATATCACTGCATGACATGACAGTTCTGCTGCATTTCTGTATGTGACAGAGTGACAAGATTAATACAATATAGCACTGCATGACATGACAGTTCTGCTGCATTTCTGTATGTGAAGGAGAGACAAGATCAGTACAATATAGCACTGCATTACATGACAGTTCTGCTGCATTTCTGTATGTGAAGGAGAGACAAGATCAGTACAATATAGCACTGCATTACATGACAGTTCTGCTGCATTTCTGTATGTGAAGGAGAGACAAGATCAGTACAATATAGCACTGCATTACATGACAGTTCTGCTGCATTTCTGTATGTGAAGGAGAGACAAGATCAGTACAATATAGCACTGCATGAAATGACAGTACTGCTGCATTTCTGTATGTGACAGAGAGACAAGATCAGTACAATATAGCACTGCATGACATGACAGTTCTGCTGCATTTCTGTATGTGAAGGAGAGACAAGATCAGTACAATATAGCACTGCATTACATGACAGTTCTGCTGAATTTCTGTATGTGAAGGTGAGACAAGATCAGTACAATATAGCACTGCATTACATGACAGTTCTGCTGAATTTCTGTATGTAAAGGAGAGACAAGATCAGTACAATATATCACTGCATGACATGACAGTTCTGCTGCATTTATGTATGTTAAGGTGAGACAAGATCAGTACAATATAGCAGTGCCGGCCCTAGCCATTGCAGGGCCCAGGGCAGGATGACAAAATGAGGCCCCCTTTTTTCCTGCCTCCAACCCCACCCCACTTCCAACCACGCCCAAACTACACCCAACCACGCCCAATCTCCGGCCCAACTCTGCCCAATCTCTGCCCCCAACCCCGCTCTTACATTTTAACATTTAAAAAATAGGAGAAAAATAATTTAAGGCAATGCACAATATTTTATATAGAAAAATACATATAAATTCACAAATGTGGAGCACTAAAACATTGTATATATTGCAATATACCATTTGTATTATTGGAACTGTTTATAATGAATAATTATGCTGACAATTAGGAACAGTTGAGCTGATTTGGGCCTTATTTTTATGCGTTTTTTTATGATAACAAGAACATTACAGAGACGCCAGGGCAGCCCTAGCAAGTGCAGGTCCCTAGACAGAATGACAGCGTGGGGTCTCTACCCAGAACAAAAAATACTTAAAAGAAATGGGCCAATGCACTGTACCACACAAACACACTGATATATTACACACACACAGATGCTTATATACACATACATCCACACACTCAGACATATACACATGGATATTCATATACAGATGTACACACACAGACAGCCCCCCCCCCCCACACACACACACTCCATAGACAGCCCACACACACACACACACCACAGAAAGCCCCCCCCCAAACACACACACACCACAGACAGCACACACACCACAGACAGCGCACACATACACACCACAGACAGCCACACACCACAGACAGCCCCCCACACACACAACAGCCCACCCACAACAGACAACCCACACACACAGCCCCCCCACACACACACAGTGACAGCCTACACACACAGTGACATCCTATACACACACACACAGTGACAGTCTACACACACAGCACACACACACACAGTGACATCCTACACAGACACACAGTGACAGCCTACACACACACAGTGACAGCCTACACACACACAGCCCTCCCACACACACACACACACAGACAGCCCCCACACACACAGAGACAGCCCACACACAAAAACATAGACAGCCACACACACAAACACACACACAGACAGCCCCCCCCACATACAGACAGCCCACATACACACACACAAACACAGACAGCCCGCCCACACACACACACAGCCCACCTACACACACACACAGAGACAGCCCCCACACAGAGACAGCCCACACACACAGTACAAGAAGGTGGAGGGAAATCACACACTGGCTCCAATGCTGCATGTGCACACTGTACCTCTCAGCCTGAGCCTCCGCCCTTCACCACCACCTTTTATGCAAGGAGCTGATTGGAGAATTATAGTATAATTCTCCAATCAATCTGATCTTTGCATCTTGCAGCCAGGGCTTATGCAAGGCTTTATATCTACACAGTCAAAGACACATTTTGTTGCCCCCCTATGAAAAATGATATACCCTGTCAGTAATAGTGTTGGATCAAACTGGTAGTGCTGTATAGCAAATCAAATAGAGGTAGCTCTGCAAACAATATATATATATAAGCTACAAAAAATGTCATGCAACCTTTATTTAAAGGTATAGTAAACACCAAAAATGTTATAGTTTAAAAAGATAGCTAATCCGTTTATTTACCATCCCCCAGTTTTCCATAACAAACACTGTTATAGAAATATACTTTTTACCTCTGTAATTACCTTGTATCTAAGCTTCTGCTGAGTGACTGCCTCCTTATCTCAGATCTTTGGACAGATTTGCATTTCAGGCCATTAGTGCTGACTCTTAAATAGCTTCACGTGCATGAGCACAGTGTTATCTATATGAAACATATGAGCTAACGCCCTCTAGCTGTGAAAAACTATCAAATGCATTCAGATTAAACAAGGTGGCCTTCAGGTGCTTAGAAATTAGCATATGAGCCCACCTATGTTTAGCTTTCAACTAAGAATAAGAAGAGAACAAAGCAAATTTGATGCTAAAAGTAAATTAGAAAGTTGTTTAAAATTGCATGCCCTATCTTAATCATGAAAGTTTAATTTGGACTTTACTATCCCTATAAAAGTAAGTATATTACAGACCTTTACTAGAATCTCCTTTTAATCTATCACAGAAGGATAAAGCAACAAGCCTTTTCAATAGTTAGTATATTTTGTGTTAATCAGTAATTTATGTATTCATTATGGGCAGTTAATGCACTATTTAAAATGATGCATTAAAGTAAACCTTTAATCTTTAACCACATCTAAGAATGCATTTTAAAATACATCATATTTTTTGTTTTTGAGAAACATTGTATTTGACTGGAAATGTCCAAGAATCTATGATATGCCTTCCATACAGAATAGTAGGGCTCTTTAAAATGCATATATACAAAGGGGACTGTGTCACTCATAATGGCAGCGCCTAGCACTACCAAAACCTACAAAAATAAAGTATTATTTGTGCAATTTAGCCAGACCTCTTTGTAACAATTCCACAAACAAGTGTTAATGGCAAAAAAGATCAGCAAGTACCATTTCCCAGGGGTTCTTTAAATGTTGAAATACCCTATTGTCCTTAATCAACTGATGCCCTGTACTGTGAAACCTGTTGTACCTAGCATACAATACTAAATACAATTATAGATTTCTTTCTAAATATCCAGGGAGCTCCCCTTATTAAGCTGCAGAAATTTAATTAACTTGCCTTTTGTGATTCTAGTGTTGATTTCCCACAGACCCAAAAAGTTATTGCAAATATACAGCCAAATTATGAGTTTTGTGTTATGGCTGGCTCGCCAATAACTTGTACGTTATTTTCACAACTCACCTTTCATAGCACTGCTATTACAGGTTTGCAAAAAAAACAGCTTGTGCGGGCGATATGGTTGCGTTGAGCTCCATGCTTCACCCAAATACAAGCAGTGTTTTGACGTGCTCGTGCACGATTTCCCCATCAATGGGGAGAGCTGGCTAAAAAAAAGCCTAACACCTGCAATCGCGGAGCATAAAGCTCCGTAACACAGCCCCATTGAAGTCTATTGGGGAAAAAAATGTATGTTTAAACCTAACACCCTAACGTAAACCCCGAGTCTAAACAACCCTAGTCTGCCGCCCCCGACATCAACGCCACCTACATTACATTTATCAACCCCTAATCTGCCACCCCCAATGTCGCCGCCACCTACCTACACTTATTAACCCCTAATCTGACATCCCCAATGTCGCCGCCGCCACTATACTAAAGTTATTAACCCTCCCACATCACTAACACTAAATAAATATATTAACCCCTAACGTTACCCTAACCCTAAGTCTAACCCTAACGTAACCCTAACCCTAACACCCCCTAACTTAAATATAATTAAAATAAATCTAAATAAAACTTACTATTATTACCTAAATAATTCCTATTTAAAATTAAATGCTTACTGGTAAAATAAAACCTAAGCTAGCTACAATATAACTAATAGTTACATTGTAGCTATCTTAGGTTTTATTTTTATTTCACAGGTAAGCTTGCATTTATTTTAACTAGGTAGACTAGTTACTAAATAGTTATTAACTATTTACTAGCTACCTAGTTAAAATAAATACAAATATACCTGTAAAATAAAACCTAACCTGCCTTATACTAACACCTAACATTACAATAAAATGAAATAAATTAAATTAACAAAATACAATGATCTAAAGTACGAAATAATATAAACACTAAATTACACAAACTAAAAAAAGAAATTATCAAAAATAAAAAACGAATTACTCCTTATCTAATAGCCCTATCAAAATAAAAAAGCCCCCCCCCCCAATAAAAAAAAACCTAGCCTACACTAAACTGCCAATGGCTCTTAAAAGGGCCTTTTGCGGGGCATTGCCCCCTAATAAATCATCTATTTTACCTGTAAAAAAAATACAAACAACCCCCCAACAGTAAAACCCACCACTCACACAACCAAACCCCCCCAAATAAAACAATATCTAAATAAATCTAAGCTAACCATTTCCCTGAAAAGGGCATTTGGATGGGCATTGCCCTTAAAAGGGCATTTAGCTCTTTTACATTGCCCAAAACCTTAAGCTAAAAATAAAACTCACCCAATTAACCCTTAAAAAACCTAACACTAACCCCCGATGATCCACTTACAGTTTTTGAAGACCGGACATCCATCCTCATCCAGGCAGCAGAAGTCCTCAACGAAGCCAGCAGAAGTCTTCATCCAAGCGGGCAGAAGTCCTCATCGAAGCCGGCAGAAATCTTCATCTAAGCGGGTAGAAGTCTTCATCCAGATGGCATCTTCTATCTTCATCCATCCAGCGCGGAGTGGGTCCATCTTCAAGACATCCGTTGCGGAGCATCCTCTTCTTCCGATGGCTGCTGAAGAATCAAGTTTCCCTTTAAATGACATCATCCAAGATAGCGTCCCTTACGTTCCGATTGGCTGATAGAATTCTATCAGCCAATAGGAATTAAGGGGGAAAAAATACTATTGGCAGTTGCAATCAGCCAATAGGATTGAACTTTCATCCTATTGGCTGATCCAATCAGCCAATAAGATTGAGCTTGCATTCTATTGGCTATTCCAATCAGCCAATAGAATGCAAGCTCAATCCTATTGGCTGATTGCAACAGCCAATAGGATTTCCCCCCTTAATTCCTATTGGCTGATATAATTATATCAGCCAATCGTAATGTAAGGGGCACCATCTTAGATGACGTCATTTAAAGGGAAACTTCATTCTTCAGCAGCCTTCGGAAGAAGAGGATGCTCCGTGCAGGATGTCTTGAAGATGGATCCGCTCCACGCCGGATGGATGAAGATAGAAGATGCCGTCTGGATGAAGACTTCTGCCCGCTTGGATGAAGACTTCTGCCGGCTTCGATGAGGACTTCTGCTCGCTTGGATGAAGACTTCTGCCGGCTTCGATGTGGACTTCTGCCGCCTGGATGAAGATTGATGTCCGGTCTTCAAAAACTGTAAGTGGATCGTCGGGGGTTAGTGGGTGGGTTTTATTTTTAGCTTAGGGTTTTGGGCAATGTAAAAGAGCTAAATTTAAGGGCAATGCCCATCCAAATGCCCTTTTCAGGGCAATGGTTAGCTTAGGTTTATTTAGATAGGGTTTTATTTGGGGGGTTTGGTTGTGTGAGTGGTGGGTTTTACTGTTGAGGATTTGTTTGTATTTTCTTTAACAGGTAAAAGAGCTGATTTCTTTGGGGCAATGCCCCACAAAAGGCCCTTTTAAGGGCCATTGTCAGTTTAGTGTAGGTTAGGATTTTTTATTTTGGGGGGGATTTTTATTTTGATAGGGCTATTAGATTAGTAATTCGTTTTTATTTTTGATAATTTCGTTTTTTATTTTGTGTTAGTTAGTGTTTATTTTTTTTGTAATTTAGATCATTGTATTTTGTTAATTTAATTTTATTGTAATGTTAGGTGTTAGTGTAAGGCAGGTTAGGTTTTATTTTACATGTATAGTTGCATTTATTTTAACTAGGTAGCTAGTAAATAGTTATTACCTATTTAGTAATTAGTCTACCTAGTTAAAATAAATACAAACTTACCTGTGAAATAAAAATAAAACCTAAGATAGCTACAATGTAACTATTAGTTATATTGTAGCTAGCTTAGGTTTTATTTTACAGGAAAGTATTTAGTTTTAAATAGGAATTATTTAGGTAATACTAGTAAGTTTTATTTAGATTTATTTTAATTATATTTAAGTTGGGGGTGTTAGGGTTAGGGTTACGTTACGGTTAGGTTTAGGGGTTAATAGGTTTATTATAGCGGCAGAGTTGGCGGACGGCAGATTAGGGGTTAATTATATTTAAATAGTGTTTTGATGTGGGAGGGCGGTGGTTTAGGGCTTAATAATTTTATTATAGCGACGACGATGTCGGGGAGCGGCGTAATAGGGGTTAATACATTTTTTTAAGTGGCGGCGATGTCCAGACCGGCAGATTAGGGGTTAATAATTTTATTTTAGTGTTTGCGATGTGGGAGGGCCTCGGTTTAGGGGTTAATAGTTAATTTATGGGTGTTAGTGTTCTTTGTGACAGTTTAGTTATGAGTTTTATGGTACAGGTTTATAACGTAAAACTCATAACTACTGACTTTAGATGGTGGTACGGATCTTGTCATTTTAGGCTGTACCGCTCACTTTCTGGCCTCACAGCAAAACTCGTAATACCGGCGCTATGGAAGTCCCATTGAAAAAGGACTTTTTTAAAAGTGCGGTACTGACGTTGCGTTATGGACAAAAAAGTGTGCAGTACAGCTATTCTGACGACTTGTAATAGCGGCGTTAGGGAAAAAGCATCATTATGGGCCATAACGATACTTTTTCATTCATAACGCCAAACTCATAATCTAGCTGATAGTTTCCTATCTGCCTGGCCCCTGGCCCCTGGCCCCAAGACCAATTAGATGAGAATCAGCAAAATTCCCAGTTCAGGTTTTCTTGCTTAAGTGGACGGTGGCTGACCACAAGTCTTACCGTGCACATCATTATTATATTGCCTCTTTTACTAATATTATTTACAAACCATGCCACTAAAACACTCTGTGCTGCAAAGTTTCTGGCTTCTTTTAATTTAAGGAGTCAAATTTAAGGAGAGTAACGTCTTCAGCTGATGTGTCATAAAGGGAACAGTGAAATTATGACAGTCTAGGGGTCCATTAGGCAAGGGAGTCTTGTGCTTAAGGAATGTTATGGTGGTCTTTTGGGTGGGTAGTCTTTTGCACTGGGAGTGTCACTTGGGGGTTAAAACCTGGAAGGTTTTAAATTGATCAGTAGAATGCTGATCAATGTAAAAAAAAAAAGTGGTAGCGCACAAAAAAAATAATATAAAAAAAAATGTTTGAACCCACACGGCGGGACCCCACTCACCACGGGGCCCTAGGTTGCCACCTCGATCGCCTTGCCCTAAGGCCGGACCTGCAATATAGTACTGCATGACATGAGAGTTCTGCTGTATTTCTGTATGTGAAGGTGAGAAGAGATCAATATTATGTAACACTGCTGACATGACAGTTCTGCTGTATTTCTGTATGTGAAGGTGAGACAAGATCAGTACAATATAGCACTGCATGACATGACAGTTCTGCTGTATTTCTGTATGTGAAGGTGAGACAAGATCAGTACAATATAGCACTGCATGACAGGACAGTTCTGCTGCATTTCTGTATGTGAAGGAGAGACAAGATCAGTGTAATATAGCAATGCATGACATACCAGTTCTGCTGTATTTCTGTATGTGACAGAGAGACAAGATCAGTACAATATAGCACTGCATGACATACCAGTTCTGCTGTATTTCTGTATTTGAAGGTGAGACAAGATCATTATAATGTAGCACTGCATGACAGGACAGTTCTGCTGCATTTCTGTATGTGAAGGTGAGACAAGATCAGTACAATATAGCACTGCATTACATGACAGTTCTGCTGCATTTCTGTATGTGAAGGTGAGACAAGATCAGTACAATATAGCACTGCATTACATGACAGTTCTGCTGCATTTCTGTATGTGAAGGAGAGACAAGTTCAGTACAATATAGCACTGCAAGACATGACAGTTCTGCTGTATTTCTGTATGTGAAGGAGAGGCCAGAACAGTAGAATATAGCACTGCATTACATGACAGTTCTGCTGTATTTCTGTATGTGAAGGAGAGACAAGTTCAGTACAATATAGCACTGCATGACATGACAGTTCTGCTGCATTTCTGTATGTGAAGGAGAGACAAGATCAGTACAATATAGCACTGCATTACATGACAGTTCTGCTGCATTTCTGTATGTGAAGGTGAGACAAGATCAGTACAATATAGCACTGCATTACATGACAGTTCTGCTGCATTTCTGTATGTGAAGGTGAGACAAGATCAGTACAATATAGCACTGCATTACATGACAGTTCTGCTGCATTTCTGTATGTGAAGGAGAGACAAGATCAGTACAATATAGCACTGCATTACATGACAGTTCTGCTGCATTTCTATATGTGACAGAGAGAAGATCAGTACAATATAGCACTGCAAGACATGACAGTTCTGCTGTATTTCTGTATGTGAAGGAGAGGCCAGAACAGTAGAATATAGCACTGCATTACATGACAGTTCTGCTGTATTTCTGTATGTGAAGGAGAGACAAGTTCAGTACAATATAGCACTGCATGACATGACAGTTCTGCTGTATTTCTGTATGTGAAGGTGAGACAAGATCAATATAATGTAACACTGCATGACATGACAGTTCTGCTGTATTTCTATATATGAAGGTGAGACAAGATCAGTACAATATAGCACTGCATGAGATGACAGTTCTGCTGCATTTCTGTATGTCAATGAGAGACAAGATCAGTGTAATATAGCACTGCATTACATGACAGTTCTGCTGCTTTTCTGTATGTCAATGACATACAAGATCAGTACAATATAGCACTGCATGACATGACAGTTCTGCTGTATTTCTGTATGTGAAGGTGAGACAAGATCAGTATAATATACCACTGCATGACATGACAGTTCTGCTGTATTTCTGTATGTGAAGGTGAGACAAGATCAGTATAATATAGCACTGCATGACAGGACAGTTCTGCTGTATTTCTGTATCTGAAGGAGAGACAAGATCAGTACAATCTAGCACTGCATGACATGACAGTTCTGCTGTATTTCTATATGTGAAGGTGAGACAAGATCAGTATAATATAGCACTGCATGACATGACAGTTCTGCTGTATTTCTGTATGTGAAGGAGAGGTAAGATCAGTACAATATAGCACTGCATGACATGACAGTTCTGCTGTATATCTGTATGTGACAGAGAGACAAGATCAGTACAATATAGCACTGCATGACATGACAGTTCTGCTGCATTTCTGTATCTGAAGGAGAGACAAGATCAGTACAATCTAGCACTGCATGACATGACAGTTCTGCTGTATTTCTGTATGTGAAGGTGAGACAAGATCAGTATAATATAGCACTGCATGACATGACAGTTCTGCTGTATTTCTGTATGTGAAGGTGAGACAAGATCAGTATAATATAGCACTGCATGACATGACAGTTCTGCTGTATTTCTGTATGTGAAGGAGAGGTAAGATCAGTACAATATAGCACTGCATGACATGACAGTTCTGCTGTATTTCTGTATGTGAAGGTGAGACAAGATCAGTATAATATAGCACTGCATGACATGACAGTTCTGCTGTATATCTGTATGTGACAGAGAGACAAGATCAGTACAATATAGCACTGCATGACATGACAGTTCTGCTGTATTTCTGTATGTGAAGGTGAGACAAGATCAGTATAATATAGCACTGCATGACATGACAGTTCTGCTGTATTTCTGTATGTGAAGGAGAGACAAGATCAGTACAATATAGCACTGCATGACAGGACAGTTCTGCTGTATATCTGTATGTGAAGGAGAGACAAAATCAGTACAATATAGCAATGCATTAAATGACAGTTCTGCTGCATTTCTGTATGTGGAGATACAAGATCAGTACAATATAGCACTGCATGACATGACAGTTCTGCTGTATTTCTGTATGTGATGGAGAGTCAAGCCCAATGCAATATAGAACTGTATGACATGACTGCAGAATTCTCCTGCATTTACTCTTTGTGATTTATATTTCTCATTTTATTTTGTATACAGCTGTGTATTTAGGATTGTGATTTAACAAATTCTGGCTATGCTTTCACAGTTTTTGTTAAACTTTAACAAATTAGTCTCATACTTTGTATATTTACGTGTATCTTTTACATATTGCTATGCACTTTTCATTTTTTCTATTTAAAGGGACAGTCAAGCCAAAATTAAACTTTCACAATTTAGAAAGGACATGACATTTTAAACAACTTTCAAATTTACTTTTTTCATTAAATTTGCTTTGTTCTCTTGATATTATTTGTTAAAAGCTAAACCTGGGTAGGCTCATAAGATGATTTCTAAAACGTTGAAGGTCTCTTATCTTAGTGCATTTTGACAGTTTGTTCACAGTTAGACAGTGCTAGTTTATGTGTGCTGTGTAGGGAACCCTGTGCTCATTCTTTTGGAGTTATTTAGGAGTCAGCACTGATTGTTTAATGTGCAAATCTGTCAAAAGAACTGAGATATTGGGCAGTCTGCAGAGGCTTAGTTACAAAGTAATCACAGAGGTAGAATGTGTATTAATATAACAGTGGTGGGTATGCAAAATTGGGGAATGGGTAATACAGGGATTATTTATATTTTAAAACAATAAGATAGTTTGTCCCTTTAAATTGAAACAAAAAAATTGACAGTTTTCCAGAGACCTTCATTACTTTCTATAGGCCAGATAATCAAACATTCTCTTGTTTCGAGAGAGATTATAGAGCAGACTTCGCATGGTCTGAATTTTTGTAAGAAAAGATGAGGAACCGGGAAGTTCCAGAGAGATGAGAGATGCCTTCCTTAGAAAGTAATGGATCACTCTGAGATACAAAATTTCACATGGGAGAGAGAAGATAACTGGAGAATCCCTAGGGCTGATATAAAGGCTCAGTTTGCATCAATTACAAATTAAACTGAAAGGTTTTTACTACAATTTAACTTGCTTTAGTCTATATTTTAGTATATATTACTTTTCTGTTAGTTAAAATTAGTGTATTGTCAATGTTTACCAAACCTTACCTGCATACAGCTGGAGAAACAAATCAGTGAGACCAGCTTGTTTAAAATACTTAGAAAATTTCACAAGACTTGAGACATACCCTGGGAACTCCCCTGTTTAACTTAGGTAACTTCCCTGACCTTCTCACTTTCTGAAACTGCCAGGTTTATTGATGATTATTAATGGTATGGATGGACCTATTGATGAACTAAATGATTTTGTAAATCATCTAAATAATAATACTGGCAATCTGAGGTTCACATTTAATTCCTCTGAGATTAATATGCCATATTTGGATGTTTTACTAACTCATGAGAATGACAGAATAACTGCTGAGGTTTTTAGAAAAGAAGTCAGTGGTAATACCATATGGAGAGCAGACTCTCTGCATTCGCACAATCTGAAGAAAGGTATACCTAAAGGCCAATATATCAAGTTAAGGCGAAATTACACTAATCTGGAGAACTATTGGCAGAATGCAGAGGATCTAACAGCACACCTGGAGCACGCCTGGTCGATAAGGGATATGACCTTCTAACACTTGACAATTTGTCTGAACAGGTCTCTAGATTTAATAGATGTACCCTCTTGAAGGATAACAAAAGAGAGAAGGTGGGGCATGGAGGCATTCATTTCATTACCACCTATAGCAGACAATTTAGTGATATCAGGAAACAACTCCCAATATTGGAGAAAGATAATGACCTTCAAACAGTTTCAACTAGTTGTAAATTTATATCCCATAGATCAGAAACCATAGGGGACAAGGTTTCAAATAATTTTGGAGCTAACGCCACCAAGAGTGACACTAACAAAAGTAATTGGCTTTCAAAGAAAACTGGCTTTTACAGATGTGGTGGAAATCCATGCAAATGTTGCAGTTATGCATTGGTTGGTAATAGCTTCAAATGGAGAAACATTGGCAAAACATATAAAATCAGAGATAGAATGAATTGCAATTCTTCATATATTGTATACTTGATAACCTGTGGATGTTGTAATTTTCAGTATGTAGGATTCACGTCAAGACTTTTGAAAGACAGAATTAGGGAACATTTGCTTTCACTGGAAGCAGAGATCCCTAAGACACCGGTGGCAAAACACTTTGCCAAACATACTGGATGTATCAATTTCTTTAAGTTTCAAGGGATAGAACCCATGATCGGGCGGATTGTTATACGTCGCCTCAGAGGCTGCGTATGAGTTAAGGAGCAGCGGTCTTAAGACCACTGCTTCTTAACTCCTGATTCCAGCGAGCCTGAAGGCTCATGCAGAAACAAGGGGAACAGGGGCCATTCGGTGTTAAAGGAGGAGACAGATTTTTGGCATTGAGTAGAAAAGAGATATTCTGGATATACACCCTTAAGACTGGATCACCTCTAGGGATCAATAAAATAAGCAATGTTAAACTGTTTATTGACCAGAGGTAACATGTTTGCGCTCAATATTATGTGCAATATTTTTCAGTCTAAATTCTCTTTTTCCCATTATCAATTGTGAATTATGTTAGGGGTTTTATAGTGATTAGAGTTTCTTCATTGTGTGATTGCATATGTTATTATAAAGTGCATTAATCTTTTACACAATTATATTCACAATTCCTCAATGAAAGATCTCTTTGTTTAATATATATAATCCTTCCTCTATGCTTTAGCGCTATATATATATATATATATATATATATATATATATATATATATATATATATCACCTGTCACAACTAAATGCGTGGATTTACCATACTTAAGGCTAGATTGTAAGTTGTGCGTTAGGCTTAAAAAGCAGTGTTAGGGGGGCGGAGCCTGACAGCAAAGGGAGCAGACGTGTTAGTTTGGAGCTCTCCTGATATATTTGGTTAAATGTATACAAATATCTATTCTGGACCAGACTCAATGGCTAAAGTATGCAGAATTTAAAGATCGCTACATCTGTCAGCCCTTTGAGAAGCAGAATTTTGAATTTTGAGCTGTGAAGTTATCGAAGGAGCAATTTGATCTGGGGCCTCTACCATATCACTAAGCGATGAGGATAAGATCCCCCTTAATGTTTGCGAAGTTCTTTACTCTTTTTATGATCTAAAATGGATCTGGAGGCAGTATTACACAGATTTGAGAATAATACCTCGAGAATCCTAGAGGATCACTTTTCAACAATAAGTCAGCTGCTGGCGCAACTCCGCGAACAGTACTATACCCTGCATGGCAGACAAGATGGCGGCGACAGATTAGATCCCAGCATAGCAATGCGATCGCAACCCCTGAATGCACTGGAAAGTTATGTCCCGGCAGGAATGTGCGAGCACTATTGTGGCTCAGATGATGAACAACTGCTAAACAGCTTGAGAATGCTGAGTTTTCAGTACACCGTGCCGGAACCATTTCCAGATGAAGAGCTGAGCGCATGTGTGGATGGATCCAGGGGTGCGACTCCACACCAGTTGATCCACAGGGCTGACCTAGGTTCGCCACTATATGGAGATTTGGACTTTCACCACTCTCCAAGCCTGTGTCATGGAGGCGCAGTCTGGGTCCTAGATAGCAGGCTCTATGAGTTCTCTATTTCAGTACGACTGTCAAGAGCGGGAGTTGAACCGGCTGCAGGCATTGGTTAAGGTACCGGACTACGGTTGACAGCACAAATCGAGTCTGAGGGCTTGTGTGCTGAGACCCCTTTGTGTATACTACAATATCTGTTTTGACTCCACACGACTGGATCGCTATACATACCCACACCAACTGTTTTATTTTAAAGTTTGCCATTCAAATCTTAGTCAAGCAGACGTGATCCATATAGGCTAAACGTGGACACATGATATCATTGAGATTTGTTTATGCGTTCTTCTGGCTGGAACGATGTCAGGATTTCTGACTTTTATGTCTCTGCTACCATACTGCCCCAACTCAGACTCTTCTACAGTTCCAGAATTTACATTTATGGGACTCACGCATCCTCATAGACAGCTTCAAATAATACTGGGACATTGATCTAATCCTTTCATCAGAGTTAATAAGTTATTCTAAAATGTTTTGGTTATAGATATTTGATGTTATGTTTCTAAGTGCTCTGTTCATGTTATGGTCACACACACCTTTCTTAGTATCCCTATTCCCATTGCTATATTACTCCAAGCTTCCATCTCTTTAGTTTGTCAGAGGATCCTTAATATTTCAAGATAGGACTACAATCTGCTCTGCGATTAATATATTGGTTAAGCTAGATAGTCTGCCTAGTCCTAGGTTCCATGTCTATTTATAAACATATATACTGGTATTCTGGCAGAGCTCAGGGGCACTAAGCTATTGTGCTATAAATCTAGATTCCAGGTTATGACCCGATTTTATGCAAGAGCAGAATTCCCCCCTACAGCCCTTTTATCCCTGCTTAAATGTTGTGCGTATAGTAGATGCAAGTAACCTGAACTAGTGATGTCGCGAACAGTTCGCCGGAGAACAGTTCCCGCTGAACATAGCTTGTTCGCATTCGCCCCGGCGGGCGAACATATGCGATGTTCGATCCGCCCCCTATTCATCATCATTGAGTAAACTTTGACCCTGTATCTCACAGTCTGCAGACACATTACAGCCAATCAGCAGCAGACACTCCCTCTCAGACCCTCCCAGCTCCTGGGCAGCAGCCATTTTAGATTAATTCTGATCCTGCATTCTTAGTGAGAGGAGGGATAGTGTAGCTGCTGCTGATTTTATAGGGAAATTGATAGCTAGGCTAGTGTATTCAGTGTCCACTACAGTCCTGAAGGACTCATCTGATCTCTGCTGTAAGGACAGCACCCCAAAAAGCCCTTTTTAGGGCTACATCAGTCGTTTTTTTCTTTTTTTTCTTTGTAATCTAATAGCAGTTGCCTGCCTGCCACTGCCAGCCTGTGTGTCAGGCTCACAGCATATACTGTGCCTACTTGCTCAGTGCCACCACCAGTCATATCTGTTGTAACATTAGTGTCAATTTAAAAAAACAAAACTTTTACATCAGTCTGCTAGTGTAATCTAATTTCAGTTGCCAGGCCAGCCTGCCACTGCCAGCCTGTGTGTCAGGCTCACAGCATATACTGTGCCTACTTGCTCAGAGTCACCAGTCATATTTGTTGTAACATTAGTGTAAATTTAAAAAAAAAAACTTTTACATCAGTCTGCTAGTGTAATCTAATTTCAGTTGCCAGGCCAGCTTGCCACTGTTAGCCTGTTACTACAGTTACTACTTAACACACCACTGATATCTGGTGGCACAATAGATTGCACGTGCAGTGCCCCAAATTTGAAGCAGGAGGACCGACCAAGCATCTTTTTCCATCTCCCGGTTTGCCTCTGGGAACCTTACCATGGGTCACAGACCGCACGTCTTGTAATTCTCTGTCTTGTAAATTATATATCTATCAAATCTATCTATTTATCTATCAAATCTATCTAACTATCAATCGTATCTATCAAATGTATATTGCATCTATTGATCTATGTAATTCGTATCTATCAAATGTATATTGCATCTATTGATCTATGTAATTTGTATCTATCAAATGTATATTGCATCTATTGATCTATGTAATATATGTATCTATCTATCAAATTTATCTATCTCGTGGTCGGACTGTTTTGTGACGGCCACTTGTGTTTCGGCCAAATTTGAAGTAGGAGGACCAACCAATCTCCCGGTTCCTAAAATCCATGCCATATACACCTCCCCCGATAGGGGGAGTAACAGGTATTAAACTGATCAGAATAGTACTACTTAACACACCACTCATATCTGGTGGCAAAATAGATTGCACGCGCAGTGCCCCAAATTTGAAGTAGGAGGACCGACCAAGCATCTTTTTACATCTCCCGGTTCCGAAAATCCATGCCATATACACGTCCCCTGGTGCCGCAACTGCCTCTGGGAACCTTACAATGGGTCCCAGACCGCACGTCTTGTAATTCTCTGTCTGGGAAATTATATATCTATCAAATCTATCTATTTATCTATCAAATCTATCTAACTATCAATCGTATCTATCAAATGTATATTGCATCTATTGATCTATGTAATTCGTATCTATCAAATGTATATTGCATCTATTGATCTATGTAATTCGTATCTATCAAATGTATATTGCATCTATTGATCTATGTAATTTGTATCTATCAAATGTATATTGCATCTATTGATCTATGTAATCTATGTATCTATCTATCAAATCTATCTATCTCGTGGCCGGACTGTTTTGTGACAGCCACTTGTGTTTCGGCCAAATTTGAAGTAGGAGGACCGACCAAGCATCTTTTTCCATCTCCCGGTTCCTAAAATCCATGCCATATACACCTACCCCGATAGGTGGAGTAACAGGTATTAAACTGATCAGAATAGTACTACTTAACAAACCACTCATATCTGGTGCCACAGTAGATTGCACGCGCAGTGCCCCAAATTTGAAGTAGGAGGACCGACCAAGCATCTTTTTCCATCTCCCGGTTCCTAAAATCCATGCCATATACACGTCCCCTGGCGCTGTAACTGCCTCTGGAAACCTTACCATGGGTCCCAGACCGCACGTCTTGTAATTCTCTGTCTGGAAAATTATATATCTATCAAATCTATCTATTTATATATCAAATCTATCTAACTATCAATCGTATCTATCAAATCTATGTTGCATCTATTGATCTATGTAATCTATGTATCTATCTATCAAATCTATCTATCTCGTGGTTGTGCAAATGGACTGTTTGCGGTTGTTTCTGGTGCGTTACATGGGGAGTTTGGTCTGTCACTGTGAAGAAGGCGTAACCCTTACACTACCTGATCGATACAACATCATACCTGATGTTTTAAAGCACGTTATTCCAAACAATTTAGGAATGTTAGGTGATTTATGCCATTTATGGCTTAAAACCAGACTCTGCATCAACTATGTAATTTTCCGTGGGAGTTTTGCCATGGATCCCCCTCCGGCATGCCACAGTCCAGGTGTTAGTCCCCTTGAAACAACTTTTCCATCACTATTGTGGCCAGAAAGAGTCCTTGTGGGTTTTAAAGTTCGCCTGCCTATTGAAGTCAATGGCGGTTCGCGACATCACTAACCTGAACACTATCTAAAAATCCTTTTTTCACTTCTTCCACCAAATGTTGTTGATTGTCAAGCCTTTAATATTTACAGGGGATAGTATAGATGTTCAGACATTATTGAATGTCTTTCAATAATTTACGCCTCTCCCTCCCCCATTATATGGGTTAGCTATAAAAACTAATGGGCACTGAGTCGTGTTTATAAGCTATATTAACATTTTAATTTACATGTGTTGTTACAGAGCTCCATTTATTCTTTAGCAAAAACTGATAACTCGATCCACATTTACACTCACCGCCAATGTCTATATGATACTATTGCTATACGCTATTCATATAAATATTTCATAGGGTATTATAATCCTTCATAGCTATGATATCATCTACATATTTGTTATCTTTACTTAGAGCCAATATATACTGCTTTCAGCATGATATGTTATATTATTATATTTTGATGATATTTGTATCTTATATGATGCCTATATCTTTAGTTATTTAAGACAACCTTATTCTATGGACCAGGCACTGTACTGCTCATAAATCTTAATTCTTCAATTATTATTATACTATGGTTATGGGCAGTGTATGTTGCTCAGACTCATGTTACAGAGATAGTGTGTATTTCTTTTCATTTGTTATGTTATTCCTATTTACAACTTCCTTCTTGTATATACCATAGCTGCATGTGAGAGATACATTGTCAGCCTTATTCTAGTTAATAGTGTTCCCTATGATGATTTTATTGTGAGTACAAATCGTCTATTCCTGTTGGGCCCCTCTCCTCCCTTTCCCGCCGGTACTTGTTGCCTGCGGGTCATATCCCTACTCCTTTTTCCCACATCGCCTATAGTTGGCACTTCCCCAGGAGAGGAGCTCATCCAGATGCCCCTTATATTTTATATTTTACATTTTATACATATTAATAACCCCCTTTGAGCATAACTTTATTAGAAGATACTCTTAACCATTTTATACACACAAACCTAGGGACCCAAAACTTCACCGGACAGCTACATTATCTGACTCCGCCCCCCCCATAATGCCTCTTCCATACTGTTTATTATATGCATAAAACATTGCCACAGTAGAACCCTGACACCTATTTGTTCCTCCCTCCTCTTCTTTTGGCTACTACCAAGCGGTGTTTACCCGCTGATGCTGGTCAAACGAAGATACCTTGCTCAGAAATAAGGACAGAGGGTCTAGACATTAATTATTCTATTTTTACTATGTTCCTCCCTGAGGAACACCCAAATATCTTGAAATGAAGGTTCTAAACATCTACAGATTGTCTTGTATATTAGTGCAATGTTCTCATTCTAAAATATTACACTGGAAAGGTATAATTTTAGTGGTTATCACTCTAGGTGTCGTATTATTTCCTATATCAATTGGCTCATGAGTAGCCATCGAATTAACCACTGTTAAATGCTATTCAATATGTTATAAAACAAGATTCTCAAGGTATAGATAACTAAGTATTGTTCAATTATCACTCGTTGTTATAGGAGACTTGATGTTTAATTGTGTATTCACTGTGTGGTAACTGCCTACCTTGTTCATGTATAGTACTTGTTATACTGTTTTACTGACTTTTTTCTGTCTCAAGAATCTAAATAAAAGACTATTTAAAAAAAAAAAAAAAAAAAGCAGTGTTAGCCGGTCCTAACGATGCTTTTTAACGCCCGCTGGTATTACGAGTCTTGCAGGTACAGGTGTACCACTCACTTTTTTGGCCAGACTTGGAAATACCGCAAATCCACTTACGTAAATTACGTACCCTCTTTTTTCAATGGGACTTGCATAGCGCCGGTATTACGAGTCTGCCAAAAAGTGAGCAGTAGACCCTCTCCTGTCAAGACTGGTACCGCATTTTAAAGTAAATAAGAGTAGCATAAAACTCTTAACTAAAGTGCTAAAAAGTACACTAACACCCATAAACTACCTATTAACCCCTAAACCGAGGCCCTCCCACATCGCAAACACTAAAAGACATTTTTTAACCCCTAATCTGCCGAACCGGACATCACCGTCACTATAATAAATATATAAACCCCTAAATCACCGCACTCCCGCCTCGCAAACACTAGTTAAATATTATTAACCCCTAATCTGCCATCACTAACATCGCTGCCACTTACCTACATTTATTAACCCCTAATCTGCCGTGCCCAACGTCGCCTCCACTATATTAAAGTTATTAACCCCTAAATCTAAGTCTAACCCTAACACCCCCTAACTTAAATATAATTAAAAGAAATCTAACTAAAAATTCCTATCATTAACTAAATTATTCCTATTTAAAACTAAATACTTACCTGTAAAATAAACCGTAAGACAGCTACAATATAACTAATTGTTACATTGTAGCTAGTTTAGGATTTGTTTTTATTTTACAGGCAAGTTTGTATTTATTTTAACTAGGTAGAATAGTTACTAAATAGTAATTAACTATTTAATAACTACCTAGCTAAAATAAATACAAAAGTACCTGTAAAATAAAACCTATCCTAAGTTACAATTACACCTAAAACTACATTATAATTAAATAAATTAACTAAATTAAATACAATTAAATAAATTACATACAATTACCTAAATTAAATTAAATTAGCTAAAGTACAAAAAAACCCCACAAAATTACAGAAAATAATAAACAAATTACAGAAATTTAAACTAATTACACCTAATCTAATAGCCCTATTAAAATAAAAAAGCCCCTCCAAAATAAAAAAAAAACCCTAGCCTAAACTAAACTACCAATAGCCCTTAAAAGGGCCTTTTGCGGGGCATTGCCCCAAAGTAATCAGCTCTTTTACCTGTAAAAAAAATACAAACAACCCCCCCAACAGTAAAACCCACCACCCACACAACCAACCCCCCAAATAAAAAAAGTGCATTTGGATGGGCATTGCACTTAAAAGGGCAGTTAGCTCTTTTGCCACCCAAAGTCCCTAATTTAAAATAAAATCCACCCAATACACCCTTAAAAAAACCTAACACTAACCCCCTGAAGATCGATTTACCGGGAGATGTCTTCATCCAAGCCGGGCAAAGTGGTCCTCCAGACAGGCAGAAGTTTTCATTCAAGCCGGGCAGAAGTGGTCCTCTAGACGGGCAGAAATCTTCATCCAGACGGCATCTTCTATCTTCATCCATCCGGCGCAGAGCGCGTCCATCTTCAAGACATCCGACGCAGAGCATCCTCTTAATCCGACGACTAACACAGAATGAATGTACCTTTAAGTGATGTCATCCAAGATGGCGTCCCATAGATTCTGATTGGCTGATAGAATTCTATCAGCCAATCGGAATTAAGGTAGAAAAAATCCTATTGACTGATGCAATCAGCCAATAGGATTGAAGTTCAATCCTATTGGCTGATCCAATCAGCCAATAGAATGCGAGCTCAATCCTATTGGCTGATTGGTTCAGCCAATAGGATTGAATTTCAATCCTATTGGCTGATTGCATCAGCCAATAGGATTTTTTCTAGGTTAGGGACTTTGGGCGGCAAAAGAGATAACGCCCTTTTAAGGGCAATGCCCATCCAAATGCCCTTTTTATGGGGTTGGTTGTGTGGGTGGTGGGTTTTATTGTTGGGGGGGTTGTTTTTATTTTTTTTTACAGGTAAAAGAGCTGATTACTTTGGGGCAATGCCCCGCAAAAGGCCATTTTAAGGGCTATTGGTAGTTTAGTTTAGGCTAGGGTTTTTTATTTTGGGGGGGGGGCTTTTTATTTTAATAGGGCTATTAGATTAGGTGTAATTAGTTTAAATTTCTGTAATTTGTTTATTATTTTCTGTAATTTAGTGTTTGTTTTTTGTACTTTAGCTAATTTAATTTAATTTAATTTAGGTAATTGTATGTAATTTATTTAATTGTATTTAATTTAGTTAATTTATTTAATTGTAGTGTTGTGTTAGGTGTAATTGTAACTTAGGTTAGGTTTTATTTTACAGGTACTTTTGTATTTTTTTTTAGCTAGGTAGTTATTAAATAGTTAATAACTATTTAGAATCTATTCTACTTAGTTAAAATAAATACAAACTTGCCTGTAAAATAAAAAGAAATCCTAAGCTAGCTACAATGTAACTATTAGTTATATTGTAGCTATCTTAGGGTTTATTTTACAGGTAAGTATTTAGTTTTAAATAGGAATAATTTAGTTAATGATATGAATTTTATTTAGATTTATTTAAATTATATTTAAGTTAGGGGGTGTTAGGGTTAGGGTTAGACTTAGGTTTAGGGGTTAATAACTTTAGTATAGTGGCGGCGACATTGGGGGCGGCAGATTAGGGGTTAATAAGTGAAGGTAGGTGGCGACGACATTGGGGGTGGCAGATTAGGGGTTAATAAATATAATGTAGGTGTCGGCGATGTTGGTGGCAGCAGATTAGGGGATCATAAGTATAATGTAGGTGGCGGCTGTGTCCGGATTAGCAGATTAGGTCATATAATGCAGGTGTCGGCGATGTCGGGGGCGGCAGATTAGTGGTTAATAAGTGTAAGATTAGGGGTGTTTAGACTCGGGGTTTATGTTAGGGTGTTAGGTGTAAACATACATTTTATTTCCCCATAGGAATCAATGGGGCTGCGTTACGGAGCTTTACGCTGCTTTTTGGCAGGTGTTAGACTTTTTTTTCAGCTGGCTCTCCCTGTTGATTCCTATGGGGAAATCGTGCACGAGCACGTTATACCAGCTCACCGCTGACTTAAGCAGCGCTTGTATTGGAGTGTGGTTAAATATGTTTAATTGGACCACGTGTGTTATCATTGGTATAGATGGACAACTCCATTTGCAATTTATTACTTGCAGGAACACCTGTTTCCCAGCTCTGATGAAGTGCCCTTGAGGCAGGAAACGCGTCAGCTGCAGTACCTGTTTGCTGTGCCCTTTGGATCTTTTAATGGATATACTCAATAAAATGGACGTTTTAGATGCTGCAAGTCTCTCAGACTGGACCATTGAAAACCTTGGCGGCTCTCCTAGAGAAGGTACTCAACACCCCTCCTGGGATACCAGGAGCAGAGAGAACATTTGACGTTCTCTCAATACTTTTCGCATCATGGAGGACTTACTTATTCTAATACAGGCTCTGATGAAAGACCGAGAACGGAAGATATGTGAGAGGATTGATCGCATTGCAGCCATTTCTAATGCGCAACATATCGATATTTGGGGAACTACAGACCATACACCAGCCACATGGTGCTCAGGCATGGAGAAGCCTGAAAGCGATGAGGCGAATATAGAAAAGCAGCAAGGCATGTCTCCAGCGCCCCCCCCTTACCTGGATCTGGGAGAGTATGGGGCAAAATATCTTCCACCCACCAACAAGGAACAACCTACAGCTTGTGTGGCCGGGCGACCGGCTCCTGTGCATTATGCCGAGATTGCTCGGTAGGAGGGTGGCTGGGCGCAATGGCAGCAAGACCAGTTATCTATTTTGGAAGGGAGCAAGGTGGTTTTCAGACCGCTAACTTACCCCTTAAATTTCCGACGTCCTGAGCTGGATGAAAGAGGGGCAATTCTATTGTTGGCTGATGTTGATTCTACAAGAGAGATCTCTCTAGGCAGCGAGGTCCTCTATCCGCTGTTGGCAGTGAGAACTGGAGTCGGGTAGGAAATTACAACGAGGATATTTTGACTGGGGCCCGATGGCAGTTGCTAGCTTTATTAGACGCTCTTCAATGACTCCTGAATACAGGGACTGATAGCAAGAGAGTAATGGCTCCACGGGACATATGTGGTATTTTGCCCTATTGCTGTACTAGAACTTCTGCCTCCCTCGGATAACATATTTGTGAGACAGCTCCTGTACTTTTTGGTTATGTGTCTTAATCAGGTGTGAATGTTTGGGGCAACACTTATTTTAATATCCCTCTACGATGACCCCTATGGTTAATAGGAAATGTATTCTCTTACCTACTTAATGGGACAGAGGTCTAGCAATTTTAATGGGCACTTGAATAGTGCCTGGGGTATCAAATGTTGAGCGACTAGGTAAGCTGCAGCCCTAAAGGTACTTTCAATATCCCTAACCAGCAAGGGGGAACGTTTCTTTGCAGTAATACACTATATAGCTTCTACTAATCTGTAGCTGATGTTCTTTTAGCCTAATCGCTCCTATACCATACATTCTTGATGCCTCAGTAATATGGCTCCAATGTACCGGGCTCAACCTCAAGCTAGGAGTGCTGCTTTATTTTTAATGGGGGGAGAACTATGTTTGACCGGAGAGTTAATGTATGCCTCAAGTACTGGCTAGCTGGACTTTGTCCAGCATGTGTAGGGTAACAAAATGTAGAAAATTTGTATTTTTTAATAACTATCCCTTAAAAATTTGCATTTGTTGACCAAATTTCTTTTCTTGTTTATGTGTGTGGGGCTTCTGTTCTAATCTGTGTTACATGGATACAGTTGAGCTCCTCATGATTATAAGCATATTATTGCACATAGTATAAATAGATATTAGTAGTGTCGTCTAAATATTTTGCCCTCAGGAGCCTTAAAGTAAGTTGTTCAAATGGGTACCCCTTATTGTAATCACAGACTCCAGCTTTTGCCTGAAGTTATATTTTTTCTAGCTGTGCTCTGGAGCATATTACTTATATCCTGGCTGAAGAGGGAAAGCTGAATAGTTTATATAACAGGCCACCTATCCTATAGGTTAATTATAAACACATGGATTTGCTTTGTCGGCGGCCGAGATGGGGCGATCCGTTAAGACATTCTATATTTTCCTAGGAGGTAACGAAAACTATATTTATAAGTATGCTTTCTCCCCCTCTACGGATATAGAATATTATTGATATAATATGCACATGGAACTCACTAAATGTTCCCAGAGAATGTGACATTCACTGTAACAACATATTTATAAAGCTTCAAGCTATAATATTATACTATCTAGTAGCCTCAATGGGGCCCACATAACCTAACAGTGCTATGTGAGTACGTAATAGCTTTTACACATCCCTAATTTTTTGTTCTGTTGTGAATATTATGGACATATAACGGCCTATTTTTTCCTGAGTTAGATTCCCTGTACGGATATTAGGCCGCACAGTTAGCGTGTGTCAATTTAAAAATTTGATGTCCAATTGGAACTATGTATATGTTAAAGCGCTGGGTCCTATAGGGCCCTTGCAGATATAACCCCCCACAATTACCTGTACTTATTTGCAATACCCGCAGTCCAAGAGGGCCCATTCATTTTTCTAATGAGGTATGTTCCATTCATATTTTTGAATACTTTAGGGAGGTTTTGAGATAAAGCATATACAACTTATATTATTACATTTTTATGTTAAACTGTTTTATGTTTTGATGTGAATATTATGGACACTTAAAGGCCTACCTCTTCTTATCTGGAACCTTTGTATGAAAGTTAGGCCGTATTATTATTATCACCTGCTGACTTATCTTCTGTTGTCCACACTAAATTGTATGTATTATAAGTTTTGTTGAATATATCAAGGACAAGCAAAAGCCTGCATATGTTACGAATTGGTCATTGGAATTAGGCTAATACTTAGCTGGTTGCTTTAATTCTTGTTATTTGTCCTTTTGAAAATGCACTTAGGTAAAATGAGGTAATATACATGGCTAAAAAAGGTACCTTTGGGTTAGGATATACTCAGATTCTACAGATGTGAAGACATGCTTGTTTAATTCACCATGTAAATCCTGATGTATGTCAAATGGGCATGTTGCCATGATGTTTCTTTTTCAAATTGTATTTTTGTTTGCCATATTACCTCAATAAAAAATTATTTTAAAAATAATAAATAAATAGACGTTTTAACTATATAATCCTCTCCTGATTCACTTAATACTGAAACTGCTACTTTGTTGGCATAGTATTCTTAATGATAATAAGTCTTGAAAAATTAAAAGTAGAGTTTTGGCTAAGGTAGTTCTAAGTTTCCTTAAAAACTATGGGCTTGGATATTCTAAATTGTTTAATGTTTTTCCCATTGTTTCTCTCTTGTCTATACTTGAGAAAAGAAAGGTTTGGCTAATCTGATCGCTTTTTTGCATGCTTTATTACATTCCTTATATATTTGGAATGATGAGTCTGTACTATTTTCTTTGAATATTTTAAATGCCCTACATGTTTCCCCCTAATTTATCATAACACAATTGTATCTTCCCACATTGGCTTGGATTTATAGCTTTGATTTTATAAGAATGTTTACATGTTCTCTATTGGTCCTCTGTGGTTTCATTTGAGAATAAGTTGTCTCAACATATGTTATTTAACTTGTAACACTGTTTATGGAAAGTGCTTTTAAACTCAACCATGTTATGATCACTGCCATGTTATGATCAAGTTAAAAGAAAAGCAACCAAAATAAACAATACGTAAATCTCAGTGTTTTACCATGCATATTTAAACATGGTGATTTCCTGTTGAAGTTTTTCTTAAAGGGACATTCCAGTCAAAATTTAATTGCACATAGAATACAGGTAGCCCTCAATTTACGTTGGGGTTAGGTTCCAGAAGGAATGGTTGTAAATCGAAACCGTTGTAAATTGAAACCCAGTTTATAATGTAAGTCAATGGGAAGTGAGGGAGATAGGTTCCAGGCCCCTCTCAAAATTGTCATAAGTAACACCTAATACATTATTTTTAAAGCTTTGAAATGAAGACTTTAAATGCTAAACAGCATTATAAACCTGATAAAATAATTACACAACACAGAATATATAATTAAACTAAGTTAAATTAACAAAAACATTTGCTAAACAGCATTAAAAACCTAATAAAATAATCACACAACACAGACTTCATTTGCATTTTTCTGCAAACAGTTCTTTCTATGCATTCCAATCTGGACTGATTTATAGACAGGAAGATCTTGTTCCTTAGAAATCTGCTCGATAGCTCAGGTCTGGTTAAACTGATTAATTTCCGCTTGCTTGGCTTTGCTGCAACACAAGCGGACAGCTCCACCTACTGGCTATTTTAATAAATGCACTGCTTCTCAATGCTTTTCAATAGCAGTCACATGACTGGAAAAAAAAGGTTGTTATTCTGAAACGGTGTAAATTGAACCGTTGTAAAACGAGGGCCACCTGTAATTACATCTATGAATAGAAACATATTTGCAATATACATGTATTAGCAAAAATGCTTCTAGCAAAAGTTATCACTGTTTTAGTGTTAGAATTTTTTAGATATTGTCACTGCACCCACGTTTTAAATACTGCAGCTGCTCGGATTATCAGTGGGGCTTTTATCATGTCAACAATTAACAAATTGAGTCATTACCAGATGGTAAAAGCAACTTAGACTCAGGCTCTCTGAGCAAGTGCTGTGTTTAAAATGCGGGTGTACGTTGCATACTTAAATACACTTTTAAAACAGCTATAGCATTTATCAGAAGCATTTTTGCTAATACATATATATGATAAAAATGCTTCTATTCAATACCGAAATGCTCCAAATATGGTTTCCAATTTTGGCTGGAATGTCCCTTTAAGGATTTTGATCAGCCCCTTTATAGGGGATTTAGGGATTGATCACAATCCTTTAGAAAAAATGTATCTAATGATTTTCAACAGAAAAACATGTTTAAAGTCTATGAGGATTTTAGAGATAATAATTTAACAAGTGTTTCTAGATGATTGTGGTTGACACCTGAATTTTGGGTTTACTGTTGCTTTAAATGTAAAGTACGGACCTTATATTGTGTTAACAATAATAACTTTCACTTGATCATAAAACAACAGTTGTTTTAAAATAAATATACTGTTTTATTTTTATGACTAATTAAAGCAGAATAATAATTGTTTGTTGTGCACCAGAAAACTGTGATACAATAAATAATAATAATTTCCTTGTCCTTATAATGTCTGGGGATCGTTCTTACACACATATAAAGTGCAGTGAATGTCACGTTGTCTCACGATCAGCTACAGAGTAGGAAGCGTCTGGCATATAATAAAACACAAAGGTAAAAATCACAGGGGAGGTTGCTACAGTATGTTGTTCTATATTTGGGTTTTACTTGTGATTGTTTAAAATGATTTATATATTTATGTTATTTGTTGTTTGACAGAAAACCATTTAAGATAATCTTGAGGTGAGAGTGAAGGAGGGAGTGAAAAAATGATAGAAAATAGATAAATGTGATGACAATGGAGGTTAAATATAAGTAAAGAGCAATATTAAATAAATATGTACAGCCAGGGCATGAAATAAATGATTAACAGAGTATATCTGATTATAGTTCCAGCAAAGGGAAATATGCAAAATCTGTCTAAACATGTCTTGCTAAATAAACTAGGTACTGGTTATTGTCAATTCAAATATTTTATTTCCCATAACTAACTTATTGTTCCTTTCTTTTAAATTGTATATATTTCAGCAAGTGAACACACAAGTTTATTTTTATTAAAAAGCACAAAAAAAAAATACATAAAACAAAACCTATAACAATTCATATTGTTAGAGAAATGCCTTTATTGTATGATCTTATGGCCCCCATTTATCATTCTACATGCGGATCAAGTTGTCACAAAGAAAACCTGTTCTCACACCTTCCGGGCCTCTGTAGCAGCACCAGCCGATGGAAGTTAAGATTGCATCTGCAGGTCGCCCGGTGTCCACAACCTTTGTGGTCTTATAACGGGGGCTTTTTAAAGGGATATTGTGGTCAAAATGTTTATGCACATAGATGAATTACATCTTTGAATAGAAGCATATTTGAAAAATACATGTACTGGCAAAAATGCATTTAGTAAAACGTATTACTGTTTAGTGCTAGCATTTTCCTCTGCACGTGCATGTGAAGCATATGTAGGTATTCTCAGTGCACCAGCATTTTAAACACTGCAGCACCAGTAGAGCTTGCATTATATTAGCAATTAACAACTTGAGTAATTACCAGATGATATAAGCACCTTAGGTTCTCTGAGCAAGTATGTTTAAAATGCTGGTGCACGGTGCATACTTAAAGACACATTTGAAACAGCTATATCCTTTATTAGAAGGATTTTTACTAATATGCTTCTTTTCAAAACTGAAATGCACCCATGTGAATTCCAATTTTGTGTGGAATCTCCCTTTAACTCTCACTTGCAGATTCACAATACAAAACCTGCACCAAATTGTACCTGAAGCTGATTAAACACAGGACTGGAATTACATCTCACGATACTGTAGCACAGGCATCTGAAGCGCCCCCCTGCTTGCCTTATTACACATGAGTCTAACAAGTATCTATCTATCATCTATTTATCTATCTATCATCGATCTATCTATCTATTATCTATCTATCTGTCATCTATCTATTATCTATCTATCTATCTATCTATCTATCTATCTATCTATCTATATCATCTATCTATCTGTCTGTCTATCTATCTGTAATATCTATCTTTCTGTCTGTCTATCTTCTGTCTGTCTGTCTATCTATCTGTCATCTATCTATTATCTATCTATCTATCTATCTATCTATCTATATATATATCTATATATATATATATATATATATATATATATATATATATCATCTATCTATCTATCTATCTATCTATCTTCTGTCTGTCTATTTATCTATCTATCTATCTATCTATCATCTATCTATCATCTATCTATCTATTTATCTATTTATCATCTATCTGTCTATCTATCTATCTATCTATCTTATTTTTATCTATCTATCTATCATCTATCTATCTATCTATCTATCTATCTGTCTATCTATCTATCTATCTATCATATATCTGTCATCTATCTATCTATCTATCTATCTATCTATCTCTCTGTCTACCTATCTCTCTGTCTGTCTATCTCTATCTATCTATCTATCTATCTATATCTGTCTGTCTGTCTATCTATCTATCTATTTATGTCTCTGTCTGTCTGACTATCTATTTACCCATCTATCTATCTATCTATCTATCTATCTATCTATCTGTCTGTCTGTCTGTCTGTCTGTCTATTTATATCTGTCTATCTATCAATCTATCTATCTCTCTATCTACAGTATCTCACAAAAGTGAGTACACCCCTCATGTTTTTGTAAATAATTTATTATATCTTTTCATGTGACAACAGTGAAGAAATGACACTTTGCTACAATGTAAAGTATTGAGTGTACAGCCTGTATAACAGTGTAAATTTTCCGTCCCTCAAAATAACTCAACACAGCCATTAATGTCTAAACCGTTGGCAACAAAAGTGAGTACACCCCTAAGTGGAAATGTCCAAATTGGGCCCAAAGTGTCAATATTTTGTGTGGCCACCATTATTTTCCAGCACTGCCTTAACCCTCTTGGGCATGGAGCTCACCAGAGCTTCACAGGTTGCCACTGGAGTCCTCTTCTACTCTTCCATGACGACATCACAGAGCTGGTGGATGTTAGAGACCTTGCACTCCCCCACCTTTCATTTGAGGATGCCCCACAGATGCTCAATATGGTTTAGGTCTGGAGACATGCTTGGCCAGTCCATCACCTTTCCCCTCAGCTTCTTTAGCAAGGCAGTGGTCATCTTGGAGGTGTGTTTGGGGTCGTTGTCTTGTTGGAATACTGCCCTGTGGCCCAGTCTCTGAAGGGAGGGGATCATGCTCTGCTTCAGTATGTCACAGTACATGTTGGCATTTATGGTTCCCTCAATGAACTGTAGCTCCCCAGTGCTGACAGCACTCATGCAGGCCCAGACCATGACACTCCCACCACCATGCTTGACTGTAGGAAAGAAACACTTCTCTTTGTACTCCTCACCTGCTTGCCACCACACATGCTTAACACCATCTGAACCACATAAGTTTATCTTGGTCTCATCTGACCACAGGACATGGTTCCAGTAATCCATATCCTTAGACTGCTTATCTTCAGCAAACTGTTTGCGGGCTTTCTTGTTCATCATCTTTAGAAGAGGCTTCCTTCTGGAACAACAGCCATGCAGACCAATTTGATGCAGTGTGTGGTGTATGGTCTGAGCACTGACAGGCTGACCCCCCCTTCAACCACTGCAGCAATGCTGGCAGCACTCATATGTATATTTTCCAAAGACAACCTCTGGATATGACGCTGAGCATGTGCACTCAATGTATTTGTTCGACCATGGCTAGGTCTGTTCTGAGTGGAACCTGTCCTGTGAAACTGCTGTATGGTCCTGCCTACCGTGTTGCAGCTCAATTTCAGGGTCTTGGCAATCTTCTTATAGCCTATGCCATCTTTGTGTAGAGCAACAATTCTTTTTTTCAGATCCTCAGAGAGTTCTTTGCCATGAGGTGCCATGTTGAAAATGGCTAATTGGGCCCAATTTGGACATTTCCAGTTAGGGGTGTACTCACTTTTGTTGCCAATGGTTTAGACATTAATGGCTGTGTGTTAAGTTATTTTGAGGGGACAGCAAATTTACAGTGTTATACAGGCTGTACACTCACTACTTTACATTGTAGCAAAGTGTCATTTCTTCAGTGTTGTCACATGAAAAGATATAATAAAATATTTACAAAAATGTGAGGGGTGTACTCACTTTTGTGAGATACTGTATCTATCTATCTATCTATCTATCTATCTGTCTGTCTGTCTCTCTGTCTATCTATCCGTCTATCTATCTATCTATCTATCTATCTATCTATCTATCATCTATCTATCATCTGTCTGTCATCTGTCTGTCTGTCTGTCATCTATCTACTGAAAAAGCACATGCAGATTTGCATCATTATTATCTGTGCACTTTAATGTATGGGTATATAGAATATCAGGCACAGAAATGCTGCACACACCTCACACAACAGCATAACTGTATATAGTAGAGTGTGTCTAGCTGCAGTCAGTCCCTCTGTCTATTTACATGGGGGGATCTTTATCTTCTATGTGAGAGAGCTGCCTAGGGAAAGTGCTTTGCAGTAATGGTCCTTGTGGAACTTGACTCTGGTTGGCTAACTATGAAGCTACTGGTGCTGCCCTATTTATTGACTCACTTTTTGGCAGACAATTGCTTGCGAGCCAGAATCAAAGCCCAGAACTGATTTGCTACAATGTGGCAAAGAATGGGCTAAAAGGTAACTTTTTTATGTTCCAGCTTTGCAGCTATGTAGCTTTGTTTATATGGCACTGCATGAAATATCCTCTCTTCTCCTCCTGTCTGTTACCTTAAAGGGACACTAAACCCAAATTTTTTCCTTCATGATTCAGATAGAGCTTGCAAATTTAAGCAACTTTCTAATTTACTCCTATTATCAAATTTTCTTAGCTTTATTTGAAAAGCAAGAATGTAAGTTTAGATGACGTCCCATTTTTGGTGAACAACCTGGGTTGTTCTTGCTGATTGGTGGATAAATTCACCCACCAATGTGCTGTCCAGGGTCTGAACCAAACATTTTCTGGCTCCTTAGCTCAGATGCCTTCTTTTTCAAATAAAGATAGCAAGAGAACAAAGAAAAAATGATATATGTGGTATAAGGTGGCACAACTGAACTTGCTATTCCCAAAATGTATAATTTCCAAAACTATAATTTGCTTGGACATTACGGGTCAATTGTACATACCAATATCTGTATGCTCCTATTAATAAATATATATACACAGCGATAAAAATTTAACGTACAATTTATTTATAAATGGTTAAAAAACATAAAATATGCAGGATCATCAAAACTTTGATTCAAATTACATACATATGTATAATAAAAAAAAAGTGACAGCAAGGACCCCGTTGTTACAGGCCCTGGAGGAGGTCTGCAAGAAACAGAACTTTAATCCAAGGGAGTACAGCCTAAATGACAATGAATCGGACCACATCAAGAAAAGAAATAAGTCACCCCAGCACTTTAGGGGTTCAGCAAGGAGAAGCCGATACCAACCTACAGGAAGCGGTTACTAACAGACCACAAATCGGAGGATACCACCCAAGAAGCTAGCACCTAATTACATTAAAGACCCCATCAAAGATAAGTAAAGACCACCCAGCAAGCGGCAAGGAACCAGACCGCATTAAGATGAAGTAAACATCACCCAGCACCTTAGGGGTTCAACAAGGAAAAAGCCGACACTATCTGCAGGAAGCGGTTACTAACAGATTGCAAGAAGTCGGAGGACACCATCAAGGAAGCAAGTACTGAATAGCAAATACCGCTATAAAATCAAGGACCGGCAAAGAACAACTTAGCATAGAACGGAGTATACCACTCACTGGAATTTAAAGCTAAGTTCTCATCGGAGCTTTTTGGAAAACCATTTCTTCCGGTCACACCAACAAATCGTGTATTCACACAGAACACTATAAGGTACTGTCGGGCAATTTGCCTAAATAATAACATTTTCTAAACATTTAATTTACAGATATTTGCCAGATCGCAATACCATACCCCAAAAGTATTTGACTACTGGAATAAGACTATTCAGTTGTAACTATCATCAACAATATTGTTACATGTTTATAGAGTTACATTTACCATAATAGCATCGATTTTCTTTGAGCAGGCTTATCTCCAATTCTGGTTAGATACATTGTTGTACCCATATAGTAAATCAACTTGTCTTATCTTTGCATACATTTTGAGAAAGACAGAGCTTTTATTATTATTTTATTTTCGCTGACACCGGTGTCCAGTTTTTTTTATTATACATATGTATGTAATTTGAATCAAAGTTTTGACGATCCTGCATATTTTATGTTTTTTAACCATTTAACAATAAATTGTACGTTAATTTTTTATCGCTGTGTATATATATTTATTAATAGGAGCATACAGATATTGGTATGTACAATTGACCCGTAACGTCCAAGCAAATTATAGTTTTGGAAATTATACATTTTGGGAATAGCAAGTTCAGTTGCGCCACCTTATACTACATTTACTTTGAAACTTTTGGGATAACGTTTTAAAGGTGAGCTACATTCCCTACTAATCTCACAGTCTAATCCTTTTGCAAAGAAAAAATGATAATAACATTTGAAAGTTTCTTAAAATTGCCTGCTCTATCTGAATCATGAAAGAAAAAAATTGGGTTCAGTGTCCATTTAACTGAATCAACAGCAACCCTGTGTTGTAAAAGTTTTCTTTTAACTTGTGGTTTCCTTGTGCAAGACTAATAGAAGACTTGGACTGACACTTTAGAATAAGAATTAATCTCTGAAAGGTATCCTTAAAAAAATAGCACAACTATCTCTCCTGCGTTTGTTCACAGGAGAAGCTTATAAAGCAATGTTCAAGTTGTTGCCTACATAGTTAATACAGCAAATGAGCAGCTCTGCATGAAGTGAGATTTGTTTTTACATTGTGAGATTAGATTTGTTGCTGATAGAATGCTGCTGCTGCTGCTCTCACAACAAAAATAACATTTCACTGCATGCAGATCTGCTCACATAATGACCTGAAGACACTGCATGCAGATCTGCTCACATGATGACCTGAAGACACTGCATGCAGATCTGCTCACATGATGACCTGCAAACATTGCATGCAGATCTGCTCACATGATGATCAGCAGACACTGCATGCAGATCTGCTCACATGATGACCTGCAGACACTGCATGCAGATCTGCTCACATAATGACCTGCAAACACTGCATGTAGATCTGCTCACATGATGACCTGAAGACACTGCATGCAGATCTGCTCACATGATGACCTGCAAACATTGCATGCAGATCTGCTCACATGATGACCTGAAGACACTGCATGCAGATCTGCTCACATGATGACCTGCAAACATTGCATGCAGATCTGCTCACATGATGACCTGCAAACATTGCATGCAGATCTGCTCACATGATGATCAGCAGACACTGCATGCAGATCTGCTCACATGATGACCTGCAGACACTGCATGCAGATCTGCTCACATAATGACCTGCAAACACTGCATGTAGATCTGCTCACATGATGACCTGCAGACACTGCATGTAGATCTGCTCACATGATGACCTGCAGACACTGCATGCAGATCTGCTCACATGCTGACCTGCAGACACAGCATCCAGATCTGCTCACATGATTTCCAGCAAATACTGCATGCAGATCTGCTCACATGAAGACCAGCAGACACTGCATGCAGATCTGCTCACATGATGACCTGCAGACACGCATGCAGATCTGCTCACATGATGACCTGCAGATACTGTATGCAGATCTGCTCACATGATGACCAGCAGACACTGTATGCAGATCTGCTCACATGATGACCTGCAGATACTGCATGCAGATCTGCTCATATGATGACCTGCAGACACTGCATGCATATCTGCTCACATGATGACCAGCAGACATTGCATGCAGATCTGCTCACATGATGACCAGCAGACACTGCATGCAGATCTGCTCACATGATGATCTGCAGATACTGCATGTAGATCTGCTCACATGATGACCAGCAGACACTGCATGCAGATCTTCTCACATGATGACCAGCAGATACTGCATGCAGATCTGCTCACATGATGACCTGCACACACTGCATGCAGATCTGCTCACATGATGGCCTGCAAACACTGCATGCAGATCTGCTCACATGATGACCTGCAGACACTGCATGCAGATCTGCTCATATGATGACCTGCAAACACTGCATGCAGATCTTCTCACATGATTTCCAGCAAATACTGCATGCAGATCTGCTCACATGAAGACCAGCAGACACTGCATGCAGATCTGCTCACATGATGACCTGCAGACACGCATGCAGATTTGCTCACATGATGACCTGCAGACACTGCATGCAGATCTGCTCACATGATGACCTGCAGATACTGTATGCAGATCTGCTCACATGATGACCAGCAGACACTGTATGCAGATCTGCTCACATGATGACCTGCAGATACTGCATGCAGATCTGCTCATATGATGACCTGCAGACACTGCATGCAGATCTGCTCACATGATGACCAGCAGACACTGCATGCAGATCTGCTCACATGATGACCAGCAGACACTGCATGCAGATCTGCTCACATGATGATCTGCAGATACTGCATGTAGATCTGCTCACATGATAACCAGCAGACACTGCATGCAGATCTTCTCACATGATGACCAGCAGATACTGCATGCAGATCTGCTCACATGATGACCTGCACACACTGCATGCAGATCTGCTCACATGATGACCTGCAAACACTGCATGCAGATCTGCTCACATGATGGCCTGCAGACACTGCATGCAGATCTGCTCATATGATGACCTGCAAACACTGCATGCAGATCTTCTCACATGATGACCTGCAGACACTGCATGCAGATCTGCTCACATGATGACCTGCAGACACTGCATGCAGATCTGCTCACATGATGACCTGTAGACACTGCATGCAGATCTGCTCACATGATGACCAGCAGACACTGCATGCAGATCTGCTCACATGATGACCTGCAGATACTGCATGCAGACCTGCTCACAGGATAACCAGCAGACACTGTATGCAGATCTGCTCACATGATGACCTGCAGATGCTGCATGCAGATCTACTCACATGATGACCAGCAGACACTGTATGTAGATCTGCTCACATGATGACCTGCAGATGCTGCATGCAGATCTGCTCACATGATGACCAGCAGACACTGTATGCAGATCTGCTCACATGATGACCTGCAGACACTGCATGCAGATCTGCTCACATGATGACCTGCAGACACTGCATGCAGATCTGCTCACACGATGACCTGCAGACACTGCATGAAGATCTGCTCACATGATGACTTGCAGACACTGCATGCAGATCTGCTCACATGATGACCTGCAAACACTGCATGCAGATCTGGTCACATGATGATCAGCAGACACTGCATGCAGATCTGGTCACATGATGACCAGCAGACACTGCATGCAGATCTGCTCACATGATGACCTGCAAACACTGCATGCAGATCTGCTCACATGATGACCTGCAGACACTGTATGCAGATCTGCCCACATGATGACCAGCAGACACTGTATGCAGATCTGCTCACATAATGACCTGCAAACACTGCATGCAGATCTGCTCACATGATGACCTGCAGACACTGTATGCAGATCTGCTCACATGATGACCTGCAAACACTGCATGCAGATCTGCTCACATGATGACCTGCAGACATGAAATTACTTGGTACTAGAAGAGGATGCTTTCTGGTTGCCTAGGTAACCAAAGCAAGCCTCCCCTGTCTGCAACTGGTAATGTGTGCAGAACTAGATAAAGCAGAATATATTTGTAACCAGTAGAAGCTGATACTTTTAGCTTTGTATTGCAGTATACCGTTTTCTTCTGTTTGTGCAGTTCATGAGGTTCAGCAGCTATTACAAAAAAAGGAGCAGTAAATTTGTGGATCTTGTAGTTATCCCTCACGGACAGCTAGGGTTTCCAACTCTGCTACATAAAAATACTGAATGACCTATAGTTGACAGAAAATGGTTGGTAACTAGGGTCAAACAATGTCCCCACAAAAGCTTAACCTTACAGGCATCACCGTTGATCCCACCACATATATTGTTCACAGCTAAGCAGTTATTTTATCTTGGTTGCCAGTAACACACTTATGTAGTAGTGATTTGACCCTCTTGACTGCCAGGAGCCCACACCCAGTAATGATTTAACACCCCATGGTTGCCTGAAACACATATAATAGAAAATGCACAGTGTAACTTCTTTTTGAGCCATATTTGTAATGTGTAGAGACCTAGAAGGCTCTTTACACTTAGCTGACAGGGGACTTTAAAAATACTGGAGATTTAAGTGTTTAGTATTTTTATACAGGTTTTACTAGACAGCCTGCTAAAATACTGGACTGTCCGGTTTAATACTGGACACCTTAAAGCATGCAGGAGTGCAGTATCCTGTCAGAGTTAACAATGGGAGTCAATCTCTAATAGAAAAACGTATCTAATGATTTTCAACAGGAAATCACAATTAAAGTATATGGGGATTTGTTTTAGATAAATCATTTGATCTTTTTTCTAAACGGATTGTGATCAACCCCAATGTCACCTATGGGGGTCAATCACAAATCTTAAGAAAAACATATTAAATTATTTAATTAGAAAATGTTGATATTAATAGTGATAATCTATAGAAAATGTTTTCATTTTTTTCCAATGGATTTTGATAAACCATAATATTATAAATATATCAGGGAGTAGCTACCCTTTGATATGTTTGACATTTAAAATAAACAAATGTATTATAACATTATAGATATTTATTATTTTATGATATAATTGAAACCTTCCCATGGATTAAAGGGACATTAAACACTAAATAAATGCTAGGTAGAAAGATGCATTCAAAGAAAAGATTAGTTTGAGAATAACATGTAGATGCATTTTTTTTAAAGTTTCTTTAGTTGTTTAAATATTGAAAAATAAGTGTGAAGTTTTACTATCTATAAAACAATGGGAGCTGCCATGTTGTAACTTAGGTTACCTTCTCTATTGTGGCCAATTAAAGGGATACTGAACCCAATGTATTTCTTTTATGATTCAGATACAGCATGCAATTTTAGGATACTTTCGAATTGACTCCTGTTATTTTTCTTCGTTCTCTTGCTATCTTTATTTGAAAAGCAGAAATCTAAGCTTAGAAGCTGGCCTATTTTTGGTTCAGAATCTAGGTGGCGCTTGCTGATTGGTGGCTAAATGTAGGTTTCTTTCATGTAATTGGCAAGAGTCCATGAGCTAGTGACGTATGGGATATACAATCCTACCAGGAGGGGCAAAGTTTCCCAAACCTCAAAATGTCTATAAATACACCCCTCACCACACCCACAATTCAGTTTTATAAAATTTGCCTCCTATGGAGGTGGTGAAGTAAGTTTGTGCTAAGATTTCTACGTTGACATGCGCTTCTCAGCATTTTGAAGCCCGATTCCTCTCAGAGTACAGCGAATGTCAGAGGGATGTGAAGGGAGTATCATCTATTGAATGCAATGGTTTTCCTCACGGAGATCTATTTCATAGGTTCTCTGTTATTGTTCGTAGAGATTCATCTCCTACCTCCCTTTTCAGATCGATGATATACTCTCATATTCCATTACCTCTACTGATAACTGTTTCAGTAGTCTTTTGGTAAGTATGTTTTTATTACTTAAGACACTCTCAGCTATGGTTTTGCACTTTATGCATTAATATAAAGTTCTAAATATATGTATTGTACTTATATTTGCCATGAGTCAGGTTCATGTATTTCCTTTTTGCAGACTGTCAGTTTCATATTTGGGGAAAATAAACATATTAAAAAATATTTTTCTTACCTGGGGTTCAAATTTGACTACATTTTTCTTTGCAAGTTGCGGGCAGGATTAGGCCCGCGGGTGCGCCAAATGTTAAACTTTATTTTGTCATTCTTTGCGTGAGAATTTTTTTGGCGCGAGTGTACGTTCGTTGACGCAAGTTCGTCATTTCCGGCGTCATAGTTGACGCCGAGTTCCTTTCACAAGGTTGCGTTGTTAGTGACGCGAGTGTCCGGACGTTGTTGGCGGCAAAAAAATTTCAGTTACGTTGTGTGTCATACTTGCCACCAAATATTTTTCATTATTTTTTCACCCCATTGCTATTTGCCTCTTGCCTTTTTCTATGTCAGAGGGCTATGCTATTTGCATTTTTTTCCCATTCCTGAAACTGTCATATAAGGAAATTGATAATTTTGCTTTATATGTTGTTTTTTCTCTTACATTTTGCAAGATGTCTCAATCTGATCCTATCTCAGAAGTATCTGTTGGAACTTTGCTGCCTGATATTGGTTCTACCAAAGCTAAGTGCATTTGTTGTAAACTTGTGGAGATTATATCTCCGAATGTCATTTGTAATAGTTGTCATGATAAACTTTTACATGCAGATAATGTGTCCATCAGTAATAGTACATTGCTGGTGACAGTTCCTTCAACTTCTAATGTACATGATATACCTATGAATTTTAAAGAATTTGTTACTGATTCTATTCAGAAGGCTCTGTCTGCTTTTCCGCCTTCTAATAAACGTAAAAGGTCTTTTAAAACTTCTCATAAGGTTGATGAAATTTCAAATGACCGACAACATAATAAATTTTACCTCCTCTGATGAGGATCTATCTGATTCAGAAGATCCTTCCTCAGATATTGACACTGACAAATCTACTTATTTATTCAAAATGGAGTATATTCGTTCTTTATTAAAAGAAGTGTTATTTACTTTGAATATTGAGGAAACTAGTCCTCTTGACATTAAAACTAGTAAATGTTTAAATTCTGTTTTTAAACCTCCTGTGGTTACACCAGAGGTTTTTCCTATTCCTGATGCTATTTCTGATATGATTTCTAAGGAATGGAATAAGCTGGGTACTTCTTTTATTCCTTCTTCAAGGTTTAAAAAATTGTATCCTTTACCAGCAGTTTCAATAGAATTTTGGGAAAAGATCCCCAAAGTTGATGGGGCTATTTCTACTCTTGCTAAACGTACCACTATCCCTATGGAAGATAGTACTTCTTTTAAGGATCCTTTAAATAGGAAACTTGAATCTTATCTAAGGAAAGCCTATTTATATTCAGGTCATCTTCTCAGGCCTGCAATTTCTTTGGCTGATGTTGCAGCTGCATCAACTTTTTGGTTGGAGAATTTAGCGCAACAAGAATTGGATTCTGACGTATCTAGCATTGTTATCTTACTGCAACATGCTAATCATTTTATTTGTGATGCCATTTTTGATATTATCAAAATTGATGTTAGATCCATGTCTTTAGCTATTTTAGCTAGAATAGCTTTGTGGTTTAAATCTTGGAATGCTGATATGACATCTAAGTCTAGTTTGCTATCTCTTTCTTTCCAAGGTAATAATTTATTTGGTTCTCAGTTGGATTCTGTTATTTCAACTGTTACTGGGGGGAAGGGAGTTTTTTGCCTCAGGATAAAAAACCTAAGGGTAAATCTAAGGCTTCTAACCGTTTTCGTTCCTTTCGTCAAAATAAGGAACAAAAACCTAATCCTTTCCCCAAGGAATCTGTTTCCAATTGAAAGCCTTCCTCAAATTGGAATAAATCCAAGCCATTTAAGAAACCAAAGTCAGCCCCTAAGTCCGCATGAAGGTGCGGCCCTCATTCCAGCTTAGCTGGTAGGGGGCAGATTAAGGTTTTTCAAGGATGTTTGGATAAATTCTGTCCAAAATCATTGGATTCAGAGCATTGTCTCTCATGGGTATTGAATAGGATTCAGAGTAAGACCTCCTGTGAGAAGATTTTTTCTCTCACGCATTCCAGTAAATCCAGAAAAAGCTCAGGCTTTCCTGAAGTGTGTTTCGGACCTGGAGTTATCAGGGGTAATCATGCCAGTTCCTTTTCAGGAATAGGGTCTGGGGTTTTATTCAAATCTATTCATTGTGCCAAAGAAGGAAAATTCATTCAGACCAGTTCTGGATCTGAAAATTTTGAATCGTTATGTAAGAGTACCAACTTTCAAAATGGTAACTTTAAGGACTATTCTGCCTTTTGTTCAGCAAGGACATTATATGTCCACAATAGACTTGCAGGATGCATACCTTCATATTCCAATTCATCCAGATCATTTTCAGTTCCTGAGATTCTCTTTTCTAGACAAGCATTACCAATTTGTTGCTCTTCTGTTTGGCCTAGCAACAGCTCCAAGAATCTTTTCAAAGGTTATCGGTGCCCTGCTCTCTGTAGGTATTGTGGTGTTTCCTTACTTGGATGATATCTTGGTACTAGCTCAGTCTTTACGTTCTGCAGAATCTCACACAAATCAACTAGTGTTGTTTCTTCGGAAACATGGTTGGAGGATCAATTTACCAAAGAGTTTCTTGATTCCTCAGACAAGGGTCACCATTTTAGGCTTCCAGATAGATTCAGTGTCCATGACTCTGTCTCTAACAGACAAGAGACCTTTAAAATTGGTTGCAGCATGTCGGCACCTTCAGTCTCAGTCATTCCCTTCAGTGGCTATGTGCATGGAAGTTTTAGGTCTAATGACTGCAGCATCGGACACGATCCCCTTTGCTCGTTTTCACATGAGACCTCTTCAGCTTTGTATGCTGAATCAATGGTGCAGGGATTATACAAACATATCACAACTAATATCCTTAAATCCCAATGTTCGACAATCTCTGACGTGGTGGTTAAATCACCAGCGTTTAGTTCAAGGGGCTTCTTTTGTTCAGCCAACCTGGACTGTGATCACAACAGATGCAAGTCTTTCAGGTTGGGGAGCTGCTTGGGGATCTCTGACAGCACAAGGGGTTTGGAAATCTCAAGAGGCGAGAGTACAAATCAATATTTTAGAACTCTGTGCAATTCTCAGAGCTCTTCAGTTTTGGCCTCTGTTAAAGAGAGAACCGTTCATTTGTTTTCAGACAGACAATATCACAACGGTGGCATATGTCAATCATCAGGGTGGGACTCACAGTCCCCAAGCTATGAAAGACATATCTCGGATACTTGTTTGGGCAGAATCCAGCTCCTGTCTAATTTCTGTGGTGCATAACCCAGGTGTAGACAATTGGGAGGCGGATTATCTCAGCCGTCAGACTTTACATCCGGGGGAGTGGTCTCTCCATCCAGATGTGTTTTCTCAGATTGTTCAGATGTGGGGTCTTCCAGAGATAGATCTGATGGCCTCTCATCTAAACAAGAAACTTCCCAGATATCTGTCCAGGTCCAGGGATTTTCAGGTGGAAGCAGTGAATGCATTGACACTTCCTTTGTGTTATCAACCTGCTTATATTTTCCTGCCTCTAGTTCTTCTTCCAAGAGTGATCTCCAAAATCATCATGGAACAATCGTTTGTGTTGCTGATGGCTCCAGCATGGCCTCACAGGTTTTGGTATGCGGATCTTGTTCGGATGTCCAGTTGCCAACCTTGGCCACTTCCGTAAAGGCCGGACCTATTGTCTCAAGGTCCGTTTTTCCATCAGGATCTCAAATCATTAAATTTGAAGGTGTGGAAATTGAACGCCTAGTGCTAAGTCATAGAGGTTTCTCTGACTCAGTGATTAATACTATGTTACAAGCTCATAAATCCATCTCTAGAAAGATTTATTATCGAGTTTGGAAGACTTATATTTCATGGTGTTCCTCTCATAAATTTTCTTGCCATTCTTTTAGAATTCCTAGAATTTTACAGTTTCTTCAGGATGGTTTGGATAAGGGTTTGTCTGCAAGTTCCTTGAAGGGACAAATCTCTGCTCTTTCTGTTTTATTTCACAGAAAGATTGCTAAACTTCCTGATATTCACTGTTTTGTACAGGCTTTGGTTCGTATTAAGCCTGTCATTAAATCAATCTCTCCTCCTTTGAGTCTTAATTTGGTTTTGAGGGCTTTACAGGCTCCTCCATTTGAGCCTATGCATTCTTTGGACATTAAACTACTTTCTTGGAAAGTGTTGTTCCTTTTGGCCATCTCTTCTGCTAGAAGAGTTTCTGAGCTATCTGCTCTTTCTTGTGAATCTCCTTTTCTGATTTTTTATCAGGATAAGGCGGTTTTGCGGACTTCAATTAAATTTTTACGTAAGGTTGTGAATTCTAACAACATTAGTAGAGAAATTGTTGTCCCTTCCTTTTGACCTAATCCTAAGAATTCTTTGGAAAGATCCTTACATTCTTTGGATGTGGTGAGAGCTTTGAAATATTATGTTGAAGCTACTAAAGATTTCAGGAAGACTTCTAGTCTATTTGTTATATTTTCTGGTTCTAGGAAAGATCAGAAGGCTTCTGCTATTTCCTTGGATTCTTGGTTAAGGCTTTTGATTCATCAAGCTTATTTGGAGTCGGGTCAGGCCCCGCCTCAGAGAATTACAGCTCATTCTACTACATCAGTCTCCACTTCGTGGGCTTTTAAGAATGAAGCTTCAGTTGATCAGATTTGCAAGCGGCGACTTGGTCGACTTGGTTCAAGCCGTGATTTGTCATAATTGTGATGATTATGGCTTACAGCTCATGAAAACCCTAAATCCACAATCTCAGAAAATTAGAATATTACATGCAATCAATAAAACAAGGATTGTTCATACCTGTAGAACAATATCGGACCTCTGAAAAGTATAAGCATGCATACTGTATGTACTCAGTACTTGGTTTGGGCCCCTATTGCAGCAATTACTACCTCAATGCGGCATGGCATGGAAGCTATCAGCCTGTGGCACTGCTGGGGTTTTATGGAAGTCCGGGATGCTTCAATAGCGGCCTTCAGCTCTTCTGCATTGTTTGGTTTCATGTCTCTCACCTTTCTCTTGGAAATGCCCCATAGATTCTCTATGGGGTTCAAGTCAGGCGAGTTTGCTGGCCAATCAAGCACAGTAATCCCACGGTCATTGAACCAGGTTTTGGTGCTTTTGGCAGTGTGGGCAGGTGCAAAGTCCTGCTGGAAAATGAAGTCAGCATCCCCATAGAGCTCGTCTGCGGAAGGAAGCATGAAGTGCTCCAAAATCTCCTGGTAGATGGCTGCGTTGACCCTGGACTTAATGAAGCACAGTGGACCAACACCAGCAGATGACATGGCTCCCCAAATCAACACAGACTGTGGAAACTTCACACTGGACTTCAAGCATCTTGCAGTGTGTGCCCCTCCATTCTTCCTCCATACTCTGGGTTCTTGGTTTCCAAATAAGATGACAAATTTGCTCTTATCAGAAAAGAGGACTTTGGACCACTGAGCAACAGACCAGGTCTGTTTTTCTTTAGCCCAGGTAAGACGCTTCTGATGTTGTTTGTTGTTCAGGAGTGGCTTGACAAGAGGAATACGACATTTGAAGCCCATGTCCAGGATCTGTCTGTGTGTGGTGGCTCTTGTGAAAGTCCCCAACACTTTTGAATGGCCTTTTCCTGACAATCCTCTCCAGGATGTGGTCATCCCTACTGCTTGTGCACCTTTTTCTTCCACACTTTTCCCTTCCACATAACTTTCTATTAATGTGCTTTGATACAGCACTTTGGGAACATCCAACTTCTTTTGCAATTACCTTTTGAGGCTTTCCCTCCTTATGGAGGGTGTCAATTATGGTTTTCTGCACAACTGTCAGGTCAGCAGTCTTTCCCATGATTGTGATTTCTACTGAACCAGACTCAGATACCATTTAAAGGCTCAGGAACCCTTTGCAGGTTATGGCTTAATTAGCTGATTAGAGTGGGACACTTTGAGCCTAGAATATTGCACCTTTTCACAATATTCTAATTTTCTGAGATTGTGGATTTGGGGTTTTCATGAGCTGTAAGTCATAATCATCAAAATTATGACAAATCACGGCTTGAACTATCTTGCTTTGCATGTAATGAGTCTATCTCATATATTAGTTTCACCTTTTAAGTTGCATTAGTGAAATAAATGAACTTTTGCACAATATTCTAATTTTTCGAGTTTCACCTGTATGTGTATATAAGTATATATATATATATATATATATGTGTGTTTTTTATGTGTATATAAGCATATATATATAAACATATATATATATATATATATATATATATATATTTACATGTGTATATGTGTATATAAGCATATATATACAGTATATATATATATCATTATATATATATTTACGTGTTTATATGTGTATATAAGCATATAAACAAACAACAAAGTATTAGCGCACATCCAAAATGAAACCACACTTATTTTGATATAAAGTCTGCATAAAATGCCTGTTTAAAACTCTTAAATAATATTGGGATCTTAGTCACACAATATGGCTATATTCTGCTCAGCCAGTCACCACTTACAAGGTGTCCCAAAATAGACTGGTCCTAACACTATAAATTTTAACCTTACTGGGCTGAATCCTTTGATTCTAATATAGAGTTCCAACTCTGTGGTTCTATGCCTCATTGAATGAGGCTGCCTGGTTTTATATAGCCTTAATGACACTGCCTGGAACACACCTGAGCAGGATTTTAGTGGTGTGCTTTAACCATAGGGATCTGGTCAATCTCCCTGTAATAAATACAGCAAAACATGGAGGTTTGGTTAAGCACACCTTACAAAAACATATTATATATTAAAGCACATATTGTGGGAGTGCTGTCAAAATGACCAGAGTAAATACAAACAACAAAGTATTAGCGCACATCCAAAACGAAACCACACTTATTTTGATATAAAATCTGCATAAAATGCCTGTTTAAAACTCTATACTCTTAAATAATATTGGGATCTAAGTCATACAATATGGCCATATTCTGCTCAGCCAGTCACCACTTACAAGGTATCCCAAAATAGACTGGTCCTAACACTATAAATTTTAACCTTACTGGGCTGAATCCTTTTGATTCTAATATAGAGTTCCAACTCTATATTAGAATCAAAGGATTCAGCCCAGTCCCCCATTGATGTCCATGTAAATGCACTTTAGGAGATGCTTTTTTTCTAACACCCCACATCCCCTCACTTTAACATCCTATAACTGCTTTGTGTAGTTAAAAAAAAAAAAAAGATGCTCATATTTATAATTTTATTTTAATTTACTGTCTCTTAATTTTGGGGGCAATTGGAGCAACAATTTATTTTCAACCGGAGGTCTGACCTCTGGTTAATTGCACTTAGTGGAAAGCAAAACCGCGAGCTTGCATTAGCATTAACCAGCCACTTGTAATGGCTGGTTAGTTAACATGCGCCAATAAATGGGCAAATATGCCCCTATACAGGTGCATGTTAAGATAGTGCTCCACTTTTAATTCAGCCCTTCATTTTCTTCTTATGAGCCCTAGGCCTAGTGCTTTATTTCTGTTAACTATACAAATACCAAGTCTACTAGCAAATGTTTTGTTTATTGACCATTTAAATCTTCTCTAAGCCCCTCTAGTGAGAAGCTCTAATACAGTGAATGGCTTAGGGTGGCCAATTTGTGTCAGATTGCAGTGGGCGTACCAACCCCTATTGCATGTATTTACATTGTATCTATAAATACAATTTTTATTTTATTTTTAACTCTTGATTCACCTTGAGTTTTTTCATTCTATACATTTTTACACTTTTTTTTCCAAACAAGTGATTCTGTGAAACTTTCCCTCATGGAATTTCCAACAAGACAAATATGCACTTGTGGACCACTGTGGAAAAAAGGAAATACACATTATTTATCAATCCTTAGGGGCCTATCTATCAAGCTTCTTGACAGCCCGTGTTTCTGGCGAGTCTTCAGACTCACCAGAAACAGCAGTTATGAAGCAGCGGTCACAAAGAGAGCTGCTTCATAACCTGTCCACCTCTGAGCAGGCGGACAGACATCGCCGGAAATCAACCCGATCGAGTATGATCGGGTTGATTGACACCCCCTGTCGCGGCCCATTGGCCACGAGTCTGCAGGGGGCGGCGTTACACCAGCAGCTCTTGTGAGCTACTGGTGCAATGCTGAATACGGGGAGCGTATTGCTTTCCGTATTCAGCGACGTCTGGCGGACCTGATCCGCACTGTCGGATCAGGTCCGCCAGACCTTGTTAAATAGAGTCCTTAATATCCAATTACACATTAATATATAACCTATTTGGATGAAAACTAACCATCATTACAGGAGGGCAATAAGGTTAGTATTCTTTTGAGCAACATAAGATAGGGAGACCATACAATTGTTAATCTGGCATATTTCAATGATTCTATTGCAATTTTAATGTTATGGTTATTATTATTATTATTATTATTATTGGAAAATTTATGTCAAATAAGAGTATACTTTTTATTCTTTAATAGAAATAATTTTGCAACATATTTAGAATTTTTGGTGATTGTTTAGTGTAAAAAGTCTTAAAATAAAAGTAGTTAACTGCAAATTTGTATATAAACCAGGATGAAGAGTGTAAACTGTTGGCTTGGTTTTTAGAAGTATGTTTGAAACATAAGTAGAATTTTAGGTAAATATTCACATTATTGAATAAGGTGTTAACATTTTTTTATTTACTTATTAAGTTGTGTATCAACCAGAATAAACTCATCTTGTAAATAGTTACACCAGTAAAGGTTCTCAAAAACTGGTGAATTCATTTGTTCAATACTGCTTAACCTTCATTTTTATTTCCATGCAACTTCAATGAAGTGTTCATCTCAATGTGCCTACATACAAAGGGTGTGATACTGTGTTCATAAACATTGCTGGCGCGCTAACAGTTACCAGCAAGCAATATTGGGTTTATCACAGCTGTGATAAACCCGATATAGCCTTGCTGGTAAGAAGTTCACTTGAGAATATGCAATATGGTTTGCGCACGAGAAGGGTGTTAGGTTCTTTTTCCACTCCATTGACATCTATGGGGGAATATGTTAACGTGCTTTCGATGATCAAATTTTGTCTCTTTGCGCATTGGGTTATTGCACAAGCGAAATTGAACTTATATTATGAGCATTACCATAAACGTGCAAAAAACTTACTTCTAGTGGAGTTAGTGTGTGAGTGGGAACATAAAATACCACTCCACTTGTAATGTGACCCTATATGGGAACAAGCACCACTGTATTTGTTGCTATATACTTGTTCCTTCTCCTCCATTCCAAAAAAAGATGGAGGATTTTTATATATTAGGAGCAATTAAGGGAAAAAAATAGTGAACTTCAGAATAATTATACACATTTTACAGTAATGTCTGAAGCCTAATTATGGGCCATATTACAAATGTGCACTGGTATTCCGAGTTAGGTGCAATGCGAACACAAACTCATGTTTAAATTGCACGGAAGCATTGTGCTCACAAGAGCACGCTTCCATGGGCTCCAACGGGGGCCTCATTCTCATGCCTTCAGACACGGCAGGAGAACTAGCTCAGAGAAGGGGTAAGTCGTGCAGCGATGGGCAGCAAAGTGTAGATATATATGTATATGCTTATATACATATATATTTATGTATTAATATGTGTATATACATATATTAATGCATAACCATACTGTATATGTATAAAAGCATAAACATATACAGTATATTTCATGGGAACACACAGTTCCCATAGACCACAATGTAAAGGCACTTTCAGTGCGTTTTTTTTTAACACCTAACATCCGCCAACTTTAGCCCCTTAAAACTGCCTACTTTTTTTTTATTTTAAAGGACACACTACAATAAATTTTGGAAACAACTGGGGGACATTTAGAAAATAAACCAGAGGTCTGACCTCTGGTTAATTTTCTGAGTGCTAATCGCTACCACGAGCTCACAGTAGCAATAACCAGCCACTTGTAATGTAATATACAAATCAGTAGTATCTCATTTTATTTTTTAATCTCTAGATAAGAAGAGTTTAAAGATGGGTCTGATAAATCAAATCAATGTCACAGGATTTTACATACAAGGATTTTCTGAATTATCAAGGATGCAAATCCCACTTTTTATTCTGTTCCTAACACTGTACCTCGGTATCCTGCTTGGGAACATGACGGTTTTTGCTGTTGTGTCACTAAGTCCTCATTTGCACAAGCCCATGTATATCTTCCTGATGAACCTTTCATGCATTGACATCACTTTCACCACAAACATTCTTCCTAAACTTTTACATGTGCTCATAACTCAACATAACTACATCTCATTTGCAGGGTGCATGACACAGATGTCCTTTTTTGGATCAATGGTGTGCAGTGAAATTTTACTTCTGACAGCTATGGCGTACGATCGCTACATAGCCATATATTATCCTTTATATTATGTTCTTCGTATGAGCTTAAGACATTGTTCTGTCTTAGTGATTGCAACCTGGGTTTTAGGTTTTTTAGAATTCACAGGACATGCTGTGCTAATATCTAAGCTATCATTTTGTGCATCTAACGTAATTGAACACATTTTCTGTGATGTGACCACATTGCTGAAACTCTCCTGCAGTGACACATTTAAAGTGGAATTACTAAGCTATATGGAAGGTGCACTAATGACTGTCAATTGTTTCATTTTTACTTTGGTCTCTTACGTTTTTATTATCTCCGCTATTCTAAATATACAGTCATCAGAGGGGCGAAACAAAGCATTTTCGACTTGTAGTTCCCATCTGACCAGTGTTATTATGTTTTATTTGACATTTCTCTGTTTGTATATGAGACCAACAACAAGTTACTCCCCAAGTCGAGATAAGTTTTTTGCTCTTTTATATGTTGTGATTAATCCTTTAATGAACCCTTTTATATACACTTTAAAAAATAAAGAATTTCAAGTCAGTTTAAAGAAATTTATTTTACTACAAGAATGACGAAGAATGGGAAACCTTTTAGTTAACATTAACCTGTTTCATTATTAATATGTTGTTTACTAATGTAATTCTTGTTATCAGTCAATAACACAAACAATAACTATTTTATACATAACTGATTCATTTTTCATTTAGCATTCACTTTGTATTTATGTATTTATTTGTTTACTTTAATGGAATGTAAAGCTGTAAAAGTGCCAGTGTTCTGGCAGATCACCAACTCCTCAGAGTCTCACTGCATATTCTCTCAGTGAGCATGCGCTTCATCGAGTAACTGCATCAAACATATATAAATTGCAATGTAATTCCCCTATCTTCACTATCTATTTTGGCTTCGTCTGGGGGATCAAGGGGTTCACTTGGGTTGGAAGATTGGCGGGCCCCCCCCTTGCCATTGCCGAGATTTGTTTCTGCGTTGGAACGCATGTGAAAACTGTTTAGATATACACAGTAAATAGTGCTACTAGCTAGCAAGCAAAAAACATCCAAAAACACAGTTAAAACCTTAAAACTGTAATAAAAGCTATCTAATACAAAAAGGTTATTTGAATGCGCCTTAGTATTTCATTGGAAGAAAAACTATGTCTTAAATTGCTATGCTACTAAGAATTTTGTTGGAAGAGATACAATGTATTAAAAAGCTATGATACTATATATAGATATTTAAATAGCAAAACAAAAGGTAATAATCGTATATAAACAAAAGGAATATTTTGAAAAAATAATTTGATAAATGGAGTGGTATAAATGTATAGGGGCCTATTTAAGAACGTGCGAGCGGACATGATCCGATATTGCGGATCATGTCTGCTGCACATCAATAAATGCCGACAGCATACGCTGTTGGCATTTATCATTGCCCCAGCAGTTCTTGTGAACTGCTGGTGCAATGCCGCTCCCTGCAGATTCGCAGCCAATTGGCCACTAAAAGGGGTGTCAATCAACCCGATCGTATTGGATCGGGTTGATTTCTGGCGATGTCTGTCTGCCGCCTCAGAGCAGATGGACAGGTTATAGAGCAGTGGTCTTTAGACCGCTGCTTCATAACTTGTGTTTCTGGCGAGTCTGAAGGCTCGCCAGAAACACGGGGCATCAAGCTACATACAGAGCTTGATAAATAGGCCCCATAATGTGTATAAAAAAAGAAAATGTACAGGATATAATAATTAAAGTTCTAATAGTTCATAAAAGTCTCAAAGGGAATACAATACAAAGTCAAAACCGTTGTAAAAATTCCTTGTTGATAACTATCTATAAAATATTTAATTACACTTCGTTCTAAAAAGTCTATCAATAGTTGTAGTTAAAAACGGATCTGTTTAGGCTAAGTAGCCCTATGTTAAAATACCATGTTCTCGATCTATAAAGTGTGTTTAAATTCTAACTTATTCAATGGTTAATACTTATTCAATGGTTAATACACTCTTAGGGATTGTTCGTGAAAATGAGTGTTAGCAAGAAAATATCAGTCAGCGTTTTATCAATAAAATATAAATAGGCATATATATATATACTGCTCCTGACTGTAGCAATTTGGGATCCTCTAAAGTGTTTAGTTGATGCGCATTTGTATAAGAGATAACAAGATATATTGTTGTTTTAATCACTGATATTTGGTTAGTAATAGATAGGGTGTTCAAACAATGTTCACTATTTACCGGTAAAAGCCTTTTGGAACTGAAGAACCTCTGTGGGTTATAAGGGTACATCCTTGAGCCCGGATAAAACCACCTTCCTGTCTTCTTTGACTTGGTCTGTTCTGCAGTTAGTTAGGTGTAACAAAGTCACCCCCACAGCCTTTACCTTCAGGAGGTGTTCCAGAACAGCTCCTGCACCACTTGCTTTGTCCAAAGTGTTGTTCTTTTTTCTTAGCAATATTGAATCATTTTATTCTCCAAAGTTATGAGATAGCAGAGCGCTACACATTTCGGCTGTCACCTACAGCTTTTTTCAAGCTTGCTGCTTACCTCTTTTTTGAGGTCTTATTTAAACTTTAGCTGGATCTTCTGATTGGGTTAAAGTGGTGACAGTTCTCCTTATTTCTCTTTGGTCCAAATCTTTTCCCAAATTTTCCACAATCGCAGGGTATATTTATCTCACATATTCATTAGTTATCCATTGTATTGATTACAATGTTACATATTCGTATTTAGTTATTGGAAAGTCTAATTTATATCTGTTAATTCAATCAAACATTATTCCTTTGATTTGATTTCTTTTGCTTAACATTTATTTTGATTATAGTCAATTTTACATGTTTCCTTTCAGTGGGAGGGAAAATTCCTTTACCCCTATCTGTTGTGTATAACTGGGTAGCCCTAGAGAAATTAATTTAAAAGGAAAGAATCCTAAAACAATTTATTTCTGACACAATTAATTGATCTAATCTAATAGAATAGCTTATTGCTTTATGTTTTCATAACAACATAATACAGTTATTCCTTTGGCTCAAAATCAATTGAAATAAAAAATAAAAAATGCATTTTCCTTTTTTATTTACAATTGCTAAATACATATTTAAAAAAAAAAAAACATTTAAAAAACTATTTAAAAAACGTATATACATTTGTATGAAAATTATTGGAAGGATGAAAAATTCAAAACAAAAATGGAGTATATTTCAGAATGTAAGTAAAAGAATTAAAAACTCCCATTAAAAATTCTATTTTAAGAAATGGGTAATGCTGAATTCTATATTTAATCCATTTGGAATTTTTTTTCCAATTTGTAAATCCACTTATATTCTTATTTAAGCAGTTCATTTTCTATATCCCCTCCTCTCCAATTCAGGTTTAATTTATTGATTGGAGAATATATATTTTTTTTTTTTCAGATCAAATTTATTGCAAGTCAAAAAATGTTTTGGCACTGCTAGGTCCTTATTTCTATCCTCTATTGAGAGTATATGTTCTCTCACCCTATCTCTTACTGGTCTTGTGGATTCACCAACATATTGTTTTCCACAAAAATATTCTATAAGATAAATTATATTTTTATCAGTGCAACATAGTAAGTGTTTAATCTCATATTCCCTAATTGTGATAATTCAAATAGAATGAGAGCTGCTTAAATCCTATTGGCTGATTTGAATAGCCAATAGGATTTTAGCAGCCCTAATTCCTATTGGCTAATTCAAATTTTTCGGCCAATAGGAATGCAAGGGACGCCATCTTGAATCGCATCCTTTGCATTGAAGATTCAGTGTACGGCCGCGACCTTATGAAGAGGATGCTCTGTGCCGGATGTCTTCAGGATGGACCCGCTCCACGCCTCCAGGATCAAGATAGAAGATGCTGCCTGGATGAAGATTAAAGAGGCCGCCTGGATGAAGACTTTTCGCTGCTTGGATCAGGACGTCGCTGCCGGGATGAAGATTGAAGAGGCTGCCTGGATGAAGACTTTGCCAGGATGAAGATCATTCAAGCGGGACTTCAAAAACTGTAAGTGGATCGTCAGGGGGTTAGTGTTAGGCTTTTTAAAGGGTTTATTGGGTGGGTTTTATTTTTTAGTTTAGGGTCTGGGCAGTAAAAGTGCCTAATACCCTTTTAAGGGCAATGCCCATACAAATGTCCTTTTCAGAATTAGTTTTTTATTTTGGGGGGTTGGTTGGGTGGTCGGTTTTACTGTTAGGGGGGTCTTTGTGTTTTTTTTACAGGTAAAAAAGCTTATATCTTTGTGGCAATGCCCCACAAAAGGTCATTTTAAGGGCCATTGGTAGTTTATTGTAGGCTAGGGTTTTTTTTTATTTTGGGTGGGCTTTTTTAATTTTGATAGGGCTATTAGATTAGGTGTAATTCTTTTTTATTTTTGATAATTTTTGTTTTTTATTTTTTGTAATTTAGTGTGTTAGGATTTTTTTAATGTGTAGTTTAGTTTAATTTAATTGGTAATTAGTTTAATTTTAGTTTAATAGTTATATTAGTTTAATTGTTAGTTTAAACTTAGTTTTTTTTAAATTGACAGGTAAATTTTAATTTAAGATAGGGAAATTGTAATTTTAATATAATGTTAGGGTGGTGTTAGGTTTAGGGGTTACTAGTTTAAATTAGTTCATTGAGATGTGAGGGGCTTTCAGTTTAGGGGTTAATAGTTTTAATTAGTATATTTCATTTTGGAGGGCTTTCGGTTTAGGGGTTAATAGGTTTATTATAGTGGCTTGTGGTTTAGGGCTTAATAACTTTAGTATAGCGGGGCAATGTGGGCGGACGGCAGATTAGGAGTTAATAATATTTAAATAGTGTTTGTTATGCGGGAGGGCGGTGGTTTAGGGATTAATAACTTTAGTATAGTGCTGACGATGTTGTGTCGGGGAGCGGCGAAATAGGGGTTAATATTTTGTTGTTGTTGCGGCTATGTTGGGAGAAGCATATTTGGGGTTAATACATTTATTATAGTGTTTGCGATGCGGGAGGACCTTGGTTTAGGGGTTAATAGGTCGTTTATGGGTGTTTTTTGTACTTTGTAACAGTTTAGTTATGAGTTTTATGTTACAGCTTTGTAGTGTAAAACTCATAACTAATGTCTTTAGATGGCGGTACAGATCTTGTTGTTTTAGGGTGTAACACTCACGTTTTAGTTGTACTGCAAAACTCATAATACCGGCGCTATGGGAATCCCATGAAAAAACATAATTTTTATGAGTGCAGTACTGATGTTGCGGTACAGGACAAGACTTGTAATAGCTGTGGTGATGTTTTAACGCTGAAAATGATATATTTTATAAACTGCATTTTTATTAAAAAGGATAGCTACACCCTTCTTCTTGTCTTGCGAAGGGGCAGCTATCACCTCCCCAACCCATTTGGATTTTAATTTACTAGATTCCAATTCATTTAAATGTGTTTCTTGTACCAGTGCTATGTCTGTATTTTGTTTGGCCAATTTGTTTGATTATACATTTTCTTTTAATTGGGGAGGTGATCCTGCCCACATTCTATGAGATTATTTTAAGCGTGCCTTTCCCCATTGTCCCTATAGATTAATAAAAAAAGAGAAAAAAAGGGAAAAAAGAACACATACCTCTCTGATTGCCCACTCATAAAATGAAGAGGTCTAAGCTCCATTCTTCAGTCCCAACCTCCCTTTGTCTAAACAGTACTGAATTGTATTTTAAAAACAACCTTACACTCTTTTCCATGGTAACTTTATATACGCAATTTCTGTTACAGTTCTCTTGGACATAGCGGCGTCCTATTCCACACCTTTCTCTTTACAAAAATTCTTAGTCTCTAGTATATTATTTAAGGTTTTACTCTCTCCCTCGCATATCACTATTAGTTTTGCCGGATATACCATTCTCACATACAGATTAGCTTTCATTAGTTTTTAACAATATGCATCTGCAGAGCCTTAGGGAGTTGGACTGTAATAAAGTGCATTCAATTCTGGTTTTCCAGGGTCTCAGGTAGGCCTATAATTCTGAGGTTATTCCTCCTTGAGCGGTCTTCCAGGTCTTCTACTCTTGCCTTTAATATTTCCAATCTCTTACCAACAAGTATGCTATTCTGTTCTGCCTGGTTTGATCTATCCTCTAGATCTGATATACTGCCTTCTATTTCCCCCAGTCTAGATGAGAATTTTTTTATTTCATTAGTCAAACCACTGATTTCCTACTTGATTTCAAATTTGAGAGTATCGAATTGTGGTAAGATCATTTGTGATATCTGTAATACTATCTTATTAATTCCAGCACTAGCAATGTTAACTTCCAACTGATCCTGTGTGTTCGCCTCTGATTCTATATTTTTGGGATTTTTCTTTTCCCTATGTTTTGGGGGCATAGCAGGTGAATTGCCTCGACTTGAGGCTATAAATCTTTCCATGTGCAAAAAAGAAGTGATTTTTAAACAATGTGATTTTAAAGTGAAAAAAAGAGAGAACAGGGCTTAATAAATTTAGTGAAATGAAGTTAAAAAACCGGCTAGATTTAGAGTTTGGCGGTAGCCGTCAAAACCAGCGTTAGAGGCTCCTAACGCTGGTTTTTACCGCCCGCTGGTATTTGGAGTCAGTCAGGAAAGGGTCTAACGCTCACTTTCCAGCCGCGACTTTTACATACCGCAGATCCCCTTACGTTAATTGCGTATACTATCTTTTCAATGGGATCTTTCTAACGCCAGTATTTATAGTCGTGGCTGAAGTGAGCGTTAGAAATCTAATGACAAAACTCCAGCCGCAGAAAAAACCCAGGAGTTAAGAGCTTTCTGGGCTAACACCGGTTCATAAAGCTCTTAACTACTGTGCCCTAAAGTACACTAACACCCATAAACTACCTATGTACCCCTAAACCGAGGCCCCCCACATCGCCGCCACTCTAATAAAATTTTTTAACCCCTAATCTGCCGACCGCACACTGCCGCAACCTACGTTATCCCTATGTACCCCTAATCTGCTGCCCCTAACACCGCCAACCCCTATATTATATTTATTAACCCCTAATCTGCCGCCCCCAACGTCGCCTCCACCTACCTACAATTATTAACCCCTAATCTGCTGACCGTACCTCACCGCCACTATAATAAATGTATTAACCCCTAATCTGCCTCACTCCCGCCTCAATAACCCTATAATAAATAGTATTAACCCCTAATCTGCCCTCCCTAACATCGCCGACACCTAACTTCAAGTATTAACCCCTAATCTGCCGACCGGACCTCACCGCTACTCTAATAAATTTATTAACCCCTAAAGCTAAGTCTAACCCTAACCCTAACCCCCCCTAAGTTAAATATAATTTAAATCTAACGAAATAAATTAACTCTTATTAAATAAATTATTCCTATTTAAAGCTAAATACTTACCTGTAAAATAAACCCTAATATAGCTGCAAAATAAATTATAATTATATTGTAGCTATTTTAGGGTTTATATTTATTTTACAGTCAACTTTGTATTTATTTTAACCAGGTACAATAGCTATTAAATAGTTAATAACTATTTAATAGCTACCTAGTTAAAATAATTACAAAATTACCTGTAAAATAAATCCTAACCTAAGTTACAATTAAACCTAACACTACACTATCAATAAATTAATTAAATAAAATACCTACAATTATCTACAATTAAACCTAACACTACACTATCAATAAATAAATTAAATAAAATACCTACAATTATCTACAATTAAACCTAACACTACACTATCAATAAATAAATTAAATAAAATACCTACAAATAAATACAATTAAATAAACTAACTAAAGTACAAAAAATAAAAAAAGCTAAGTTACAAAAAATAAAAAAATTAATTACAAACATAAAAAAAATTACAACAATTTTAAGCTAATTACACCTACTCTAAGCCTCCTAATAAAATAACAAAGCCCCCCAAAATAAAAAAATGCCCTACCCTATTCTAAAATTAAAATAGAAAAGCTCTTTTACCTTACCAGCCCTTAAAAGGGCCTTTTGCGGGGCATACCCCAAAGAATTCAGCTCTTTTGCCTGTAAAAAAAACATACAATACCCCCCCCCCAACATTACAACCCACGACCCACATACCCCAAATCTAACCCAAACCCCCCTTAAATAAACCTAACACTAAGCCCCTGAAGATCTTCCTACCTTGTCTTCACCATGCCAGGTATCACCGATCGCTCCAGGATCCAAAATCTTCATCCAAGCCCAAGCGGGGGCTGGAGATCCATCATCCGGCTGAAGTCTTCTATCAAGCGACAGCTGAAGAGGTCCAGAAGAGGCTCCAAAGTCTTCCTCCTATCCGGGCAGAAGAGTAGATCCGGACCGGCAACCATCTTCTTCCAAGCGGTCACAAGGGGCTCCATGTTGAAGACCTCAGGCGCGGATCCATCCTCTTCTTGCGACGTCCTAAGTCCGAATGAAGGTTCCTTTAAATGACGTCATCCAAGATGGCGTCCCTCGAATTCCGATTGGCTAATAGGATTCTATCAGCCAATCGGAATTAAGGTAGGGAAAATCTGATTGGCTGCTGATTGAATCAGCCAATCAGATTGAGCTCGCATCCTATTGGCTGTTCCGATCAGCCAATAGAATGCGAGCTCAATCTGATTGGCTGATTGGATCAGCCAATTGGATTGAACTTGAATCTGATTGGCTGATTCCATCAGCCAATCAGATTTTTCGTACCTTAATTCCGATTGGCTGATAGAATCCTATCAGCCAATCGGAATTTGAGGGACACCATCTTGGATGACGTCATTTAAAGGAACCTTCATTCGGACTTAGGATGTTGCAAGAAGAGGATGTATCCGCGCCGGAGGTCTTCAACATGGAGCCGCTTGTCACCGCTTTGAAGAAGATTGTTGCCGGTCCGGATCTACTCTTCTGCCCGGATAGCATGAAGACTTTGGAGCCTCTTCTGGACCTCTTCAGCCGTCGCTTGATAGAAGACTTCAGCCGGATGATGGATCTCCAGCCCCCGCTTGGGCTTGGATGAAGATTTCGGAGCCTGGAGCGATCGGTGATACCTGGCTGTCAGGATGTCATTCTGCCAACCGGATTTACCTTCCTTTTCTCTGACTTTTTCCTTTAAATTTCAATTAAGGTCATGTTCACTCCCTATAAATTCCCAGCAGCCCTTTTTCTTTTGCTTGGTATTATTGTGCCTACATTATATCCAGCCTCTGCCTTGCATTTGATGCTTAGGAAATTATCAACGCTCTTTGGATCAAGTTATCCTTTTCTAAATCAAAACTATTCTACAGCAGCACTCTCTGTATATGCACTGCTTTGCTGCCTAAACTGCCTGTGTCTGTTCTTCGCACGGAACTACTTCCACCTAAGACGGCCGGACCTCGTATCCATCCGCGGTGACGTCACACGCCAGCTTCATGGATCAACGGACATTGCTAGTTGCTGCTCCCGCTCCGCTACCGTCAGGGCTCTGTTCCCACTGCCCATCTGACTACCGAAGTACTATCCATAATCCAAACTAAGGGGACAAGGTAATAACATGTACATATACGTATACTAACTTCTACTCCTTATAAATCCTTGCCTAAAACGTTCCTATCTAAGTTAACTTGATCAGCTAAAGTCTCTTACTAAGTGGCATATTATAACTCTAATTTTTGTTACTGAGTTTTATAAGGTTCTTCCAGTAAACTATGCTACAAAGGTCTTAAATTATCTTTATGTAGCCAAAGTTCACTGGTGAACCAGTATATTAACACTCTGGTTGTATATGGGTATCAGAACATCATCTAGGTGTTTAATCTGTTCCCCTCACATCTCCCAGAAACAAATCCCAATTTTCACATCTCAGCAGCTGAGGTCAGTTTTTTGTAACACATTTATCTCTCTAGTTGTTGTAGGTTGCTGACAAGTCTGACAGAGCCTGACAGAATACCAAGCCCTTTTACAATGAACCCAGCTGAGATGACTGCACATATACAGACTCTGAGCCAAAGAGTAGACTAACTCACTCAGGGTCTTAACACACTTAAAGCTGAGAATGTTGCTTTAAAAGCTTATATCAAAGATTGCATTGAAACAAAGATACATACACCTGAGCCCTCAGTCAGTCTCCCTGAAAAATTCTATGGTGACAGGGCACAGTATAGAGATTTAAAAAATGCTTGCTTACTTCTCTTTACACTCAAACCCCAGTCTTACCCCACTGAGAGGATCAGAGTACTGACAACTATCTCTTTCTTAAGGGGGGAACCACGTAGCTGGGCTAATTCTTTTTTTTAATCTAATGAGAATATTCTGAACTCTTTAGATAATTTTTTTGCTGCTATGGGTCAGCTATATGAAGACCCCTTTAAACAGCAGACAGCTGAAACTGCTCTTAGGGCTTTAAAGCAAAAGAAAAGAGTGGTTGAAGATTATATAACCGACTTTAAACGTTGGGCAAAAGATTCGGAATGGAACAACCTATCTTTAAGAAATCAGTTTCGTCTGGGACTGTCAGACGCAGTGAAAGATGAGTTGTCCCGTACCGAAATACCCCCTACACTTGAGGGGTTAATTAAATTAAGCATCACTATAGACAGACGGTTACGTGAGAGACAACACGAAAGAACCTATCCAGAGGCATACACAAAAAAACACCCTAGCAGCTCAACATCACTCCCTAGTTCTAAGGTACACACTGAACCTATGGAGATTAACTTTCTAAAAGGCCCCCTGAGTGCACAGGAAAAGACCAGAAGAAGGGAGAATAACCTCTATCTGTATTGTGCTTCTGATGAACACTCAGTAAAAGAATGCCCAGCACTTCAGAAATCTGATAGGGGTGAGTCCAAAAATCCCTCTTTTTGCTGTAATTCTTATGATAATAAAAGTCCCTATTGTAAACTCTCACTTCTTTTTCAGTGGGATCACCATCGCCTCACCGTTCCCACAATAATTGATTCAGGAGCTACCGCTTGTTACATAGATAAGCAATATACACTTGTAAATAAAATTCCACTGATGCAAAAAAAATCTGCTGTTTTATTAAGAGGGATTGATGGTAGACCTGTTTCATCAGGTCCTGTAGAATTTCAAACTATTCCTTTGTTGGTTATCACGCCAGACCATCACAGGGAATACTTAACTTTTGACGTTATATGTTCTCCTGTATCCCCTGTCATTTTAGGTCTAAACTGGTTAATACTACATAACCCCTCTATCTCATGGACCACTCTCACTGTTTCCTTCACCTCTACATACTGTACTAACACCTGTTTCCTAGTAAACATTTTACTTTCATGCAACACAGAACCAAACATTACAATACCTGACAAATATAAGGACTTTACAGACGTATTTAGCAAGACTGAGTCTGAAAACTTACCACCTCACAGAAAATACGACTGTCCTATTGAACTGGTACCTGGTGCAGAAATCCCATATGGACATATATTTCCTTTATCCAACCCAGAACTCAAACATTTAAAATCTTACTTAGAGGACAACTTGAAAAAAGGCTTCATTAGGCCACCCACTTCTCCAGCTGGTGCTGGAATATTTTTTGTTAAAAATAAAGATGGCAGCCTGCGTCCCATAATAGACTACAGACAGCTAAACAAGGTCACAATAAAGAACCGCTATCCCCTTCCCCTAATTCCAGAGCTAATAGAGAGATTAGAGGGTGCAAAACTTTTTACCAAGCTGGATTTAAGAGGTGCGTATAACCTCATCCGTGTGAGAAGCGGTGATGAGTGGCTGACAGCGTTTCGTACTCGCTACGGCTTGTATGAATACACCGTTATGCCCTTTGGGTTATGTAACGCCCCAGCCACTTTCCAGCACCTAATTAATGATCTCTTCAGAGACTTTCTTGATGTTTTCCTTATTGTCTATTTGGATGACATCTTAATTTACTCAAAAACTTTACCTGAACACATCAGACATGTCAGGCAGGTCCTATCAAGGTTAAGAAGCAACTTCCTTTATGCCAAACCGGAGAAGTGCATTTTCAACTCCCAAAGTATCACTTTTCTTGGTTATGTAATCAGCTCAACTGGCATTCAGATGGAACAGACAAAGATACAGACTATAACCGATTGGCCTACCCCTAAAACCCGAAAAGAAGTACAAAGCTTCCTCGGGTTCGCAAACTTTTATCGCAAATTCATAAAAGACTTTTCTCATATAACTAAACCTTTAACTACATTAACCAAAACTTCTATACCGTTTCATTGGGATTCTAAGGCTGACAGTGTCTTCAACTACTTAAAACACAGATTCACCACAGCACCTATATTACGGTTCCCAAACCCTGATCTACCATTTGTGCTCAAAGTAGATGCCTCAGATGTGGCCGTAGGAGCTGTACTTTCTCAACGAGAAGGGTTGAATCAACCCTTGCATCCTGTAGCCTTCTATTCTCACAGTTTATCACCTGCAGAACAAAACTATCCCATAGGAGACAAGGAGCTCCTGGCTATCAAGATGGCACTTGAACACTGGAGGCATCTTCTTGAGGGTACTTCCATGCCAACGCTGATATATACAGACCATCGTAACCTCCAGTATCTTAAAACAACAAAAACTTTCTCTGCAAGACAGGTAAGATGGAACCTTTTTTTTTCAAGGTTCAACTTTCAAATCTTATATCGACCTGCCAATAAGAATCATAAAGCTGATGCTCTATCTAGGCTTCCGAATTATATCCGCTCGCAGACCCCAGAGGACACAGTGATTCCTCCAGAGAATTTTGTTTCTTTTGTGATTGAATCAAAACCCTTCCTTATACAGGAACTTCAACAAGATACCAACAAACCCTTGTGCCTCAATAAAAGACAAGATGGTCTCTACTACTTCCAGGATAAGCTCTATATACCCCCATCATTACGTCAGATGGTACTCCTATCCTGTCACGAGTCTCAACTGGCAGGACACCCTGGCATTAAAAAAACTCAGGAACTTATAGGAAGAACATATTGGTGGCCTGGTATATCAAAAGACATCAAGAATCATGTTCTTGGAGTGACGTTGTGTTAGGAGCGCCCCTAGAGGCTGACTGTGAAAGTGACTAAACTTGTAATAAACTAGAATTATTTCTTTAGTAAGAATATATTAAAACTTGTAATAAACTAGAATTATATATTTAATAAGAAAATATATCAAGTGCAATTTCCACTGGTGAGGAGAATTTTTTATATTATAACTTTATGTTGGTGTTCTTAATATTGTATGACGCTACTATAGGGAATACACTTACGGACCGAATGTTCACTCGATGAGAAATAATGTGATACGAGGGTCTATATAAATAAAATTTAATGTTTAACAAATTGACATTTCAATATAAATTATAAAATTTAGACACCGGTGTCGCTATCAATAAAATATACTATATAAGTAACTTTCCATAAAAACATTGATACAATTTGTCTGATGATAGAGGTATTTCATTAATGTTGCTAATGGCAGCCACGTTTACATGTATAAAGATACAATAAGATACTGGGGATAAGTTTTCAATCTCAATCAGTACATTCTGATATACGGTGTAATCATGAGCAATATATCAGTCCATTATTTTCCTTTAGCGTGTGTATAATGGATATACAAAAGTCCAGGGTTTGGGTAAAATGATATTTCTGGTATGGTTTGTTTGTCTTCCAAATAGTTGTTATATTGTGATTTTAATATGTACTCACTGTTGGTTCTTCGGCTTCAGAGCTGGTAATAGTGTATGTTTACTCACAGTTCTTAGAAGCTACTTTGTTTCACTTGATGCTTCGACCGACTGGTCTATTTACAGTCTGTTTGGCTGTGTCCAGTCTTATCCAATCCGTGTAGAGTATGATCAGTGCGCGCACTTTTTTGAAAATATTGTCTATTGAATTCCCGTCTCCTACCGCTTCTATCTGTATTCAGAATTGGTTCTGGGAGTGGGATCAAACTGTCTCCTACCAATCCAGTCTGCACCTACATTTGTCAGTGCAATACTGGTACAGGTCCTGGGAGATCTGCTTTGTCTGTCTCAAAATTACGGAGCTGAGTAGTATGATCTACGCGTTTCAGCTAATAAAATAGCCTTTATCAAGATGATTTCTTAACTCCCGCTCCTTCCTTTTATACCCGTATACTTAACCCTTTCATCATTCTTTCACTCAATTGGCATATTTTGATTTAACCCAATTACACCTACTGTTTTGTTGTTATATACTGCTTACTTATATACAATATTAAAATATTAAACTTTAGCATTGTGTGTTCCTTTTTTATACTTAATAAACATGCTAAAAAAATACAGTTATGAATATACTATCTCATATTTTATATCATTTTGTATAGAACGACTTTGCGATCCCTTCTTTCTTCTCTTAAATGAACATTGGATCCGTATATTTAAATTGTTTTTTTAGTTTTTTCAAGACCTTAACCCTTGTCACTATTTCATTTATAATTCAACTTTGATTATTTTATTAGTCTTTATGTTATCTTTTTCGAAAGATCACTGACATATTTGTGTTTTCTCTATTTGATGTTTGTTCTCAGAGGTAGCTGATATACCATATCTCGTCTCATATGGAGATAATTTACTCTCAAAGGGAAATTCTGTGAAATAAAATATTCATTTGCATTCTCTTACAGCATTCTTGATGGAGAAAAAAAAAAAAAGAAGAAAATTAAATGATAATGATATATAATGTATATCTGATTGATTATGTTTAAGTGTTTAAAAAGTAACTGTTGGATTTTATGTGCCCCTTTTAATAATCATTCTTTGTTCTTCTTTCATCTTTTGAGATAAGATATGTTCTTTTTTTATCATCCATTTTATACATGTTAAATGAGATTATAAATGCATTTATCAGCATTATTAACAGATAGAATGTTTCGATTTTTAAAAAATAATAGTTTTTTGAAGTTTTTTTCTCTCAGTGTGTTTTTAGGTTTAGCAGATATTGTTTTATATTACCTATACTAATTTAATTTTGGATTTATTTTATAGAAGTCTAAAATTCATCCAGTGGATCAATTCAGCATAACCAGATTATTTACTAAAACTATTTGAGAATAAAGTTAAGGTCTAATTCACTATTTAGACCCTTTGGAGCTAACGTACCAAAACTATAAATTAATTCTGCTTCTTGTCTAATAAGTTGTTCCTCCATATTTCCTCGTCTCCCGTCAGGTTCTATCTTTTTAATTCCCCAATATTTAAAGTCTTCTAGTTTACCTGAATGGACCTCTAAAAAATGTCTGTAAAGATTTGTGTCTTTTCTTTTATGCTCTATTGCCAATAGGTGTTCTCTTATGCGGTCTTTCAGTTTCCTGCCAGTTTGTCCGAAATATTTCAAATTACAGCTGCATTGTATTAGATAAATTACATTCATATCTGTACATCTTAATATCCCATTAATTTTCATTATTTTCCGGTTTTGTCTGATTTTATATTTTTTATTTTGCTACTAAATTTGCAAGATTTACATTGCATACATGGAAAGAAACCTTCAATTTGGTTTCCCTCGAGATCCTTAATTTTTGTCAGAGTCATTTTATTCTCTCTATACTCACTTGGTGCCAGTATACTTTTGAAATTCTTTGCTTTTTTATAAATAAATTTCGGATTTCTTCCCAGTGTGTGTCCTATAACTGGATCTTTTAATAATAAAGGCCAATGTCTCTTGACAATTTTTTCAAAATATTTATGTTGTTCAGAATATGTTGCTATTATGGGTATTTCTGAATTTATTTCACCATTTATCTTTGTCCCTTGACTAAATTCTCATTTTTGATAAGTCTTCTCTTTATTTATTTTTGGTTTATTCAGTAAAGTCTCTCTATCTACTAATTTTACTGTCTCAGCTAATTTTATGATTCTTTTTTCTTCATATCCTTTCTGTTTAAATCTATTAATTAGAATTTTTGACTGTTGATCATCATTATCAGTACAATTTTTTCTGACTCTTAATAGTTGGCCTTTGGGTATATTGTTTTTCCATTTACTATGATGGCAACTCCTTGAGTCCACATGATTGTTGGAGTCTACTTTTTTGAAGTATGTTCTGGTTTTGATTTCATTATTGATAATCTCTACTTCTATATCCAAAAAAATTATTTTGTTCATGCTGTATTCAGATGTGAATAACAGCCCAAATTCATTATTTTGAGATCTTCCAAGAATAGTTCAAATAACTCTGAGTCCCCTTTCCAAATTAAAAACAAATCGTCTATATAACGCTTATAGAGCACAAGATTCGCACCCCATGGTCCATCTCCATCGAAAAAATCTTTTTCAAAATGTCCCATGAATAGATTTGCGTAACTGGGTGCGAATCTTGTGCCCATAGCTGTTCCTTGTATCTGTAAATAATATCTATCATTGAATTTAAAATAGTTCTTAGTGAGTATAAATTCTATGCAGTCTAGTATAAATTTTTCTTGTGTATTTTTCATTTCAGGATCTGATTGTAAGTAATATGAAACGGCTGCCAGTCCCAAATTGTGTTGTATACTTGTATATAATGAACTGGCATCACAGGTTACTAGAAGATAATCTTTTTTCCATTCTATTGATTTTAGTATGTTTAAGAATTGTGTCGAATCTGCTAAGTAGGATGGTAAATCTTTGACATATCTTTGTAGAAAGTGATCTATGTAATGAGATAAATTACATTGTTACTGAGTTTTATAAGGTTCTTCCAGTAAACTATGCTACAAAGGTCTTAAATTATCTTTATGTAGTCAAAGTTCACTGGTGAACCAGTATATTAACACTCTGGTTGTATATGGGTATCAGAACACCATCTAGGTGTTTTATCTGTTCCCCTCACATCTCCCAGAAACAAATCCCAATTTTCACATCTCAGAAGCTGAGGTCAGTTTTTTGTAACACATTTATCTCTCTAGTTGTTGTAGGTTGCTGACAAGTCTGACAGAGCCTGACACTGGCATGGTGAAGACAAGGTAGGACGATCTTCAGGGGCTTAGTGTTAGGTTTATTTAAGGGGGGTTTGGGTTAGATTAGGGGTATGTGGGTGGTGGGTTGTAATGTTGGGGGGGGGGTATTGTATGTTTTTTTTACAGGCAAAAGAGCTGAATTCTTTGGGGTATGCCCCGCAAAAGGCCCTTTTAAGGGCTGGTAAGGTAAAAGAGCTTTTCTATTTTAATTTTAGAATAGGGTAGGGCATTTTTTTATTTTGGGGGGCTTTGCTATTTTATTAGGGGGCTTAGAGTAGGTGTAATTAGCTTAAAATTGTTGTAATATTTTTATTATGTTTGTAATTAATTTTTTTATTTTTTGTAACTTAGCTTTTTTATTTTTTGTACTTTAGTTAGTTTATTTAATTGTATTTATTTTTAGGTATTTTATTTAATTTATTTATTGATAGTGTAGTGTTAGGTTTAATTGTAGATAACTGTAGGTATTTTATTTAATTTATTTATTGCTAGTGTAGTGTTAGGTTTAATTGTAACTTAGGTTAGGATTTATTTTACAGGTAATTTTGTAATTATTTTAACTATGTAGCTATTAAATAGTTCTTAACTATTTAATAGCTATTGTACCTGGTTAAAATAAATACAAAGTTGCCTGTAAAATAAATATAAATCCTAAAATAGCTATAATGTAATTATTATTTATATTGTAGCTACATTAGGATTTATTTTACAGGTAAGTATTTAGCTTTAAATAGGAATAATTTATTTAATAAGAGTTAATTTATTTCGTTAGATTTAAATTATATTTAACTTAGGGGGGTGTTAGGGTTAGGGTTAGACTAAGCTTTAGGGGTTAAAACATTTATTAGAGTAGCGGTGAGGTACGGTCGGCAGATTAGGGGTTAATAATTGTAGGTAGGTGGAGGCGACGTTGTGGGGGGCAGATTAGGGGTTAATAAATATAATATAGGGGTCGGCGGTGTTATGGGCAGCAGATTAGGGGTACATAGGGATAATGTAGGTTGCGGCGGTGTACGGAGCGGCAAATTAGGGGTTAATAATAATATGCAGGGGTCAGCGATAGCGGGGGCGGCAGATTAGGGGTTAATAAGTGTAAGGTTAGGGGTGTTTAGACTCGGGGTACATGTTAGGGTGAAAGGTGCAGACTTAGGAAGTGTTTCCCCATAGGAAACAATGGGGCTGCGTTAGGAGCTTAACGCTGCTTTTTTGCAGGTGTTAGTTTTTTTTTCAGCTCAAAATGCCCCATTGTTTCCTATGGGGGAATCATGCACGAGCACGTTTTTGAAGCTGGCCGCGTCCGTAAGCACCGCTGGTATCGAGAGTTGCAGTGGCGGTAAATTATGCTCTACGCTCCTTTTTTGGAGCCTAACGCACTGAAAACGCAGCCATTCTGTGAACTCTAAATACCAGCGGTATTTAAAAGGTGCGGGGGAAAAAAAGCAAGCGTTAGCTACGCGGGTCGTTACCGACAAAACGCTAAATCTAGCCGTATGTTTCTAATTCTATGTGCAATTAACCTCAGTAGAGGTATACTACTGTGTTTTACTTAGTAAAATTATTCCAGGTTTCCGTGCATACAGCCTGCCTCCCTATCTTCCTATTTGGGTCTCCCAACATGATATATTCTCACAGAGGTATTAAGCTTAGTCTCTAAGCAGGGCAATTTGTATCACTCTTACAAGAGTTCTAGACTCCTAGTCCAGGCAACTGACAAGGATCAGCTACCTTTAAATTCAATATTCTAGGTCCTTAGGGATTATTATTGATACTATAGGACCTCCCTTAGTCATACATATAGCCCTAGCGGGACTTAACACAGTACATATATTTTCCTTTTGTTCTATGTTTAGCTATATAACACGCCCTATAGTTTATTACACAATATTGTACCTGTTGTCTCAGCTGTGCCTCACTACCACTGGAATACAATTGTCCACACTTATAATCCGTTATATTGTGAATTCTCACATTTTTGTACTTAAAGCATTATTGCAGATATCCCCCTATGTAAGGCAGTATATCCTCTATTACACCCTTTAGCCAAAACAATGCTCACAGCTATTTAAATTTCCAAAATAAAAAAAATAAAAAATAAAAGTATCACCAGCATTTCAATCCTTACACAATACTTTCAAGTTAAGGTATGTTCACTGTAAATGCTTAACCAATAAGAAATATTATTATTTTAGATCCACCCTTAGTTGTAGATATACACCTATCGTGAACTCCCTTTTAGAACTAAGACAGGTCTGATATCTTCTTTTGTTCTGTATTTAGTTATGTACTACTACCTTTATTTTTATTTTTTTGGGTTTTTTTTGTTTTTCTTTTCCTTTCTTTTTTTTTAAAAACAGTATTTGTTGTCTCAGTTGTATACAGTTACCAATACTTTTTAACAGATACCCACACTTACTATCTGCTATATTATGGATTATCAAAGTTTGTTCTTAAGGCATTATTTTAAATGTCCAAATACGTGGGGCAGTATATCCTCTATTACCACTTTAATTGAAACAAAGCTCAGAGTTGCTTCAATTTTTAAAGTACAGTTAAAGTATCACATGCATTTCAATCCTTAATCCTTACTTCCTAGATTAAGTATAATCACTATTAAGGCTTTACAGATTCAAATCCCCTATTAAGGGGTTCCTACTAAGTGTGTTTTATACAATATTTCACAGACTCTTTTTACTCCAATATTGTCTCCTAAATTCCCAAAGGAGAGCTAAAAAGCATCTTATCAAGTCCATTCTACAGTTCAAGAAAGACTTTGCAGGGTGTTTGCATTCGTTACTCTTCCTCTGTTCCTCTGTATAGCCCTTGCTCCTAGCCACAGGTTATGGGAGCCGTTATAGAGTAGATTTCCTCAAATTTCCACCTGGGACTCTGTGCTGGTATTGTTTATACTAGGGCCCAACCTTTTACAACGTTATTCTAAAATCTCCTACATTGCAGGATTATTTGAGTACTCAACACTTTATATCTTCTATTAGACTCTTCGATCCTACCCTAATGGGTTATGGGAGCCCCAGATATTATGTATAATGATCCAAGCATTCGTATATTACTTCAAATTCACCAACTGGCAATTTTTATTTTGCCCTTTCCATTTTATCAGGTCTCCTTTTGTTTATTCACCTACTATACTCCTACCCTAACGGTTATGGGAGCTCCAAGCCTTGTGGGATGAACATAAGGAGCCAAGGCCCACTTTTATTCCAATTTTACTCCAATTATCTCATCACAGTATATTCTCCACTGCCTATAGGAGCAGTCTGTCACCTTTATTCATCAAATAAGGTGTTGGAAAGATAAGGTAGTAATATATGTTGTTTACTGTCAAATATATACCAGGGCCAGTCTCTACTCATTACCATTTGAGCTCATTATATAACGTATTGTGAAAACAGAAAAATAGGTATCTGTAGAGCGTCCAAACCTTGTAAGCTGTTTTTATTTATCCCACAGCACCATCAGGTATTCTCTTGAAACCGTCGGTTAGCTCCCCAATGCCTGTCTGATCCAGTCTTGACTTGTTTGCGGCTTTAGTTGCAACTGCTTATGCGTGACTTGACATCAGGCTCCTACTCCATCTCTCCAGAGCTGCTCCAACCACTGGAGCCCCCTATTACCATTGCGACTTCCATGGCGCTGGAGACCTCTCCCTCCGTCCGGACCGGTACCCGTCTCGGCCAAGGACACACATCACTTTGCACATGGCGTTCTCCGCTCCTCAGATCAACGCACGAAGCTGCAGCTTTCCCACATGCTCCGCCTCCTCCCGGAAGTCATGTGCATCTTTGTGGTTTCCTTCTTAATCCAGTCTGTTTGTAGTTAGTTAGTAAAGTTAAGGGCCTATGATCAGTAAGCATTTTGAATACGTTACCAAAGATACATTCTCCACTGCTGACTGTAAATTTTGCATCTATTTCTTGTCATCTCCTTACAAAGTTCTAAGTCTGCCAAATAGTATTTTCCTCTTGAGTGACAACTGAATACAACTCCGTCTGAAAAAAATAAAGATAAACTGTTTTGCCAATACGGGGAGAACACACAAGTTAGGAAAAGAAATGTACAAGACCGTGGTTGCTGCAGTACAGATACTAATTCCACACCGTTGTGCATCTCTCCAAAGTTTTCTCCTTTTACTAAAGAATCCTTTTTAAAGTACATTTCTCCCTTCTTTTCAAGATGGGCTTCTGAGAGATACTGCCCTTGCTCACAATAATGGAATTTCACAAGGACTTTGTAAAAAGATTTCTGAATTGAATCTAGAAGTATAACTTCAAACGTTTTTAAGGAGCAGGTGTGTGGAATGGTGAAGATTTAGAGAGTTTTTTTGTCTTTTACCCCTACTTCTCACTTTCTTTGGAGGTTGGTGTACTATAATTTAGAGGCCAACTTCACCAATTCTGCTGCCTCTCCTGCCCCTGCCTTTCCTGTTTTTAGCTGGTTATCAGCAGTTAAAGTAAAAAATCATAGCAAACTATTGTCCGCTGCCTCTAGGGGTTCTAAGAATGTGTTTGTTCTCCTCCATTTTTGGGGTTTGGGTACCAGAGTCCTACCTAGCTCAGTAAGTCTGCTGTCTGTTCCCTCAGGGAACTGCTGGTAGATGTGTTCATTTCTAGGTACATGTTTGTCCTCCTCCTTTGGAAACATATTTTTTAAGTTAATGTACAGCTAGGCCTACATAGTTCATTAAGTCTGCTACTGCGGACACTCCTGCTCCTTCCCTTCCTGCTCCATGGTGGTCATCATCCATCAATGCCAAATTGTTTGTATTATTATTATTTTTATCCCCTTCTCCCTTGGAGGTATATTTTTTTAGGTTTATTTACTGTGAGGCCTACCTAGTTCATTAAGTCTGCTGCCACTGACACTCCTACTCAGTGGTGGTCATCATCCGTTAATGCCAAATTATCAGGGTACTGCTAGCCACGGTGTCCAAGGGGTTCTAGGTATGTGTTTGTCCTCCTCCCTTGGAAGTATATTTTTGAGGTTAATGTACTGTGAGGCCTACCTAGTTCAGTAGCACTGCTGCTGCCACACCTGCTCTTTATGCTCCTTGGTGGTCATCATCCATCAATGACAAATCCTCTAGGAACTGCTATCCATTGTCTCCAAGGGGCTCTATGTATGTGTTTGTCCACCTTCCTTGGCGGTAAATTTTTTTGGTTTATGCACAGTGAGGCATAGCTAGTTCAGTAACTTTACTGCCTGCTGCTGCCTCTCCTGCTCCTTCCCCTCCTGATCTTCGGTAGTCATCATCAGGTAAAGTTAAAAATTATAGCAAACTGTTGGCCACTGTGTCTAAGGTACACTAAGCAGGTATTTGTCCATCTCTGTTTCAGTAAGTTTGCTTCCTGCTGATGCCACTCCTGCTCCTGCCCTCCCTGCTCTTTGGTAGTCATCATCCATCAATGCCAAGTCCTCAGGAAACTGCTCTTTGCTGTGTCCAAGGGACTCTAAGCACATATTTGTCATGCTCCCTTGGAGGTGTGTTTTTAAGGTTTTTGTACTGTACAGAGGCTTACCTAGTTCAGTAACTCTGATACATGTTGGTGCTGCCTCTCCTGCCTTTCTCTGAATTGTGTCCAAACTTGTTAAGGAGCAGGTGTTTGAGAAAGTGTAGAATTTGGGCACTTTAGCACGAAGGATTAGAAAAAGAATTAGAAAGTAAAAAAAAGAATTAGGACTGTACAGAAAAGTTGCAGTGGCAGGAAGTGAAATATTAGAAGAGAGAGACAATAGGGAGTGGGGGGGGGGGAGGCAGTAGTGAATAATTGATATTTCTATAATTATCAAATGCTTTTTATTGTAATTTATTTTTGAATTCTCTTTGTACAAATTGTTCTAGTTCCTGTATGTTCTCATATCACAGTTAGCACTGAGTCTTAGAATTTTGTATCATGTCTAATATACTGTATATATATATATATATATATATATATATATATATATATTTATATATATATATATATATATATATATATATATATATATATATATATATATATATATATATATATATATATATAAAATGCCAAAGCATACAGCCGCTTTTTAAATGACTCAGGGGATGAGCACATTCTTTTACAAAAACAAGAATAATAATTAAATAATTTATCTGCATAAATCCTCATAGACATTAATGGTGTATTTATGTCTGACCTTTCCAAAATGATGTCTTTTGCTTTATTTTTACAGTAGCTAAATTAACTACCACCAGAATTAAAGCTTTCAGAGTTAAATTACAGGTAAAAGGGAAAAAATAAATAATGAAAGTATATTGCAAAGTTATTTGATTAGACATAGAAAAAAACATAATTTATGTAAGAATTTACCTGATAAATTAATTTCTTTCATATTGGCAAGAGTCCATGAGCTAGTGACGTATGGGATATACAATCCTACCAGGAGGGGCAAAGTTTCCCAAACCTCAAAATGCCAATAAATACACCTCCCACCACACCCACAATTCAGTGTAATGAATAGCCAAGTAGTGGGGTGATAAAGAAAGGAGTAAAAAGCATCAAAAAAAGGAAATTGGAAATAATTGTGCTTTATACAAAAAATCATAACCACCATTAAAAGGGTGGGTCTCATGGACTTTTGCCAATATGAAAGAAATTCATTTATCAGGTAAGTTCTTACATAAATTATGTTTTCTTTCATGTAATTGGCAAGAGTCCATTAGCTAGTGACGTCACTAGAGAGGGAGGGATAAAAATAATAACAGCCATTTTCCGCTGAAAAAATTAATCCACAACCCAAATATAAATTTATTCTTATAAATGAAAAGAAAAAAAACGTAAACATAAGCAGGGGAATCAAACTCAAACAGCTGCAAAAACTGCTTCCGAAGAAGCAAATACATAAAAACGGTAGAATTTAGTAAATGTATGCAAAGAAGACCAAGTAGCTGCTTTGCAAATCTGATCAACTGAAGCTTCATTCTTTAAAGCCCTCGAAGTGGAGACTGATCTAGTAGAATGAGCTGTAATTCTCTGAGGCGGGGTATGACCTGACTCCAAATAAGCCTGATGAATCAAAAGCTTTAACCAAGAAGCCAAGGAAAAGGCAGAAGCCTATTGATCTTTCCTAGAACCAGAAAAGGCAACAAATAGACTAGAAGTCTTCCTGAAGTCTTTAGTAGATTCAACATAATATTTCAAAGCTCTTACAACATCCAAAGAATGTAAGGATCTCTCCAAAGAATTCTTAGGATTAGGACACAAAGAAGGAACAACAATTTCTCTATTAATGTTGTTAGAATTCACAACCTTAGGTAGAAATTTAAATGAAGTCCGCACAATTGCCTTATCCTGATGGAAAATCAGAAAGGGAGATTCACAAGAAAGAGCAGACAGTTCGGAAACTCTTCTAGCAGAAGAGAATGACAAAAGGAACAACACTTTCCAAGAAAGTAGTTTAATATCCAAAGAATGCATAGGCTCAAAAGGAGAAGCCTGTAAAGCCTTCAAAACCAAATTAAGACTCCAAGGAGGAGAGATTGATTTAATGACAGGCTTGATATGGACCAAAGCCTGTACAAAACAGTGAATATCAGGAAGCTTATCAATTTTTATGTGGAATAAAACAGAAAGTGCAGAGGTTTGTCCCTTCAAGGAACTTGCAGACAAACCTTTATCCAAACCATCCTGAAGAAACTGTAAAATGCTAGGAATTCTAAAATAATGCCAGGAGAATTTATGAGAAGAACACCATGAAATATACGTTTTTCAAACTCGATAATAAATCTTCCTAGAAACAGATTTACGAGCCTGTAACATAGTATTAATCACTGAGTCAGAGAAACCTCTATGACTAAGCACTAGGCATTCAATTTCCATACCTTCAAATTTAATGGTTTTATAAGCAGGTTGGTAACACCAAGGAACTGCTAACGCATCCACCGCTTCCGCATGAGGATCACTGGACCTGGACAGGTACCTGGGAAGTTTCCTGTTTAGATGGGAAGCCATCAGATCTCTTTCTGGAAGACCCCACATCTGAACAATCTGAGAAAACACATCTAGATTTAGCGACCACTCCCCTGGATGTAAAGTCTGATGGCTGAGATAATCTGCTTCCCAATTGTCTACACCTGGGATATTAACCACAGAAATTAGACAGGAGCTGGATTGCGCCCAAACAAGTATCCAAGATACTTCTTTCATAGCTTGGGGACTGTGAGTCCCACCCTGATGATTGACATATGCCACAGTTGTGATATCGTCTGTCTGAAAACAAATGAACGGTTCTCTCTTCAACAGAGGCCAAACCTGAAGAGCCCTAAAAAAAGCAGAGAGTTCTAAAATATTGATTGGTAACCTCGCCTCTTGAGATTTCCAAACCCCTTGTGCTGTCAGAGAAACCCACACAGCCCCCCAACCTGAAAGACTTGCATCTGTTATGATCACAGTCCAGGTTGGACGAAAATAAGAGGCCCCTTAAACTATATGATGGTGATCTAACCACCAAGTCAGAGAAAGTCAAACATTGGGATTTAAGGATATTAATTGTGATATCTTTGTATAATCCCGGCACCATTGATTCAGTATACAAAGCTGGAAAGGTCTCATATGAAAACGAACAAAGGGGATCGCATCCGATGCTGCAGTCATGAGACCTAAAACTTCCATGCACATAGCTACTGAAGGGAATGACTGAGACTGAAGGTTCCGACAAGCTGAAACCAATTTTAATCGCCTCTTGTCTGTTAGAGACAGTCATGGACACTGAATCTATATGGAAACCTGAAAAGGTGATCCTTGTCTGAGGAATCAAGGAACTTTTTGGTAAATTGATCCTCCAACCATGTTCTTGAAGAAACAACACTAGTTGATTTGTGTGAGATGCTGCAGAATGTAAAGACTGAGCTAGTACCAATATATCCTCCAAATAAGGAAACACCACAAAACCCCGTTCTCTGATTAAAGAGAGTAGGGCACTGAGAACCTTTGAAAAGAATCTTGGAGCTGTCGCTAGGCCAAATGTAAAAGTGACAAATTGGTAATGCTTGTCTAGAAAAGAGAATCTCAGAAACCAATAGTGGTATGGATGAATCAGAATATGAAGATATGCATCCTGTAAGTCTATCGTAGACATATAATGACCTTGATGAACAAAAGGCAGAATAGTCCTTATGGTTACCATTTTGAAAGTTGGCACTCTTACAAAATGATTCAAAATTTTCAGATCCAAAACTGGCCTGAATGAATTTTCTTTCTTTGGGACAATGGGTCCTATCTATCAAGCTCCAAATGCAGCTTGACGGCCCGTGTTTCTGGCGAGTCTTTGGACTCACCAGAAACACAAGTTATGGAGCAGCGGTCATAAAGACCGCTGCTCCATAACCCTGTCCACCTGCTCTGAGCAGGCGGACAGGAATCGCCGGAATTCAACCCGATTGAGTACGATCAGGTTGATTGACACCCCCTGCTGGCGGACGATTGGCCGCGAGTATGCAGAGGATGGCACTGCACAAGCAGCTCTTGTGAGCTGCTGGTGCAATGCTGAATACGGAGAGCGTATTGCTCTCCACAGTCAGCGATGTCTTGCGGACCTGATCCGCACTGTCTGATCAGTTCCGCAAGACATTTGTTAAATTGACCTCATAGAATAGATTTGAATATAACCCCAGACCCTGCTCCTGAAACGAAACTGGTATGATTAGCCCTGAAAGTTCCAGGTCTGAAACACACTTCAGAAAAGCCTGAGCCTTTACTGGATTTGCTGGGATGCATGAGAGAAAACAATCTTCTCACAGGAGGTCTTACTCTGAATCCTATTTGGTACCCCTGAGAGACAATACTCTGAATCCATTGATTTTTGACAGAATCTGCCCAAATACTTTGGAAGAATCTTAATCTGCCCCCTACCAGCTGAGCTGAAATGAGGGCCGCACCTTCATGCATACTTGGGGGCTGGCTTTGGTTTTTTAAATGGCTTGGATTTATTCCAACTTGAAGAAGGTTTCCAATTGGAACCAGATTCTTTGGGGGAAGGATTGGGTTTCTGTTCCTTATTTTGTCGAAAGGAACGAAAATGGTCAGAAGCTTTAGATTTACCCTTAGGTCTTTTATCCTGAGGCAAAAAACTCCCTTCCCCCCAGTGACAGTTGAAATAATTTAATCCAACTGACAACCAAATAATTTTTTACCTTGGAAAGAAAGAGATAGTAGTCTAGATTTAGATACCATATAAGCATTTAAGCCACAAAGCTCTTCTAGCTAAAATAGCTAAAGACATACAGCCAGATTACGAGTTTTGCGGTAAGAGGGGTGCGGTACTAACTTGCACGTTATTGTCACTGCTCACTTACCTACAGTGTTGGTATTACAGGTTTTTATAAACCCGGCGTTAAAAGGCAAGAAGTGAGCGTAGAGCAAAATTGAGCTCCATACCTCACTCCAATAGCAGCACTGCTTAAGTAAGCTGGTTGTACGTGCTCGTGCACAATTTTCCCATAGAAATGAATGGGAAGAGCCAGCTGAGAAAAAGTCTAACACCTGCAAAAAAGCAGCGTAAAGCTCCGTAACGCAGCCCAATTGATTTCTATGGGGAAACACATTTTATGTTTACACCTAACACCTTAACATGAACCCCAAGTATAAACACCCCTAATCTTACACTTATTAACCCCTAATCTGCCTCCCCAACATCGCCAACACCTACATTATACTTATTAACCCCTAATCTGCCCGTCCGAGCATCGCCTCCGCTATAATAAACATATTAACCCCTAAACCACCGCACTCCTGCATCACAAACACTAATTAAATATTATTAACCCATAATCTGCTGTCCTTAACATCGCCACCACCTCCTACATTTATTAATCCCTAATCTGTCACCCTCAACGTCGCTGCCACTATACTATATTTATTAACCCCTAAACCTAAGTCTAACCCTAACACCCACTAACCTAAATATAATTAAAATAAATCTAAATAAAACCTACTATTAATAACTAAATAATTCCTATCTAAAACTAAATACTTACCTGTAAAAAAAGTAAACTAGCTACAATATAACTTGAGCTCGCATTCTATTGTTCCATTCAGCCAATAAAATGCAAGCTCAATCCTATTGGCTGATTGGATCTGCCAATAGGATTGAACTTCAATCCTATTGGCTGATTGCATCAGCCAATAGGATTTTTTCAAACTTAATTACGATTGGCTGATAGAATTCTATCAGCCAATCAGAATCAAAGGGACTCCATCTTGGATGACGTCACTTAAAGGAACCTTCATTCATCAGGTAGTCATTGGCAGAAGAGGATGCTCCGCGAGGATGGACCCGCTCCGCGCCGGATGGATGAAGATAGAAGATGCCGTCTGGATGAAGACTTCTGCCCGTCTGGAGGACCACTTCTCCCGGCTTGGATGAAGACTTCTTCTTGTTGAGGACTTCTTGCCGCTTCGATGAGGACTTCTCCTGGCTTCGTTGAGAATGGATGTCGGCTCTTCAAAACTGTAAGTGGATCTTCAGGGGTTAGTGTTAGGTTTTTTTAAGGGTTTATTGGGTGGGTTTTATTTTTAGGTTAGGGCTTTGGGCTGCAATAGAGCTAAATACCCTTTTAAGGGCAATGCCCATCCAAATGCCCTTTTCAGGGCAATGGGGAGCTTAGGTTTTTTTTGTTAGGGTTTTATTTGGGGAGGTTGGTTGTGTGGGTGGTGGGTTTAACTGTTTGGGGGTTGTTTGTATTTTTTTTTTACAGGTAAAAGAGCTGATTTCTTTGGGGCAATGCACAGCAAAAGGCCCTTTTAAGGGCTATTGGTAGTTTAGTTTAGGCTAGGTTTTTATTATTTTGGGGGGGGGGGCTTTTTTTATTTTGATAGGGCTATTAGATTAGGTGTAATTAGTTTAAAAATCTTGTAATTTGATTTTTATTTTGTGTAATTTAGTGTCGTCGGCAGAAGACTCGCCAGAAACACGGGCCATCAAGCTCCATTAGAAGCTTGGTAGATAGGCCCCAAAGCCTTCTGAATCGCATCAGCAACAAAATATTTTATATTCACAGGGATATCATGTACATTAGATGTTGATGGAACAACAGGCATTGTACGATTACTGATGGATACATTCTCTGCATGTAAAAGCTTATCTTGACAACTATTACATACCATAGCTGGAGATATAATCTCCACAAATTTACAACAGATGCACTTAGCTTTGGAAGAACTGTTATCAGGCAGCAGGGTTCCAACAGTGGTTTCTGAGACAGGATCAGATGGAGACATCTTGCAAATGTAAGAGAAAAAAACAACATATAAAGCAAAATTATCAATTTCCTCATATGGCAGTTTCAGGAATAGGAAAAAATGCAAACCGCATAGCCCTCTGACAAAGAAAAAGGCAAGAGGCACATAGGAATGAGGTTTTAAATAAAATTTTAAAATGATTTGGCGCCAAGTATGACACACAAAGCAAATTTAAATTTTTTGGTGCTAACAACATCCGGAAATGACACATTCGCGTCAAAGCAGACGAAACCTTGTGTAAAGAACTCAGCGTCAACAAAGATGCCAGAAATGATGAACTTGCGTCATCAAGCGTGCCTTCGCACCAAAAAAAATCTCACGCCAAGAATGACGCGATAAACATCAGCATTTTTGCGCCTCGCAAGCCTAATTTTGCCTGTGAAAATTTAATGAAAAAGCAGTCAATTTGAAAAAAAGACTAAACCCCAGGTAAGAAAAATATTTTCCTAAATATGTTTTCCCAAATATGAAACTGAATAGTCTGCAAATAGAAATATACAAAAACCTGACTCATGGCAAATATAAGTACAATATATATATATTTAGAACTAGTGATGTTGCGAATAGTTCGCCGGCGAATAGTTCCCGGCGAACATAGCATGTTCGCCTTTGCCGCAGCGGGCAAACATATGCAATGTTCGATCCGCCCCCTATTCTTCATCATTGAGTAAACTTTGACCCTTTACCTCACAGTCAGCAGACACATTACAGCCAATCAGCGGCAGACCCTCCCACCTCCTGCACAGCATCCATTTTAGATTCATTTGGAAGCTGCATTCTTAGTGAGCGGAGGGACAGTGTAGCTGCTGCTGATTTAATAGGGAAATTGATAGCTAGGCTAGTGTATTCAGTGTCCACTACAGTCCTGAAGGACTCATCTGATCTCTCCTGTAAGGACAGCACCCCAAAAAGCCCTTTTTAGGGCTAGAACATCAGTCTGCTTTTTTTTTTTCCTGTGTAATCTAATTGCAGTTGCCTGCCTGCCTGCCAGCGTGTGTGTCAGGCTCACAGCGTATACTGTGCCCAGTTGCCCAGTGCCACCACTCATATCTGGTGTAACAGTAGTGTAGATTTAAAAAAAAAAACACTTTTTTGACTGTGAAATAATAGCAGACAGTTGCCAGTACCCAAGGTGGCTGCCAATAAGGCAGATGGGGAGGGTTAGAGAGCTGTTTTGGGGGGATCAGGGAGGTTGGGGGTTAAGGGGGGGATTCTACACCACAGCATATGTAAATATGCTAAAAAAATTAAACAAAATTTAAAAACCTTTTATTTTAGTACTGGCAGACTTTCTGCCAGTACTTAAGATGGCGGGGACAATTGTGGCGTGGGGGAGGGAAGGGAGCTGTTTGGGAGGGATCAGGGGGTCTTATGTGTCAGGTGGGAGGCTGATCTCTACACTAAAGCTAAAATTAACCCTGCAGGCTCCCTACAAACTACCTAATTAACCCCTTCACTGCTAGCCATAATACACGTGTGATGCGCAGCAGCATTTAGCGGCCTTCTAATTACCAGAAAGCAACGCCAAAGTCATATATGTCTGCTATTTCTGAACAAAGGGGATCCCAGAGAAGCATTTACAACCATTTGTGCCATAATTGCACAAGCTTTTTGTAAATGATTTCAGTGAGAAACCTAAAATTGTGAAAAATGTAACGTTTTTTTTTTAATTTTATCGCATTTGGCGGTGAAATGGTGGCATGAAATATACCAAAATGGGCCTAGATCAATACTTTGGGTTGTCTACTACACTACACTTAAGCTAAAATTAACTCTACAAGCTCCCTACATGCTCCCTAATTAACCCCTTCACTGCTGGGCATAAAACACGTGTGGTGCGCAGTGGCATTTAGCAGCCTTCTAATTACCAAAAAGTAATGCCAAAGCCATATAAGTCTGCTGTTTCTGAACAAACGGGATCCCAGAGAAGCATTTACAACCATTTATGCCATAATTGCATAAGTTGTTTGTAAATAATTTCTGTGAGAAACCTAAAGTTTGTGAAAAAGTGAACAATATTTTTTTTATTTGATCGCATTTGGCAGTGAAATGGTGGCATGAAATATATCAAAATGGGCCTAGATCAATACTTTGGGATGTCTTCTAAAAAAATATATATACATGTCAAGGGATATTCAGGTATTCCTGACAGATATCAGGGTTCCAATGTAACTAGCGCTCATTTTGAAAAAAAGTGGTTTTGAAATAGCAAAGTGCTTCTTGTATTTATTTCCCTATAACTTGCAAAAAAAGAACATGTTAACATTGGGCATTTCTAAACTCAGGACAAAATTTAGAAACTATTTAGCATGGTTGTTTTTTGGTGGTTGTAGATTTGTAACAGATTTTTCAGGGCCTGCCAGGGCACAGTGTCACACCAGTGCAACTCATATCTGGTATAACAGTAGTGTACATTAAAAAAAAATTCAATTTTGACTGTAATAGATTGAATAGCAGTTAGTTGTCTGCAAGCGTGTGTGTCAGGCCTAAAGCGTCTACTCTGCAAACTTCTGCCAGTGCACAGTGCCACTCATATCTGTTGTCACAGTAGCTTGCATGCATACTACCACTAATGGAAAAAAAAATGACAGGAAGAGGCAGGCCACCCCGCAGGGGCCGTCGTGGTCGTGGTGCTGTGATTCCCTTTGGCCCTAGAATAATGCCCAGTGTTCAGAGGCCACGTACCCTGAACTCGAAAAGTTCTGAGGACATAGTTGACTGGCTAACACAGGATATCCAATCTTCTACAGCTTCCGCTCGGAACCTTGACGCACCATCCTCCTCCAGATTAGCTTCGGGCACCTCTCAAGTTACCACTCGCCCGCCTGTCGCCACCACCAACACTAGCACCACAGCCGCTTCACTTGATCTGTCAGAGGAGTTATTTACACATCAGTTGGAAGAAATGAGTGATGCGCAACCATTATTGCCAGAGGATGTAGATAACAGGGATATGTCTCAGTCAGGCAGCATTACACACATGGACGTACGGTGTGATGATGATGTTGTACCCGCTGCGGGAGTTTGGTCTGTCACTGTGAAGCGGGCGTAACCCTTACACTACCTGATCGATACAACATCGTACCTGATGTTTTAAAGCACGTTATTCCAAACAATTTAGGAATGTTAGGTGATTTATGCCCTTTATGGATTAAAACCAGACTCTGTACTGTACTCTGAGAGGAATCGGGCTTCAAAATGCTGAGAAGCGCATATCAACGTAGAAATCTTAGCACAAACTTACTTCACCACCTCCATAGGAGGCAAAGTTTGTAAAACTGAATTGTGGGTGTGGTGAGGGGTGTATTTATAGGCATTTTGAGGTTTGGGAAATTTTGCCCCTTCTGTTAGGATTGTATATCCCATATGTCACTAGCTCATGGACTCTTGCCAATTACATGAAAGAAACAGTTTATATTAAGATCTTAAGATGTTTATTGTCTCTTTTATGGATTTAAAAGTAGACCACAACTGTTATAATATTATGATGATTATTATTATTTTATTATTATTATTATTATTATTATTATTATTATTATTATTATCAGTTATTACTAGAGTGCAAACAGATTACACTTTTATTAGCCTATTGGGCCCTAGTGTAGCAACAAGCACCACACTCTCTGTTGCTTTATAACTGACCCCTTTCCTCCATTGCAGAATAACTTGAACAATTTGTGTATCTACTATAATATTAAATAACTTTCTACTTCTACCCTTTTTACTTTTTTATTCTACCTTAAGAAACTGGTCAAGTTAATTGTATATTAAAGCAATAAGGTATAAGTACAGGTGGCCCTCGTTTTACAACGGTTCATTTTACACCGTTTCAGAATAACAACCTTTTTTTCCAGTCATGTGATTGCTATTGAAAAGCATTGAGAAGCAGTGCATTTATTAGGTGGAGCTGTCCGCTTGTGTTGCAGCAAAGCCAAGCAAGCTGAAATTAATCAGTTTAACCAGACCTGAGCTATTGAGCAGATTTCAAAGGAGCAATATCTTCCTGTCTATAAATCAGTCCAGATTGGAATGCATAGAAAGAACTATTTGCAGAAAAATGCAAGTGAAGTCTGTGTTGTGTGATTATTTTATTAGGTTTATAATGCTGTTTAGCATTTAAAGTCTTCATTTCAAAGCTTTAAAAATAAATGTATTAGGTGTTACTTATGACAATTTTGAGAGGGACATGGAACCTCTCCCCCTCACTTCCCATTGACTTCCCATTACACGGTTTCGATTTACAACCATTCCTTCTGGAACCTAACCCCGGCGTAAACTGAGGGCTACCTGTATTCTAAAGTGACACGAGAAGTCAAGATATATAAAATATCACTTATTATTTAATATCCCTGTTACGGTATCAACAGATATCAAGGGTTAATACCAGATGGAAGATGTCCTGAATATGGGATCAGCAACTCACAACCCAGCTAATTCCCCCCTCAAACATGAGACCAGGCTCTACATTGAAGGTAAAAACAGAATGCACTCTATTGAAGGCTATGTGCCCAGTATTTATGCAGGTCTGACCCCAGATGGGGGGTTGAAAGAATATTGTACATTAGATAGAGGGAAAATGCCCTTTGACATGATACAATAGAATTACATTACTTAAGCAGATAAACAATTGAGTCCTTATCACTTGGGCGTCTGCTCTCTGGATGTGATTAAACAATGTGAATGTTTATCACTAAAACTTAATTACAGTACACAATAGCTGAGGCTAGCAACCTTGTCTTTAGAAAATAGCTTCTTAAAGCTGAACAAAGTTAACTCTTTCAGTACTGACAGAAAGGTCTGTCACATGGCTCCCTCCTAGTGGAACACTCCGGCAGACCCGGCTTGACCCTTTGGCGGGTCAACCTGGGGATGACCGGACTAGGAGGTGGTAGGCATGTCAGTTTGCCGGGACAATCCATCTGTATTCCCGTTATGAGAGAGAATTCCTGCCCGTATAAATAAGGGTTCAACTTCTTCAGTGCCCAGACTAAGGCTAAACAGTCCTTCAAAATCTCATCAGCTTCCTTACGAGTTTTTTGTACCTGCTCTTTATAGGTATCCACAAGCCCTTCATACTGACATAGGGTGCCCTTGAGTTGCTGCACCTCACTATGAGCCAGCGTCAGCTTCTCCTCCAGTGTCGCTAAGTTTGTTTTTATTGTTTCATGTTCCACTCTCAAGCTGGTGTTTTCTGCAGTCTGTCGGTGCAGCTTGTCTAGCAGAGATTCCTGTTCTAAATGTGCTTTTTCCTCTGCGCTCCTCTTCTCTCCCACTAGCACTGTTGTGTGATTGTTTATCGTGACCATTTCATCCTCTACTTGACTCTTTCTCCTTCATCAGCGCATTGTAACGGGACTTCCACGTATCAATAGCGGATAGAGATTTACTGAGCTCAGCGTCCTGGGGCTTAGCAGCAGGTGGGTCAGTCTTTGCGGCACGGATCTGGGCACGGGTAGTCACAGGGTTAATAACGGTGGGACCCATGGGAGCGTAGGCAGAAACAAGGGGGGCCAAGTTATTTCCAAGGAGAACATCAGCAGGTAAGTCCTTCATGACCCCCACATTCACAGGTCTAGCGCCCCCTCCCCAATCCAAATGTACCTGGGCAACAGGTAGGCAGAACACAGTGCCCCCTGCTACCCTCACAGCCACAGTGTCTCCAGTGTGCTGTTTCTCAGACACCAAGTTCTTTTGAAGCAAGGTCATGGTAGCACCAGTATCCCGTAGACTACTGACCTCCTTCCCATTCACTTTAACCAGTTGCCGGTTATTCCGGTGGGCAGCTTGCACGGGGTCTGCTTCATGTAGGATGCCCCAGCATTCTTGCTCCTCTACGTAATGGGCCGCAGGCTGAGGGTTACGTGGGATTCCGCCGGCGGGTCTTCTCCAGGACTGTGCTTGGTTTGCTGCGTTTAGGGGACACTCTGGTCTTTTGTGCCCTAGTTGCTTGCATCCAAAGCACCGAATAGGTTGTGAGTAGCCCCGTAAATTGAACCGGGCTCTCTGAGGATAGTTCGTGGCTGGAGGCCGTGTGGTAGAGCGGTGTGCCGGGGGTTGGTAACTGGTAGCTGCTGGGGTGACTGTGGGTCGGTACTCCACTCTGGCAGGGGGCTTAGTGGTAGCAGTGTCCAGTTTGCGGGTATCCGTATACTCATCTGCCAAGCGAGCAGCTTCATGCAGGGTGGAGGGTTTACGGTCCCGAACCCACTCTCGAACTCCTGCGGGTAACTTGTCGAAGCAATGTTCCAACAGGAATAGCTGCAGCACCTCTTCCCCAGATACGGCTTGGCACCCCGCTATCCAGTGAGCTGCTGTGCGGTGCACCTTACATGCCCACTCAACGTAGGAATCACCAGCTAATTTAACAGTGTCTCTGAACCGCCTCCGGTATGCCTCCGGTGTAACCGCATACCTGGAGAGCAGAGCCTCTTTTACAGTATTATAATCCCCGACTTCCTCATCTGGAATGGCCCGAAAAGCCTCGCTGGCTCGGACGGATAATTTTCCAGATAATATCATGACCCAGTCCTCTGCGAGTACCTTGTGTAGTGCACATTGCCTCTCAAAATCTGTAAGGTACCCATCAATCTCTCCTTCTGTTTCCAGGAAGTTTTGAAAAGCTGCAAAATTTACTTTTCTCTTTTCCACTGGGGTTGCTGTGACTTGGGCTGCTGCAGCGCCGCTTTGGCAAAGTAGGTTGGCCTCCACAGCTGCTATGACCCGGTCGATAATTTCCGCAGATGGGTTGGGGCCATAATGTGCCAGTCTTATTTTAACGGCCCGATCAAAGCTTGCTTCTACGGGGGTTCTGTCTGATATGCTGGGCCCATTGGTTCCTTCGATCCCTGGTACTCCTTCCATCTTAGTCAGTATTGTAATAATCCCCCTCTTCCTGAGGTTACTGGCTTGTGTAGTTGCTCTTCTGGGCGATAAGGATCATCCCATCGCTTGCCACCAATGTTACGGTATCAACAGATATCAAGGGCTAATACCAGATGGAAGATGTCCTGAATATGGGATCAGCAACTCACAACCCAGCTAATTCCCCCCTCAAACATGAGACCAGGCTCCACATTGAAGGTAAAAACAGAATGCACTTTATTGAAGGCTATGTGCCCAGTATTTATGCAGGTCTGACCCCAGATGGGGGGTTGAAAGAATATTGTACATTAGATAGAGGGAAAACGCCCTTTGACATGATACAATAGAATTACATTACTTAAGCAGATAAACAATTGAGTCCTTATCACTTGGGCGTCTGCTCTCTGGATGTGATTAAACAATGTGAATGTTTATCACTAAAACTTAATTACAGTACACAATAGCTGAGGCTAGCAACCTTGTCTTTAGAAAATAGCTTCTTAAAGCTGAACAAAGTTAACTCTTTCAGTACTGACAGAAGGGTCTGTCACATGGCTCCCTCCTAGTGGAACACTCCGGCAGACCCGGCTTGACCCTTTGGCGGGTCAACCTGGGGATGACCGGACTAGGAGGTGGTAGGCATGTCAGTTTGCCGGGACAATCCATCTGTATTCCCGTTATGAGAGAGAATTCCTGCCCGTATAAATAAGGGTTCAACTTCTTCAGTGCCCAGACTAGGGCTAAACAGTCCTTCAAAATCTCATCAGCTTCCTTACGAGTTTTTTGTACCTGCTCTTTATAGGTATCCACAAGCCCTTCATACTGACATAGGGTGCCCTTGAGTTGCTGCACCTCACTATGAGCCAGCGTCAGCTTCTCCTCCAGTGTCGCTAAGTTTGTCTTTAATGTTTCATGTTCCACTCTCAAGCTGGTGTTTTCTGCAGTCTGTCGGTGCAGCTTGTCTAGCAGAGATTCCTGTTCTAAACGTGCTTTTTCCTCTGCCCTCCTCTTCTCTCCCGCTAGCACTGTTGCGTGATTGTTTATCGTTACCATTTCATCCTCTACTTGACTCTTCTCCTTCATCAGCGCATTGTAACGGGACTTCCACGTATCAATAGCGGATAGAGATTTACTGAGCTCAGCGTCCTGGGGCTTAGCAGCAGGTGGGTCAGTCTTTGCGGCACGGATCTGGGCATGGGTAGTCACAGGGTTAATAACGGTGGGACCCATGGGAGTGTAGGCAGAAACAAGGGGGGCCAAGTTATTTCCAAGGAGAACATCAGCAAGTAAGTCCTTCATGACCCCCACATTCACAGGTCTAGCACCCCCTCCCCAATCCAAATGTACCTGGGCAACAGGTAGGCAGAACACAGTGCCCCCTGCTACCCTCACAGCCACAGTGTCTCCAGTGTGCTGTTTCTCAGACACCAAGTTCTTTTGAAGCAAGGTCATGGTAGCACCAGTATCCCGTAGACCACTGACCTCCTTCCCATTCACTTTAACCAGTTGCCGGTTATTCCGGTGGGCAGCTTGCATGGGGTCTGCTTCATGTAGGATGCCTCAGCATTCTTGCTCCTCTACATAATGGGCCGCAGGCTGAGGGTTACGTGGGATTCCGCCGGCGGGTCTTCTCCAGGACTGTGCTTGGTTCGCTGCGTTTAGGGGACACTCTGGTCTTTTGTGCCCTAGTTGCTTACATCCAAAACACCGAATAGGTTGTGAGTAGCCCCGTGAATTGAACCGGGCTCTCTGAGGATAGTTCGTGGCTGGAGGCCGTGTGGTAGAGCAGTGTGCCGGGGGTTGGTAACTGGTAGCTGCTGGGGTGACTGTGGGTCGGTACTCCACTCTGGCAGGGGGCTTAGTGGTAGCAGTGTCCAGTTTGCGGGTATCCGTATACTCATCTGCCAAGCGAGCAGCTTCATGCAGGGTGGAGGGTTTACGGTCCCGAACCCACTCTCGAACTCCTGCGGGTAACTTGTCAAAGCAATGTTCCAACAGGAATAGCTGCAGCACCTCTTCCCCAGATACGGCTTGGCACCCCGCTATCCAGTGAGCTGCTGTGCGGTGCACCTTACATGCCCACTCAACGTAGGAATCACCAGCTAATTTAACAGTGTCTCTGAACCGCCTCCGGTATGCCTCCGGTGTAACCGCATACCTGGAGAGCAGAGCCTCTTTTACAGTATTATAATCCCCGAATTCCTCATCTGGAATGGCCCGAAAAGCCTCGCTGGCCCGGACGGATAATTTTCCAGATAATATCATGACCCAGTCCTCTGCGAGTACCTTGTGTAGTGCACATTGCCTCTCAAAATCCGCAAGGTACACATCAATCTCTCCTTCTGTTTCCAGGAAGTTTTTAAAAGCTGCAAAATTTACTTTTCTCTTTTCCACTGGGGTTGCTGTGACTTGGGCTGCTGCAGCGCCGCTTTGGCAAAGTAGGTTGGCCTCCACAGCTACTATGACCCGGTCGATAATTTCCGCAGATGGGTTGGGGCCATAATGTGCCAGTCTTATTTTAACCGCCCAATCAAAGCTTGCTTCTACGGGGGTTCTGTCTGATATGCTGGGCCCATTGGTTCCTTCGATCCCTGGTACTCCTTCCATCTTAGTCAGTATTGTAATAATCCCCCTCTTCCTGAGGTTACTGGCTTGTGTAGTTGCTCTTCTGGGTGATAAGGATCATCCCATTGCTTGCCACCAATGTTACGGTATCAACAGATATCAAGGGTTAATACCAGATGGAAGATGTCCTGAATATGGGATCAGCAACTCACAACCCAGCTAATTCCCGCCTCAAACATGAGACCAGGCTCCACATTGAAGGTAAAAACAGAATGCACTTTATTGAAGGCTATGTGCCTAGTATTTATGCAGGTCTGACCCCAGATGGGGGGTTGAAAGAATATTGTACATTAGATAGAGGGAAAACGCCCTTTCACATGATATAATAGAATTACATTACTTAAGCAGATAAACAATTGAGTCCATGGGGGGGTAGTTATCAACGTGTCAACTTTCCTGCCTTCGCCGGCCCAATACGCCCACCTAAGCTCGCCTCACATCGCCGCCGCGGACCTGAAAAAATACGCCTAAGTTATCAAATAAAGCTGTCAAAAAGCCGCGGGGCGATGAGCAGCGGACTGTGAGAGTTATCACTCATCCGATCTCGCTGCTCTTCGGCTGTTTGACAGCTTTCTTGCTAGCCTGTCACTAAGCACTCACACTAAACTACACTGTTCTACCCCCTATACCGGCGCCCCCGGAGCCCCCCGCAACTAAATAAAGTTACTAACCCCTAAACCACCGCTCCTAGACCCTGCCGCAAGTCTGATAAATGTATTAACCCCTAAACCACCGCTCCTAGACCCCGCGCTAGTCTTATAAATGTATTAACTCCTAAACCGCCGCTCCCGGACACCGCTGCCACTTACATTATACCTAGTAACCCCTATCCTGCCCCCCCTATACCGTCGCCCTCTATAATAAAGTTATTAACCCCATCCTGCTGATCCCGCACCTCGCCGCAAATAAATAAATAGTTTAACCCCTAAACCGCCGCTCCCTGAACCCGCCGCAACCTATATTAAATTTATTAACCCCTATCCTGCCCCCCCCCTACACCGTCGCCACCTATAATACATTTATTAACCCCTATCCTGCCCCCCACTACACCGCCGCCACTGTAATAAAATTATTAACCCCTAAACCTAAGTCTAACACTAACCCTAACACCCCCTAACTTAAATATTAATTAAATAAATCTAAATAATATTTCTATTATTAACTAAGTTAATCCTATTTAAAACTAAATACTTACCTATAAAATAAACCCTAATATAGCTACAATATAAATAATAATTATATTGTAGCTATCTTAGGATTTATTTTTATTTTACAGGTAACTTTCAATTTATTTTAACTAGGTACAATAGCTATTAAATAGTTATTAACTATTTAATAGTTTACCTAGCTAAAATAAAGAGAAATTTACCTGTAAATAAAAACTAACCTAAGTTACAATTACACCTAACACTACACTATACTTTAATAAATTATTCCTATTTAAAACTAAATACTTACCTGTAAAATAAACCCTAATATAGCTACAATATAAATAATAATTACATTGTAGCTATCTTAGGATTTATATTTATTTTACAGGTAACTTTGTATTTATTTTAGCTAGTTAGAATAGTTATTAAATAGTTATTAACTATTTAATAACTACCTAGCTAAAATAAATACAAAATTACCTGTAAAATAAATCCTAACCTAAGTTACAATTAAACCTAACACTACACTATCATTAAATAAATTAAATAAACTACCTACAAATAACTACAATTAAATACAATTACATAAACTAACTAAAGTACAAAAAATAAAAAAGCTAAGTTACAAAAAATAAAAAAAATAAGTTACAAACATTTAAAAAAATATTACAACAATTTTAAGCTACTTACACCTAATCTAAGCCCCCTAATAAAATAACAAACCCCCCCAAAATAAAAAAATGCCCTACCCTATTCTACATTAAAAAAGTTCAAAGCTTTTTTACCTTATCAGCCCTTAAAAGGGCCTTTTGTGGGGGCATGCCCCAAAGAGTTCAGCTCTTTTGCCTGTAAAAGAAAAATACAACTCCCCCCCCCAACATTAAAACCCACCACCCACATACCCCTAATCTAACCCAAACCCCCCTTAAAATAACCTAACACTAATCCCCTGAAGATCATCCTACCTTTAGTCGTCTTCACTCAGCTGAGCCACCGATGGAACTGAAGAGGACATCCGGACCGGCAGAAGTGATCATCAGTGGGGCGCTGAAGAAATCTTCCATCCGATGAAGTGATCCTCCAAGCGGCGCTGAAGAAATCTTCATCCGGGCGAGGTCATTTTCCAAGAGGCGCTGAAGAAGTCTTCTATCCGGGCGAGGTCATCTTCGAAGCCGGGTCTTGAATCTTTATCCCGCCGACGCGGAACATCCTTCTTTCCCTACGGACTACCGACGAATGAAGGCTCCTTTAAGGGACGTCATCCAAGATGGCGTCCCTTCAATTCCGATTGGCTGATAGGATTCTATCAGCCAATCGGAATTAAGGTAGGAAAATTCTGATTGGCTGATGGAATCAGCCAATCAGATTCAAGTTCAATCCGATTGGCTGATCCAATCAGCCAATCAGATTGAGCTTGCATTCTATTGGCTGTTCCGATCAGCCAATAGAATGCGAGCTCAATCTGATTGGCTGATTGGATCAGCCAATCGGATTGAACTTGAATCTGATTGGCTGATTCCATCAGCCAATCAGATTTTTCCTACCTTAATTCCGATTGGCTGATAGAATCCTATCAGCCAATCGGAATTGAAGGGATGCCATCTTGGATGACGTCCCTTAAAGGAGCCTTCATTCGTCGGTAGTCCGTCGGGAAAGAAGGATGTTCCGCGTCGGTGAGATGAAGATTCAAGACCCGGCTTCGAAGATGACCTCGCCCGGATAGAAGACTTCTTCAGCGCCTCTTGGAAGATGATCTCGCCCGTATGGAAGATTTCTTCAGCGCCTCTTGGAGGATCACTTCATCGGATGGAAGATTTCTTCAGCGCCCCTTGGATGATCACTTCTGCCGGTCCGGATGTCCTCTTCAGTTCCATCGGTGGTTCGGCTGAGTGAAGACAACTAAAGGTAGGATGATCTTCAGGGGATTAGTGTTAGGTTATTTTAAGGGGGGTTTGGGTTAGATTAGGGGTATGTGGGTGGTGGGTTTTAATGTTGGGGGGGTGTATTTTTCTTTTACAGGCAAAAGAGCTGAACTCTTTGGGGCATGCCCCCACAAAAGGCCCTTTTAAGGGCTGGTAAGGTAAAAGAGCTTTGAACTTTTTTAATGTAGAATAGGGTAGGGCATTTTTTTATTTTGGGGGGGTTTGTTATTTTATTAGGGGGCTTAGATTAGGTGTAAGTAGCTTAAAATTGTTGTAATATTTTTTTAAATGTTTGTAACTTATTTTTTTATTTTTTGTAACTTAGCTTTATTTATTTTTTGTACTTTAGTTAGTTTATGTAATTGTATTTAATTGTAGTTATTTGTAGGTAGTTTATTTAATTTATTTAATGATAGTGTAGTGTTAGGTTTAATTGTAACTTAGGTTAGGATTTATTTTACAGGTAGTTTTGTATTTCTTTTAGCTAGGTAGTTATTAAATAGTTAATAACTATTTAATAACTATTCTAACTAGCTAAAATAAATACAAAGTTACCTGTAAAATAAATATAAATCCTAAGATAGCTACAATGTAATTATTAATTATATTGTAGCTATCTTAGGCCTAGATTTGGAGTTCGGCGGTAGCCGTGAAAACCAGCGTTAGAGGCTCCTAACGCTGGTTTTAGGCTACCGCCGGTATTTAGAGTCGTGTAGGTAAGGGTCTAACGCTCACTTTTCAGCCGCGACTTTTCCATACCGCAGATCCCCCTACGCCATTTGCGTATCCTATCTTTTCAATGGGATCTTCCTAACTCCGGTATTTAGAGTCGTTTCTGAAGTGAGCGTTAGAGCTCTAACGACAAAACTCCAGCCGCAGAAAAAAAGCAGTAGTTAAGAGCTTTCTGGGCTAACGCCGGTTCATAAAGCTCTTAACTACTGTACTCTAAAGTACACTAACACCCATAAACTACCTATGTACCCCTAAACTGAGGTCCCCCCACATCGCCGCAACTCGATTCAATTTTTTTAACCCCTAATCTGCCGACCGCCACCTACGTTATACTTATGTACCCCTAATCTGCTGCCCCTAACACCGCCGACCCCTATATTATATTTATTAACCCCTAACCTGCCCCCCACAACGTCGCCGCCAGCTACTTACAATAATTAACCCCTAATCTGCCGACCGCAAAGCGCCGCCACCTACGTTATCCTTATGTACCCCTAATCTGCTGCCCCTAACACCGCCGACCCCTGTATTATATTTATTAACCCCTAATCTGCCCCCCACAACGTCGCCGACACCTGCCTACACTTATTAACCCCTAATCTGCCGAGCGGACCGCACCGCTACTATAATAAAGTTATTAACCCCTAATCCGCCTCACTAACCCTATCATAAATAGTATTAACCCCTAATCTGCCCTCCCTAACATCGCCGACACCTAACTTCAATTATTAACCCCTAATCTGACGACCGGAGCTCACCGCTATTCTAATAAATGGATTAACCCCTAAAGCTAAGTCTAACCCTAACACTAACACCCCCCTAAGTTAAATATAATTTAAATCTAACAAAATTAATTAACTCTTATTAAATACATTATTCCTATTTAAAGCTAAATACTTACCTGTAAAATAAATCCTAATATAGCTACAATATAAATTATAATTACATTGTAGCTATTTTAGGATTAATATTTATTTTACAGGTAACTTTGTAATTATTTTAACCAGGTACAATAGCTATTAAATAGTTAAGAACTATTTAATAGTTACCTAGTTAAAATAATAACAAAATTACCTGTAAAATAAATCCTAACCTAAGTTATAATTAAACCTAACACTACCCTATCAATAAATTAATTAAATAAAATACCTACAATTACCTACAATAAAACCTAACACTACACTATCAATAAATAAATTAAATACAATAGCTACAAATAACTACAATTACATAAACTAACTAAAGTACCAAAAATAAAAAAGAACTAAGTTACAAAAAATAAAAAAATATTTACAAACATAAGAAAAATATTACAACAATTTTAAACTAATTACACCTACTCTAAGCCCCCTAATAAAATAACAAACACCCCCAAAATAAAAAAATGCCCTACCCTATTCTAAATTAATAGAGTTAAAAGCTCTTTTACCTTACCAGCCCTGAACAGGGCCCTTTGCGGGGCATGCCCCAATAAAATCAGCTCTTTTGCCTGTAAAAAAAAACATACAATACCCCCCCCCCAACATTACAACCCACCACCCACATACCCCTAATCTAACCCAAACCCCCCTTAAATAAACCTAACACTAGCCCCTGAAGATCTTCCTACCTTGTCTTCACCATCCAGGTTCACCGATCCGTCCTGGCATCCGGTGCTGAAGAGGTCCAGAAGAGGCTCCAAAGTCTTCCTCCTATCCGGCAAGAAGAGGACATCCGGACCGGCAAACATCTTCTTCCAAGCGGCATCTTCAATCTTCTTCCATCCGGTGCGGAGCGGGTCCATCTTGAAGCAGCCGACGCGGATCCATCCTCTTCTTCCGGTGTCTCCCGACGAATGACGGTTCCTTTAAGGGACGTCATCCAAGATGGCGTCCCTCGAATTCCGATTGGCTGATAGGATTCTATCAGCCAATCGGAATTAAGGTAGGAATATTCTGATTGGCTGATGGGATCAGCCAATCAGAATCAAGTTCAATCCGATTGGCTGATCCAATCAGCCAATCAGATTGAGCTCGCATTCTATTGGCTGTTCCGATCAGCCAATAGAATGCGAGCTCAATCTGATTGGCTGATTGGATCGGCCAATCGGATTGAACTTGATTCTGATTGGCTGATTCCATCAGCCAATCAGAATATTCCTACCTTAATTCCGATTGGCTGATAGAATCCTATCAGCCAATCGGAATTCGAGGGACGCCATCTTGGATGACGTCCCTTAAAGGAACCGTCATTCGTCGGGAGACACCGGAAGAAGAGGATGGATCCGCGTCGGCTGCTTCAAGATGGACCCGCTCCGCACCGGATGGAAGAAGATTGAAGATGCCGCTTGGAAGAAGATGTTTGCCGGTCCGGATGTCCTCTTCTTGCCGGATAGGAGGAAGACTTTGGAGCCTCTTCTGGACCTCTTCAGCACCGGATGCCAGGACGGATCGGTGATACCTGGTGAGGTGAAGACAAGGTAGGAAGATCTTCAGGGGCTAGTGTTAGGTTTATTTAAGGGGGGTTTGGGTTAGATTAGGGGTATGTGGGTGGTGGGTTGTAATGTTGGGGGGGGGGGTATTGTATGTTTTTTTTTACAGGCAAAAGAGCTGATTTTATTGGGGCATGCCCCGCAAAGGGCCCTGTTCAGGGCTGGTAAGGTAAAAGAGCTTTTAACTCTATTAATTTAGAATAGGGTAGGGCATTTTTTTATGTTGGGGGTGTTTGTTATTTTATTAGGGGGCTTAGAGTAGGTGTAATTAGTTTAAAATTGTTGTAATATTTTTCTTATGTTTGTAAATATTTTTTTATTTTTTGTAACTTAGTTCTTTTTTATTTTTTGTACTTTAGTTAGTTTATGTAATTGTAGTTATTTGTAGCTATTGTATTTAATTTATTTATTGATAGTGTAGTGTTAGGTTTTATTGTAGGTAATTGTAGGTATTTTATTTAATTAATTTATTGATAGGGTAGTGTTAGGTTTAATTATAACTTAGGTTAGGACTTATTTTACAGGTAATTTTGTTATTATTTTAACTAGGTAACTATTAAATAGTTCTTAACTATTTAATAGCTATTGTACCTGGTTAAAATAATTACAAAGTTACCTGTAAAATAAATATTAATCCTAAAATAGCTACAATGTAATTATAATTTATATTGTAGCTATATTAGGATTTATTTTACAGGTAAGTATTTAGCTTTAAATAGGAATAATGTATTTAATAAGAGTTAATTAATTTCGTTAGATGTAAATTATATTTAAGTTAGGGGGGTGTTAGTGTTAGTGTTAGACTTAGCTTTAGGGGTTAATCCATTTATTAGAATAGCGGTGAGCTCCGGTCGTCAGATTAGGGGTTAATAATTGAAGTTAGGTGTCGGCGATGTTAGGGAGGGCAGATTAGGGGTTAATACTATTTATGATAGGGTTAGTGAGGCGGATTAGGGGTTAATAACTTTATTATAGTAGCGGTGCGGTCCGCTCGGCAGATTAGGGGTTAATAAGTGTAGGCAGGTGTCGGCGACGTTGAGGGGGGCAGATTAGGGGTTAATATATATAATATAGGGGTCGGCGGTGTTAGGGGCAGCAGATTAGGGGTACATAAGGATAACGTAGGTGGCGGCGCTTTGCGGTCGGCAGATTAGGGGTTAATTATTGTAAGTAGCTGGCGGCGACGTTGTGGGGGGCAGGTTAGGGGTTAATAAATGTAATATAGGGGTCGGCGGTGTTAGGGGCAGCAGATTAGGGGTACATAGGGATAATGTAAGTTGCGGCGGTTTACGGAGCGGAAGATTAGGGGTTAATAATAATATGCAGGGGTCAGCGATAGCGGGGGCGGCAGATTAGGGGTTAATAAGTGTAAGGTTAGGGGTGTTTAGACTCGGGGTACATGTTAGAGTGTTAGGTGCAGACGTAGGAAGTGTTTCCCCATAGGAAACAATGGGGCTGCGTTAGGAGCTGAACGCGGCTTTTTTGCAGGTGTTAGGTTTTTTTTCAGCTCAAACAGCCCCATTGTTTCCTATGGGAGAATCGTGCACGAGCACGTTTTTGAGGCTGGCCGCGTCCGTAAGCAACTCTGGTATCGAGAGTTGCATTTGCGGTAAAAATGCTCTACGCTCCTTTTTTGGAGCCTAACGCAGCATTTTTTTGAACTCTCGATACCAGAGTTAATTTTATGGTGCGGCCAGAAAAAAACCCGCGGAGCGTTAACAGCCCTTTTACCGCCAAACTCCAAATCTAGGCCTTAGGGTTTATTTTACAGGTAAGTATTTAGTTTTAAATAGGAATAATTTATTTAAGTGTAGTGTAGTGTTAGGTGTAATTGTATCTTAGGTTAGTTTTTATTTTACAGGTAAATTTCTCTTTATTTTAGCTAGGTAAGCTATTAAATAGTTAATAACTATTTAATAGCTATTGTACCTAGTTAAAATAAATTGAAAGGTGCCTGTAAAATCAAAATAAATCCTAAGATAGCTACAATATAATTATTATTTATATTGTAGCTATATTAGGGTTTATTTTATAGGTAAGTATTTAGTTTTAAATAGGATTAACTTAGTTAATAATAGAAATATTATTTAGATTTATTTAATTAATATTTAAGTTAGGGGGGTGTTAGGGTTAGTGTTAGACTTAGGTTTAGGGGTTAATAATTTTATTACAGTGGCGGCAGTGTAGTGGGGGGCAGGATAGGGGTTAATAAATGTATTATAGGTGGCAACGGTGTAGGGGGGGCAGGATAGGGGTTAATAAATTTAATATAGGTTGCGGCAGGGTCAGGGAGCGGCGGTTTAGGGTTTAATAGGTATAGAGTAGCTTGCGGTGGGCTCCGGGAGCGGAGGTTTAGGGGGTAATAACTTTATTTACTTGCGGCGGTGTGGGGGGGCAGATTAGCGGTGTTTAGACTCGGGGTACATGTTAGGGTGTTAGGTGTAGACAGTTCCCATAGGAATAAATGGGATGTCTGGCAGCAGCGAACTTGTACTTTCGCTATGGTCAGACTCCCATTGATTCCTATGGGATCCGCCGCCTCCAGGGTGACGGTTTGAAAACCAGGTACGCTGGGCCGTAAAAGTGCCAAGCGTACCTGCTAGTTTTTTGATAACTAGCAAAAGTAGTCAGATTGTGCCGTACTTGTGTGCGGAACATCTGGAGTGACGTAAGAATTGATCTGTGTCGGACGGAGTCCGGCGGATCGAAGTTTACGTCACAAAATTCTACTTTTGCCGGTCTTTGGCCTTTGATAACTAAGGCGAATCAGCCTCGCCACAAATACGCTGCGGAATTCCAGCGTATTTGAGGTTGACGGCTTGATAACTACCCCCCCATATCACTTGGGCATCTGCTCTCTGGATGTGATTAAACAATGTGAATGTTTATCACTAAACTTAATTACAGTACACAATAGCTGAGGCTAGCAACCTTGTCTTTAGAAAATAGCTTCTTAAAGCTGAACAAAGTTAACTCTTTCAGTACTGACAGAAGGGTCTGTCACAATCCCATTTTCTTTCCATTTCTTAAAAAAAGATGGTATTGGAAAAGCAAGAAAATGTTACAGAATTTATATTCCAAGGCTTTTCAGAATTTACTTTTACACAGTTACCACTTTTTCTGCTGTTCGTTATTCTATATCTCACTATTTTGCTGGGGAACATAATAGTTTTTGCTGTGATTGCATTGAGCCCTCACTTGCACACACCCATGTATATTTTCCTGATGAATCTTTCTGGTATTGACATTTCTTTAACGTCCACCATTATTCCAAATCTTTTACATATGCTCTTAACTCAACATAAGAACATATCTTTTGCAAGATGCAGAACACAGATGTACTTTTTTGGATCAATTGCCTGCAGTGAATTCATCCATCTCACAGCTATGGCGTATGACCGATATCTTGCCATTTGTCATCCTTTGCATTATGTTCTTTATATGAACCTGAGACACTGCTCTCTGTTGATAATTGCTGCGTGGTCAATAGGTTTCCTGGAATTCACTGGACATGCTGTTCTGATATCTAAGTTATCGTTTTGTATGTCAAATGTCATTGAGCATTTTTCTGTGATGTTACCCCATTGCTGAAACTCTGTTGTAGTGACACACTGAATGTGGAATTATTGAACTATATTGAGGGGACACTGATTACTTTTAATTCATTCCTTCTTACTTTTATTTCTTACATATTTATCATCTCATCAATTCTCAACATCAAGTCCTCAGAAGGGCGAAGGAAAGCCTTTTCTACCTGTGGTTCACATCTGACCTCTGTTGTTATGTTTTATGGGACACTTATCTGTTTGTATATGAGACCAACATCAAGTTATTCTCCAAGCCGAGACAAATATTTTGCTCTTGTATATGTTGGCATGAATCCTTTATTAAATCCATTTATATACACTTTAAAAAATAAAGAATTCCAAACTGGCTTCAAGAAATATAACACAATAAAACAATGAATGATACAAGGAAACCTGTCTGTGGCGATTTGCCTTCAAGTTATTTTGTTTTATAGTCTTCTCTTTTACATGCATAGCTTAATATGTTTATACATAACTTTGTATTTACAATGTATTAACAAAAGAAAAATAATACTAATATATAATAAACTGTTAAAATTAAATAAAATACTTTACTGCAGTTAACATGTTAATTTAATAACTTTCAATTATTATTATTATATATTGTAGAAGACACTATCAAAACCAATTTCTATTTGCAGTAATGGAGTTTATGAATTAAAAAACACGGAAAAAAGGAGAGAGCATTAAAGTAGCAGGTATTCTACAGATCTACCATATGTCTACTGTTGATAGATACTCCTAAGAAATAACATAAAGGGCTACATGTATGAAGTGTAAGCTGCTCTGGAGCCCTTACAGGCAGGTTTGGGGGAGATTGAAATGTTTTTCTGTGTCACGATTGGTCGAGCAAGAGATGGGGCGGGCTTTACATGCTCACTTGAGCGTGAAATGATATGGGCAGCAGACAAACAGAATGTGCTGCCTTTATGCCGTGAAGGCGAGCAGACAACTTCTCACATTGAGAAGCTTGTCTGCTCACCATTTAGTTCATGTGGGCCAAAGAATTTATAATAGTAAAACGATTTGACTCTGTTGGTTTAGCCCCTTATTATTTAAAATTGTGCTTGGTCCTGTTGAGTACTCCAACTTCAGATTATCAGCTGTATTTAAATATTAGCGCTGTTGAGTGCTAACACAGCTAAAGTTAACTGTATAGCACTTTTATTCTTGCACACATATTACAATTGCTAAGTAAAATGTTAGCAGTTGAGCGAAAGCCTCAAGCACACTTACATCTGAGGGACGGATAGCATGGCTGCACTATATCTCACACCTTTATTTAAAGGGCCATGAAACCCACATTTTTTTTTTCATGATTTAGAAAGTGACTTTTAAACATCTTTCTAATTTACTTATATTATCTAATTTGTTTTATTCTCTTGATATTCTTTGTTGAAAAGCATATCTAGATATGCTCAGTAGCTGCTGATTGGTTGCTACACATAGAAACCTCGTGTGATTGGCTCAACATGTGCATTGCTTTTTCTTCAACTAAGAATATCTAAAAAATGAAGCAAAATAAATAATAGAAGTAAATTGTAATGTTGTTTACATTTCTAGTCTCTATCTGAATCATGAAAGAAAGATTTTGAGTTTAGTGGCCCTTTAAATAAAGAACATATTTTAATAGGTATAATTATGTCTTACATGTGTTTGTGTACACTTTTATCACTAACACTTTCCTTCAGGTCTCCAGTAACACTAACTTTTTTAGCTCTCTTGAGTGTGTTATTTCAGCCCAGCTTTTTAACCATGAACTTGTAATACCAGATTATGTGCTATTCTTTACATGGTCTTGCAATATTGTGTGTGCTCCACTTGTAATCCAAAATATACAGATAACTTCCCCATATCCTAGCAGCTCCATCCTTCTGAAAAAAGAATATAAACCTTTAATGTCACCAGTTTTAAGTAAATTCTAAACACACACCCCATACAATGAAATCATTAACAAACCATTGCACCATTATATATGGCCAAAATTCAGCCTTTGCCATCATTCTTAAATGAATATTGATACTGTACTCTCAGTTTATACAATTAAACCACTAGCCCATTGCAAACCCTACCACAAATATAGGGGGAGATTTATCATGCAGCCGATGCTGCTTGCTCTGTCTGAGGTTTCAGGTCCGCCTGAAACCTAAGTTAAGAAGGTGGCGGACTGCAATCATCCTGATCAGATACGATTGGGATGATTGATACCCCCTGTTAGCAGCCGATTGGCCGCAAATGTGCAGGGGACGGCAGGCAGGGCGATGCTGGCATACATGATTCACTATAGCGATGTCCGCCCGGGGTTTAATAATGTACATAGGGCTACTACTCAACTTATAAAATAAAAAAATGTTTTAAATTCTGATATACCCTTTTCACTTTTGGTTGCTCCAACATTTTATTTATTTTAGGCCAGATTACAAGTGGAGCGCTATTTGAAGTTCCCGCTCAAGCATTAACTGCGTAGACGTAAGCTTTTTGTGCTCATTGAGTTGCGCTTGTATTATGAGTTGAAAGTAACAAACTCGATGAGCGCAAAAATCCAAACTTAGAATAGCATGTGCACGTTCAAGTATTCCCCCATAGAAGTGCAAAACATGATCGTAAATTCTTGTGTGTACTAAACTGACATGAAAATATTAATATTTCACATTCCTATTTTCTTCACATAGAAGAATATGTTCTTATTATTCATAGATACATATTTCTAAATATATCCAATGGTATTTTTGTACAAAATATATTTTTACCTATAAACATGATTATATACAGATATATATATATATATATATATTTATAGGAATATCTATTTATAAATACTTAAAACATATTCCCCTTTGTGCAGAACATTGGAATGTGAAATAATTATATTATATTTGAATTTTTCAGCCAAAAGGAATGCAACGGTACCTCAATATAAAAGGGGTACATTGCATTCAAGCTTCAGTGTGCAGTGGTCGATCGCATGAAGAGGATGTTCCACACTGGATGTTGCCGCCGGTCATGGACATCTCTGCTCAACACCGATACAGCTCCGTGCCACCGGGATGAAGATAGAAGATGCCCCACGATGGAGGAAGATGTCGCCGCCTGGATGAAGACTTCTAACCGCCTGGATGAAGATGGATGTCCGGACTTCGGGAACTGTGAGTAATTTCCTGGGGTTAGTTTTGGGTGTTTTTTTTTAGATTAGGGCTTTTTTATTTTAATGGGCAGTAAAAGAGCTGAATGCCCTTTTAAGGGCAATGTCCATACAAATGCCCCTTCAGGGGCAATGAGTATATTAGGATTTTTTAGAGTTATTTTTTTTTTTTATTTTGGGGTTTGGTTGTGTGGGGGGTTTTACTTTTAGGGGGGGCTTAGTAATTTTTTTAAGGTAAAATAGCTGTTTAACTTAGGACAATGCCCTACAAAAGGCCCTTTTAAGGGCTATTGGTAGTTTATTGTTAGGTTAGGGGGTGTTTTTATTTTGGGGTGGCTTTTTTATAGGGCTATTTGATTAGGTGTAATTTTTATTATTTTGGAATATCGTGTTTATTTATTTTTTGTAATCTTTTTTTTTATATATATATAATATTTATTAATATTCACAGATGTACAGAAATATTAAAGAAGATAGACGATCGTCAAATAAGGATGGTACAAAAAAAAGCAATAGAACAAGATATTAATCTGTAAAGCATTATGAAAGCCATCATAACCAAAATTTTAAGACAAACATCAAGTTCTTTTTGACATTTACAGATTTACAGTATACTTTACATCAAACACAAAAAGAAACAAAGACACAACTTAAGTTGTGCCATTGATTTACTAATATACACATGGACCTCCAATATTTAATCATATTAGGTAATAGGGAAATTAGAAAGAAGTTATGTCACTTCAATACATCTGTACTGACATATTCCTATACAGTATCTAAATTTTAATTTTTATATAATAAATACAATACAATTCAGATGACTACAACAAAAGAAGGGAAAAAAGAAGAGAGAGATAGAAAAAAAGAAATTTAGGAAAAAAGATGTATCCAGTGTATAGGATAATTATCAGTTAGTATCAATTGAAGAAAGAGGGGTGAGGTACAAAAGTAATCTATAAGCAGAAATTGAGTTCCCTTATGTTTATCTAAAATGACTCTATCTTATTTTGCCATGAACATTCTTAAGTTATTATCTTGGAAGATTAGAGGGTCATGCTGATCCAGAACCATTTGATACATTATATTGTGTACAAATGCAGCTATACTGGAAGCCTTGCTATCTTTCCAGGATTTGAGTATCATTTGCCTAGCTAATAGGATTGCAGTATTGATCAATGACTTATTCTGCACTTTATTTTGTGTACACAGGAAGAAAATATGTACTGGCTCTAAAATAATTCTGAATGGGAGAAATATGTTTAACTAATACTCTATTTGTTTCCATAGCCTTTGAATCTTTGGACAGAAATAGAAAACATGAAGCAGATCAGCGGCTGGCAAATTACATCTAGTACAGGCATTAACACCTTGAGTATTCCATTTTGACATTTGTTTAGGAGTAAGATATCATCTGTTCAAAAGTTTATAATGAGATTCTCTCACCGCTATATCAAACGAGTATCTTGTAACTCTGGGAAAACACTTTTGAAAGAAGTCCAGATTAATGCCTGGAATGTCTAAACTCCATAATTGAGAAGGCTTCATAGTTTTATCCTCTGCATCTTTTAGAAGCCAGGATTCTATATATGGGTGCCACTGAATGTTTGCCTTGACGGTATCTATCAATAATCAAATTAAGCTGGCCAAGCGTCCCCAGATTTCCCTCAACAAGATTCTGACTGCAAATAAAGTGTCTGGCTTGCAAATATGCAAAGAAGGACTTCTTATCCAAATTTAATTCCCTGGACAGAGCGTTGAATATTCTAATGTGATACATAAGCGGATCTATCAATTGTATAAAACAATTCAAATTATTAGAGGACCATACCTTAAAAGCAGAAAAAGTAGAACCACTTTTAAAGTCTGGGTTACCCCAAAGAGGTAGATATTTAGAGAATGTATAATTTATCACCAAATAGGTAAATACTTTGCTTTACGTTAAGCCTACATTATAGATTGTATATCTTAAAGTGTAATCTCTGATATATGTTTGCTGATTTGAATATAGTAGGGCTTTAAGAGAGTACAGAGCAACCATGGCTTAGTCTATCTTATAATTAGAAACATGGTCAGATTCTGTAAGCCAATCCAGGCAATTTTTAGCATACAGGCCAAGTTATTATAATTTTTTATATTGGGAAAAGCAAAGCCGCCCTTGTCTTTAGGATGCATAAGTCTTATTAATGATATTCGTGATTTCAATGGAGCCCAAAGAAAACGAGAACAGTTGGAATTGAATATTTGAATGTCTGCCTTACGTAAAAAAAAAGGAATATTTTATAACAGAAATAACATTTGTATTAAACTGTTTTTGCAGAGAGAGTCAGGGGCAACGTTTTAACTCAGAGAAACATTTTTGCCAGATAGGAGTATAATTTAGATTATACCATTCTTCTGAATTTTTAGAAATAGTTATACCAAGATACTTAATAGTTATTTCTGCTAAATTGAACAGATTGTTCAAGAGACTATTTTTATTCTTGATCACCCATAAAATTTCTGATTTCGAAAAATTAATTTTGTAGCCAGCAAACGTACTGAATTCCGCAATAGTATTCAAAAGTATTGGTATGTTCTTTTTAGTATTTCTGATATAAAATAGGATATCATCAGCATACAGTAAGAGAGTAATATTTTGTTGACCTATATCAATTCCTTCTAATTCATCACAGCATTTTATTGCCAAAGGTTCTAGGGCTATATTTAATAATAGTGGGGAGAGGGGACATCCCTGTCTTGTTCCTTTATATAATGTTATGGCCGAGGAGAGGAAGCTATTTATAATCAAGAAGGAAACTGGATTTTGATATATTAGACAAACAAAACTTAGAAAATGACTTGTAAAACCAAACGGCTAGATTACGAGTTCTGTGTTAGCCTTAAAAAGCAGCGTTAAGGGGTCCTAACGCTGCTTTTTAACGCCCGCTGGTATTACGAGTATGGCAGGTACAGGTGTACCGCTCACTTTTTCCGCGACTTTTGGCTACCGCAAATCCCCTTATGTCAATTGCGTATCCTATCTTTTTAATGGGATTTGCCTAATGCTGGTATTATGATTCTTGGAAGAAGTGAGCGGTAGAGCCTCTTCCTCCAAGACTCCTACCGCATAAAAAAGTCAGTAGTTTTATGGGCTAATGCCGGAACATAAAGTGCTACAAAGTACACTAACACCCATAAACTACCTATGAACCCCTAAACCGAGGCCTCCCCACATCGCAAACACTATAATAAAATTATTTAACCCCTAATCTGCTAACCGGACACCGCCACCACCTACATTATCCCTATGAACCCCTAATCTGCTGTCCCTAACATCGCCGACACCTATATTATATTTATTAACCCCTAATCTGCCCCCCGCAACGTCGCTGCCACCTACCTACACTTATTAACCCCTAATCTGCCGACCACACATCGCCGCCACTATAATAAATGTATTATCCCCTAAACTGCTGCAATCCCACCTCGCAAACACTATAATAAATTGTTTTAACCCCTAATCTCTCGCCCCAAACATCGCCGCCACCTACCTACAATTATTAACCCCTAATCTCCCGCCCCCAACATCACCACTACTATAATAAAGTTATTAACCCCTAAACCTAATTCTAACCCTAACCCCCCCTAAGTTAAATATAATTTAAATAAAACAAAATAAATTTACTATAATTAAATAAATTATTCCTATTTAAAAATAAATACTTACCTATAAAATAAATCATAAGATAGCTACAATATAATTAATAGTTACATTGTAGCTATTTTAGGATTTATATTTATTTTACAGGAAACTTTGTATTTATTTTAACTAGGTACAATAGCTATTAAATAGTTAATAACTATTTAATAGCTACCTAGTTAAAATAATTACAAAATTACCTGTAAAATAAATCCTAACCTAAGTTACAAACACACCTAACACTACACTATCAATAAATTAATTAAATAAATAACTACATTGATCTAAACTAAAATACAATTAAATAAACTAAACTATATTACAAAAAAACAAACACTAAATTACAAAAAATAAAAAAAATATTACAAGAATTTTAATCTAATTACACCTAATCTAAGCCCCCTAATAAAATAAAAAAGCCCCCCAAAATAATAAAATTCCCTACCCTATACTAAATTACAAAAGTAATCAGCTCTTTTACCAGCCCTTTAAAGGGCTTTTTGCGGAGCATTGCCCCAAAGTAATCAGCTCTTTTACCTGTAAAAAAAAATAGACCCCCCCAACATTACAACCCACCACCCACACACCCCTACTCTAAAACCCACCCGATCCCCCCTTAAATAAACCTAACACTAACCCCCTGAAGATCACCCTACCTTGAGCCGTGTTCACCCAGCCGGGCACCGATGGGCCAGAAGAGGACATCCGGAGCGGCAGAAGTCTTCATCCGATCAGAGCAGAAAAGGTCCTCCATCCAGCTGATTGGATCAGCCAATAGAATTTGATTACATCAGCCAATCGGATTTTTCCTACCTTAATTCCGATTGGCTGATAGAATCCTATCAGCCAATCAGATTTCGAGGGACGCCATCTTGGATGACGTCATTTAAAGGAACCTTCATTAGTTGTTATTCGTCGGGAAGAAGAGGATGCTCCGCGTCGGATGTCTTGAAGATGGACCCGCTCTACCCGCTCTGCACCGGATGGATGAAGATAGAAGATGCCGCTTGGATGAAGACTTCTGCTGGATGGAGGACCTCTTCTGCCGCTCCGGATGTCCTCTTTTGGCCCATCGGTACCCGGCTGGGTGAACACGGCTCAAGGTAGGGTGATCTTCAGGGGGTTATTGTTAGGTTTATTTAAGGGGGGATCGGGTGGGTTTTAGAGTAGGGGTGTGTGGGTGGTGGGTTGTAATGTTGGGGGGGTCTTGTATTTTTTTTTACAGGTAAAAGGAATTTTATTATTTTGGGGGGCTTTTTTATTTTATTAGGGGGCTTAGATTAGGTGTAATTAGATTAAAATTCTTGTAATATTTTTTTATTTTTGTAATTTAGTGTTTGTTTGTTTTTGTAATATAGTTTAGTTTATTTAATTGTATTTTAGTTTAGATCATTGTAGTTAATTTATTTAATTCATTTATTGATAGTGTAGTGTTAGGTTTATTTGTAACTTAGGTTAGGATTTATTTTACAGGTAATTTTGTAATTATTTTAACTAGGTAGCTATTAAATAGTTATTAACTATTTAATAGCTATTGTACCTAGTTAAAATAAATACAAAGTTGCCTGTAAAATAAATATAAATCCTAAAATAGCTACAATGTAACTATTAGTTATATTGTAGCTATCTTATGGTTTATTTTATAGGTAAGTATTTATTTTTAAATAGGAATAATTTATTTAATTATAGTACATTTATTTCATTTTATTTAAATTATATTTAACTTAGGGGGGGTTAGGGTTAGACTTAGGTTTAGGGGCTAATAACTTTATTATAGTAGCGGCAACATTGGGGGCAGGAGATTAGGGGTTAATAATTGTAGGTAGGGGGCAGCAACGTTGGGGGTGGGTGATTAGGGGTTAATAATTGTAGGTAGGTGGCGGCGATGTTAGGGAGGACAGATTAGGGATTAATCAAATTTATTATAGTGTTTGCAAGGCGGGATTGCGCCGGTTTAGGGGTTAATACATTTATTATAGTGGCGGCAATGTCCGGTCGGTAGATTAGGGGTTAATAAGTGTAGGTAGGTGGCGGCGACATTGGGTGCGGCAGATTAGGGGTTAATAAATATAATGTAGGTGTCGGCGATGTTGGGGGCATCAGATTAGGGGTTCATAGGGATAATGTAGGTGGCGGCGGTGCCCGGATCAGCAGATTAGGGGTTAATAGTATAATGCAGGTGTCAGCGATAGCGGGGGCAGCAGATTAGGGGTTAATAAGTGTTAAGGTTAAGGTTAGGGGTGTTTAGACTCGGGGTTCATGTTAGGGTGTTAGGTGTAGACTTAGAAAGTGTTTCCCCATAGGAAAAAATGGGGCTGCGTTAGGAGCTGAATGCTGCTTTTTTGCATGTGTTAGTTTTTTTTTCATCCAGCTCAGCCCCATTGATTCCTATGGGGAAATCGTGCACAAGCAAGTTTTTCCAGCTTACCTCTACCGTAAGCAACGCTAGTATTGAGGGTTAAAGTGGAGCTCACTTTTCTGAGGCTAACGCAGCCATTCAGAAAACTCGTAATACCAGCGTTGGCTTAAGGGAGCGCTGGAAAAAAAAGGCTCTTTAGCCCCGCAAGTTTTTACCGACAAAACTCGTAATCTAGGTGAAAGTTCTTTAAAGTCGTGAATAAATGATCCCATAGAGCAGAGTCAAAGGCCTTTGCCACGTCCACTGTTAATACAGCAAAGTCTTGCATGTACGTTGACTCTGTTCTATGTGATGATAGAAAGAATTCAATGAATGACATTGCATTTCTTATATTCGTTTGAGCTGTTCTGCCAGGAATAAAGCTAGTTTGGTCTGGGTGTATTATCTCTTCTATTATGATTTTTAAACGATTGGCCATTATACTAGCTAAGATCTTATAATTTTTATTCAGGAGAGAGATAGGTCTATATGAGTCCATCAAACTTGTATCCTTGTCCTTCTTGAGTATAAGTGTGTTGTTAGATGTGGTAAAACATTTGGATGGTTTTGTATGGTGTACAAAATATAGATTAAACAGATTTGTTAATGTTAATGTAGGGGCAATTATTTCTGCAAGGATTTTATAAAATTCAGATGGTAATTAATCAGGGCCCGGTGCTTTACCCATAGCTAACTCATTAATTGCTTTAATTGTTTCTTCCAAGGTAATCTCTTTATTTAAGGTGAGAGTTTGATCAGGAATGTTTTTTGGTAAATTAATTTCAGCCCAGAAACACTCTTTAGCCTCGTTAATTTGTGTAGGTGAGTATATTTTTTTTTAAAAATCTGAAGCTGAGTTAGTATGTCCTTTGAAGTATTATATTTAGTTCCCTCTACATCAATTGTCCCAATATAGTTTTTTTTCCTGCTTCTAGATAGATTAGCCAGCATTTTAGCTGATTTTGGGGAGAATCTGCTAAATATTGCTTTATTTTTAATCTCTTCTTGGGTTCGTTGCTGATCAAGAAATATCTCTCTCTCTAATTTAGCATTTTGATAACTATTCCAGTTATTACTGTCTGAGTTTTCTATGTATCTGGTATATTTATTTTTTAGCTGATTAGTGAGTTGAATATCCCTGTTTTTAAATTCCCTTTTCCTTTTTACCATGTAGTCTTTTATTTCCCCTCTAAGATAAGCTTTCGCTGCCTCCCAAAATAATTCTGTATTAGAGGCATAGTCCTTGTTAAAGGAGACATATTCCCTCCATTTTTGTGTTAGCCAGTTTCTAAAATTAACATTAGAGGACAGAAATGAGGCAGGGGGGGGGGGAATTTCCACATTGATTCTTCCACCTGAAGATGGTGGGTTACTAGTATAAAGATTTGTGTAATAAGAAGCAAAGGCTTTGGCTATAAGTTTGGGATCTTTAATAATTTTCCCCTCTTCCTTGACTGCCACAATATTTTTGCCAGAAGTTTTTAAGTTAACTAAGGTAGCCAAAAGATTGCCAGACTTATCACTGTATCTATAATATCGGCCTCATGTTCTCTTAAGCGTTTAAGATGCCTGGTACGCTAAGATGTCATCATATTCTTTTTTAATAAACATGTATTTTTGGTGGTGTGCTCGGGTAGGTGTATTTCCATAGGTAGGATAGGCTGATGCTAAGCTTTCCCTCTGCTTGTCAAGTTTTTCTGAATTCTTTCTTTCCCTACGCAATAGATAAGCTAAAATGTTGCCTGATAATACGACTTTCGCCATGTTACAGAAAAGTTCAGGAGTCCTTAAATGTTGAGCGTTCTTAGTATAAAAATCATCCCAGCATTCTACAAGGTAGCTCTGAAATTCCTTGGATGTTGCCACATATTGTGGGAATCGTAATATTCTTCTATTGCTAGGAGGTGCTACAGTATCTAAGAAGAGTCCTTTGGGGCATGGTCAGAGACAATAACAGCTCCTATTTTAGTATCAATGATTTAATTTTAGTATCAATGATTTGTGGGATCAGTGAGTTAGACACAAGAAATAGGTCAATACGGGACACAGTGGGAGCAGATCGTGAAATACATGTATAATCTTTCCCATCATGGTTCAACCTACACCAGATATCTACAACATCCAGAGAAGAAGCCAAGGATTTAAATATTTCTAGTTCAAATGTACTGCTTGTTTTCGGGAGAGCAGCCTGTATAATTTTGAAAGGGTCTCTAAGTCTGTCACATTGGGGGTTTGGGGCTAGATTAAAGTCTCCCCCCAAAATAATGAATGTGTCAAGATAGGGAGTTAGTGCTGTAATGACAGATTTCCAAAATTCCCAAGTCTTTTGGTTGGGTGCGTATTTATTGCAAAAGGTGTAAATCCTATATGCAATTTTAGTCTGTACTTCAATATATCTTCCATCTGGGTCTTTGAGTATATGTACAATGTCCACATCTATTTTTTTCCCAAAGAGTATGGCTACCCCTCTGCTAGACTTAGTGTAGGAAACAAACTCAATTCTTCCCACCCAATCTCTTTTCATTTTTTCATGTTCTATATTGGTTAAATGTGTCTCTTGAAGAAATACAATCTCTCTTTATTAGCTGGGTTAGGATAGTCTTTATCTTAATAGGGGAATGAATACCCCCTACATTCCAGGAATATAGATTGAATTTAGGGTTATATTAGAAAAATTGGCGTAAAAAGAAAGAGAAAAAAAAAAAATCTCCTCCCCTCCGAGGAAAAACATATATTTGCGTCTCTAACTGTCTCTGCCTCCTTCACGAAGAGATAAAAATGATCGATGGGCCCCAATGTTTAAGATTCTCTGCCCCACAAAATAAACAATTGAAGCTTTAATATATTTTTAGAATATGGAAGAGATTGTTCTGTCTTTTTTGTCCAATGCTTAAGATTACATTTCCTTGCTATGAGTAGAATTAAGCTGAGCACGGGGTCAAATTGTCTGTATTGTGCCTTCCAGTCTAAAAACTAGAATGCTAACTGGTTGTAGTACAAGCCTTATTTTCAATTTTTTTATGGATCCAGTATTGAAGTTTGTTACAAAATTGGTTTATTGATGGGCACGAACAAAAATAGTGCAGTAGATTTGGGGAGTCTATAGAACAGTTTATTTATTAGACCAATATGCTACCCATTTTAGCTATGCCTCTTGGTGTTAGGTATACTTTATGTAGGAGCCATACTTGGGACTCCCTGAGTATTGCAGATAGGGTGGATTTCCTTGTATTTTCTAAGCCTTCACAAGTTTCTGCCCACGTGATCCTGTAAGACCTTATTTTTCCCATCCCACCATAAGTGTAGGCTGGATTTTTTGCAATCGCTTCTGTAAAAAAGTTTGATATATTTCAGAGAGAGAGAACCTCCCCATTTTGTTTAAAGTTTTTGAAAGTCTAAAGGGTTATCCCTCCCAAAAATCTGTCTCTGACCATAGTCCCCACTTAATGTCGTAGCTATAGGTATACATAGAAGTGGGTATTAGGTAGGGATGGGCAATGTTTCAAAAAATTCTAAATTTAAAACAAATGTTGATACATTTGTTCATTCAAATCAAATTTCTAATGTTTATATAACAATCTAACATTCTATTTTCGAATTTTCGTTTTCGAATTTTTCAATAACATTTGAAAATATTTGTTTGAATAATAGAATGCTTAGCTAGGCATTTTATATTCCATTCAATTTCAAAATGTAATATTCGAATTTGAATGTCCCATTCGATTTCCAATGTAACATTCAACTTTCTAAATAGTATTTCTAGTCTACAACTGTGTTGAATAAATGTAATATTCAAATTTGAATGCTATATTCGAATTTGAATGCTACATTCGAATTCAAATGTCACATTCAAATTCGAAATAGTATTTCTAGTCTTATATTGTGTTTTAGAAATGTAATATTGAAATCCGAATGTGACATTCAAATTCGAATTAGTATTTCTAGTCTACAACTGTGTTGTATAAATGTATTTTTTTTAAATTTGAATGTCGCATTCTAATTTCCATGTAGCATTCAAATTCAAAATAGTATTTATACTCTACAACTGTGTTTTATAAATGTAATATATGAATTTGACATTTGAGAACTGTAAATAACATTCGATAATAATAATTTTTAGGAATATTCGTTCTTATCAACATTCGATTTATGTAAATTGAATTTCTACAATAACATTCATTTTAACATTTCATTTTGAATATAAACACATTCACACATCCCTAGTATTAGGGAGACCATATTCCCTTTGGATAGCAGCTAAGGTTTTAATTGAATGTGTCAGAGGGTCTAGTATGGCGCTAATGGAATCCAGACCTTGCCTTTCCCAAGACGCAAAATGGCAGCATATCAGTTCCTGCAGGAAAGTCTGGGTTTACACAAATAGGTAGGTGTATAGAAGAGTGGCAAGATGTTTTCAAGAATCTATGTGCCTTTTGCCATACCAATAGTGGGACTCTATAAAGCAGATTCAAGCCCAAGGTTTTGATATGCAAGAGATATACCACCCAAAGCCGATTGTTCTAGATTATGTCTGCAAAAATGGTGGGTGCTTAATTGCCAATCAAATATTAGGCGTATCAGAGCTGCCCAACTGTATAATCGAATGTTAGGGAGAGCCAATCCCCCATTGAGAATCCCATACTTAGCTTATCCACAGAAATGCGAGGGTTACCAACCCTCCATATAAAGTAACGTGATGCTGAGTTCAGAAGTTTCACATCTGTTTTAGGTAACATTATTAATGGGTATAGTAGGTGGGGCAATATAATAATCTTAAGGAGACTTATCCTACCCGCTAGCGATAACAGGATAAATTTATAGCTCCTCATTAAGTCATGGAGTTTAGTACATAATGGAGTTAGATTAGTTACATAGCGTTTGTTAGGATTGATCTAAATACCTAGATAAGTAATAGTCTGTTTAACTACTATAAAAGGATATTTGCAACCTGGTTTATCATCTTGTTTTACCCACAGGATCTCCGATTTTGCATATTTATTTTATTTTATATCCTGAGAAGGAACCAAAGTTTTGTAACGCTTCTAAAATAGAGTTGATATGATGTTTTGGGTCTTGGACAAACAGTAGCATATCATCTGTATAAAGAGAAAGATGTTGGGGAACACTCTCCACCTCAATACCAGGGAATATCTGTCTTAGTTTGATTGCCAGTGGTTCCAGGGCCAAATTGAACAGCAAAGGAGAAATAGGACATCCTTGCCTTGTGCCCCTTTGGAGAGATACCGTAGGGGAGAACATGTTATTGACACAGATATTAGCTATTGGGGGGGTGTAAAGTTTTTTAATAATAGATAAAAAGAAACCAGAAAAATTAAATTTGGCCATGGTGGAAAAGAGGTGTTCCCATTCAACCCGGTCAAAGGCCTTCTCTGAATCCAAAGACAGCAGGAAGGCCTCTGGTAAGTTTGCCTGTGTGCCATCTTGTTTCTTAGCCCAAAAATACTGAATTACTTGTAGAACTCAGCGAATGTTAACTACATAGGAACGAGTAATCATGAATCCAGTTTGGCAATGATGTAGGTTTATATGATTCAGGGAGCTGATCTTTCTCTGGTTTGGGAATAAGAGTGTTATAAGCTGTGTAGAAGATAGAGGCTGGGATCCCTTCTCCCTGGAAATATTCAGAAAAAAGGTCAGAAAGTATCGGTGTTACCTGAGATATAGGGGCCTATTTAACAAAGGTCTGTCAGACCTGATCCGACAGTGCAGATCAGGTCCGACAGACCTCGCTGAATGTGGAAAGCAATACACTCTCCGTATTCAGCATTGCACCAGCAGCTCTTGTGAGCTGCTGGTGCAACGCCGCCCTCTGCAGGGGGTGTCAATCAACCCGATTGGGTTGAATTACGGTGATGTCTGTCCACCTGCTCAGAGCAGGTGGACAGGTTATGGAGCAGCGGTGTCAGTGCCAGAAACACGGGCCCTCAAACTCCATCTGAAGCTTGATAAATGGGCCCCTTAAGCTTTCTATAAAATTCAATGGGCAGACCGTCTGGTCCTGCTGCCTTCCCCAGTGAGATGGACATAATAGTTTTGGAAACATCCTCCCTAGTGATAGGTGCATTTATTTTGTCTAATTGTACTTCTGATATGTGTGGTAAATTTATAAAGCCCCAGAACTCAGTTTTAATTTGTTCTGAAGATGGTGGGTTACTAGTATAAAGATTTGCATAATAAGAAGCAAAGGCTTTGGCTATAAGTTTGGAATCTATAATAATTTTCCCCTCTTCCTTGACTGCCTTAATATTTTTGCTAGAAGTTTTTAAGTTAACTAAGGTAGCCAAAATATTGCCAGAATTATCACTGCATCTATAATATCGACCTCATGTTCTCTTTAGAGTTTGAGATGCCTGGTATGCTAAGATGGCATCATATTCTTTTTTAATGAACATGTATTTTTGGTCGTGTGCTCGGTCGGGTAGGTGTATTTCCATAGGTAAGATAGGCTGATGCTAAGCTTTCCAGGCTGATGCTAAGCTTTCCCTCAGCTTGTCAAGTTTTTCTGAATTCTTTCTTTACCTACGCGATAGATAAGCTAAAATGTTGAATGATAATACAACTTTCGCCGTGTTCCAGAAAAGTTCAGGAGTCCTTAAATGTTGAGTGTTCTTAGTATAAAAATGAACCCAGCATTCTACAAGGTAGCTCTGAAATTCCTTGGATTTAGCCAAATATTGTGGGAATCGTAATATTCTTATATTGCTAGGAGGTGCTATAGTATCTAAGAAGAGTCCTATGGGGCATGGTCAGAGACAATAACATCTTCTATTTTAGTATCAATTATTTGTGGGATCAGTGAGTTAGACACAAGAAATAGGTCAATACGGGACACAGTGGGAGCAGATAGTGAAATACATGTATAATCTTTCCCATCATGATTCAACCTACACCAGATATCTACAACATTCAGAGAAGAAGCCAAGGATTTAAATATTTCTAGTTCAAATGTACTGCTTGCCTTCGGGAGAGCAGCCTGTGTAATTTTGAAAGGGTCTCTAAGTCTGTCACATTGGGGGTTTGGGGCTTGATTAAAGACTCCCCCAAAATAATGAATGTGCCAAGATAGGGAGTTAGTGCTGTATTGACAGATTTCCAAAATTCCCAAGTATTTTGGTTGGGTGCGTATTTATTGCAAAAGGTGTAAATCCTATATGCAATTTTAGCCTTTACTACAATATATCTTCCATCTGGGTCTTTCAGTATATGTACAATGTCCACATCTATTTTTTTCCCAAAGAATATGGCTACCCCTTTGCTAGCCTTAGTGTAGGAAACAAACTCAACTCTTCCCACCCAATCTCTTTTCAGTTTTTCATGTTCTAGATCGGTTAACTGTGTCTCTTGAAGAAACACAATGTGTGCCCCTCTCTTTCTTAGCTGGGTTAGGATAGTCTTTATCTTAATAGGGGAATGAATACCCCCTACATTCCAGGAATATAGATTGAATTTAGGGTTATATTAGAAAAATTGGCGTAAAAAGAAAGAGAAAAAAAAAAATCTCCTCCCCTCCGAGGAAAAACACATATTTGCTTCTCTAATTGTCTCTGCCTCCTTCACGAAGAGATAAAAATGATCAATGGGCCCCAATGTTTAAGATTCTCCGCCCCACAAAATAAACAATTGAAGCTGTAATATATTTTTAAAATATGGAAGAGATTGTTCTGTCTTTTTTGTCCAATGCTTAAGATTACATTTCCTTGCTATGAGTAGAATTAAGCTGAGCACGGAGTCAAATAGTCTGTATTGTGCCTTCCAGTCTAAAAAATAGAATGCTAACTGGTTGTAGTGCAAGCCTTATTTTCAATTTTTTTATGGATCCAGAATTGAAGTTTGTTACAAAATTGGTTTATTGATGGGCACGAACAAAAATAGTGCAGTAGATTTGGGGAGTCTATAGAACAGTTTATTTATTAGGCCAATATGCTACCCATTTTAGCTATGCCTCTTGGTGTTAGGTATACTTTATGTAGGAGCCGTACTTGGGACTCCCTGAGTATTGCAGACAGGGTGGATTTCCTTGTCTTTTCTAAGCCTTCACAAGTTTCTGCCCACGTGATCCTGTAAGACCTTATTTTTCCTATCCCACCATAAGTGTAGGCTGGATTTTTTGCAATCGCTTCTGTAAAAAAGTTTGATATATTTCAGAGAGAGAGAACCTCCCCATTTTGTTTAAAGTTTGTGAAAGTCTAAAGGGTTATCCCTCCCAAAAATCTGTGTTGTCTCTGACCATAGTCCCCACTTAATGTTGTAGCTACAGGGAGTGCAGAATTATTAGGCAAATGAGTATTTTGACCACATCATCCTCTTTATGCATGTTGTCTTACTCCAAGCTGTATAGGCTCGAAAGCCTACTACCAATTAAGCATATTAGGTGATGTGCATCTCTGTAATGAGAAGGGGTGTGGTCTAATGACATCAACACCCTATATCAGGTGTGCATAATTATTAGGCAACTTCCTTTCCTTTGGCAAAATGGGTCAAAAGAAGGACTTGACAGGCTCAGAAAAGTAAAAAATAGTGAGATATCTTGCAGAGGGATGCAGCACTCTTAAAATTGCAAAGCTTCTGAAGCGTGATCATCGAACAATCAAGCGTTTCATTCAAAATAGTCAACAGGGTCGCAAGAAGCGTGTGGAAAAACCAAGGCGCAAAATAACTGCCCATGAACTGAGAAAAGTCAAGCGTGCAGCTGCCAAGATGCCACTTGCCACCAGTTTGGCCATATTTCAGAGCTGCAACATCACTGGAGTGCCCAAAAGCACAAGGTGTGCAATACTCAGAGACATGGCCAAGGTAAGAAAGGCTGAAAGACGACCACCACTGAACAAGACACACAAACTGAAACGTCAAGACTGGGCCAAGAAATATCTCAAGACTGATTTTTCTAAGGTTTTATGGACTGATGAAATGAGAGTGAGTCTTGATGGGCCAGATGGATGGGCCCGTGGCTGGATTGGTAAAGGGCAGAGAGCTCCAGTCCGACTCAGATGCCAGCAAGGTGGAGGTGGAGTACTGGTTTGGGCTGGTATCATCAAAGATGAGCTTGTGGGGCCTTTTCGGGTTGAGGATGGAGTCAAGCTCAACTCCCAGTCCTACTGCCAGTTTCTGGAAGACACCTTCTTCAAGCAGTGGTACAGGAAGAAGTCTGCATCCTTCAAGAAAAACATGATTTTCATGCAGGACAATGCTCCATCACACGCGTCCAAGTACTCCACAGCGTGGCTGGCAAGAAAGGGTATAAAAGAAGAAAATCTAATGACATGGCCTCCTTGTTCACCTGATCTGAACCCCATTGAGAACCTGTGGTCCATCATCAAATGTGAGATTTACAAGGAGGGAAAACAGTACACCTCTCTGAACAGTGTCTGGGAGGCTGTGGTTGCTGCTGCACGCAATGTTGATGGTGAACAGATCAAAACACTGACAGAATCCATGGATGGCAGGCTTTTGAGTGTCCTTGCAAAGAAAGGTGGCTATATTGGTCACTGATTTGTTTTTGTTTTGTTTTTGAATGTCAGAAATGTATATTTGTGAATGTTGAGATGTTATATTGGTTTCACTGGTAAAAATAAATAATTGAAATGGGTATATATTTGTTTTTTGTTAAGTTGCCTAATAATTATGCACAGTAATAGTCACCTGCACACACAGATATCCCCCTAAAATAGCTAAAACTAAAAACAAACTAAAAACTACTTCCAAAAATATTCAGCTTTGATATTAATGAGTTTTTTGGGTTCAATGAGAACATGGTTGTTGTTCAATAATAAAATTAATCCTCAAAAATACAACTTGCCTAATAATTATGCACTCCCTGTATAGGTATACATAGAAGTGGGTATTAGGTAGGGATGGGCAATTCTAAATTTAAAACAAATTTTGATACATTTGTTCATTCAAATCGAATTTCTAATGTTTATATAACAATCTAACATTCTATTTTCGAATTTTCGTTTTCGAATTTTTCAATAACATTTGAAAATATTTGTTTGAATAATAGAATGCTTAGCTAGGCATTTTATATCCCATTCAATTTCAAAATGTAATATTCGAATTTGAATGTCCCATTCGATTTCCAATGTAACATTCAACTTTCTAAATAATATTTCTAGTCTACAACTGTGTTAAATAAATGTAATATTCAAATTTGAATGCAATATTCGAATTTGAATGCTACATTCAAATTCAAATGTCACATTCAAATTCGAAATAGTATTTCTAGTCTTATACTGTGTTTTAGAAATGTAATATTGAAATCCGAATGTGACATTCAAATTCGAATTAGTATTTCTAGTCTACAACTGTGTTGTATAAATGTAATTTTTTTAAATTTGAATGTCACATTCTAATTTCCATGTAGCATTCAAATTCAAAATAGTATTTATAGTCTACAACTGTGTTTTATAAATGTAATATATGAATTTGACATTTGAGAACTGTAAATAACATTCGATAATAATAATTTTTAGGAATATTCGTTCTTATCAACATTCGATTTATGTAAATTGAATTTCTACAATAACATTCATTTTAACAGTTGAATTTGAATATAAACACATTCACCCATCCCTAGTATTAGGGAGACCATATTCCCTTTGGATAGCAGCTAAGGTTTTAATTGAATGTTTCAGAGGGTCTAGTATGGCGCTAATGGAATCCAGACCTTGCCTTTCCCAAGACGCAAAATGGCAGCATATCAGTTCCTGCAGGAAAGTCTGGGTTTACACAAATAGGTAGGTGTATAGAAGAGTGGCAAGATGTTTTCAAGAATCTATGTGCCTTTTGCCATTCCAATAGTGGGTCTCTATAGAGCAGATTCAAGCCCAAGGTTTTGATACTTCTAAAATTAGACATGTGAGTTAGATATGCAGGAGATATGCCACCCAAAGCCGATTGTTCTAGATTATGTCTGCAAAAATGGTGGGTGCTTAATTGCCAATCAAAAATTAGGCATATCAGAGCTGCCAAACTGTATAATCGAATGTTAGGGAGAGCCAATCCCCCATTGTGAATCCCATACTTAGCTTATCCACAGAAATACGAGGGTTACCAAGCCTCCATATAAAGTAACGTGATGCTGAGTTCAGAAGTTTCACATCTGTTTTAGGTAACATTATTAATGGGTATAGTAGGTGGGGCAAATATAATAATCTTAAGGAGACTTATCCTACCCGCTAGCGATAACAGGATAAATTTATAGCTCCTCATTAAGTCATGGAGTTTAGTACATAATGGAGTTAGATTAGTTACATAGCGTTTGTTAGGATTGATCTGAATACCTAGATAAGTAATAGTCTGTTTAACTACTGTAAAAGGATATTTGCAACCTGGTTTATCATCTTGTTTTACCCACAGGATCTCCGATTTTGCATATTTATTTTATTTTATATCCTGAGAAGGAACCAAAGTTTTGTAACGCTTCTAAAATAGAGTTGATATGATGTTTTGGGTCTTGGACAAACAGTAGCATATCATCTGCATAAAGAGAAAGATGTTGGGGAACACTCTCCACCTCAATACCAGGGAATATCTGTCTTAGTTTGATTGCCAGTGGTTCCAGGGCCAAATTGAACAGCAAAGGAGAAAGAGGACATCCCTGCCTTGTGCCCCTTTGGAGAGATACCGTAGGGGAGAACATGTTATTGACACAGATATTAGCTATTGGGGGGGTGTAAAGTTTTTTAATAATAGATAAAAAGGAACCAGAAAAATTAAATTTGGCCATGGTGGAAAAGAGGTGTTCCCATTCAACCCGGTCAAAGGCCTTCTCTGAATCCAAAGACAGCAGGAAGGCCTCTGGTAAGTTTGCCTGTGTGCCATCTTGTTTCTTAGCCCAAAAATACTGAATTACTTGTAGAACCCAGCGAACGTTAACTACAGAGGAACGAGCAATCATGAAATCAGTTTGGAAATGATGTAGGTCTATATGATTCAGGGAGCTGATCTTTCTCTGGTTTGGGAATAAGTTGAGTGTTATAAGCTGTGTAGAAGATAGAGGCTGGGATCCCTTCTCCCTGGAAGTATTCAGAAAAAAGGTCAGAAAGTATCGGTGTTACCTGAGATATAGAGGCCTATTTAACAAAGGTCTGTCAGACCTGATCCAACAGTGCGGATCAGGTCCGACAGACCTCGCTGAATGTGGAAAGCAATACACTCTCCGTATTCAGCATTGCACCAGCAGCTCTTGTGAGCTGCTGGTGCAATGCCGCCCTCTGCAGGGGGTGTCAATCAACCCAATTGGGTTGAATTGCGGTGATGTCTGTCCGCCTGCTCAGAGCAGGTAGACAGGTTATGGAGCAGCGGTCTCAGTGCCAGAAACACGGACCCTCAAACTCCATCTGAAGCTTGATAAATGGGCCCCTTAAGCTTTCTATAAAATTCAATGGGCAGACCGTCTGGTCCTGCTTCCTTACCCAGTGAGATGGACATAATAGTTTTGGAAACATCCTCTCTAGTGATAGGTGCGTTTAATTTGTCTAATTGTACTTCTGATATGCGTGGTAAATTTATAAAGCCCCAGAACTCAGTTTTAATTTGTTCTGAAGATGGTGGGTTACTAGTATAAAGATTTGCATAATAAGAAGCAAAGGCTTTGGCTATAAGTTTGGAATCTATAATAATTTTCCCCTCTTCCTTGACTGCCTTAATATTTTTGCTAGAAGTTTTTAAGTTAACTAAGGTAGCCAAAATATTGCCAGAATTATCACTGCATCTATAATATCTACCTCATGTTCTCTTTAGAGTTTGAGATGCCTGGTATGCTAATATGGCATCATATTCTTTTTTAATGAACATGTATTTTTGGTCGTGTGCTCGGTCGGGTAGGTGTATTTCCATAGGTAAGATAGGCTGATGCTAAGCTTTCCAGGCTGATGCTAAGCTTTCCCTCAGCTTGTCAAGTTTTTCTGAATTCTTTCTTTACCTACGCGATAGTATTAAAGAACAGGGTGGAGTGAGTGCACCTTAAAGTGTAAATTTAGATGTGATTTTTAAGAGATCTCTAACCCAACATTAAGACAAAAGTTCCTCCAAACAGTTGTCAGTGAGGTAAATAATTAGAACAGGTGAGGGGAGCTATAGTAGCTCAGTAGTATATACATATTTACTTCTCCTTAGACATATAATAGCTCCCCTCACCTGTTCTAATTATTTACCTATGCGATAGATAAGCTAAAATGTTGAATGATAATACAACTTTCGCCGTGTTCCAGAAAAGTTCAGGAGTCCTTAAATGTTGAGTGTTCTTAGTATAAAAATGAACCCAGCATTCTACAAGGTAACTCTGAAATTCCTTGGATTTAGCCAAATATTGTGGGAATCGTAATATTCTTCTATTGCTAGGAGGTGCTACAGTATCTAAGAAGAGCCCTATGGGGCATGTTTAGAGACAATAACATCTCCTATTTTAGTATCAATTATTTGTGGGATCAGTGAGTTAGACACAAGAAATAGGTCAATACGGGACACAGTGGGAGCAGATCGTGAAATAAATGTATAATCTTTCCCATCATGGTTCAACCTACACCAGATATCTACAACATCCAGAGAAGAAGCCAAGGATTTAAATATTTCTAGTTCAAATGTACTGCTTGCCTTCGGGAGAGCAGCCTGTATAATTTTGAAAGGGTCTCTAAGTCTGTCACATTGGGGGTTTGGGGCTTGATTAAAGACTCCCCCAAAATAATGAATGTGTCAAGATAGAGAGTTAGTGCTGTATTGACAGATTTCCAAAATTCCCAAGTATTTTGGTTGGGTGCGTATTTATTGCAAAAGGTGTAAATCCTATATGCAATTTTAGCCTGTACTACAATATATCTTCCATCTGGGTCTTTCAGTATATGTACAATGTCCACATCTATTTTTTTCCCAAAGAGTATGGCTACCCCTTTGCTAGCCTTAGTGTAGGAAACAAACTCAACTCTTCCCACCCAATCTCTTTTCAGTTTTTCATGTTCTAGATCAGTTAACTGTGTCTCTTGAAGAAACACAATGTCTGCCCCTCTCTTTCTTAGCTGGGTTAGGATAGTCTTTATCTTAATAGGGGAATGAATACCCCCTACATTCCAGGAATATAGATTAAATTTAGGGTTATATAAGAAAAATTGGTGTAAAAAGAAAGAGAAAAAAAAATCTCCCCCCCCGAGGAAAAACACATATTTGCATCTCTTATTGTCTCTGCCTCCTTCACAAAGAGATACAAATTATTGCTGGGCCCCAATGTTTAAGATTCTCCGCCCCACAATCTGAAGAAAATAAAACGTCATTAACTTTCCCTATTTCCAAAATATTTGTGGAGTGTGAAACCTAAGTACAACATTATTCCCTATCATTCATATGTATATTAACAGAAACAAACACCAACATTTTTTTATGGTGAATAGCATGGTGATATAAACTCCCAAAGTAAGAAGGATTGCCCTCTTTCTCCATCTGGGTAGCATCCATAATTACAATCATGTTAGAAATTTAAGCTTTAATAAAGTTAATAAACCAAGTTTTCACCCATCTTCCCTTTGAGGGTGGAAAGGTGAATTGGTACCTGAGGAATTCCTCCCTGTATCTAGCTAGGTTAAAGCCTTTGTTGGAGAATCAAAAAATGTCAGCCCTTTAGATGTGATTTGTTTCAGTCGAGCTTGGTAGAGGAGGAAGGCCTGTTTACCCTCTTTGTTTAGTTTTGTGCATAGTGGGAAAAATTCTCTTAGTTTTTTTCATGAGTTCAACTGAAAAATCCTGTAAGAGCCGAGAGTTTTGAAAACTCAGGGTGTCTAATTTTCTACAAGCTATTAGTATTAGCTTAGCTTAGTTTGAAAGTGTAAAAATGTAACAATAGTGGGGATATGGCTGAGTAACCCTTCCCTCATCACATCTCTCTGGACCTACCCTGTGTGCCCTTTCTACACTGCCCACTAACATCTCAGGCTGCGATACCTATTAAATTAGGTAGAGTATTTTCAACAACATGTAGTATGTCAGCATGTTTAATAGATTTGGCCAATAATCTCAGATTAGAGTATGGCCAATAATCTCAGATTAGAAATAGAAAGATATTCACAAAATGAGCAGTACCAATGTGCTAATTGACACAGGCTGAGATCTCTCAGTTTCCCATCAAACTGATCCCCCAAGGGATGTGGGGGCTCGGGGTGCCCAGAGTCCATATATCTGTAGATAATAAACACAAAACACCAGGGCGCCCTCTAGTATAATACTGCAGGAATCACTAATAGTAGCAAATTATGAGAAGAAAATATACTCACAAAATGAGCAGCACCAATGTGCTAAATGGGGCAGGCTGAGATCTCACAGTTTCCCAGCTAACTGATCCTCAGGAGAATTTAAGGGCTCAGGGGTGCCCAGAGCAGTGTCCAAAAAGAGTCAGGCTTCCATATAGGGCAGTTGAGATTTTATTAAAACAAATGATAAAAGACCAATGGGTATGTACATTACCCAAAGTATTAAAAACAAGTTAGAACAACAGATTGCAACGCGTTTCTGAGCTATGCTAGCTGTTTCATCAGACATCTGTTAAACTAATGGAAGCTCTGACTTTTATGTCTCTCTTACCTAGGCCCTAATTGATTCCTCTCCCTTCCCAATTACCCAGGTGCAATTGTCATTATATCAGCTCTCATGAGATTTTCTAAGTATTTCATCAATAGATGTTGAAGTATGTATTAAACCTTTATGGGCGAATCTAAAGGGAACTAATATATGAGGTGTGATGCAAAAAAAGGGAACTATATAAATCTAATCAAGACATGAACAAACATAATTTTGAAAATGTGCTCATTGAAACATCGCGATAACAATCAATAGGTGAACAAACTTAATTAACAACGGAGTTTACTGAAAATTTGTTACATTTTAACTATATTCCTTAGTTACTTTTGACATTTAGTCTCTTATATAAGTGACTTAGGACCACTATATAATCTAAATGTTATCTGATACACCCAAGACTACACCCTATTTTGAGAGACTCTAACCAATCTTAAAGAGAATAACACACAAGCCCCTCACCACTCTTGTCTACACACTCCCACTCTGACTAAAGTTTGTACATATAGTTGGATCAAAGGAAATAAACTACAGTTTGTATTCACAGCCGGATCAAAGGAAATAAACTACAGTTTGTATTCACAGCCGGATCAAAGGAAATAAACAGAAGCAGCGATTACCGCTATTAAAGTTGCAATGATACATATTTAACAGGTAAAGAGCTGCAGCGTACAGGTTGAGAACGGTAAATCTACCATTCATGAGTAAGGTAAATCAGATCCGCCCATAAAGGTTTAATACATACTTCAACGTCTAGTGATGAAATAGTACGTTTATAACGTTGATACTGATTCAAAAGAGGGGTGAATGCTGAGGTACATCAATAATTTTACATCTGATTGTCATGAATTTTTCATGACAGAACAGACTCCATGTTGTTTTTTTATTTAAGCCTAACCAGGGCTCAGCTATTATGACATTGTATTTTGTTTTCCTCACTCTTGCTGACTGAGAAGTTTCATATCAATATGTTTTCCATTATTCAAGGTAGTTTACTTGCTTAGGCCCCAGCTAGTCGCTTATTTCTGTAAATAAGTGCAGTTTATAACCTTGACTGTAGTTTAGGAATGTTGGGGTAAACATAAATAAAATGAATATTTTCCTTGAATTTCTACCCTATATGCGAGAGCCATCTACTGTTAGAACAATAATATTTCATCTAATTAATTTTATGTTAATTAATGATTAAAATATTATAATTAATGACTCCTCCTAGATGAGAGAATGGAAATATATAGGGTCTAGCCCAATGGGAGGGGGTCGTTTTCCTGTGCTTGGGAACTGGTCACAGGAGATATGGAGTTGGTAAATTGCTAATCAACTACAGAGGTCCGAGATTATTGGATTATAACTGCTGAGGCTAGTTTAGCCCACTCGGACAGACCTATGACCTGACAGTTTGATTCCTGTCTGCAAAGGGGGAATTTATTTACTTTGGTGATGTATGAAATTGAGTCACTATAAATGTTAATGTCATTAAGATTTACACCTTACATTTATGTAAAATACCTTTGTCTATTTGATCAGGTAAATTAATTAATTGTTTTGTAAACCATCTACTGCAACATAGTAGTATCTCTCAAATGTTTGTATATGGCAAGTTTGTATGTTTTGCAAGTTTGTGTGATTAGGCTCTGCAGCACCATGGCTTTTTCTAGCAAAATTTAGGTCTTAAAGGCACAGCTAGCCTATTTTAGGGATTTTTTTTGTTTTGTTTTATTAAGGAACAATATAAAGATCATATTAGTTAGTCTAGCCACTAAGTGTACCAACTAATGGATTATGATCTGTATTATGAAAATTGTATTTAGAATTTCTGTATGGATATATGATATGACAGATAGAATATCTCATGAGAGCTGATATAATGACAATTGCACCTATGTCATTGGGAAGGGAGAGGAATCAATTAGGGCCTAGGTAAGAGAGACATAAAAGTCAGAGCTTCCATTAGTTTAACAGATGCCTGATGAAACAGCTAGCACAGCTGAGAAACGCGTTGTAATCTGTTCTAATTTGTTTTGAATACTTTGGGTAATGTACATACCCATTGGTCTTTTATCATTTGTTTTAATAAAATCTCATCTGCATTATATGGAAGCCTGACTCTTTTTGGACATTGTTCTGGGCACCCCTGAGTACCTACATCCTTCTGAGGATCAGTTAGCTGGGAAACTGTGAGATCTCAGCCTGCCCCATTTAGCACATTGGTGCTGCTCATTTTGTGAGCATATTTTCTTCTCATAATTTGTTACTATTGGTGATTCCTGCAGTATTATACTAGGAGGCGCCCTGGTGTATTGTGTTTCTTATCTACAGATATCTGGACTCTGGGCACCCCGAGCCCCCACATACCTTGGCGGATCAATTCACTGGGAAACTGAGAGATATCAGCCTGTGTCAATTAGCACATTGGTGCTATTCATTTTGTATTTTTCTATTTCTAATCTGAGATTATTGGCCATACTCGAAATATTACACTAGGAGGCGCCCTTTTGTTTTGTGATCTCTCAAAGATATCGTTCCCTTGCCTGTGTTGGGAGAGGAGATGCCGTGACTACAGATATTGGTTTCTATTTTTGGAGCATGATATAACCCCAGAAGACTACACAGAGACTTCTTTCATTCCTACAGTGTCATTCACCAAGGACTCTGATAAGATTAGACTCTTGCATACTGTGTTCATTAGCACCATTTGGTGTATATGTTTATTAGCACCAGACTAGTTATTCAAATGCTATTGTGCAGATTCAACTAATATATTTGGTATCACATATCTGTGTGTGCATATATATATTCCAAGAAGTGTGTGCTATCTTAGCGCTCCCTAGAGTTGTACACGTGAGTGTCACAGCAGTTTTGGTTAACAGTTGTGTCATGTAGGTCAGAGATCCTGTTTTCTACCTCAGTTACTCTTGTTGAGAATTGTTTGACATCATCAGTTAGGGTATCTACTCCCTTTTGCAAGTTATCAATTTTCGGCATAAAGAGATTTGAGATTTGTTTTACTACTGGATGTGTCTCAGGGGAATTACTCTCTAGCACTGCCTCTGCAGCTTGCCCCTGTACAGCATTATCTGTCCCCATTTTGGGTCTACGTTCACTAGCCTTATTATGACCTGCCATTGAAGTATGAGTTAAATATTTTTCCATACAAATATATGACAACAACAATAAAAACAAGAGTAGTAAACAATATATCACTTACGGTTAGATTTAGAGTTTTGCGGCCAAAGGGGTGCGTTAGCTATGCATGTTTTTTTTTTCCTGCACCTTTTAAATAACGCTGGTATTTAGAGTTCTCTGAAGGGCTGCGTTAGGCTCCAAAAAGGGAGTGTAGAGCATAATTTACCGCCACTTCAACTCTAAATACCAGCGTTGCTTACGGTAGCGGCCAGCTTGAAAAACGTGCTAGTGCACGATTCCCCCATAGGAAACAATGGGGCAGTTTGAGCTGAAAAAAAACCTAACACATGCAAAAAAGCAGCGTTCAGCTCCTAACGCAGCCCCATTGTTTCCTATGGGGAAACACTTTCTAAGTCTGCACCTAACACCCTAACATGAACCCCGAGTCTAAACACCCCTAACCTTACACTTATTAACCCCTAATCTGTCGCCCCCGCTATCGCTGACCCCTGCATATTATTATTAACCCCTAATCTGCCGCTCCGGACACCGCCGCAACCTACATTATCCCTATGAACCCCTAATCTGCTGCCCCCAACGTCGCCAACACCTACATAATATTTATTAACCCCTAATCTGCCCCCCCAACGTTGCCGCTACCTTACCTACACTTATTAACCCCTAATCTTCTGACCGGACCTCGCCGCCACTATAATAAATGTATTAACCCCTAAACCGCCTCACTCCCGCCTCGCAAACCCTATAATAAATTTAATTAACCCCTAATCTGCCCTCACTAACATCGCCGACACCTAACTTCAAGTATTAACCCCTAATCTGCCGACCGGACCTCACCGCTACTCTAATAAATGTATTAACCCCTAAAGCTAAGTCTAACCCTAACACCCCCCTAAGTTAAATATAATTTTATTCTAACGAAATAAATTATTTCTTATTAAATAAATTAATCCTATTTAAAGCTAAATATTTACCTGTAAAATAAACCCTAATATAGCTACAATATAACGAATAATTATATTGTAGCTATTTTAGGATTTATATTTATTTTACAGGCAACTTTGTATTTATTTTAACTAGGTACAATAGCTATTAAATAGTTATTAACTATTTAATAGCTACCAAGTTAAAATAATTACAAAATTACCTGTAAAATAAATCCTAACCTAAGTTACAATTAAACCTAACACTACACTATCAATAAATTAATTAAATAAACTACCTACAATTACCTACAATTAAATCAACTAAACTAAATTACAAAAAAAACAAACACTAAATTACAAAAACAAACAAACACTAAATTACAAAAAATAAAAAAAGATTACAAGAATTTTAAACTAATTACACCTACTCTAAGCCCCCTAAAAAAATAACAAAGCCCCCCAAAATAAAAAAATGCCCTACCCTATTCTAAAATAAAAAGTTAACAGCTCTATTACCTTACCAGCCCTTAAAAGGGCCTTTTGCGGGGCATGCCCCAAAGAAATCAGCTCTTTTGCCTGAAAAAAACAATACAATACCCCCCCCCCAACATTACAACCCACCACCCACATACCCCTAATTTAACCCACCCAAACCCCCCTTAAAAAACCTAACACTAAGCCCCCAAAGATCTCCCTACCTTGTATTCACCCAGCCGGGTATCACCGATCCGTCCAGAAGAGGGTCCGAAGTCTTCATCCTATCCGGCAAGAAGAGGTCCAGAAGAGGGCCCAAAGTCTTCATCCAGGCGGCATCTTCTATCTTCTTCCATCCGGAGCGGAGCGGGTCCATCTTGAAGCAGCCGACGCGGAGCCATCCTTCCTCACTGACGTCCTAAGTCCGAATGAAGGTTCCTTTAAATGACGTCATCCAAGATGGCGTCCCTAGAATTCCGATTGGCTGATAGGATTCTATCAGCCAATCAGAATTAAGGTAGGAAAAATCTGATTGGCTGATTGAATCAGCCAATCAGATTCAAGTTCAATCCGATTGGCTGATCCAATCAGCCAATCAGATTGAGCTCGCATTCTATTGGCTGTTCCGATTGTTTTTTTTCAGGCAAAAGAGCTGATTTCTTTGGGGCATGCCCTGCAAAAGGCCCTTTTAAGGGCTGGTAAGGTAATAGAGCTGTTAACTTTTTATTTTAGAATAGGGTAGGGCATTTTTTTATTTTGGGGGGCTTTGTTATTTTTTTAGGGGGCTTAGAGTAGGTGTAATTAGTTTAAAATTCTTGTAATCTTTTTTTATTTTTTGTAATTTAGTGTTTTTTTTTTTTCTAATTTAGTGTTTGTTTGTTTTTGTAATTTAGTTTGGATGATTTAATTGTAGGTAATTGTAGGTAGTTTATTTAATTAATTTATTGATAGTGTAGTGTTAGGTTTAATTGTAACTTAGGTTAGGATTTATTTTACAGGTAATTTTGTAATTATTTTAACTAGGTAGCTATTAAATAGTTAATAACTATTTAATGGCTATTGTACCTAGTTAAAATAAATACAAAGTTGCCTGTAAAATAAATATAAATCCTAAAATAGCTACAATATAATTATTCGTTATATTGTAGCTATATTAGGGTTTGTTTTACAGGTAAGTATTTAGCTTTAAATAGGATTAATTTATTTAATAAGAAATAATTTATTTAGTTAGAATAAAATTATATTTAACTTAGGGGGGTGTTAGGGTTAGGGTTAGACTTAGCTTTAGGGGTTAATACATCTATTAGAGTAGCGGTGAGGTCCGGTCAGCAGATTAGGGGTTAATACTTGAAGTTAGGTGTCGGCAATGTTAGTGAGGGCAGATTAGGGGCTAATTAAATTTATTATAGGGTTTGCGAGGCGGGAGTGAGGCGGTGTAGGGGTTAATACATTTATTATAGTGGCGGCGAAGTCCGGTCGGAAGATTAGGGGTTAATAAGTGTAGGTAAGGTAGCAGCGACGTTGGGGGGGCAGATTAGGGGTTAATAAATATTATGTAGATGTCGGCGATGTTAGGGGCAGCAGATTAGTGGTACATAGGGATAATGTAGGTGGCGGCGGTGTGCGGTCGACAGATTAGGGGTTAAAAAAATATATTATAGTGGCGGCGATGTGGGGGGACCTCGGTTTAGGGGTACATAGGTAGTTTATGGGTGTTAGTGTACTTTAGAGCACAGTAGTTAAGAGCTTTATGAACCGGCGTTAGCCCAGAAAGCTCTTAACTCCTGACTTTTTTCTGCGGCTGGAGTTTTGTCGTTAGAGTTCTAACGCTCACTTCAGCCAAGACTCTAAATACCGGCGTTAGGAAGATCCCATTGAAAAGATAGGATACGCAATTGGCGTAAGGGGATCTGCGGTATGGAAAAGTCGTGGCTGGAAAGTGAGCATTAGACCCTTTCCTGACTGACTCTAAATACCAGCGGGTGGTAAAAACCAGCGTTAGGAGCCCTTAACGCTGGTTTTGACGGCTACCGCAGAACTCTAAATCTAGGCGTTAGTATTTTCTCTCTTCTTCCCTGTTATATAACTTAGGAAAGAATGTTTAGGCATAGATCATTACAAAATAATGAGAGTAAATGGAAAATATACTACAAATGTTAAGTTTAGGGTGAATTATTTTTCAGATGCAGTAACCCCTGTTTAGAAATGTGAGGGTTTATGTGTATTGCTTGTCAGTCCGGGTGGAACAAAAGATGTGGTGAAAAGGAAAAGTCACAGCATATACATTTCCAGATGAAAATATTGCAGAGCTTAATGTTTCAAGCTGCTCTGTTGCTAAATAACTTCTTATATTATTCAGATTGTAAGGTGACAATGATGTTCAGGGTATGTCCATCAAATAGCACAAAATGACAGTACAGGATAGGAAAACTTTCTGCTAGATTACGAGTTCTGCGTTAGCTTTAAAAAGCATCGTTGAGAGGTCCCAACGCTGCTTTTTACCTAACGCTGGTATTACGAGTCTGGCAGGAAAGGGTCTACCGCTCACTTCACTTTTCTTCCGCGACTCGAGGCTACCGCAAATCCCCTTACGTCAATTGCGTATCCTATCTTTTTAATGGGATTTGCCTAACGCTGGTATTACAAGTCTTGGAAGAAGTGAGCAGTAGACCCTCTCCTGTCCAGACTCCTACCGCATTTAAAAGTCAGTAGTTAAGAGTTTTATGGGCTAACGCCGGAACATAAAACTCTTAACTAAAGTGCTACAATGTACACTAACACCCATAAACTACCTATTTACCCCTAAACCGAGGCCCCCCACATCGCAAACATTCAAATAAATATTTTTAACCCCTAATCTGCCGACCGGACATCGCCGCCACCTACATTATACCTATGAACCCCTAATCTGCTGCCCCTAACATCGCCGACAACTACATTATATTTCTTAACCCCAAATCTGCCGCCCCCAACGTCGCCGCCACCTACCTACACTTATTAACCCCTAATCTGCCGACCGGACGTCGCCGCCACAATAATAATTTTTATTAACCCCTAATCTGCCGCCCCCAACGTCGCCGCCACCTACCTACAATTATTAACCCCTAATCTCCCGCCCCCAATGTCGCCGCTACTATAATAAAGTTATTAACCCCTAAACCTAAGTCTAACCCTAAAACCCCCCTAATTTAAATATAATTTAAATAACTCTAGATAAAATTACTATAATTAAATAAATTAATCCTATTTAAAACTAAATACTTAACTATAAAATAAACCCTAATATAGTTACAATATAACTAATAGTTACATTGTAGCTATTTTAGGATTTATATTTATTTTACAGGCAACTTTGTATTTATTTTAACTAGGTACAATAGCTATTAAATAGTTAATAACTATTTAATAGCTACCTAGTTAAAATAACTGCAAAATTACCTGTAAAATAAATCCTAACCTAAGTTACAAATACACCTAACACCACACTATCAATAAATTAATTAAATAAATTAACTACAATTATCTAAAATAAAATACAATTAAATAAACTAAACTATATTACAAACCCCCCCCACTAAATTACAAAAAATAAAAAAATATTACAAGAAGTTTAATCTAATTACACCTAATCTAAGCCCCCTAATAAAATAAAAAAGCCCCCCAAAATAATAAAATTCCCTATCCTAAACTAAATTACAAAGTAATCAGCTCTTTTACCAGCCCTTAAAAGGGCTTTTTGTGGGGCATTGCCCCAAAGTAATCAGCTCTTTTACTTGTAAAAAAAAGAATTACAATACCCCCCCAACATTACAACCCACCACCCACACACCCCTACTCTAAATCCCACCCGATCCCCCCTTAAAAAAACCTAACACTGCCCCATTGAAGATCACCCTACCTTGAGCCGTGTTCACCCAGCCGGGCACCGATGGGCCAGAAGAGGACATCCGGACCGGCAGAAGTCTTTATCCTATCCGGGCAGAAGAGGACATCCAGACCGGCAGACATCTTCATCCAGGCGGCATATTCTATCTTCATCCTTCCGGAGCGGAGCGGAGCCATCTTCTATTCAGCTGGCCCATCGGTGCCCGGCTGGGTGAACATGGCTTGTTAGGTTTTTTTAAGGGGGGATCGGGTGGGTTTTAGAGTAGGGATGTGTGGGTGGTGGGTTGTAATGTTGGGGGGGGTATTGTATTTCTTTTTTTTACAGGTAAAAGAGCTGATTACTTTGGGGCAGTGCCCCACAAAAAGCCCTTTTAAGGGTTGGTAAAAGAGCTGTTTACTTTGTAATTTAGTTTAGGATAGGGAATTTTATTATTTTGGGGGGCTTAGATTAGGTGTAATTAGATTAAACTTCTTGTAATATTTTTTTATTTTTTGTAATTTATTTTTTTTGTTTTTTTTGTAATATAGTTTAGTTTATTTAATTGTATTTTATTTTAGATAATTGTAGTTAATTTATTTAATTAATTTTTTGATAGTGTAGTGTTAGGTGTATTTGTAACTTAGGTTAGGATTTATTTTACAGGTAATTTTGTAGTTATTTTAACTAGGTAGCTATTAAATAGTTATTAACTATTTAATAGCTATTGTACCTAGTTAAAATAAATACAAAGTTGCCTGTAAAATAAATATAAATCCTAAAATAGCTACAATGTAACTATTAGTTATATTGTAGCTATATTACGGTTTATTTTATAGGTAAGTATTTAGTTTTAAATAAGATTCATTTATTTAATTATAGTAATTTTATTTAGATTTATTAAAAATAGATTTAAGTTAGGGGGTGTTAGGGTTAGGGTTAGACTTAGGTTTAGGGGTTAATAACTTTATTATAGTAGCGGCGACGTTGGGGTCGGAAGATTAGGGGTTAATAATTGTAGGTAGGTGGCGGCGACGTTGGGGGGGCAGATTAGGGGTTAATACAATTTACTATAGTGTTTGCGAGGTGGGAGTGCGGCGGTTTAGGGGTTAATACATTTATTAAAGTGGCGGCGATGTCCGGTCGGCAGATTAGGGGTTAATAATTGTAGGTAGGTGGTGGCGACGTTGGGGGCGGCAGATTAGGGGTTAATAAATATAATATAGGTATCGGCGATGTTAGGGCAGCATATTAAGGGTTCATAGGGATAATGTAGGTGGCGGCGGTGGCGGGAGCAGCAGATTAGTGGTTAATAATATAATGCAGGTGGCGAGGATGTCGGGGGCAGCAGATTAGGGGTTAATAAGTGTAATATTAGGGGTGTTTAGACTCGGGGTTCATGTTAGGTTGTTAGGTGTAGACTTAGAAAGTGTTTTCCCATAGGAAACAATGGGGCTGCGTTAGAAGCTGAACGCTGCTTTTTTAAAGGTGTTTTCAGCCGTCTCAGCCCCATTGTTTCCTATGGGGAAATCGTGTACGAGCACGTTTGGCCAGCTTACCGCTACTGTAAGCAACGCTGGTATTACAGGTAGAAGTGGAGCTAAATTTGCTCAACGATCACTTTTCTGAGGCTAACGCAGCCATTCAGAAAACTTGTTAACCCAGCGTTGTTTAAAGTGTGCACTGGAACAAAAAGGCTCGTTAGCCCCGCAGGTCTTTAACAACAAAACTCGTAATCTAGGCGTTTGTTTTTAAGCAGAGTTGAAAAAACACAAAATTATTGTGCGTTTAATTACATCAAGTATGAGCACAGATGTGTTAAAATTAAGGGAGCATTATAAGCAGCTATCTCCAATATCAATCTCCCCTTAGGGTGGCAACTTGGTGATAAATGTGTGTTTAAACAGTACAGTACTTTATCGATACCATAGTCCTAATGGAGAACAGTTGCTGGGTTTCCCGGCAGACAAAGCACACCTCTTATATTGATCATGAGATGCCAATATGGTGACAAACATTTGTGCCTTTCCTACTACCTCCAGTAATCCAGCGAAGCAAACAATGGTGTCTGTCTTCTCTCTGAGCGAAGAATAGGGGAGTCGTAAAGCAGAATCTTTATGTCCCGCTCGTACAACTGGTCTGTATTGATAGTCTGCTGCTCCTCTTCCAGTATGATCTGGGTGTCACAGTACTATCAAATCCCTTCCTCTGTGGGACTTCGGTTCTGTGCCCCACTTTTCTCTGTGATGAATGAGTGTAGGGGAGGTAACCCCTGCAGTCGCGTGGGTAAAAGTTGGTGTGCTAGTATGGCACACTTAACACAAGTGTACATGGGCTCCGGTGGGGTAGAGATGAGAGATCTCCTACTGAATGCAGAGAACCATACACTGCAGGTTCTCTGCTCCGGGCAGCTTTCTCTGCCAAGGATAACAGCTGGGCAGTATGCAGGAAAAGTCCAGAAAAGTTGTATTTAAAAGGTTTTCATGGGGCCAAGATCGCGAGCTCAGCTTCTCTGTGACTATTCGCTATGCCCGTCCAGCGGAAGTCTAGATTACTTTAATTTTAAATGTTTTATATGTACTCCTCTAATAGGCAGTTAATGATACAATATGTTCATTTATGTTAATAATGTTTTAAAAACAATATTTTGTGTGTATCTTCAATTTCATAAATCAGAAGGCAAAATAAGTTTACTATCATAATGGCTCCTAAAAAAGACTAAACAGTTTTTATGCTAATAAACAACCTTTTTGCTAAACACAGTCAAACACTTCTGAAAAAGGCATTATGAGAGCTAAAATGCATTGTTACAGATGTTTCTACTGTCTATAAACTATATGAAAAGTAATCTATTCCTTTGACAAAAAAAAAAAAAAAAAAAAGAAGCTACAGTAATTGACCACTGCAATATCCTACCATGAATAAATCTTTTTACAGCTCTGGATAATCAGGTGTAGCAAAAAAAAAAAAAATTGTCTGTTCCTGTGGAGGAACAGTTTGTGAGCTAGTAATCTGTGAGTAAGGATAGGAGGAAAAGCACTGGTGGACGTTACAGTGTGGAGGAACAGTTTTTGAGTTGTTAATCCATGAGTCAGGATGGAAGGAAAAGCCCTGGTGGACGTTACAGTGTGGAGGAACAGTTTGTGAGTTGATAATCTGTGTCAGGATGGGAGGAAAAGCCCTGATAGATGTTACAGTGTGGAGGAACAGTTTGTGAGTGTGCAGTGCATGGGGTCAATTTATTAATGTGTGAGCGGACATGAGACGATGTAGCGTATCATGTCCGCTGCACATCGATAAATGCTGACAACATACGCTGTCAGCATTTATCATTGCACCAGCAGTTCTTGTGAACTGCTGGTGCAATACAGCCCCCTGCAGATTCGCGGACAATCGGCCGCTAGCAGGGGTGTGAATCAATCGATCGTATTTGATCGGGTTGATTTCTGTCCGCCGCCTCAGAGCAGGCGGACAGGTTATGGAGCAGTGGTACATACAGAGCTTGATAAATTGACCCCCACGAGTCAGGATGGGAGGAAAAGCCCTGGTGGATGTTACAGTGTGGAGGAACAGTTTGTGAGTTGATAATCCATGAGTCAGGATAGGAGGGAAAGCCCTTGTAGACATTACAGTGTGGAGGAACAGTTTGTGAGTGGGTAATCTGTGAGTAAAGATGGAAGGGATGGGAGGGAAAGCCCTGGTGGATGTTACAGTGTGGTGGAACAGTTTGTGAGTTTGCAGTCCGTGAGTAAAGATGGGAGGGAAAGCCCTGGTGGATGTTACAGTGTGGAGGAGCAGTTTGTGAGTTTGCAGTCCGTGAGTCAGGATGGAAGGGAAAGCCCTGATGCATGTTACAGTGTGGAGGAACAGTTTATGAGTTTGCAGTCCATGAGTCAGGAAGGAAGAGGAGGCCCTGGTGGATGTTACAGTGTGGAGGAACAGTTTGTTAGTTAGTAATCCATGAGCCAGGATGGAAGGAAAAGCCCCAGTGGATGTTACAGTGTGGAGGAACAATTTGTGAATTTTCATTCCGTGAGTAAGGATGGAAGGGAAAGCCTTGGTGGATGTTATAGTGTAAATTAACAAGTCCTAAACTTGTGGTACATAACTTTCAATAAATATTAACAGCAACATCGGAAAGAAATTACTTATGAAGAAAATCTATTGAGATTGTCATTGGGAAGTCAATGATTTAATAATCACTGTAGAACTGTAAGTGGCCTCCCTACTTTTAACTTCATGATATAAGACAAACTGAAACGACTGTGCATGTTTTGATAAGTATATTGGAAAGTTTTTTGGGTTTGTTCAGTGTGTAAGGGAAATGCGCATTTGCATGTGTGAGATTAACCTATTACAATCCAAATCTTTCCTGATCACTGGTAAACAATATAAATGACATTTGTATATAGATATTATTGACATTCTGAGCATGCTCGCACAATGATTAGATTGACACTTGTAATATTTTAGAACTAATATTTGTTTTCAATATTTGATTGTTATTAAAATCATTGTTTGGTGTGATATACATCTAAAAACAAGTAGAAAACCACAGGTTTCTATTCCAAAGACTTGTGGTGTCTTCTAAACTGGATTTTAACAGTGTTGAAATGGTAAAACATGAAATAGATCCAGTACAATAATGTAGCCACAAAAAAAGATGCTATTTACAATTTCCCTATACACATCCAAAACACATAAATGGATTTCACTCTCAAACCAGACTCATTATACATCCTATGACCCTGCAAAACTCAAGGCACTGGGTGCTCACCAGCATTCACAGACAGCTCCACAGCTTTCATGGATTAAGTCATATAACCCCAGACAAGTCCCTAGGGAAAATGACAACATAAAATTATTAACACAGCACATAGAAAGTCTGACACTCTCTTACAAGCAAACTGCTAGATTAAAAGCAAAATGGGGGGTTAATTGCCTGCGTCTCTAAAATCTGTGAAGCTGTCTATGATTTCTGGAGAGCACCCAGGGCTGTGAGTTTTGTAGAGAGTTATCTGCTGAAAAAGTACATGGTGCGCTGTCGACTGTGCTAAACATTCTCTGGTTATTCTTCTTTACTATAGACTTTGTAATATAAATTTGCAGGCTAATCTTAGAGATGTCCAGCAATATTAATAGTTCACCCTGCGCTATCAGTAGTGCTCCACTTTTAATCTAAGCCCGTGTGTTTTCCAGTACTTGTGCCTTAATAAAAGTATCAATATAGCCATATTGGAGGCATGCCTAGTGCAGTGATCATGGTGGATTAAGATTGCAATAGGTTGCTTTTAAATTTACTTATTGATAGTGAAAATCTTGACAGTGCAAGTGTTTCTATGATTTAGAAACAAACATTAACAGAAAGCGTTTGCTACGTGACATTTCTAAATTTTGGCGTCCTGATTTCACTTTTCCTAAAGATACCCTTAGTTTTACAGGATGTCACATACTCAATACACATACATATGTAAATTAATATGTAAATTCAGATAATTACACTCACTGCTTGTCAAAACACTGTGGTGTGCTTCTCCTCTGCTTTCTTTGTCTCCCTGGCTGCTGACTCACGTCCCTTTAATCTGCTTGTTAAAACACTCTGGTATGCATTAATTCTGATGACTGTATTTTGGCTATATGTAATCATTTTATCAGATTATCTGTACAAATTCAGTGCATTCTGCCATTTGCCCACCCCCTCCCCTCTAATTTGCAAGTGTGTTTAACTCCTGCCTAGCTAGCTATGATCAGATCATTACACTCACTGCTATATACAGCAGACCACAGACTCTCTGAGCCTGGCTTTCTGCTTCAAAGGGACTCTATGTTACAATTGGCAGAGTTACTAACTGGAGTTAGAAACTGGAGGTGGAAACTGCAGTACCACTAACAGGTAGAACTTACTAATTATAGACCTGCAAAATGATCTCCATGTCTTGTCTACTCTTTCTGTCTGCCCTTCTCCTAAATTTCAATGCATGTCCCTATAACAATAACAACACCCACAATATCCATATCTTACCCTCCCTTCTCTCATACCCTATGGTGCCATCTCATGAACTACTCTGTCTCCTTAGAAACACTTCCCCATCTAACTCTCCTGTGTCTAATCACAACCGGTCCTACAAGTCTCACTCTCACCTTCTCTCACTCACACTCCTACTACTGCTTGCTGCTGGTTACGTCTCTCCTAACCCTGGCCCTGGAGCGATCACCAAACTTCCACACTCTCGCTCAGTCTCCCACTGCAAAAACTCTAGGTCACGCAATACTAACAATCTCAAGTCCATTAGCCCACAGCACTTATCCCCTCTCTTTTACTGTGCTCTCTGCAACGCACGCTCGGTCTGTAACCAACTTACAACTGTTCATGACCTGTTTGTTCCAACGCTTTCAACCTTTTAGCAATTACTGAAACCTGGCTATCTTCTTCTGACACTGCTTCCATTGCTGCTCTCACGCATGGATGTCTCCACTTTAGCCACACACCTAGGCCAGGTGAGAGACATGGTGGCGGTGTTGGGATATTACTTTCCCCTTCCTGCGCCTATCAGTACATTTCTCCATTTCTATCTCTCTGCCTTTCTTCCTTTGAAGTCCACCGCATTCACCTGTTCTCTCCTGTTCCATGGCCCCCCTGGACCCACCTCCCTATTTATTGACAACTTTGCTGCCTGGCTTCCTCACTTTCTCTCTACAAACACACTCTAATTCTGGGGAACTTCAACATCCCCATTGATAACCCATCTGCCCCTGCTAACTCTAAACTTCTCTCACTCACTAACTCCTTCAGCCTTTCACAATCCACCCTATTCCCTACTCACCGCTATGGACACTCTATTGATCTGGTATTCTCCTATCTCTGCTCTCTCTCTGATTTCACCTGTCGCCCATTTCCCATCTCAGACCACCATCTACTCACCTTTAATCTTAATATACAGGCTAAACCGACTTCTCCCCCTCGCCCCCGCACCTGTAGAAACCTGCACACTATGGATCCTTTCCAACTTTTCAACCTTATTCAAAAACACCTCCCCTGCACTTCCACAATATCCTGCCCCGACCTTGCTACAACCCACTATAACAATTCTCTCACCTCTGCACTTGACACTCTTACTCCTCCCCAAATACTCAAAGCCCCACATCGTCAGCTCCAGCCCTGACACTCTCAGCAAACACGTCACCTACAGAAATGCTCCCACGCTTCTGAACGTGCCTGGAGGAACCTGATTTCATCCACTATAAATTCATTCTTTATTCTTACATCTTTGCTCTTCACTTAGCTAAGCAAACCTACTTCTCTTCTCTTATATCTACTCACTCCTCAAACCATAAAGGACTCTTCTCCATTTTCAACTCTCTACTCTACCCACCTGCACCACCCCCTTCATTTGCATGTAGTGCTCAAGACCTGGCTGACTACTTTCTCTTGTTAAGTGTAGTCAGTCCACGGGTCATCCATTACTTATGGGATTATATCTCTTCCCCAACAGGAAGTTGCAAGAGGATCACCCAAGCAGAGCTGCTATATAGCTCCTCCCCTCACATGTCATATCCAGTCATTCTCTTGCAACCTAACTAAAGATAGGTCGTTGTGAGAGGTCTGTGATGTTTTTAAACTTAGTTTATTTCTTCAATCAAAAGTTTGTTATTTTAAATGGCACCGGAGTGTGCCGTTTGTTCTCAGGCAGCATTAGAAGAAGAATCTGCCTGCGTTTTCTATGATCTTAGCAGACGTAACTAAGATCCACTGGCTGTTCTCATACATTCTGAGGAGTGAGGTAACTTCAGAAAAGGGGAATAGCATGCAGGGCCCCCCTGCAAACGTGGTATGTGCAGTAAATTATTTTTCTAAGGAATGGAATTGACTGAGAAAATACTGCTAATACCAATGTAATGTAAGTTCAGCCTTAAATGCAGTGGTAGTGACTGGTATTAGGCTGATGAGTGTGTGCACACTGAAGTATTTTTCTAGGGAATGGAATTTGACTCAGAAAATACTGTTAATACTGAAGTAATGTATGAGCCTTCACTGCAGTAAATGCGACTGGTAGCAGGCTTATTAATAACACTTCATAGCTTTTAAAACATATGTTCAAAACGTTTACTAGCATGTTAATCGTTTTTTGTGAGGTACTTGGTGATAAAACTTATTGGGGCATGATTTTTACCACATGGCTATCTTTGTTTTCTGCATAGAAACAGTTTACTGAGCTTCCCCACTGTTGTAATATGAGTGGGAGGGGCCTATTTTAGCGCTTTTTTGCGCAGTAAAATTTCAGTCACAATCTTCCTACTTCATCCTCCATGATCCAGGACGTCTCTAGAGAGCTCAGGGGTCTTCAAAATTCGTTTTGAGGGAGGTAATCAGTCACAGCAGACCTGTGACAGTGTGTTTGACTGTGATAAAAACGTTAATTATATAATTGTTATCCGTTTTTGGGTATTAAGGGGTTAATCATCCATTTGCAAGTGGGTGCAATGCTCTGCTAACTTAATACATTTACTGTGAAAATTTGGTTGCTATAACTAATTTGGTTCATTGTTATTTCAACTGTGACAGCTTTTTGTGCTTCTTAAAGGCGCAGTAGCGTTTTTTATATTGCTTGTAAATTCATTGAAAGTTTTTTTCCAAGCTTGCTAGTCTCATTGCTACTCTGTTTAAACATGTCTGACTCAGATGAATCTCTTTGTTCACTATGTTTAAAGGCCAATGTGGAGCCCAATTAAAATTTGTGTACTAATTGCATTGATGTCACTTTAAATAAAAGTCAATCTTTACATGTAAAGAAATTATCACCAGACAACGAGGGGGAAGTTATGCCGACTAACTCTCCTCACGTGTCAGTACCTTCGCCTCCCGCTCAGGAGGTGCGTGATATTGTGGCGCCAACAGGGAGGCCCATACAAATCACTTTGCAAGACATGGCTACTGTTATGACAGAAGTATTATCTAAATTGCCAGAATTAAGAGGCAAGCGCGATTGCTCTGGGTTAAGGACAGAGCGCGCTGATGATGGGAGAGCCATGTCCGATACTGCGTCACAATTTGCAGAACATGAGGATGGAGAGCTTCATTCTGTGGGTGACGGATCTGATCCAGGAAGACTGGATTCAGAGATTTCTAATTTTAAATTTAAGCTTGAGAACCTCCGCGTATTGCTAGGGGAGGTATTAGCGGCTCTGAATGATTGTAACACGGTTGCAATTCCAGAGAAATTATGTAGGCTGGATAAATACTATGCGGTACCGGTGTGTACTGACGTTTTTCCTATACCTAAGAGGCTTACAGAAATTATTAGCAAGGAGTGGGATAGACCCGGTGTGCCTTTTTCCCCCCCTCCTATATTTAGGAAAATGTTTCCAATAGACGCCACCACACGGGACTTATGGCAGACGGTCCCTAAGGTGGAGGGAGCAGTTTCTACTTTAGCTAAGCGTACCACTATCCCGGTGGAGGATAGTTGTGCCTTTTCAGATCCAATGGATAAAAAATTAGAGGGTTACCTTAAGAAAATGTTTGTTCAACAAGGTTTTATTTTACAGCCCCTTGCATGCATTGCGCCTGTCACTGCTGCGGCGGCATTCTGGTTTGAGTCTCTGGAGGAGGCCATTCGCACAGCTCCATTGGAGGATATTATGAACAAGCTTAAAGCACTTAAGCTAGCTAACGCATTTGTTTCTGATGCCGTCGTACATTTAACCAAACTTACGGAGTTACTAAGAACTCTGGATTCGCCATCCAAGCGCGCAGAGCGCTGTGGCTTAAATCATGGTCAGCTGATGTGACTTCTAAATCTAAATTGCTTAATATTCCTTTCAAAGGGCAGACCTTATTCGGGCCCGGCTTGAAAGAAATTATCGCTGACATTACGGGAGGTAAGGGCCATGCTCTGCCTCAGGACAGGGCCAAATCAAAGGCCAAACAGTCTAATTTTCGTGCCTTTCGTAACTTCAAGGCAGGAGCAGCATCAACTTCCTCCGTGCCAAAACAGGAAGGAGCTGTTGCTCGTTACAGACAGGGCTGGAAAGCTAACCAGTCCTGGAACAAGGGCAAGCTGGCCAGAAAACCTGCTGCTGCCCCTAAGACAGCATGAAGAGAGGGCCCCCTATCCAGAAACGGATCTAGTGGGGGGCAGACTTTCTCTCTTTGCCCAGGCTTGGGCAAGAGATGTCCAGGATCCCTGGGTGTTGGAGATCATATCTCAGGGATATCTTCTGGACTTCAAAGCTTCTCCTCCACAAGGGAGATTTCATCTTTCAAGGTTATCAGCAAACCAAATAAAGAAAGAGGCGTTTCTACGCTGTGTACAAGACCTCTTACTAATGGGGGTGATCCACCCAGTTCCGTGGACGGAACACGGGCAAGGATTCTATTCAAATCTATTTGTGGTTCCCAAGAAAGAGGGAACCTTCAGACCAATCTTGGACTTAAAGATCCTAAACAAATTCCTAAGAGTTCCATCATTCAAAATGGAAACTATTCGAACCATCCTACCCATGATCCAAGAGGGTCAGTACATGACCACAGTGGACTTAAAGGATGCCTACCTTCACATACCGATTCACAAGGATCATTACCGGTACTTAAGATTTGCCTTCCTAGACAGGCATTACCAGTTTGTAGCTCTTCCCTTCGGGTTAGCTACGGCCCCAAGAATCTTTACAAAGGTTCTGGGCTCACTTCTGGCGGTACTAAGACCGCGAGGCATAGCGGTGGCTTCGTACCTAGACGACATTCTGATACAAGCGTCAAGTTTTCAAACTGCCAAGTCTCATACAGAGATAGTTCTGGCATTTCTGAGGTCGCATGGGTGGAAGGTGAACGTGGAAAAGAGTTCTCTATTGCCACTTACAAGGGTTCCTTTCCTAGGGACTCTTATAGATTCTGTAGAGATGAAAATTTACCTGACGGAGGCCAGGTTATCAAAACTTCTATATGCTTGCCGTGCCCTTCATTCCATTCCACACCCGTCAGTGGCTATGTGCATGGAGGTAGTCGGTTTAATGGTAGCGGCAATGGACATAGTACCATTTGCGTGCCTGCATCTCAGACCGCTGCAATTGTGCATGCTAAGTCAGTGGAATGGGGATTACTCAGATTTGTCCCCTCTGCTAAATCTGGATCAAAAGACCAGAGATTCTCTTCTATGGTGGCTTTCTCGGCCCCATCTGTCCAAAGGGATGACCTTTCGCAGGCCAGATTGGACGATTGTAACAACAGATGCCAGCCTTCTAGGTTGGGGCGCAGTCTGGAATTCCCTGAAGGCTCAGGGATCATGGACTCAGGAGGAGAAACTCCTCCCAATAAATATTCTGGAGTTAAGAGCAATATTCAATGCTCTTCTAGCTTGGCCTCAGTTAGCAACTCTGAGGTTCATCAGATTTCAGTCGGACAACATCACGACTGTGGCTTACATCAACCATCAAGGGGGAACCAGGAGTTCCCTAGCAATGTTGGAAGTCTCAAAGATAATTCGCTGGGCAGAGTCTCATTCTTGCCACCTGTCAGCGATCCACATCCCAGGCGTGGAGAACTGGGAGGCGGATTTTCTAAGTCGCCAGACTTTTCATCCGGGGGAGTGGGAACTTCATCCGGAGGTCTTCGCTCAACTGATTCATCGTTGGGGCAAACCAGATCTGGACCTCATGGCGTCTCGCCAGAACGCCAAGCTTCCTTGTTACGGATCCAGGTCCAGGGACCCGGGAGCGGTGCTGATAGATGCTCTGACAGCACATTGGGTGTTTAACATGGCTTATGTGTTTCCACCATTTCCGATGCTTCCTCGACTGATTGCCAAGATCAGACAGGAGAGAGCATCAGTGATTCTGATAGCGCCTGCGTGGCCACGCAGGACCTGGTCTGCAGACCTAGTGGACATGTTGTCCTGTCCACCATGGTCTCTGCCTCTGAGGCAGGACCTTCTAATTCAGGGTCCTTTCAACCATCCAAATCTAATTTCTCTTAGGCTGACTGCATGGAGATTGAACGCTTGATTTTATCAAAGCGTGGCTTCTCGGAGTCGGTTATTGATACCTTAATACAGGCTAGGAAACCTGTTACCAGAAGAATTTACCATAAGATATGGCGTAAATATTTATATTGGTGCGAATCCAAGAGTTACTCATGGAGTAAGGTTAGGATTCCTAGGATATTGTCTTTTCTACAAGAGGGTTTAGAAAAGGGCTTATCTGCTAGTTCGTTAAAGGGACAGATTTCTGTTCTGTCTATTCTTCTGCACAAACGTCTGGCAGAAGTTCCAGACGTTCAGGTTTTTTGTCAGGCTTTGGCTAGGATTAAGCCTGTGTTTAAGACTGTTGCTCCGCCGTGGAGCTTAAACTTAGTTCTTAACGTTCTGCAAGGCGTTCCGTTTGAACCCCTTCATTCCGTTGATATCAAGCTGTTATCTTGGAAAGTTCTGTTTTTGATGGCTATTTCCTCGGCTCGAAGAGTCTCTGAGTTATCCGCCTTGCATTGTGATTCTCCTTATCTGATTTTTCATTCAGACAAGGTAGTTCTGCGTACTAAACCCGGGTTCTTACCTAAGGTAGTTTCTAACAGGAATATCAATCAAGAAATTGTTGTTCCATCATTGTGTCCTAACCCTTCTTCTAAGAAGGAACGACTTTTGCATAATCTGGACGTAGTCCGTGCCTTGAAGTTCTATTTGCAGGCAACTAAAGATTTTCGTCTTCTTCCCTGTTTGTCGTTTACTTTGGACAGAGGAGAGGTCAAAAAGCTTCGGCTACCTCTCTCTCTTTTTGGCTTCGTAGCATAATACGTTTAGCCTATGAGACTGCTGGAAAGCACCCTCCTGAAAGGATTACAGCTCATTCTACTAGAGCTGTGGCTTCCACCTGGGCCTTTAAAAATGAGGCCTCTGTTGAACAGATTTGCAAGGCTGCAACTTGGTCTTCACTTCACACTTTTTCAAAATTTTACAAATTTGACACTTTTGCTTCTTCGGAGGCTGTTTTTGGGAGAAAGGTTCTACAGGCAGTGGTTCCTTCCGTTTAAAGTTCCTGCCTTGTCCCTCCCATCATCCGTGTACTTTTAGCTTTGGTATTGGTATCCCATAAGTAATGGATGACCCGTGGACTGACTACACTTAACAAGAGAAAACATAATTTATGCTTACCTGATAAATTTATTTCTCTTGTAGTGTAGTCAGTCCACGGCCCACCCTGTCTTTTACGGCAGTTCTAAATTTTTAATTAAACTCCAGTCACCACTGCACCCTATGGTTTCTCCTTTCTCGTCTTGTTTCGGTCGAATGACTGGATATGACATGTGAGGGGAGGAGCTATATAGCAGCTCTGCTTGGGTGATCCTCTTGCAACTTCCTGTTGGGGAAGAGATATAATCCCATAAGTAATGGATGACCCGTGGACTGACTACACTACAAGAGAAATACATTTATCAGGTAAGCATAAATTATGTTTTTTCAATAAAACACTTACCATCCGAAGCAACATCCCAAAACAAACCTGCAATCTCCCAACTTTGCTGACAGTCACCCCCTCTGCCACTCTCTGCTGCCTCCCCCCAACCACTGAGAGTGAAGTTGGTTCCTTATTGTCTTCCTCACACCTCACTACCTGCCCACTTGACCCTATTCCTTCAAATCTAATACCTTCTCTGTCTTCCTCCCTCACTCCAGCTCTTACTCACATATTCAACCTATCCCTTTCTACCAGTTCATTCCCATCTTCCTTCAAACATGCAAAGATCACCCCATCCTCAAAAAAACCCTCCTTCGAACCTAACTCTCCTGCAAACTACTGTCCCATATCACTGCTTCCGTTAGCTTCAAAAGTCTTTGAAAAACTAGTTTTCGATCGCCTAACCCACTTCCTGTCCTCCAAATCATTGCTCAACCCCTTGCAATCTGGCTTCCGTCCCTAACACTCAACTGAGACTGCCCTCACCAAGGTTACTAACAATCTCCTTTCTGTCAAAAACAATGGTCACTAGTCTATACTCATCTTACTTGACCTCTCTGCTGCCTTTGACACTGTTGACCATCCCCTCTTCCTACAGACTCTCAGCTTTCTTGGGCTCTGTGACACTGCCCTTTCCTTGATTCACTCTTATCTCTCTAACAGATCCTTCTCTGTCTCTTTTGCTGGTGACTCCTCCTCTCCATTGCCTCTGTCTGTACCTCAAGGCTCTTTTCTGGGTCCTCTACTTCTCTCTATTTACACTTCTTCACTCGGTAAACTTATCAACAGCTATGGCTTTAACTATCATCTCTATGCTGATGATAAACAGATCTACCTATCCACCCCTGCACTCTCTCCTTCTGTCAATTCTCACATCAGCGACTGCATATCTGGCATTTCCTCCTGAATGGCCTCTCACCACCTTAAAATAAACATGTTCAAGACTGAACTACTTCTAATCCCCCCCCCTCTAATTCTACTCCAGTTTCTAATTTTTCTATCACTGTTGGCGGCACCACTTTCTCCCATCACCTCAAATCCGCTGCCTTGGAGTCACACTTGACTCAAATCTGTCCTTCATTCCCCACATCCAATTGCTCTCTTCATCCTGCCGCAACCACCTATGCAATATCTCCAAAATGTGTCAGTTTCTGAGAGTTAAAACTACTAAACAGCTTATTGACTCCCTGGTAATTTCCCGACTTGACTACTGTAATAACCTACTAACTGGCCTCCCTTTCTCCCGCCTCTTCCCCTTCAATCCATTATAAATGCTTCTGCCAGGCTAATCCACCTCCCCCGACGCTCAGTATCTGCTGCACCTCTCTGTGAGTCCCTTCACTGGCTCCCCATTCACAGCAGAATTAAATTCAAAATTCTCACCCTGACCTATAAAGCCCTCACCAATGCTGCCCCACCCTACCTGTCCTCCCTCATCAACAAATAAAGTCCAGCCCGCCCCCTAAAATCGTACAATGACCTGCTCCTTGCCTCCTCTACCATCACCTCCTCCCATGCTAGACTACAGGACTTCTCTCGTGTGGCACCAACCCTCTGGAAGGCACTTCCTTGAGCTGTCAGACTTTCCCCTAACCTGTCCTCCCTAAGACCTTTTTGCTCAGGGAAGCTCATCACCCAACTCATTAATAAATGAATTTCACTTAACCAACAGTTGCCCTAATCTAACTCCTCACTAACATTCTTACCTATGCATTCCCCACCTCCTGTTTCCCATCCTCCTACCCATCTAGATTGTAAGCTCCCACAGGAATAGGGCCCTCAATTCCCCCTGTATTTGTCTGTTAAATGTTGTCAAATATTTTATTGTCTCACTGTTGTACCTATATCTTTGTACCCATGGATAGTGTTAAGTTACTACTTATATCTAAAAATCCAGTTCCAGAGAAACATTTACTGTCTACTAGTCACTGTAGATGAAAATATCCTGACCAGATCAGTGTTCTATGAATCTTGCTGCTGTGTCCATTTAATAGAGGCACCTCAAGCAAAGTAATCCTAACTTAAAACTAAAATGAAAAGAGGTTGAGGAGCTCACAAAACAAGAATGTCACAACACAATGTCAATATTTTATAATAACCATTTCCAGAAATAATTTAAAGACCAACTGAAGAATGTAGCCTACAAGAACACATTTATGACTATCTAGGAATCGGAAATGTGCTGCATGGATCAACGGTCCAAGATTCCAAAGTGTGAGCCAATCTTGTAGAACGTTATGGGAAGATGCTTAGTGCTGATAACCACACCGGGCATGACTTTTTATGTTAGGGGTGATAGTATGTTTGAAACATATGTTGCATAAAAGAAAAATGATCTTCTAAATGACATGTTTAGTGTTTGAGAAATGATTGTGCTCTAATACAACTATACAGCACCTCTGTATGTCTGAGCCAAAATATAATTTATTGTTGCCTATTTTTTACGTCAGTTTCATGTAAAAACAAAATCTGTTATAACCCTTTAAACCCATAATTTTGTTGAAGTTGAATTCCAAAGACATTTCCCTTGATAATCCTTTGAATATGTTTACTTTTCTACTTGCTTTAGCCAATTATAGGCAGATACACAGATCGATCATTGTTTGTGATAACTGTTGCATGGACATAAATAGTTCTCAATTCTGTAGAATGCACTAAATAACAAACAAACATCATTTTAATTGATAAATAATTAGGGGAAACTGTCCATTTATTTTTTCCTATTCATTTTTACCCAGTACCTTATGTACGTTATCATCCTGTTAGGGTATGTGACAGTTATTGCTTTGATTTAATCCAGTTTTCACTTGCACATGCCCATGTATATCTTCCTGATGAACCTTTCATACCTTGACATCTATTTTACTACCAATAAATATTCTTCCTAATCTTCTACACAGAGGAGGTGAGTTACTTGTGATTATTTTCTTTTTGAATGTATAGTTCACTAACATGAAATTAGCCATAATTTTTTATATTTCTTAATGTTTAATATTAGTAAAATTTTAACAATTAGTTTACATCTTATCAGTGTTTAGGACATAGAAACCAAGTAAAAAACAAACATGCAGCAACTCAAGGTTAATAAATTATTTCTATTTTTAGGACTCCAGAGAGCAGCACATTAATTCCTTGTCACATACAAACTAATAGGGAGATACATAAAGTAAGAATGTGCAAGGTCTTATGCTGTCTAGGGAACTCCCATACACACATATAAAGTGAGCTGTAGGGAACTGTCATACACAAATATAAAGTGAGCTGTAGGGAACTGTCATACACAAATATAAAGTGAGCTGTAGGGAACTGTCATACACAAATATAAAGTGAGCTGTAGGGAACTGTCATACACAAATATAAAGTGAGCTGTAGGGAACTGTCATACACAAATATAAAGTGAGCTGTAGGGAACTGTCATACACAAATATAAAGTGAGCTGTAGGGAACTCCCATACACAAATATAAAGTGAGCTGTAGGGAATTCCCATACATAAATATAAAGTGAGCTGTAGGGAACTCCCATACACAAATATAAAGTGAGCTGTAGGGAACTCCCATACACAAATATAAAGTGAGCTGTAGGGAACTCCCATACACAAATATAAAGTGAGCTGTAGGGAACTCCCATACACAAATATAAAGTGAGCTGTAGGGAACTCCCATACATAAATATAAAGTGAGCTGTAGGGAACTCCCATACACAAATATAAAGTGAGCTGTAGGGAACTCTCATACACACATATAAAGTGAGCTGTAGGGAACTCCCATACACACATATAAAGTGAGCTGTAGGGAACTCCCATACATAAATATAAAGTGAGCTGTAGGGAACTCCCATACACAAATATAAAGTGAGCTGTAGGGAACTCCCATACACAAATATAAAGTGAGCTGTAGGGAACTCCCATACACAAATATAAAGTGAGCTGTAGGGAACTCCCATACACACATATAAAGTGAGCTGTAGGGAACTCCCATACATAAATATAAAGTGAGCTGTAGGGAACTCCCATACATAAATATAAAGTGAGCTGTAGGGAACTCCCATACACAAATATAAAGTGAGCTGTAGGGAACTCCCATACATAAATATAAAGTGAGCAGTAGGGAACTCCCATACACAAATATAAAGTGAGCTGTAGGGAACTCTCATACACACATATAAAGTGAGCTGTAGGGAACTCTCATACACACATATAAAGTGAGCTGTAGGGAACTGTCATACACAAATATAAAGTGAGCTGTAGGGAACTGTCATACACAAATATAAAGTGAGCTGTAGGGAACTGTCATACACAAATATAAAGTGAGCTGTAGGGAACTCCCATACACAAATATAAAGTGAGCTGTAGGGAACTCCCATACACAAATATAAAGTGAGCTGGCTACTATATCTCTCAATCACTGCATGATATGCAGGGGAGCTTGTGACATATCAGAAAACAATGGTAAATATTATGGAAAGAAAAGAAACAGCATATTATGGAACATGTTGCTTGTTTTTTAATATCACAGGAAGAGGATTGTGCACAGCTTGCCAAACAGAAGCCAACAACGCTCTTAGTGAATATGTCAGAAATAATGTTGTTGAGATGTGAACTGAAATTCAGTAAGTTGCATATGACAGCATTAGTATTGGTAAATGTTACCAGGCCAGGATTAGACACATTATTACTGAAATTACTATTTATTAATACAAAAATGTACAAAATGTAAAGCGTGTGATCTAAAATGGCATTGTCAGAACCTACATGGTGAAATGAAGGAAAGTAGAAAATGACCCGTTATTCTGTTCTATATGTGTACGATATAGACTATATTACTATATCTATATTCTATCCATTGCATGAGGTTACTGGTGTCTAAAATTTAACTGAATGATCTATATCATAATATAATATAATGTAATATAATGTAATATATAATTTAATATAACAAAAAATACAATATATAATATAAAATAACATAATATAATATTATAATATATACTATGACATTATATAATACATAAAATATAACATAATATACAGTAATATATGTAAAAGTGAGTTGTACTAAAGACTTCTTCAAAGAGGGATAAATGGAATATTAGTTATCTTTTTTATAGTTTATTCAACATTTGTTTTGAGTTTAACATTTTAATATTTCTTCTTGTTAGCATTTGGATGATTAACATTACAGGATCTCATGTACAGTATGCAGATAAGTACTGTTCATTCAGTCCATGATGGAAGCATGATTTTTACCATTGTATTAAAGGTAAACTACTACGGTTTCATTAAGACACATTTTCTCATCTACACACAAAGGGGTCAATTTACCAAGCTCCGTAAAAGGCCGCTGCTCCATAACTTGTCCGTCTGCTCTGAGGTCGCGGACAGAAATCAATCCAATCGAATAAGATTGGGTTGATTGACACCCTCTGCTAGCGTCCGATTGGCCGCAAATCTGCAGGGAGCGGCATTGTACCAGCAGTTCACAAGAACTGCTGGTGCAATGATAATTGCCGACAGCTATATATATATATATATATATATATATATATATATATATATATATATGTATATATATATATATATATACAAAACACGGAAGGGGACTGCACTCCAATACCGGACAGGGTACACATCCCATGACCCTGCAACATGCTCAGGCCTGGGTGCTCACGGGCACTCACAGGAAGCTGTGCTGTCCCCAGAGTCACAGGCAGTTAACCCCAGACAGGTCTGGGTGCAAGAACCATAGGGAAATATGAGAGTGCAGTCCCCTTCCGTGTTTTGTATATGTCTAGGGTGATTACATAAGTCTGTGCACCCTTCCCTTGTTCCCAGTTTGTTTGGATTTGAGAGCTTGCATTGTGTGGCTGTTTTAGGGTCCCAGGTATTGGAAAGGACCTTGACATGGTACCTGGGATTGTCCCATTTGGCCAGATACGGTAACTAACCTTTCCATTTTTGCTTTTACATCTTAGCTGAGAGCTTGTGAGTGCTGGACTTTCTCTGTGTGTTGTATTATTTTTTTTTTGCAATTTTCCCTATGGTTCCTGCACCCAGACCTGTCTGGGGTTAACTGCCTGTGACTCTGGCGACAGCACAGCTTCCTGTGAGTGCCCGTGAGCACCCAGGGCTGAGCATGTTGCAGGGTCATGGGATGTGTTTAATCTTAGTTTATATAAGGAGATCAAGCACAGGTCTTCATAACTGTAAACTTTATTAAGAATCTATACACACACACACTATGCAAGAGGCACTTCCTGACTCTACCATTGTGCACATAACAACAGGTTGATATGGTTCATACCAACTGATAATCTCAATATCACACATTTCCCTTTTTCTTTTCTTTTTAAACAACAGAAAACTTAAAGTACATTTTTTTTTTAACTGTAGTCTATGTGAAAAAACTTCAGTCCCTTTTAACATTGTTCAATTAGACGATTAGGTTTTTTGATATGTCGACCTGACCTTGTTTGCATTGCATCACTGGCAGGCAAGTCAGTCGAGCTTTGCAAAGTTTCTCTGGCATCTTCATTCTCCAGCTGCAATGGAGTGTTCAATGTATCCTCACAGGTTTCCTTCACTGCCGAATTGTTGTGAACTGATGGAATAGCCATCAAATGTCTACGATTCCGACGTAAACATTGCCCATCATTGGTTTGAACTACATACGATCTTGGAGAATATTGCTGGATAACTGTCCCCTCAGTATTCCAGCTGTTTGAACCTTGTACTCGCACAGGAGTTTGTACCTGAAGATTCTCCAAAGGCTTTGCAGCTCGGTCATAGTATTCATTCCTTTTTTCTCTAAGTTTCAATTTGGTTTCTATTACATGTTTTTGTGGGAACCTTTTCCAAGGTTTCACAACTGGTACTCGTGTGACCAGCTGTCTGCCAAACAATAATTCTGCCGGTGACTTCCCACATTTTAAAGGAGTAGCTCTATAGCTAAGAAGAGCCAGACATGGATCCTCGTCTGCATCTGTTGCTTTACGAAGTATGTTTTTCACTATTTTTACTCCAGCTTCTGCTAATCCATTTGCTTGTGGATATCCCGGGCTGGATGTTCGATGTTCAAATTCATAGGTACTGGCAAAAACCCTAAACTCTCTACAATTGAATTGAGGACCATTGTCTGATATTATTACTCTTGGAATGCCATGTCTCGCCAAAATTGCTTTTACTTTTTTGATCACTGTACATGCTGACTCATCTTCCAATAATGCTATCTCTGGGTAATTAGAGAAGTAATCCATTACTAAGATATAATGCTGATTTTTGAAAACAAACAAATCCATTCCTAACTTTTCCCAGGGTGCCAACGGGAAGTCCGTATCCAGTATAGGCTCTTTAGGTAACTGAGGTCTGAATTTTTGGCAAGTCCGGCATTGAGTGATCATTGTCTCAATGTTTTCATTCATATTTGGCCAGTACAAAATGTCTCTAGCTCGTCTTTTTGTCTTTTCTATACCTGCATGACCTTCATGTAGTCTTTTCAGTATTTGACTTTGCAAACTTGCTGGTACAATTATCTTTTGTCCTTTCAAAAGTACCCCTTTTATCAAAGAAATTTCAGAAATGTATGGTCTATACAGTGATGGCATTAGTGTCTTAGATTTGCCACTAGAAACTGCTTTCTTCACTTGACTTAAAAGAGCATCTGTTTCTGTAGCCTGTTCTATTGCTGCCCACATTGCATGACTAAACGGGGCTGTCTTCAAGATCAGATTGACGTGAACAGTCACCTCTTTCTGCAACTGTAAATCCTCATTGTTAAATGGTAAGTAAGCTCGTGACAGAGCATCCGCTACTACCAACTCCTTGCCAGGTATAAAATCCAAGGTGAAGTCATACCTTTGAAGTCTCAGCAACAAACGTTGAATTCTTGGAGGTGCATCTATCAAGCCCTTTTGGTAGATGTGAATCAAAGGTTTGTGATCAGTTTCTGCTGAAAATACTCTTCCATACAAATAAACATGAAATTTTTCACATCCGTAAACTAGTCCCAGTGTTTCCTTTTCAATTTGAGCATATGATTTTTCAGTATCCGTCAATGCCCTAGATGCATAAGCCACAGGCATCCATCCCGAGCCTTGATTTTGAAATAGAACTGCTCCCAATCCATTTTGTGAAGCATCAGTTGACAACTTTGTTTTTGCTGTTGGATCAAAGAATTGCAGAGTTGGTGCAGTAGTAAGCATGTCCTTCAAAAACTTCCATTCTTTCTGGTGATTCTCTGACCATTCCCAGGCATAGTTTTTTTCTGAGTAGTTGTCGCATTAGTACAGTTTTGTCTGGTAAATTAGGTATGAACTTGCCAAGGTAATTCACCATTCCTAGTAAGCGTTGTATATCTTGCTTATTTTCTGGCTGTGGCATTTCTGTAATTGCCTTAATCTTTTTCATGTCTGGTAAAACACCACCTCCCGTGAGTTGTTCTCCCAAATATTGAATTGAAGTTTTTCTGAATTGACACTTTGTCTTATTGAACTTCAAATTATTTTCCTTAGCAACATCTAAGACCATCTTTAGCCTTTCATCATGTTCTTGCTTGGTTTTACCCCAGATCAGAATATCATCAATGAATACGGTTGTGCCTGGTATTCGTTCAAGAAGTTGCTGCATGGTACTATGAAACACTTCTGGTGCTGAACACAAGCCGAAGGGCAATCGTTTGTAACAGTACCTCCCATAAGGAGTATTAAAAGTGCAGAGTTTCATGCTTTCCTCCTCCAGTGGAATTTGCCAAAATCCTGAGGATGCATCCAGTTTACTGAATACAGTTGCTCCACTTAGCTCCCCAAGCAATTCTGGTTTTGTTGGTAAATGGAAGTGTTCTCTTAAGATGCTTTTATTCAGTTCCTTGGGATCAATACAGATTCTGAGACCCCCATCCGGTTTTTCCACCAACACCATAGAATGAACCCATTCAGTAGGTGTCTTGATTTTCTTTATAATACCTTTATCCTCCATCCTGGCAAGTTCCCGTTTAAGACGATCCCTTAGAGCAACTGGAACATTTCGCATGGCATGCACTACTGGACGAGAACCTTCTTTTAGTTGTATTTTATGTTGCATTGGAAGACATCCTATTCCTTCAAATACTGCAGCATAGTCTGTTAATAAATGTTCTATGTCCTCTTCTTTATTAGTTCCATCAATGGCATTTACCCTTTTAATCAGTCCTAAAGTTTCACACATTTGAAGACCCAGTAGAGCTGGTTTGTTTCCTGGAACTACCAGAATGTTCATTTTATGCGTTTGATTTCCATATTCCAGGAACACACTGCACTTGCCAAGCACTGGGATAAAATCCCCATTATATGTCTTTAGTTTAACTGAGCTTTTCAGAAGTTCTGGTTTGTTCTTCAATTGGTGATACTTGCTCTCAGGCATCAAATTAGCTTGTGCACCTGTATCTACTTTGTAAGCAATATTAGTGCCATTTGTAATAGCTTCAATGACCCACTCCTTATCTGTAGCTTTGGTTAAGTCAAGTATTCCAATAAAGAATTCTTCTGATTCCTCACTTTCTGACTGGTCAACAATGTGAACCGTTTTTTTAGCTTTACACATCTTTTGAAAGTGATTCCTTTTTCCACATTTTCTGCAGATTTGCCCATAAGCCTGACATTGTCTTATGCCATGCTGCTTTCCACATCTGGTACATAGCCAGTCTGATTCAGGCTGAGAATTTGCTGTTTGTGTGATAAAACTTTTTCCTTTCATTTTATTTTCATAATGTGAATGCACTTTGTTTTTCCCCACTGTTACTGACATTACTGGTGTTGCTGCTGTACTGTGGCAGAGTGTGCGCACTTGTTCCTGTGCTGCCTCTGAACTTTGACAAATTTCTACTGCCTTTTCCAGTGTTAAATCTTTCTCTCTGAGCAAGCGTTCTTTAACCCTTATATTTCTGCAGCCCATGACTAGCTGGTCTCTGATTAATGAGTTACACATTGCTCCATAATTACATGATCTACTCTTCAGTTTTAAGTCTGTTACATACTCCTCAATAGTCTCTGTTTCATTCTGCATTCTACATCTGAAAAGATACCTTTCATAGGTTTCATTGCGTCTAGGTACACAGTACTGTTCAAATTTGTCTAGAACAACCTGATAAACGTCCCTTTCTTCATCTGTAAATGTGAAGGTGTTGTATACATCTATTGCTGCTGATCCTGCTACAGTCAGAAAAAGTGCAATCTTTTGTTCATCATCTTGCTCCTGAGCTCCTATAGCTCTAACATATAGCTGGAATCTTTGCTTAAACCTTTGCCATGCATCTTCCATATTACCAGTCATTTTTAATTCTGGTGGAGGATTTAACTTTTCCATCTTAATGTTCTGAATTATGCAGTATTAATATAAAAGTCTGTAGTGCTGTTAGAATCAGTCAATTGTACAAGTTATGATGCACTTACTCAGTTCATGAGAAGAAGCTGTAGTCACTCTGCCAGAGACTTGACTCTCACACTTTCAATTTGCTGCAAAGATTTCTTATGGATTCCTCAGAGTCCTTTCTTGTCAGTTCAGATGGAAGCAGGGAACTCCTTATTCTGACACCATGTTTAATCTTAGTTTATATAAGGAGATCAAGCACAGGTCTTCATAACTGTAAACTTTATTAAGAATCTATACACACACACACTATGCAAGAGGCACTTCCTGACTCTACCATTGTGCACATAACAACAGGTTGATATGGTTCATACCAACTGATAATCTCAATATCACACAGGATGTGTACCCGGTCCGGTATGAGAGTGCAGTCCCCTTCCGTGTTTTGTATATGTCTAGGGTGATTACATAAGCCTGTGCACCCTTCCCTTGTTCCCAGTTTGTTTGGATTTGAGAGCTTACATTGTGTGGCTGTTTTAGGGTCCCAGGTATTGGAAAGGACCTTGACGTGGTACCTGGGCTTGTCCCATTTGGCCAGATGTGGTAACTAACCTTTCCATTTTTGCTTTTAAATCTTAGCTGAGAGCTTGTAAGTGAGTGCTGGACTTTCTCTGTGTGTTGTATTAATTTGTTTTGTAATTTTCCCTATGGTTCTTGCACCCAGACCTGTCTGGGGTTAACTGCCTGTGACTCTGGTGACAGCACAGCTTCCTGTGAGTTCCCGTGAGCACCCAGGGCTGAGCATGTTGCAGGGTCATGGGATGTGTACCCAGTCCGGTATGAGAGTGCAGTCCCCTTCCGTGTTTTGTATATGTCTAGGGTGATTACATAAGCCTGTGCACCCTTCCCTTGTTCCCAGTTTGTTTGGATTTGAGAGCTTGCATTGTGTGGCTGCTTTAGGGTCCCAGGTATTGGAAAGGACCTTGTTGTGGTACCTAGGCTTGTCCCATTTGGCCAGATGCGGTAACTAAACTTTCCATTTTTGCTTTTAAATCTTAGCTGAGAGCTTGTAAGTGAGTGCTGGACTTTCTCTGTGTGTTGTATTAATTTGTTTTGTAATTTTCCCTATGGTGTGTGTGTATTTATATGTGTAGGTATGTAATTACAGACATATATACACATATAAACACATAAATACACATGTACACACATATATACATATTTATAAGTGCATTGGAGCCCTTTGTAGTTATAGATGAAAACATGAAAAATCATATTTATGTAATATTCCTATATAATAAAGTGTTATATTGTGTTTTTAGTGTAAATATTTCACATTCCAATGTTATTTACATAGGAGAATATGTTCCAAGTATTTCTACATATATATTTTTATATATCTGTATATATCTATAACTATATATAATCATCTCTATATTTAGGTATAGATATATATTGTACCAAAAAACCCATTAAATATATATATAGAAATAAGTATTTATGACTAGACAGAACATATTCTGCTATATGAAGAACATTGTAATGTGGAATAATAATATTTTGTGTCGGGTTAGTACACTTGAGAAAATGCGATTGGGTTTGCTCGACTTATTGGGTGTTATTTTTTCCCCACTTTTCATGTTCCATTGAAGTCTATGGCCCCAATTTTAAAAACATTGACAAAAAAAACTGCCTTAATGGCCACATTGGCCTTGCAGTTCGTCGGTTAATATTTTAAAAGAAAAGGGTCGTGGCCAAGCAGTGCTGGCAAGTGGTGATGTCTCTCCCATAGAAGTCAATAGGAGCATGATGTCACCACCCACATTGCAGACATTGCCGTAAATCAGCATTTTGCTACAGCTGGGGCAGAGAGTACGTTCACTAGAACTAGAAATAGCTTCAGTGTAGGCACGTTACAATATGCCTGTGGGACCTAAGATTTACTACACCTAGATTAACTACCTCAGATGATGTCAAACATGGCCGCTGCCCTCCTCGCAAGCTGCACTTCATTGCTTCGAAAATATTGCACTGGTCTTGTATGTGTCTGAATCAAAGTTTAGCCTACTCCAACTAGCACGCCCTGCTTACTCCCCCTGAATGCTTATACCTATGTCACATCTAACCTACACTCCCCCTGCACTGCTTTACTACCTCCCACTGACCAATTAAACCTATGTCAGGGCTAACCTACACCCTAAGCCACCCAGCAAACTCCAGACTGTAATAAACTATACTAAATAGTAAACCTCCCCATTATAACTATAGGAGCTATATCATTAAAATGATAAACTATGTTTAAATTATGTGTCATGGAGATGTTCTAAACGCCGGCTGACTTCCAGAGGACCAAAAAAAACTTGTCGGCCTTGCTTTGCTCCTGGAACTGACTCCTAGACCGGAATTGAGCCCTGGTCTTCTTAAAAGGGGTGCCGATCAAGCAGGGTACAAGGGATCAAGTCACCCTTTTAGTATGTTGCTGGCAATTTGATGAAGCACCTGGGTATACCACTTATTTGGGGGTGTTACCTTCTGGGAGGGGGGAACATAATTGAAATGCCCCCCTTTCCATTTAAGATTTCTTAAAAGGGATTTATTGTTGCTTGCTGTTATTATAATAAACATAAATATATATTTGACAATATATTTTTAAAGTAATAGAAAGCAACATTAAATACCTTTCACTCTATAGATACTTTAAACAATATGCATTACTTTTAACAATATTCATTGTACATGCCATTTCATATCATTTAAACATTGACCCCCTAAACTGCCATAACCTAATGCTAACTGTCAAAGCTAAGGCCCTACACATAAATATTCAATATTTAAAATAATGCATTGTTATGTAGAATGCTTATAATTTAAATTTTTGCATATACATTAAAATGTAATTAATGTTGCTTGTTGTGTTTATTGTTTGTTATTAAAGACAGTATAATTAAAATTATAGTTCTACACAATTGAATGCCTATTATGGAAAAATTAATTTTAATGCAACTGACTACTATAACATAAAAAATACATAGCATACAATACTTAAAATAATATGCATCATACATGAGAATGCATAATATTTTAAAAATTGTTGACAAATGCACTATTAACCTCTAAGCAGCCTTGACCTAATCACCTAATCAATCCCCATACAGGTATGGGGGTGGTTAAGTGATCAAGTCCTAAATTACCATCTCCTAAAGCATACTAGAACTACACTAACACCTACCCCCTTCTAAAATGAATCCCTAAGTTTGAGTTAAAAAAAACTGAGCTACAAGAAAATAAAAAAGTTACAAAAATATTAAAAGACATGATCCAAAATACAAAAAAACACCATTATACCTATGTTCACACATAGAAATCAATGGGGAAAAAAGTGGAAAAAAACACTGCCAGGATGAAGATAGAGCGCTGTCCATCATCATTAATGAGTACCAGTTTTAGGGTTAGACAGTTTTTTTTAGTTTTTTTTTGGGATGGGATTTTTTTTTTATTAGGGTTTCTTTATTTTATTTGGGCAGAAAAGGAGCAGAGCAATGCCCATACAAATGCCCTTTTTGGGGCAATGGGGTAGTTTAGTATTTTTATTTTTATTTTGGGGGGTATAAATGTTAGGGGTTATTTTATTTTTTGTAAATGTTAACTTTATAATTTTTATGTAATGTAGGTTTTTTTATTTTTTGTAATGTAGTTTTTTTATTTTTTGTAATGCAGTTTTTTTTAAAGTAATGGTAGTTTTTTAGGGTAAGCTTAGGTTTTAATTTAATTTTACAGGTATGTTTTTATTTCTTTTAAGGTAGTTAGAATATCTTTTCGTTAATCTATGGGTATTTTAATTGGTGTTAAGTTAGGGGGTGTTAGGTTAGGGGGTTTAGATGTTAATTACTTTGCGTTGTGGAGGGATGGCAGTTTAGGGGTTAATAGTTTATTCAGTTAGTTTGCGATGTGGGGGTGGCAGTTTAGGGGTTAATTGTTTATTTAGTTTGTTTGCGATGTGGGTGGATGGCGTTTTAGGGGTTAATAGTATTATTTAGGGTTTGCAATGTGGGGGGATGTGGTTTAGGGGTTAATAGGGTAGTTTATGGATGTAAGTTTAATTTATAATGTATATTTACTGTGTTTTGTGCAACATTTTATTTTCATAGAATTGAAGTGGAAAAGACCATTGTGCTAGCGCAGTCGCGATTTCTCCTGAATTGTAATATCAATGGGCAAAAAATGGATTGTGAAATTACGATTGTGCAAGCGCAAAATCTGTTGTGCCTCACTTGTATTCTAGCCCAAAGGAAATTATAATGAACAATTGAAACAATGCTTTGCTCTATATAAAGACAGTGAAATAGCACTGGATTTACTTGCTAAAGTTGCAGGCATGGTATATGTTTCAAAAAGCGTTTACGACATAGGTGTTTAAAATATTCCAAATAGCAGATAAGGTTGAAAAAAGACTGAAGTCCATTGAGTTCAACCTATAGAAATCTAATATACTTAAAAAAAAAAAAAGCTCCAGTTGAGCTTAAATTAATTCCACCTATTTAATACAAGCAATCATACCCATGAATTGTGTTTCTAGCCAGAAATGTATCCATTTTTTTTTAAATGTATCTAGGGTATTGGCATTCACTACCTCTTTTGGTAATGAGTTCTACAATTTTATTGCTCTTACAGTGAAAAAACGTTTCCATTGCAGGAGATTAAATCTCCTTTCCTCCAACCTTAAATTGTGACCTCTTGTCACAAACAATTTTCTTGGAATAAACAGAGCTTCTGCCATCTCTGTATATGGGCCTTGAATATATTTATATAAAGTAATCATGTCACCTCTCAAGCGCCTTGTTTCTAGGGAAAACAGACCCAGTTTGGCTAGCCTCTCCTCATAGTTTAAATTCTCCATTCCCCTTATTATCTTTGTGGCCCTTCTCTGAACTTTGTCTAGTTCTGCAATATTTTTTTTTTTGCGATCAGTCCCCAGAACTGCACACCATATCCAAGGTGAGGTCTTACCAGGGATTTATATCATGACAGAATTATGCTTTCCTCCCTTGAATCAATGCCTCTTTTAATACATGCTATTTGAAGCCACTGCCCTGCATTGTGCACCCATCTTTAGCTTGTTATCTATTACTACTCACAAATCCCTTTGATCCCCTGTTTGGCTAAGTCTTGTCCCATTTAAATAATACATTGCCTGCTTATTTTTACTTCCAAAATGTAGAACCTTGCATTTTCCCATATTAAATCTCATTTTCCATTTACTTGCCCAGTTCTAATTTTTGCAGATCCCTTTGTAATGAAAATTAATCCTGCTCTGACCTAATGGGGCATATTTATCAAGCTCCAAATTGAGCTTGATGCCCCGTGTTTCTGGCGAGCCTGCAGGCTCGCCAGAAACAGCAGTTATGAAGCAGCGGTGACAAAGACCGCTGCTCCATAACCTGTCCACCTGCTCTGAGCAGGCGGAAAGACATCGCCACAATACAACCCGATCGAGTACGATCGGGTTGATTGACACCCCCTGCTGGCGAGTCTGCAGGGGGTGGCGTTGCACCAGCAGCTCTTGTGAGCGTATTGCTCGCCGTATTCAGCGAGGTCTGGCGGACCTGATCCGCAGTGTCGGATCAGGTCCGCCAGACCTTGATACATATGCCCCAATGACCTTACTTAACTTAGTATCATCTGCAAAAATATAGATGTCACTATTTAATCCTTGCTCCAGGTCATTAATAAAAATATTTTAAAAAACTGGGCCTGGTATTGATCCCAGGGGATCTCCACTGATTACCTTTCTCCAATCTGAGTTTGATCCATTCATTACTACTCATTGCTCCCTATCTTTTATCCAGTTATTTATCCATGAGCTAACATTTTCAGCTAATCCCAGGCCATTAATTTTGTGCATTAATCTCACATGTGGCACTGTATCAAACACCTTTGCAAAGTCTAAGTATATCACATCAAATGATTCCCCTTTATCTATATTTTTACTTACTTCCTCGTAGAATCTAATTAGATTAGTTTGACATGATCTATTTCTCATAAAACCATGCTGATTTGAAGTAATAATTTTGTTTACATGAATATGCTCATCAATATTATCCCTTGTAATCCCTTAACATATCTTCCCCACTATTGATGTCAGAGTAACTGGTCTATAGCTTCCCTTTTTGAAGAGTGGCACCACATCAGCTTTACGCCAATCCTGGGGTACTATGCCTGAGGATAATGAATCTTGAAAAATTAAGAGTAGTGGTTTGTATATAACAGTGCTAAATTTCCATAACACCCTGGGTGTATTCCATCTGGGTCTGGAGTTTTATTTACCTTAATATTATCAAGTTTTTTCCTGATATCTTCTAAACATAAGCCAGTTAATGGTATGGGCTGGCATGTTCTAGTTTGTTCCAAATTATCCTCCATTGGTTCCCCTCTTGTGTATACTGAAAAAAAGAACTGGTTTAGTACCTCAGTCTTCTCCCTGTCACTGTTAATCATGCTACCCTCCACACATTTTAATGTACCTATATTTTCCTTCTTAGATTTTTTGCTATTTATGTACTTAAAGAACATTTTAGGGTTGGGGGGGGGGGTGGAGCTAGCCTTTGAAAAGGCAGGACACGTCTTCATGAAGCTCCTCTCTCTAAGATAGCTTTTCTAAGTTATTTGCCCTAAGTTTTTGACACTGAGGCGGTATAACACCGCATTTTGTGAGACTACATGATCTATGCAGTTTATAGGAGTGGATAAACCGACTGCAACCTGTCTAAGTTTGGCTACAAACTCAAGACGGAATATAGTATCCCAAAGGAGAGGGATACAAAGGTGCGCTGTTATGGGCAAAAAAGAAAAATAATATTAAAAATAAACATATATGGATATGTAAGATATTCAAAAAAGGTTTTACCAAATATAGCTAATCCTTTATCGAGTGTGTCTTACTCGGCAAATGGCTAAAAAGCCACAAATGGTCAAAGTCCGTTTATGGATGGTTTTGTTTGCTCGATGCTTTGTGCAGGCAGCTCCTCTTGTTCCCAGAGAGCGGGGATGTAGCTGTTTAAAAAAGAAGAAAGAGAGGGCGCCGCATAGTGTGATATTGTTTCAATATGATGTGATACAAATGTAGATAGGTAATGCGCTTACCAAAAAATGTGGTACTGTGCTGTGACCAATACAATCTCGCCTGCTAGCACTTAAATCAGTGGCTAGTACACTGCCAGACTGGATCCTTCCTGGAGTTCTCCCTTCTTGCTGTAAAAGACGGCTCCCAAAGGTATCTTCAGTAATGGCTATGAAGAAATCCTCGTTTTGCAACTTAAGAAAACTTGTTCAATATTGTTGCATGAATAAATGTAAACAACTTCCAGTGTTAAAAGATTTAAAAGGCTTTATTATAACGCGTTTCTCAACCTCCAAGGGTCGTTTCATCAGATATCAAAGCGGAGACTGGATACAGCGGACAACATTACCAAGATTGCGGCGATGAGTACATGGGGAGCGAAAGTGCGTCATGCGCTCAAAGTTTGTCTGCAGAAAATTGAACAGACCCTAATAACGGAGATCACCTCTCAGTTTGAACGGATAGGCTGTAGGGCTACTGACTCACCGTTATCTGTTTCAGAGCTCCAACTAAATAACGCTGCTCTGACAGCCTCTGTAATACAGCCAACCCAGTATGAGGAGGCAATTTCACAGACAGCTGCTATATCTCCCAATAGTGGAGTCAGTGTCTCCCGCTGGACATCCTTAGCTCGGGGTGATCCACCTGGCCCACAAGAAATATTTAGAGGGATCCTTCTGAGTTGTTCCCACGAATCTGAGATACCATCTCTAATACGTACTACTGTGGAGTCGATGGAAAGGTACATAGGCCCTGGGGACAGGTCTGACCAGCTTCCTACAACGGAATTACCGCAGAGCTCATACGGCAAGAAAATGCCACCAGTACCGCCTCACATTGATACCTTGCGGTTGGTGGCAGGAGACCCTATGGATCTGAGAAGGCGGCGAATGGTGAAGGACGATATCAAGAGGATTGCACATCTTCCACAAGCAGCTATATGGAATATGACTTTACAACGGCTGGAGGAATACCAACTGATAAGTTTAAGCACATATGCTAGAGCCGGAATCGGCTAGAAAATCAGAAAAAGCTGCCTTTCAAATCTCCTGGAACATTGTTGGCATATAGAGGCTCTAGGCTGATGTCCCTCTCATCAACATTATTGTCTGCTTGGGACGATATGGTGTTGGCTAAACTCTCAAAACTTCTATTTGCAGTATGGTTACCCAAAGCATAGACACTATGACTGGTTAATGGGCTCTGGGTGAATATGAAACAATTTTATTCACCTTGTTAAGCACTCATGTATGATGGACATTACATATAGTTATTCTTTTATTTATCCTATTCTAGCTGGTATAGATTTGTCTCCTGCAGTGTGGAATGCTTGTGCTACATAATTCTTAGAAATACTCCTTTAGACAATATCTATAGTAAAATTTAATAATATTAACACAGCGCAGTTATAACTTAGTTAACACACCCTTTGTTGCCTTAGGAAACGTGACTACGGTCTATTTTATCTTTACTAGTATTAACTGCTATGGATATTTTAGCCCATTAGGAGTCCCCGGAGTGAGGGTGGGTAAAAGTGCCATACATGTGTTTATGATTGATTTAAGTGGAGCGACAGGGGGGGCAGTTATTCCTAACAGAATTTAGATAATGCTTTATCATAGTGGAGGTTCTTAGTTTTTTATTGTTTATATTTTTGGACTTATCATATTGGGAGAGGAGACAAATGATAGTGAGTTTATGATATCGTTGGACCCAATTTATTCACCCATCATACGCTTTCTTGTTCAAAATACACATTGGTCTGCTGCCTGCGGCCGGGGCGGTGTGGCTGAGGGGTATTATTATCAATATATATCTCTTATGGGTGAAACTGCAACATGATTCAATGAACCCTGTATGTCTCCAGCGGTATATATATTGCCTTTGTCCCTGCTAGATCAAAACGAGACACGACTGTCATAATATATATATTATTTTTCTGATATAACCGCCATATATTCGTAAGTCATCCTGTCTCAGAAAATGCCAGAGTACAATATTTTCTACCACTCTCAGTGTTAGTTACTAGTAGCCACTATATGGTGTTGTTTTAATTGCCTGTTGCTGAAATGTATTGCCTTATAAACAATTATTTGAGAGGCAGTCATATTGGTTCTCATGCCTCTTACGTAGGAGATGATAGAGCTGGTCTATTGTATATTAATTTTTATAATGTGTTACCCAACTTTTACTTGAAAATATATATTATATGTACACTTTAGAATATTGCTGTTTAGTGCTCAAGATATGCTCTAGTATTTCATTCTGCTCATTTATATGTTTGTATATATATATAGCCTTTAGATATATAACTGCCTGCAGACTAGTTACAGGAACTTTTGCTATAAGTATATATCTATAAAGTTCGCCCTGAGGTCTCAATCTTTAGAATAGTGGCTCCGTACCCCCTTCAAATCTGTTTACTGGTTAAACAAAGGAACGCAGATTCCATTGACTTCTCCCAGATACCTTTTACATATCTATATTAATATAGCGGCCATTAAAATCCCCTTTCCTATTCTATCTACTGTTTCCTATACTATGTTGCATTTGCGAGACCACTGGCCCATATCCGCTTGAATGGAAACAGGCAGTAGAATATATAAATAAATATGAGGTCTTACTCGCATAATTCAGTTTAAGGGACTGTTAATTAGAGCAAGTTATGCAATGGACGCACGCCTATAATTTAAGTATTTAGACATGGTTAGCTTATGTGCCAGAGATATGTTAAATATGAGTTGTTATGGTATTCATTGCTGGGCTAAACTATTTCACAGCCTTTATGAAAATTACTATTTAATATACTTCTCTTTCTGCTTATTATAATTACATATATTATTGTAACATGTTCCCTGAGAAAATTGAATTTTCAATGTATGTTATTTGCTTTGAAAACCTCAATGAAAAATATAAAAAAAAAAAAAAAAGAACATTTTAGGGTTAGACTTAAAATCCTTTGACCTAGATTTGGAGTTTGGCGTTAGCCGTGAAAACCAGCGTTAGAGGCTCCTAACGCTGGTTTTAGGCTACCGCCGGTATTTGGAGTCACTCAAAATAGGGTCTAACGCTCACTTTTCAGCCGCGACTTTTCCATACCGCAGATCCCCTTACGTCAATTGCGTATCCTATCTTTTCAATGGGATCTTTCTAACTCCGGTATTTAGAGTCGTTTCTGAAGTGAGCATTAGACATCTAACGACAAAACTCCAGCCGCAGGAAAAAAGTCAGTAGTTAAGAGCTTTCTGGGCTAACGCCGGTTTATAAAGCTCTTAACTACTGTGCTCTAAAGTACACTAACACCCATAAACTACCTATGTACCCCTAAACCGAGGTCCCCCCACATCGCCGCCACTCGATTAAATTTTTTTAACCCCTAATCTGCCGACCGCCACCTACGTTATACTTATGTACCCCTAATCTGCTGCCCCTAACACCGCCGACCCCTGTATTATATTTATTAACCCCTAATCTGCCCCCCACAACGTCGCCGCCAGCTACCTACAATAATTAACCCCTAATCTGCCGACCAAAAAGCGCCGCCACCTACATTATAGCTATGTACCCCTAATCTGCTGCCCCTAACACTGCCAACCCCTATATTATATTTATTAACCCCTAATCTGCCCCCCTCAATGTCGCCTCCACCTGCCTACACTTATTAACCCCTAATCTGCCGAGCGGACCGCACCTCTACTATAATAAAGTTATTAACCCCTAATCCGCCTCACTAACCCTATAATAAATAGTATTAACCCCTAATCTGCCCTCCCTAACATCGCCGACACCTAACTTCAATTATTAACCCCTAATCTGCCGACCAGAGCTCACTGCTATTCTAATAAATGTATTAACCCCTAAAGCTAAGTCTAACCCTAACACTAACACCCCCCTAACTTAAATATAATTTTATTCTAACGAAATAAATTAACTCTTATTAAATAAATTATTCCTATTTAAAGCTAAATACTTACCTGTAAAATAAATCCTAATATAGCTACAATATAAATTATAATTACATTGTAGCTATTTTAGGATTAATATTTATTTTACAGGCAACTTTGTAATTATTTTAACCAGGTACAATAGCTATTAAATAGTTAAGAACTATTTAATAGTTACCTAGTTAAAATAATTACAAAATTACCTGTAAAATAAATCCTAACCTAAGTTACAATTAAACCTAACACTATACTATCATTAAATTAATTAAATAAAATACCTACAATTACCTACAATTAAACCTAACACTACACTATCAATACATTAATTAAATACAATACCTACAAATAAATACATTTAAATAAACTAACTAAAGTACAAAAAATAAAAAAGAACTAAGTTACAAAAAATAAAAAAATATTTACAAACATAAGAAAAATATTACAACAATTTTAAACTAATTACACCTACTCTAAGCCCCCTAATAAAATAACAAAGACCCCCAAAATAACAAAATGCCCTACCCTATTCTAAATTACTAAAGTTCAAAGCTCTTTTACCTTACCAGCCCTGAACAGGGCCCTTTGCGGGGCATGCCCCAAAAAGTTCAGCTCTTTTTCCTGTAAAAAAAAACATACAATACCCCCCCAACATTACAACCCACCACCCACATACCCCTAATCTAACCCAAACCCCCCTTAAATAAACCTAACACTAAGCCCCTGAAGATCTTCCTACCTTGTCTTCACCTCACCAGGTATCACCGATCCGTCCTGGCTCCGATATCTTCATCTAAGCCCAAGCGGGGGCTAGACATCCATCATCCGACGGCTGAAGAAGTCCAGAAGAGGCTCCAAAGTCTTCATCCTATCCGGGAAGAAGAGTAGATCCGGACCGGCAACCATCTTCTTCCAAGCGGCATCTTCTATCTTCATCCGATGAGGACCGGCTCCATCCTGAAGACCTCCGACGCGGACCCATCTTCATCCGGCGACGTCCAACTGAAGAATGACGGTTCCTTTAAGGGACGTCATCCAAGATGGCGTCCCTCGAATTCCGATTGGCTGATAGGATTCTATCAGCCAATCGGAATTAAGGTAGGAATATTCTGATTGGCTGATGGAATAAGCCAATCAGAATCAAGATCAATCCGATTGGCTGATCCAATCAGCCAATCAGATTGAGCTCGCATTCTATTGGCTGATCGGTACAGCCAATAGAATGCGAGCTCAATCTGATTGGCTGATTGGATCAGCCAATCAGATTGATCTTGATTCTGATTGGCTGATTCCATCAGCCAATCAGAATATTCCTACCTTAATTCCGATTGGCTGATAGAATCCTATCAGCCAATCGGAATTCGAGGGACGCCATCTTGGATGACGTCATTTAAAGGAACCGTCATTCGTCGTTCAGTCGTCGGCCAGGATGGATGTTCCGCGTCGGAGGTCTTCAGGATCCTGCCGCTCCACTCCGGATGGATGACCATAGAAGATCCCGCTTGGATGAAGACTTCAATCGGATGGAAGACCTCTTCTGCCCCGCTTGGATGAAGACTTCAGCCGGATCATGGACCTCTTCAGCTCCCGCTTGGATGATGACTTCAGCCGGATCATGGACCTCTTCTGCCCCCCGCTTGGGCTTGGATCAGGACATCGGAGGAGCTCTTCTGGACCGATCGGTGAACCTGGCAGGGTGAAGACAAGGTAGGAAGATCTTCAGGGGCTTAGTGTTAGGTTTATTTAAGGGGGGTTTGGGTTAGATTAGGGGTATGTGGGTGGTGGGTTGTAATGTTGGGGGGGGGGTATTGTATGTTTTTTTTTACAGGAAAAAGAGCTGAACTTTTTGGGGCATGCCCCGCAAAGGGCCCTGTTCAGGGCTGGTAAGGTAAAAGAGCTTTGAACTTTAGTAATTTAGAATAGGGTAGGGCATTTTGTTATTTTGGGGGTCTTTGTTATTTTATTAGGGGGCTTAGAGTAGGTGTAATTAGTTTAAAATTGTTGTGATATTTTTCTTATGTTTGTAAATATTTTTTTATTTTTTGTAACTTAGTTCTTTTTTATTTTTTGTACTTTAGATAGTTTATTTCATTGTAGTTATTTGTAGGTATTGTATTTAATTTATTTATTGATAGTGTAGTGTTAGGTTTAATTGTAGATAATTATAGGTATTTTATTTAATTAATTTATTGATAGTGTAGTGGTAGGTTTAATTGTAACTTAGGTTAGGATTTATTTTACACGTAAATTTGTAATTATTTTAAATATTTTAGCTATTAAATAGTTCTTAACTATTAAATAGCTATTGTACCTGGTTAAAATAATTACAAAGTTGCCTGTAAAATAAATATTAATCCTAAAATAGCTATAATATAATTATAATTTATATTGTAGCTATATTAGGGTTTATTTTACAGGTAAGTATTTAGCTTTAAATAGGAATAATTTATTTAATAAGAGTTAATTTATTTCGTTAGATTAAAATTATATTTAATTTAGGGGGGTGTTAGTGTTAGGGTTAGACTTAGCTTTAGGGGTTAATACATTTATTAGAATAGCGGTGAGCTCCGGTCGGCAGATTAGGGGTTAATAATTGAAGTTAGGTGTCGGCGATGTTAGGGAGGGCAGATTAGGGGTTAATACTATTTATTATAGGGTTAGTGAGGCGGATTAGGGCTTAATAACTTTATTATAGTAGCGCTCAGGTCCGCTCGGCAGATTAGGGGTTAATTATTGTAGGTAGCTGGCTGCGACGTTGTGGGGGGCAGGTTAGGGGTTAATAAATATAATATAGGGGTCGGCGATGTTAGGGGCAGCAGATTAGGGGTACATAAGGATAATGTAAGTAGCGGCGGTTTACGGAGCGGCAGATTAGGGGTTAAAAATAAAATGCAGGTGTCAGCGATAGCGGGGGCGGCAGAATAGGGGTTAATAAGTGTAAGGTTAGGGGTGTTTAGACTCGGGGTACATGTTAGAGTGTTAAGTGCAGACGTAGGAAGGGTTACCGCATAGCAAACAATGGGGCTGCGTTAGGAGCTGAACGCGGCTTTTTTGCAGGTGTTTGTTTTTTTTTCACCTCAAACAGCTCCATTGTTTCCTATGGGGGAATCGTGCACGAGCACGTTTTTGAGGCTGGCCGCTTGCGTAAGCAACTCTGGTATCGAGAGTTGAAGCTGCGTTAAAAATGCTCTACGCTCCTTTTTTGGAGCCTAACGCAGCCATTCTGTGGACTCTCAATACCAGAGTTATTTTTATGGTGCGGCCAGAAAAAAGCCGGCGTTAGTTTTTCGGGTCCTTACCGACAAAACTCCAAATCTAGCCGTTTGCAATTAATCTTTCATTTTTAATTTTGGCTAATTTAATTGCTTTTTTGCATGCTTTGTTACATTCCTTATGTTTGGTATGTTGAGTCTGAACAATTTTCTCTGAATAATTTAAATGCCCTACGTTTTTTCCTAATTTCTCTTAACACATTTTTATTTAGCCATATTGACTTGGACTTTTTTTTTTGTTATTTGTATAACCATAGGGTATATGTTGATATGTATATTTATTTAACAAAATTTTAAATGTTATCCCTTTATTCTCTGTATTTTTATTAGAGAATACTGTGTCCCAGTTTATGATATTTAATGATTTCCTTAAATATTTGAATTTTGCTTTCTTAAAAATTAAAGGTCTTGGTTAAGCCTTTAAGACACTGCTTATGAAAAGAGATTTCAAATGTGACCATGTTATGATCACTGTTACCCAAATGTTCTTTGACTTCTATGTTTGATATTATATCTGTATTGTTTGATAGCACTAAATCCAATATAACTTTATTCCTAGTTGGCTCCTCTATTAATTGTGACAAGAAGTTATCCCTGAGAACATTTAAAAAGCTATCCCCCTTAGCTGAATTACTATTTTCACTGGCCCAGTTTATATCAGGGTAGTTAGAATCCCCCATAATTACAGCACTGTTATTAGCAGCCTTACCTATTTGCATAAGTAGTTGAGTTTCCTCCAGGTCACTAATGTTGGGGGGCTTGTAGCATGTTCCAAGTAATATTTTTTTAGGATTTTTTCCTCCACTCTTAATATCCACCCACAGGGTCTCTACATTGTCACCTGTATCATCATAAATATCTGCCCTTATTGTAGGTTTAAAGTTAGGTGTAATATACATGCAGATTTCTTCACCCCTTTTATTATTCCTGTCCCTCTTAAATAAAGTATACCCCTCTAAGTTAACTGCCCAGTGATGTGAATCATCCCACCAAGTTTCAGTTATGTTGATAATGTCAAAGTCCTCTTCTGCAACTAAGAGCTCCAGCTCCCTCATTTTACTTGTCATGCTTCTTGCATTTGTTGTCATACATTAAATTTTCATGTGCTTTCTGCTGCTACTTGGTGTGCTTTCCTCCATACTTTCTAGTGTGACATTTCTTAAGTTATCCCTTCCTTCAGATATTATACGAGTGACATATTCACAGACTGATCTCTCTGTTCTATTGTGTTCTTACTGACCCTCCCTCCCTTTGTCTAGTTTAAAAGATTCTCTAAACGAGCTATCATCCTTTCCCCAACACACCTGCACCCATGTCATTCAGATGCAATCCATCCTTACTGTACAAATTGTACCCAAGTGCAAAGTCAGCCCAGTGCTCTAAAAAGTCAAACCCCTCATTTTTACACCATGTTTTTAACCATGAATTAACTGACCTTAGCTCCTTCTGCCTTTCTGAGTTAGCACACGGCACTGGTTATAGCGCCAAAAATATGACTTTGGAGTACCTTGCTTTTAGCTTGCTACCTAACTCCCTGAACTCATTTTTTAGGGATCTCCATCTCCCACCAATTCCTGCATTAGTACCAATATGTACCGTGACTGCAGGATCAGACCCACATCCCTATAACAATCTATCAATATGCTCCACAATATGCCACCCACCAAACCAGCCCCTGGAAGACAGCAAACTGTTCTATTTAAAGGGTCTAGATGACAAATTACCCTATCAACCTTCCTAATAATAGAGACTCCTACCACCAACATCTACCTCAGGCCACGACTTGAATACCCCTCTTTCATGGCTAAAGGACTGTTAACTATAGTATGCCCCACTACCATGTCTGAAGGACTTCCCCCATAGTATGCTCCTCTTCCACAGCTAAAGGACTGTTCACTATATTAAGTAAAACAGTCCTCTCTGACACTACAACCTCTGAACTGATATCCCCAACATCTTCACTTAATCTGGCAAATCTATTGGGGGTGGACCAGCTCCAAAATGGCCTGTCTCTTCTGCTTACCTTTACTTCGCCCTCTAACTGTGACCCAGCTACATCCTGGAGTCTCCACATCTGAATCCTCCCCATTCCTACTGCTAGAACCATTAACAACCAGCTCAGTCCTATCCATTTCCCTTTCAAGTGTCTGAATTTCATGCAGTGTTGCAATTCGTTCCTCCAGAACTCCAATACGAGTTTCTAAAGAGACAATGGCCTCTAGTTATCAAGCTCCATAATTTTGCTTGCATTCGCCAGCCCAATACGCCCGCCTAAGCTCGCCTCACATGAGCAGCGGACTGTGATAGTTATCACACATCGATCTCGCTGTTCTTTAGCTTTTCTACAGCTTTATTAATACCCCTGTCACTAAGCACTCACACTATACTATACTGTTCTACCCCCTATACCGGTGCCCCTGGAGCCCCCCCCAACTAAATAAAGTTATTAACCCCTAAACCGCCGCTCCTAGACCCCGCCGCCACTATAATAAATGTATTAACCCCTAAACCGCCGCTCCTAGACCCCGCCGCAACTATAATAAATGTATTAATCCCTAAACCGCCGCTCCTAGACCCTGCCGCAACTATAATAAATGTATTAACCCCTAACCCGCCGCTCCCAGACCCCGCCGCCACCTACATTATACCTATTAACCCCTATCCTGCGGATCCCGGACCTCGCCGCAACTAAATAAATTGTTTAACCCCTAAACCGCCGCCCCCGGACCCCGCCGCCACCTATATTAAACTTATTAACCCCTAATCTGCCCCCCCTACACCGTCGCCACCGATATTAAATTAATTAACCCCTATCCTACCCCCTATACCGCCGCCTATCCTACCCCCTATACCGCCGCAACCTATAATAAAATTATTAACCCCTAAACCTAAGGCTAACCCTAACACCTCCCTAACTTAAATATTAATTAAATAAATCTAAATTAAATTACTATTATTAACTAAATTATTCCTAGTTAAAACTAAATACTTACCTTTAAAATAAACCCTTATATAGCTACAATCTTTCTAATAATTATATTGTAACTATTTTAGGATTTATTTTTATTTTACAGGCAAATTTAAATTTATTTTAACTAGGTACAATAGCTATTAAATAGTTATTAACTATTTAATAGCTACCTAGTTAAAATAAAGACAAATTTACCTGTAAAATAAAAACTAACCTAAGTTACAATTACACCTAACACTACACTATCATTAACTAAATTATTCCTATTTAAAACTAAATACTTACCTGTAAAATAAACCCTAAGATAGCTACAATGTAATTAATAATTACATTGTAGCTATTTCAGGATTTATATTTATTTTACAGGTAACTTTGTATTTATTTTAACTAGGTAGAATAGTTATTAAATAGTTATTAACTATTTATTAACTACCTAGCTAAAAGAAATACAAAATTACCTGTAAAATAAATCCTAACCTAAGTTACAATTAAACCTAACACTACACTATCATTAAATAAATTAAATTAATTAACTACAAATACCTACAATTAAATACAATTAAATAAACTAACTAAAGTACAAAAAATAAAAAAAACTAAGTTACAACAAATAAAAAAATATTACAAGATTTTTAAGCTAATTATACCTAATCTAAGCCCCCTACTAAAATAACAAATCCCCCCAAAATAAAAAAATGCCCTACCCTATTCTAAATTACAAAAGTTAACAGCTCTATTACCAGCCCTTAAAAGGGCCTTTTGCGGGGCATGCCCCAAAGTAATCAGCTCTTTTGCATGTTAGAAAAAATACACCCCCCCCAACATTAAAACCCACCACCCACATACCCCTACTCTAACCCACCCAAACCCCCCTTAAAAATACCTAACACTAACCCCCTGAAGATCTCCCTACCTTGAGTCGTCTTCAGCCAGCCGACCACCGATGGAACAGAAGAGGACATCCGCAGCGGTCGAAGTCATCATCCAAGGAGCACTGAAGAGGTCTTCCATCCAATAGAAGTCTTCATCCATGCGGCGTCTTCAATCTTCATCCATGCGGAGCGGAGCCTTCTTCAAATGAGCCGACGCGGAGCCATCCTCTTCCAACGACGCCTACCCGATGAATGGATATTCCTTTAAGTGACGTCATCCAAGATGGCGTCCCTCGAATTCCCATTGGCTGATAGGATTCTATCAGCCAATCGGAATTAAGGTAGGAAAAATCTGATTGGCTGATGCAATCAGCCAATCAGATTGAGCTCGCATTCTATTGGCTGATCGGAACAGCCAATAGAATGCAAGCTCAATCTGATTGGCTTATTGGATCAGCCTATCGGATTGAACTTGAATATGATTGGCTGATTGCATCAGCCAATCAGATTTTTCCTACCTTAATTCCGATTGGCTGATAGAATCCTATCAGCCAACTGGAATACGAGGGACGCCATTCATCGGGTAGGCGTCGTTGGAAGAGGATGGCTCCGCGTCGGCTCATTTGAAGAAGGCTCCGCTCCGGATGGATAAAGATTGAAGACGCCGCATGGATGAAGACTTCTATCGGATGGAAGACCTCTTCAGTGCCCCTTGGATGATGACTTCGGCCACTGCGGATGTCCTCTTCTGTTCCATCGGTGGTTGGCTGGCTGAAGACGACTCAAGGTAGGGAGATCTTCAGGGGGTTAGTGTTAGGTTTTTTTAAGGGGGGTTTGGGTGGGTTAGAGTAGGGGTATGTGGGTGGTGGGTTTTAATGTTGGGGGGGTTGTATTTTTTTTTACATGCAAAAGAGCTGATTACTTTGGGGCATGCCCTGCAAAAGGCCCTTTTAAGGGCTGGTAATAGAGCTGTTAACTTTTGTAATTTAGAATAGGGTAGGGCATTTTTTTATTTTGGGGGCTTTGTTATTTTATTAGGGGGCTTTGATTAGGTGTAATTAGCTTAAAAATCTTGTAATATTTTTTTATTTTTTGTAACTTAGTTTTTTTAATATTTTGTACTTTAGTTAGTGTATTTAATTGTAGGTATTTGTAGTTAATTAATTTAATTTATTTAATGATAGTGTAGTGTTAGGTTTAATTGTAACTTAGGTTAGGATTTATTTTACAGGTAATTTTGTATTTCTTTTAGCTAGGTAGTTAATAAATAGTTAATAACTATTTAATAACTATTCTACCTAGTTAAAATAAATACAAAGTTACCTGTAAAATAAATATAAATCCTAAAATAACTACAATGTAATTATTAATTACATTGTAGCTATATTAGGGTTTATTTTACAGGTAAGTATTTAGTTTTAAATAGGAATAATTTAGTTAATGATAGTGTAGTGTTAGGTGTAATTGTAACTTAGGTTAGTTTTTATTTTACAGGTAAATTTGTCTTTATTTTAACTAGGTAGCTATTAAATAGTTAATAACTATTTAATAGCTTTTGTACCTAGTTAAAATAAATTGAAATTTGCCTGTAAAATAAAAATAAATCCTAAAATAGCTACAATATAATTATTAGTTAGATTGTAGCTATATTAGGGTTTATTTTAAAGGTAAGTATTTAGTTTTAAATAGGATTAATTTAGTTAATAAGAATAATATTTATTTAGATGTATTTAATTAATATTTAAGTTAGGGGGTGTTAGGGTTAGGGTTAGACTTAGGTTTAGGGGTTAATAATTTTATTATAGTGGCGGCGGTGTAGGGGGGGCAGGATAGGGGTTAATAATTTTATTATAGTGGCGGTGGTGGAGGGGGGGCAGGATAGGGGTTAATAAATATATTATAGGTGGTGGCAGTGTAGGGGGGCAGGATAGGGGTTAATAGGTATTATGTAGGTGGCGGCGGGGTCCTGGAGCGGCGGTTTAGGAGTTAATATATTTATTATAGTTGCGGCGGGGTCCGGGAGATGCGGTTTAGGGGTTAACATATTTATTATAGTTGTGGCGGGGTCCGGGAGCGGCGTTTTAGGGGTTAACATGTTTAATATAGGTTGCGGCTGTGTAGGGGGGCAGATTAGGGGTGTTTAGACTCAGGGTACATGTTAGGGTGTTAGGTGTACACACTTCATATAGGAATCAATGGGATGTCGGGCAGCAGCGAACATGAGCTTTCGCTATGGTCAGACTCTCATTGATTCCTATGGGACCTGCCACCTCCAGAGCGGCGGATTGAAAACCAGGTACGCTGAGCCGGAAAAGTGCCGAGCGTACCTGCTAGTTTTTTGATAACTCCGAAAAGTAGTCAGATTGTGCCGAACTTGCGTTCGGAACATCTGGAGTGACGTAAGAATCGATCTGTGTCGGACTGAGTCCGGCGGATCATTGCTTATGTCACTATATTCTACTTTTGCCGGGCTGTAGTGCTTGATAACTACAGCGAATCAGCCTCGCCACAAATACGCTGCGGAATTCCAGCGTATTTGAGGTTGACGGCTTGATAACTAGAGGACATTATGCTCACATTTGCCAAGACATATAATCCCTGAAGTGACTGCTCCAGTGATGCAAACATGTGGCAAGCTGTACACTGAATGAGATTCTCACACATTCTTACTAAAAGGTTTAACTTACAAATATAAAATAATTATATTTCCCCTTGGTTACTTCAAATCCTTGTTTGCCTAACTCTCTTGTTTAGCTAACTGCTTACTTAAACAGACAATTTTACTTTAACAGATAATCACTGCAGCAGACCCTCTCAGAGCAGGCTCCAAGAGTTACTGCTTTAAATTTATAGTCTAGGTAGGCCCAAACAGGTGAAAATAATCCCTCCCCTAATTACCCACACAGGAAACAAAAAAAAACAAAAAAATTTGAAACAAGCTTAAAGGGATTGTAAACACAATTTTTTTTATTGTTTAACCAATAGATAATCTCTTTATTTACCATTCCCCAGTTTTGCATAACCAACACTGTTAAAGGAATATACTTTTTACCTCTGTAATAACTTTGTATCTAAGCTTCTGCTGACTGCCTCCTTATCTCAGATCTTTTGACAAACTTGCATTTCAGGCAATTAGTTCTGACTCTTAAATAACTGCATGTGCACAATGTTATCTATATGACATACATGCACTAACGCCCTCTAGCTGTGAAAAACTGTCAAATGAATGCAAATTAGAGATGGCCTTCAAGGGCTTAGAAATTAACATATGAGCCTATCTAGTATTGACTATTGAGGCCGAATTATCAAGCCGTCAACTGTGCTGCATTCAACGGCACCAATACACTTGCCTAACATCGCCTAAAATTGTGGCCACGGACCTGAATATGCTCTCCATATTTATAAAAAAAGCCGGCAAAAAGCCGAGCACCAAGTACGGATGTTGAGCAGTGGACTGTTGTTAACTAGCAGTCATCGATCTCGCTGCTATTCTGCTTTTTCCCAACTTTATTTATATCCTGTCTCTAAACACTGCCACTATACTAAAATGTTTAACCACTATCCCGCCGCAACTAAATAAAGGTATTAACCCCCATCCTGCTGCTCCCAGAGCCCACTGCAACTCTAATATAGTTATTAATCCCTAACCCTCCGCTCCCAGAGCCCACCGCTACTCTAATAAAGTTATTAACCCCTATCCCGCCGCTTCCGGACCAATCCACAACTAAATAAATGTATAAACCCCTAAACCCCTGGCCTCTCACATCACTACCACTTACTAAACCTATTAACCCCTAAACCACCAGCCCCCACAATAGAATTGACCTCGCATTCTATTGGCTGATCCAATCAGCCAATCGGATTGAACTTCAATCCAATTGGCTGATTAAATCAACCAATCAGATTTTTCCTACCTTAATTCCGATTGGCTGATAGAATGCTATCAGCCAATTGGAATTCGAGGGACGCCATCTTGGATGACATCATTTAAAGGACCAGCCATTCGTCGGCTAGTCGTCGGCCTGGAAGGATGTTCCGCGCCGGAGGTCTTCAAGATGGAGCCGTTCCTCGTTGGATCGCTGAAGATAGAAGATGCTGCTTGGATGAAGATGTCTGCCGGTCCAGATGTCTTCTTCTGCCCGGATAGGATGAAGACTTCTGCCGGTCTGGATGTCCTCTTCTGCCCCATCGGATGACCACTGGTGCCCGGCTGGGTTAAAACGGCTCAAGGTAGGGTGATCTTCAATGGGGTAGTGTTAGGTTTTTTTAAGGGGGGATCGGGTGGGTTTTAGAGTAGGGGTGTGTGGGTGGTGGGTTGTAATGTTGGGGGGGTATTGTATTTCTTTTTTTTACAGGTAAAAGAGCTGATTACTTTGGGGCAATGCCCGTAAAAGCCCTTTTAAGGGCTGGTAAAAGAGCAAAAGTCCCTTTTAAGGGCTATTTGTAATTTAGTTTAGGATAGGGAATTTTATTATTTTGGGGGGCTTTTTTATTTTATTAGGGGGATTAGATTATGTGTAATTAGATTAAACTTTGTGTAATTTTTTTTTATTTTGTGTAATTTAGTGTTGTTTTTTTTTGTAATATAGTTTAGTTTATTTAATTGTATTTTATTTTAGATAATTGTAGTTAATTTATTTAATTAATTTATTGATAGTGTAGTGTTAGGTGTATTTGTAACTTAGGTTAGGATTTATTTTACAGGTAATTTTGTAATTATTTTAACTAGGTAGCTATTAAATAGTTATTAACTATTTAATAACTATTTTACCTAGTTAAAATAAATACAAAGTTGCCTGTAAAATAAATATAAATCCTAAAATAGCTACAATGTAACTATTAGTTATATTGTAGCTATCTTATGGTTTATTTTATAGGTAAGTATTTAGTTTTAAATAGGAATAATTTAGTTAATTGTAGTAATTTTATTTAGATTTATTAAAAATAGATTTAAGTTAGGGGGTGTTAGGGTTAGACTTAGGTTTAGGGGTTAATACATTTAATATAGTAGCGGTGACGTTGGGGGCGGCAGATTAGGGGTTAATAATTGTAGGTAGGTGGCGGCAATGTTAGGGACGGCAGATTAGGGGTTAATAACAAATTTTATAGTGTTTGCGAGGCGGGAGTGCGGCGGTTTAGGGGTTAATACATTTATTATAGTGGCGGCGATGTCCGGTCGGCAGATTAGGGGTCAATAATTGTAGTTAGGTGGCGGCGACGTTGGGGACGGCAGATTAGGGGTTAATAACTATAATGTAGGTGTCAGCGATGTTAGGGGCAGCAGATTAAGGGTTCATAGGTATAATGTAGGTGGTGGCATGTCCGGTCAGCAGATTAGGGGTTAAATAATTTTATTATAGTGTTTGCGATGTGGGGGGGGGCTCGGTTTAGGGGTTAATAGGTAGTTTATGGGTGTTAGTGTACTTTGTAGCACTGTAGTTAAGAGCTTTATGTTCCGACGTTAGCCCATAAATCTCTTAACTACTGACTTTTATATGCGGTAGGAGTCTTGGAGGTAGAGGCTGTACCGCTCACTTCATCCAAGACTTGTAATACCAGCGTTAGGCAAATCCTATTAAAAAGATAGGATATGCAATTGACGTAAGGGAATTTGCGGTATGGAAAAGTCGCGGAAGAAAAGTGAGCGGTACACCTGTACCTGCCAAACTCGTAATACCAGCGGGCATTAAAAAGCAGCGTTAGGACCCATTAACGCTGCTTTTTAAGGCTAACGCCGAACTCGTATTCTAGCCGTTATTTAATTATAGTGTAGTGTTAGGTGTTATTGTAACTTAGGTTAGGTTTTATTTTACAGGTACTTTTGTATTTATTTTAGCTAGGTAGTTATTAAATAGTTAATAACTATTTAATAACTATTCTACCTAGTTAAAATAAATACAAACTTGCCTGTAAAATAAAAATAAACCCTAAGCTAGATACAATGTAATTATTAGTTATATTGTAGCTATCTTAGGGTTTATTTTATAGGTAAGTATTTAGTTTTAAATAGGAATAATTTAGTTAATGATAGTAATTTTATTTAGATTTATTTAAATTATATATAAGTTAGGGGGTGTTAGGGTTAGGGTTAGACTTAGGTATGGGGTTAAAACATTTAGTATAGTGGAGGCGACGTTGGGGTCGGCGGATTAGGGGTTAATAAATGTAGGTAGGTGGCGGCGATGTTAGGGACGGCAGAATAGGGGTGAATAATATTTATCTAATGTTTGCAAGGCATGAGTATGGCGGTTTAGGGGTTAAAATGTTTATTATAGTGGCGGCGACGTTGGGGGCGGCAGATTAGGGGTTAATAAGTGTAGGTAGGTGGCGGCGACATTGGGGCAGCAGATTAGGGGTTCATAAGTATAATGTAGGTGGCGGCGGTGTCCAGAGTGGCAGATTAGGGGTTAACATTTTTAATTTAGTGTTTGCGATGCGGGAGGGCCTTGTTTTAGGGGTTAATAGATAGTTTATGGGTGTTAGTGTACTTTTTAGCACTTTAGTTACTACTGACTTTTAAATGCGTTAGGACTCTTGACGGGGTAGGGTGTACCGCTCACTTTTTGGCCTCCCAGGACAGACTCGTAATACTGGCGCTATGGAAGTCCCATAGAAAAAAGACTTTACAAAGTTTACGTAAGTCATTTTGCGGTAAGGCCAAAAAAGTGTGCGTGACCCTAAACCTTCAACACTCGTAATACCAGCGGGCATAAAAAAGCAGCGTTAAGACCTGTTAGCGCTGCTTTTTTACCCTAACGCACAACTCGTAATCTAGCCGTTTATTTGTCTATTGGCCACAAGTAGTGCACAACTCTCTCTGTTGCTGTGCATTTTGCTCTTTTCCTGTATCCCAGAATAGGTTGGAGGGTTTTTTTTTATCCCAGGAGTGCTAGAGGAAAAATGTTACTAACTCTTTATTTCTATGAACTTCAGATTAATTGCTGGAGTGTTTATTCCACAATGCATGTTGTAAATATTATTTTCATTGTTGTTATATTATTGGTTCCACGATATTGGTTAAACAAATTAATGTATAGTATATAAAAACAGAAATTGGCCAAATAATATACTGTATATTGCACCTTGTCATCCAATATCTTATTCTCTTTACAACTGCAGAAACGAGGAGTTGGAAGATGGGTCTGGAAAATGAAGATAATGTTACAGGATTTCTAATTCAAGGCTTTTCTGAGTTTGCAGAGATCCAGTTCCCAATATTTACGTTGTTCCTCATAATGTATCTCATTATCCTGTTGGGGAATGTGACAGTTTTTGCTGTGATTTCATCCAGCTCTCACTTGCACACACCGATGTATATCTTCCTGATGAACCTTTCATGCCTTGACATCTCTTTCACCACCAATATTCTTCCTAATCTTTTACATGTGCTCTTGACTCAACATAAGGATATCTCATTTGTGGGATGCATGACACAGATGTACTTTTTTGGATCATTTACTTGCAGTGAATTCCTCCTACTGACAGCTATGGCGTATGACCGTTATGTTGCCATATGTCACCCCTTGCATTATGTTCTTCGCATGAGCCTAAGGAACTGTGCTGTTTTTGTAGCTGCTACATGGACAATAGGTTTTTTGGAATTCACAGGACACACTGTACTGATATCTAACCTATCATTTTGTGCATCCAATCTTATTGAGCATTTTTTCTGCGATGTTTACCCCCTGCTGAAACTCTCCTGCACTGATACCTTTAATGTGGAATTATTGAACTATATTGAAGGGACATTAATGACGTTTAATTCATTCCTTTTAACCTTGATCTCTTACATCTTTATTGTCTCAACTATTGTAAACATTCAGTCATCAGGAGGACGAAGCAAAGCATTTTCTACATGTACCTCCCATCTGACATGTGTTATTATGTTTTATGGGACGCTCTTCTCTTTGTACATGAGACCATCGTCACATTATTCTCCAAGTAGAGACAAGTTTTTTGCTCTTGTTTATGTTGTGATGAATCCTTTACTAAACCCTTTTGTATACACTTTAAAAAATAAAGAATTCCAAGATGGATTAAAGAAATTAAGTCCAATATAAAAGTTAAAGAAAACCAAAACTTGAGTTAATGGTGATTTAGCTGTATCTCACAGACTGGATTGTAGTTTATATATAGTTTAATAACATAATTTGTTTAACAGTAAAACTAAATAACATACCTTGTAGCTAATTTACAAATAAACTATTAAATTTATTAAGATTGCCTTAAAATGTATGTGCTCATTTTTTTGACATCTAACATTCTAGATATGCATGACTGACAAAACTTTGACCTGGTCTACAATCATCCCAAATTTTCTTACAGGCCCCAATATTATAAGCACCGACTGACCAACGCCTTATTGGTCTCGCAGTCCATTGGTCTGTCGATATTTTCTAAAAAAGGAAGTGGACCCGTGAAGTACCAATATGTGGGATGTATCTACCATAGGAAATAATAGGGAACGTGGCTTCTGCAAAAGTCTGCCAACATTGCATTACATTGAATTCTTAGTCCAAAGCTTTTTCTATTAGTTGATTGTATGAAGATGACATCTGACAGAAGATAAGAAGAAAAGAAGCATAGGATGGAAGATGGGAGAAGATGATAGATGGATGAAAAGGCCGCTGCCATGAATAAAGAAGAAAAGCACCACCAGAGCTGATCAGTTAGGATCCGGAATTGAGGTGAGTATAAACTTTGGAGATTAGAGTTATTTTTATTTTATAATACGTTTTTTTTTTATTTTATTTTTTTTCCCAAAGAGATAAAATTACTTAAGGGCAATGACCTTCAAAATTCCCTTCTTAGGGCAATTTGTTTTTAGGATAGTTTTTTTTTAACTTAGTTTTTTTAGGATAGGTGTGAGGTGGAGGATTATGGCTGTTTAGGGGTTAATAGGTTAGGGGAGGATTTGCGGTGGGGGTTATGGCGGTATTAGGGTTAATAGGTTAGGAAGTTTATTGCGGTTAGCTATTGGTGGTTTAGGGGTTAACAGGTTAGGAAGTTTATTGCGGTGGGCTATTGTCAGTTTAGGGGTTAAGTAGTATAGTGTTAGTTTGTGTTGGTGGGTTATGTAGCTTTAGGAGTACAAAGGTATATTTATTAGTCTTGGTGCTATATATTTAAAAGGGACCCTTTACTTTACATCGCCAATGTCAGTGCCTATGCTGCTTGTAATATTTTGGCAGCATCGCCACTCATTGAGATGTACATAATAACGCCTCTCTGCGATGCTGCCTTTAAACAGTAATTTCGGCACTTTTGAATATTTCACCAGCTTTCTCAACATCACATCAGATACCTTTTGAATATATTGCTGCCTCGCTGCACTTTTGATTATCAGGGCCACACTGATGATCTACAATTATTCTGATAGTAAGTAGTTCACACTTACCCCGCATCACAAATACTATATTAAAACTATTAACCCATAAACCACCAACCCCCACATAGCCAACACTAAATAAACATTTTAACCCTTAAACCGCCAACCCCACACATCGCTACTACTAAAATAAACTTAATAACTCCTAAACCACCACCCCCCTCACATCACTACTACTAAACTAAAACTATTAACCCCTAACCCGCTACCCCCACAACGCAATAAACCTAATTACACTATTAACCCCTAAACTACCATCTCCCCACAATGCAAATAACTAATTTAACCACTAAGCCCCCTAACCTAACACATCCTAAATACTAAGTTAAAATTACAATAAAAAATGATAACATTACTTAAAAAAAAATAAGATTAAATTAAAATAAATAAATCTAAAATTACAAAAAATAAAAAAAAATTAAAATTACAGAAAAAAATAAACCAAATTATAAAAAAAAAAAAAATAAATAAACCTAATCTAATACCCCTGTAAAAAAATATATACAACGCAGCCGGCGTTCTTGCTCCGCGGCCACCTCCGCTCAGCGCCACCTTCACCCTGGATGAAGATAGAAGAGGTCCCCGCACTGGGTGAAGATGTTGCCACCTGGAAGAAGACCTTCACCGCCTTCATCCAGCGTGGGGACCTTTTCTATCTTCATCCAGGGTGAAGGTGGTACTGAGCGGAGGTGGCTGTGGAGCAAGAACGCCGGCCGCGGCATATTTTTTTATTTTTTATTTTTATAGGGGTATTAGATTAGGTTTAATTTTTTTTATATAATTTGGTTTATTTATTTCTGAAATTTTAGACTTTTTTATTTTTTGTAATTTTAGATTTATTTTAATTTTAGCTTAGTATTTTTTTATTTTATGTAAGACTACGGGTTTATGTTAGGGTGTTAGATTTTTACATAACTTTCTTTTCCCCATAGACATCAATGGGGATTGCGTTACAGCGATCGCCATTCCAAGATTGCAGGTGTTAGTTTGTTTCTAACACTTTCTCTCCATTGATGTCTATGGGGGAAAACGTGCATGAGCACATTAAATCAAGCCTTGGCTTTTGTGTGGTATGGAGCTTAACAAACCATAACGCATAACAAAAAAAGGTTTTTCAGTAACTTGTAATAGCAGCACTATGGAGAGTGTGATATTGCTCATTTGTTTGCGTTATTTACGCACCCGTTTTAGCGCACAACTTGTAATCTTGCTCAGTAAAAACAAATAATTTCAAAATCAATACTCCTCAAAGATTTAAAATGACAATATAGCGATTGAAAAGTCAAGCCAAGTATGTCCATTATGCCAACATACAATTGGCATTCAGATGATTTAGCAGTGGTATGGATGGAAATGGATTGCAAAAGGTCCCTTTCTAACTCTCTGTCATGAACCAAGCCTCCAGACTAAAAAGAAATAGAAAAGGTCTGGGAGGCATTCTGCTCAAAAGGGCTGTGCAGGGATTTGAACCTGTTGCTCTGTGTTTATTACTCTGTTTGCTTGTATGTTGAGCCACAGCCACTTATAGCAGTTTAAGAGTTTCAATTGCAACTTAAAAGATCTATGAAATGAGTAATTGTCTTACTTGTAATTACAGCTGTGCAAAACACAGGTGCTCTCAATTTTGGATTTACTCAGAACCAATCCTGTACAAAACCTCCCTATTTAAGGCTGGCTGTTAGGCTGCATATTGTCTTGACATTGTTTCTGTTTTGTCACAAGCCAGAACCTGTTTCCTGTACTTCAGTACATTTTTGGAGGAAGACGTCACCTTTGCACCTGTTTACAAGGTTGTTTCCTGCTTTGTGCAAATTCTTCACTTCAGTTATCACCAGGAGAAAGACTTTACCTTTAAACCTGCTACCTGTTACAAGGTTGTTTCCTGCTTTGTGCAAATCCTGCACTTCAGTTATTACCAGGACAAAGACTTTACCTTTAAACCTGCTACCTGTTTACAAGGTTGTTTCCTGCTTTGTGCAATCCCTGAACTTCAGTTATTACCAGGAGAAAGACTTTCCTTTTGAATCTGCATCTGTGCTTACTTGTTTGTTCCTTTCCACTCCTGGCGTATGTGGACATAACATACCTGAATAGTATATATTAAAAATACCCTGCAAGTATTTACTTAATCAAAGTATTTTGTTATTTAATTACATCTGATATCTTTCAATCTATATGGCTTCTACTAATCTTCATTTAAAGCAACTGTTCCAGTCAATGAGGCTCTCACAAAATATCCTGAGTCAGAACATGACACCCTCAATTGCGTGATCTCCTTTTAAAGCAGGTATGAAGGAACCTGTACCGTTAGTTACAATAAACTGTGAGTGTGACTTAGAATTAAACATTCACATAAATGTTTTACTACATGCCTTTTGTAGATCCTTTTATATGAACCTATATATATGTGAATGTGTACAATAGTGATGAATATAACTTTAATAAATCATTACTATCAGCTAGATAAAATTGTATTTAATGACATAAGGACTGGTGAGGCTAGTGAGGCTTAAAAAGCTCGGGGAGGGGAGGAGCCAACTCTGAGACTGAGCGGTCGCACCTTGCAGAAGCTCCAGCTAATTCCTATATAAAACTCAAATTTTGCGACCGCTCAGATTTCGCTAACTTACTATCATTTTGACCCTGGCGACTAAGGAATCTTACATGTTGAAAATTTTTATGCCAGGATGCTCCTTGCTGATATTTGCATCACTTTTCTATTTACCCCGGTGATTAGCGATTTCGGGAGCGGCCATGTTTTTCTTTGTGAAGAGCTGGTATACAGAGTGAAACCCGCTATCTACCACTTTACTACCGTGAGTGAATGCCTCCGTAGAGGAACCTAACCATGGATATGGTGACATATGTCATTACGGGGCTCAGTAGCCTCCTAGAAGAGTATCAAGCAGCATTTGAACACTCGCACATCATGGCGACTGCATCTTATGACGCAACATACTGCACTGCTAACTCAGGCAAGGAAGCCGTGAAACGAGGTGAAGAGTGTCCTACTACGCAGTCTTCTATGCATGACCTGGACGCCACTAAACTGGACACGATAAACACTCCCAGCCCACTGGTCAAGAGATACTCTCAAATTGTAGCGGAGCTAACGCCTCAGGGACTGCAGCTGCCACCACCTGGCGAAATAACAGGGCCTCCATCTAGGAAAGACCATCGCAGAGATCATGTTCAGGACATACCCTCTTACATTACCAAGCCCCCCAATAAGGAGCAATCGATGGTCCATCCTGAGAAAACAGGTGTGCCGCTTCCCCAGAAACAGCATCAACTAATGTCGCAGGGGCCTTCACATGACAAGGTATGTTACAGGGACATTATTCAAAAACGGAACATCCCAGTCCTACTCTCTGGCACCACAGGCCCTATCGGCTATATAGAGTGGATATTACTGACTGAGCTGACGACATGCTTGCATAGAAAACATGTGCGACAGTGGCTCGTAAGCTCTGGGACCCTGGCAGCTATTATACTATGTACAAAAGTGGAGACCTAATCTCTGTCTGCCACAGGATGAAATACTGCCGACTGATGGAACTTATAGCATAACTCTGTTTGGGGAAATATCCTTGAATCCATGTCTTACATGACGCTAATTACCACGCTCATCTATTTGTTGAGTTAACAGGGACATGGACACTACAAATAGCGTTATTTCTCACAAAGTTCTTCAAAGATGCAAACAAGCTGTGGTATTAGTGCATATTAAAACGCTAGGTTGTGGCATTGTTCCCTCCCCAGCTTTGAACCTGAACGAGAGACAGTATGCTTTGAGCTGATTTACAACCTCATACCATTATGGCTGTCACTGACTTGATACCCTGGTTTATAATTCCAGCAGATTGTTTAGCCCTGTTATATCTATATAATTCAGTTTGCTTGTTGTTTGTTATGTATTTTTTATATTGCTTTAGCTACTTTAAAACTTAAAATGAGGTATACATATGCCTGTCCTTCCTATGTTATGATGGGTTACCACAGTCCACACAAAAATAAAAAGTCCAAGCACCAAAAGACTCTGTCTTTTTCCTTCAATAAACCCCTATATACGGAACTCCCACTGTGTCGCTCTAATGAGCCATTTTAGATTCACTTTAGTTTCAAATTGTGACAATGTAACAATGTGTTTTGGAAACAAAAGCAGGGCAGTCTTTACTTTGTTACTTTCAAACAACTTGTGTCTTACCCGCTCACGGCGGAACGTACAATTTCAGTCACGCCTGATCCGATTGTCGGTCCACAGGAGCTGCTTCAAATGCCGGTCTTTCCATCCTTAGATCCGTTAAAGCTCTATTCAGCTTTCGGCTCCCTCCTCGATCAACTCGGTAAACGGCTGTGACTTGACTTGCTTGTATCTCTCGCCCATTCAGTTTCCACTTGCGCCACCGTATACTGTGGGAGAACCTCTTTTTTATATAGGGTCTGACGTACCTTGCGAAACCTGTGCTCACTCTCCAAGCCCCAATTCACATATGAATATGTAGTGATCAGACGATCAAAAACAGAGGAGCACTAGGCTGGTTCGGTTAAAATAAAATTTAACTTTTATTCAGCTTTCTTGCTGTCAGTTAAAACATCTCACTTGGACAACATAGATATAGATAGCGTAGCATTCTCTTGCTAACTTTATATGTACCGCAGATGACTGCTGTGCCACCAGTTCATGTCTGCCAATATATATGCTAAATATAAAAGGTATTACTAACTAAGGTTTCTCTTATAGGAAATCTTTACAGTCTAGCATATGATTTTGTTTGTTAATATTCTATAACTTCCTGTCTGCCATTTTCCTTTCTGTACCAATTTACCACGCACTATTAATGTTTTACTAGGCTCACGCTAACAATAGATACAGATGACCATACAAATATTTGCTTTAACACCACTGGATATATAATCAGATATATATTTCTATAATGCTTCTGGTCTTAAGTATGTTTGGGAGCTCGAATGTCTGTGGCCGAGATGTTTGAGCTTACCTGTTTATTTATTTGCCGCTATAATATCTAGACTAACTATAGACTGAAGATTACAGAACTACTTGAGAACCACCAGTATCTACTGTTTCATATATGTCTACACCTTTGCACAACAACCCTAAATATTTGCGCATTGTCAAGGCTTGATATTGTATAATAGCGGTTTTTAAATGTCTGAAGTGAAACAGGCAGGGCACAAGTCTTCAACATTCCTTTTATATACATTAATGCATATATAAAACTTACAATCTGTCGTTAAGACTATTGTTAAATTGGCCTGCGCACCCTCACCTGAAGGCATGTTAAATACCCATAGGATGGGCTGGACCCATACTACTGCCACTGCATATGGTTTCCATACCCAAAATGCTATTGCTTAGCTGTATAGATAAAGTCAAACTCATGACCCCAGCCATTAAGAATACGTGTAGTATTACCCAAACATATAATCTACCTTTTGTACCTATATGCCCTCCCTCTTCTCCCACCTTATGCTTTATTGGGATCCCCTGTGAGCCATATAAACCATATCAAATAGTAAAGTTTGGCCCCTGGTCTCCGCCACAATAGATGCAGCTTCAGCCCAAAGTGCTATTAGCTAACTATTCTATATAATAATCAGCAGTCCATATCTCCACGAGTTCCATAGTATAGAATACCATACCGGAGATACCACCTTCTCCCCCCTCTCCCTCCCCCCCTTCCCCCCCCCCCTTTTTTACATAATTTGCCTCCTAATTTGGGAGGAAGTAATAAGCGGTTTCTCCATCCTATACCGCACACAAACTATTCCCTGTACAAGTACGCCCTGCTTCATAACTGGCCTCCATGTTTATTTTCTCCTCCTGGCATAGCGGGATAGTTAGATTGTATAACATTTATTTCTATATACACTTAACAGGTTTTAACATAGGCTTTAAATATATTGTCACATACTATTTACCTAGCTTGTATCAAATACTCTAAATCTACCCAATTGTTCAAATATCTCACCTTTTGTTAGTCCTTGAAATTATTCTCTTGTAAGCCTATTAAAATATATCTCACCTGCAGTTTTAAAAAATAAAAAAAGAGGTTCTTCACTGGGGGTCCATAAGTGGCCCTATCGCATCACTGCTTACCTACTTTATATTATGCTACAGCATCTTTATGGTCTAAAAATGGCCGCTTATATTTTATAGTGGGTGTGCAGTTTACATAGAGCTTATTGTTCATATTTCATGGGTAATGTGTCATTCAACTGTGTTATGTACCTATACGATTTTGTTTTGGCAGCTTACTCTGTAACAATTCATTTTCCTTCCTGTTATGTAATGAGAATTGCTAATTGTTTGTTTGGAAAAGAACCTTAATAAAAAAATATTTAAAAAAAAAAAAAAGCTCGGGGGAGCCTAAAGTCAGCGTGCAACTTGTAATCTCTGCATATGTTTGTGAATGCACCTCTACAATGTCTCCCATGGTCTACAATGTCACCCATGTAGTGTTTCACATATGTGCAAGATAAAAGACCATTTTTAAATATACTTAAAAAGGTTTGCAAAATGTCATATTTTGAGGCTTTATCAAGTGTCTTGAGATTTGAAAAGTCAAAGCTGGCCTCAGACAAGTGTTGAAAATGATTTGTTATCACTGAGAACTTTTTGGCCTCATAGTAACAACAGGACTTTTAGCGAGCATCCGAAAAGGCGATCGTGGAGTGCAGGAAAGAGCAGAAAAGCAAGCTTCAATTTGAAAAATAGATAGAACAAAGAAGAAAAAATGGATAGTCCAGAGCACTCAAGCAGATACCAATAGTAGACTATATTACAGTGAGGTTTATGCAAGATGGGTGAATTGTAAAACTTAGCATTTAATAATTAAATTAAAAAGTAGAGAAAAACTACTAGTGTAGGTTTATATAAAACTTGAATAAAATTCTAAAAAGGAGAAAGGGCAGGCATGCCCAGGTAATAACCTTGCATATGTAATGTAAATAACATAATAGTATAACACCATAAATATAGGGGAATGTCTGGCAGGTATGCACCCAAAAAAGCTCACGGATTGCACAGCAAAACTATCTACAAAAAGAGGAATGACCTCAAATAAATGAACTGTTCCTAGTGCAATACTGGAGCGGTGCGAACACTGTCCCAGAACCATATCTGCAAGTAAATACTAATGTGGTGTAGTATTAATACTCATTAAGCTGAAAATAGTAGCATACTATAAATGAATTACAATACATAGGATAAGGCCGCAAAGAAAGTATTCCTTGAAAATACTGTTTCATAGTGTTCACTTAAAAAATCGACCATCATATTCATATATTAAAATAGATTGTGCAATGAATGTCATACATAAATTAATTTATTGATATTGGAGTGGAGGCTAAGAACAATATGTTGATAAGAATTACACATATGTTACACACTTGTTACTTTTGTAAAGAGTTGTGTTTGTTGCTCTTTTGTATAATATCTCTGATACTATTTCTGTGTAAAAGAGATCAAATACGGTGAGCTTATTGTTCATAAAATAATTGATATTATCAGAAACTTGATAGCATGTTCTGAGTAATATGCCTTTTCTGAACTAAAGAGCTTTTGTAACAAGACCAAATATATATATAGAGCTATAGTTTAGATAGCGAGTTTAACTTCAGTTAGAATAATTGTAACTTAGATATTATCCTCTGAGTAACCGTTCATCCTTTCATCTTCACACACTCACACACCAAAATAAAAGTTATATTTACAATATCCTTTAAGCGGTATAACACTTAACCTTAAGTCAGCTTGAAAATGATTGGTGATTCAGTTCAACAAACATCTGTGAAGATGACAGCAGTTTTATGCGGTAAATTGTTGGCACAGTTCGTATGCATAAAATACAGTTAGGGTGCAATTTACCTTAATCCGATTCAAACCGATGCTGTAGGAAAAACAGGAGAGAGCGTCTTACCTGGAAGAGACTCGAGCGGTTAGTGAGACCGCGGCGTGTGAGCGTGACTTACTTCCGGTTATCGGTGAAGTGAGGATACAAACAAACAGAGAGATTTAAGCTGATAACCTGTAAGAAAGACTTCTGTAGAAATAGGAATAACAACTTGTCTTGATTGTAGTTCAGATAGAAGAGAACTCTAAGTAAGAGTTTTAGATAACAATTTCTTGCTTTGACCTGAAAAGGAAAATAACCTGCGAGTATAAGCAGGATAGAGAAGTGTGCTTGACATACACTTCAATTAACAGGCAATTTGTAAGTGGAAAGGTGAGCTTTAAATAGAGGTGTGCAGTTGATGGGAGGTTCTACTTAAAGAGATATTACATCTCCCCCCCGTTAAGGGAGCACCCCTGGAGAACCTGGATGAGGTTTGGAAGGATAGCGATGATGAAAACGTTTAACCAGGTCAGATGCATGAACCGCAGACTGAGGTTGCCAGGAATTCTCCTCAGGACCATATCCTCTCCATTGTATCAGATATTCCAATCTTTTCCTCCTGATTCGAGAATCCAATATCCTTTCCACTTCAAATTCTTCTTGGTCATCAAGAAATGTAGGGGGTGGAGGAGTTAGTTTTAATCTTTCATGATCTGATTTATAAGGTTTTATAAGAGAAACATGAAATGTATTGTGTATTCGATAATGTGTTGGTAAGTGAAGTCTCACTGCGTTAGGATTTATGATTTTGTCAATAATAAAAGGTCCTATAAATTGGTTAGCTAACTTTTTACTAGGTGTCTGTAACCGTAAGTGCTTTGTGGATAAAAGGACTTGGTCACCTATTCTATAGTCAGGCGTTTGTCGTCTTCTTTGATCATAGTAACATTTTTGTCTGTCCTTGGCTTCAGCTAGGTGAGTCTTTAGAATCTTTAGTCTGTCTTGTAAATTATTTGCAAAAGTGGTAGCGCTCGGGGAATTAACTGTTGCGTTAGTGATTGTTATGGAGGTAGGGTTGTATCCATAAGTGGCAAAAAATTGAGTCATTTTTATTGAGGAAGAGATGGAATTATTGTATGCGAATTCTGCCATAGGAAGGAGAGTGACCCAGTCATCCTGTAAGTGTGTAATGTAGCATCTAAGATATTGTTCTAATGTTTGGTTGAGACGCTCTGTTAACCCATTAGTCTGAGGGTGAAACGCTGTTGAATACCTAGCATCTATTTTTAACAACTTACATATAGATCTCCAAAATGCGGAGGTAAATTGAGTGCCCCGGTCACTTATTATGGTTGTTGGTAAACCATGTAATCTGACTATAGAACTGATGAAAGTCTTAGCAGTTATCATAGCAGTGGGTAGAGCTTTAAGTGGAGTAAAATGTGCTAGTTTGGTCAACTGATCAACTACTACAAATATCGTATTATATTGTTGAGATGGAGGTAACTCAACAATGAAATCCATGGATATGACTGACCATGGTCTATCAGGAATAGGTAGGGAGGTTAAGTATCCAATGGGTTTCTTATGTTCTAACTTGTTCCTTGCACAAATATCACATCCTGTTATGTAATCTGTTATGACCTTTTCCATCTGTGGCCACCAAAAATAACGTTGGGTCAATTCGGTGGTCTTTTGAATACCGGTATGACCTGATAACATGTTATCATGCGTGTATGATAATATGAGTTTACGTAGATTTTGTGGGATATAGAGTCTTCCTTTATGATAAAATAAACCTGTGGTTTCATCTTTAATGCAATCGTGAGGTATGGTTATCTCTGTTGTTAGAGCTGAAAGTATCTCTTTCTCTAGGTTTGTGAGTGATCCTAAGAATTTTTCTTCTGGTATTACTGGTGTTGGTTCAATTGCTGTTGAGTTATTTTCGTATTGCCGTGACAAAGCGTCTGCTTTGACATTAGCTGTTCCAGGCCGGTAGGTTATCTGAAAATTGAATCGGTCCATGAATAAAGCCCATCGAACCTGACGAGATGAGAGGGTCTTATTAGTTTTCAGATATTGTAAATTTTTATGATCAGTATATACCAAAAATGGTTCTTTGGTTCCTTCTAATAAGTGTCTCCAATGTTCTAATGCAGATTTTATCGCTAATAATTCCTTATCCCCGACAGTATAATTTCTTTCTGCAGGTAAGAAAGTTTTAGAGTAGTAAGCGATAGGATGGATCTGTTTTGTTATGACGTTTTGCTGTGACAATACAGCACCGATCCCTGAATTAGATGCATCCACTTCTAGAATAAATGTTTGGTTATAGTCAGGTAGAGCTAAGACAGGTGCAGTAGTGAAAAGGTCTTTTAGCTTATTAAAAGCTTCTTGAGTCTCATTGTTCCAAAGAAATTTCCGTTTATTACTAGTTAATTGAGTGAGAGGTTTTACCACTGAAGAGAAATCTTTGATAAATTTCCTATAAAAATTTGCAAACCCCAGAAATTTCTGGAGTGTGCGTAGAGTTGTGGGCCTGGGCCAATTGATAATTGCTTGGATCTTTTGTGGATCCATTTCAATCTTATTGGGCTTTAGAATATATCCTAAGAACTTAATTTCAGACACGTGAAAAATACATTTTTCTAATTTTGCGTAGAGTTTGTTTTGTCTCAACCTTGTCAAGACCCACCGAACATGTTTTTCATGGTCTTTTAAATTCTTTGAGTAAATTAGGATATCATCCAGATAGATGATTACACAGACATCAGTGAGGTCATGGAAAATTTCATTTATGAAATGCTGAAATGTTGCTGGAGCATTACATAATCCAAACGGCATAACGTTATACTGGTATAAGCCGTATCTGGTGCGAAATGCGGTCTTCCATTCATCACCCTTTTTTATACGGATTAAGTTGTAAGCCCCTTTTAAATCGAGTTTCGTAAAAATCGTGGCACCAGTTAGTCTTTCCAGTAATTCAGGAATTAAAGGTAAAGGGTACCGATTTTTTATCGTTATTTTGTTTAAAGCTCGATAATCAATAATGGGGCGCAATGTTCCATCTTTGTTTTTAACGAAAAACATCCCAGCAGCTGCTGGTGAAGTAGAGTGAGATATGAATCCCTTTCTGAGGTTTTCGTCTAAATACGTTCGTAGATCTTGTAATTCTTTTTGGTTCATTGGGAATATTTTCCCATGTGGTATCTGTGAGTCTGGTATAATATCTATTGGACAATCAAATGTCCTATGGGGAGGCAAATTTTCTGCTTCCCTTAAATCGAATACATCTCCCAGATCCTGATAAACCAATGGTACACTCTGTTCCATTGTAGCTATGTTACAGTGAGGGTAACAGGTGGTTTTACAATAACTAGAAGTAAGGAGTACAGTGTCTTGACTCCAATCTATTTCAGGGTTATGTGTCTTCAACCAAGTATAGCCTAATATTATTGAATGATTAGCTATAGGTAATATATCAAAAGATAAATATTCCGTATGTCCCCCGATAGTACCCATTAAGAGTGGTATGGTATGGTGAGTGATTGGTCCCTGTTTAACTAAGGTTCCATCAATTAATTTTACAAAAACTGGGTTTGCTTTACACACTGTGGGAATTTTATTTTGAACAACAAAATCAGTATTAATATATACACCCGTCGCCCCAGAGTCAAGTAATCCTTCAGTCTGTAGATGGTGTTGATCCCACTGTAAGGAGAGAGGTATAGTTAACTGTTGTATATTGATAGATTTATGTAACTGTTTTATGTGTTGTATCTTACCCTTCTTTTGTTTTGATAATAAAGGACAAGTACTAACGGAATGTTCTTTGTGTGCGCAGTACAGGCAGAGGTTAGATAATCTTCTCCTTATTTTTTCTTCTGGGGTAAGTGGTCCCCTAATAGTCCCAATCTCCATAGGTACAGGGTTGGTGAGGGATTTTTCTTGTGAGGTTTGTGTAAGATATGATCGTCTTGGAACACTGTCACTCGCCATTCTTTCTGCCTTTCTCTCCCTTAGACGTCTGTCCAAAGTAATACATAATCTAGTGAGCCCTGATAAAGTCTCGGGCATTTCTAGACGTGATAACTCATCTTTTAATCCTTCAGATAAGCCTAACCTAAATTGGTTTCTGAGGCTTATCTGATTCCACTGGGAATCTGAGGCCCACATTTGGAAGTCCGTTATGTATTCCTCAACGGTCCTCTTCCCTTGTCTTAAGGCACGTAATTTGGATTCTGCATTAATCTGAGTATCAGCGTCCTCATATAAGGTGGACATGGCAGAAAAAAATTCCTGTAAGGAATTCATTATAGGATCATTTGCCTCAAATAATCTGTTGGCCCAAGTTCTGGGTTCACCCACTAAGTAAGATATGGTGGTACAGACTTTTATTCTCTCAGTATGATAGGTTCTGGGTTTGAGAGAGTAAAGTAAGTTACAAGCATTTCTAAAATCTCTGAAAGTAGCACGTTTTCCAGAAAATGGAGTTGGGGGCTGAATCTGAGGCTCAGGTAACTCCAGCTCTTTAGGGGTTAAACATTCTTTAATTAATGCTTTTAATGCAGTGTTCTCTGTTTGTACTTCAGTTAAACCATGGGCGAGGTAATCTAATTTTTTGTTAATGTTGGTAATTTCATTTTGAACCTCTTGTGCATCCATGGTGAAACTGTATACTTAACAGAGTTTGAGGCCTGTTAATTCTGTTACACACTTGTTACTTTTGTAAAGAGTTGTGTTTGTTGCTCTTTTGTATAATATCTCTGATACTATTTCTGTGTAAAAGAGATCAAATACGGTTAGCTTATTGTTCATAAAATAATTGATATTATCAGAAACTTGATAGCATGTTCTGAGTAATATGCCTTTTCTGAACTAAAGAGCTTTTGTAACAAGACCAAATATATATATAGAGCTATAGTTTAGATAGCGAGTTTAACTTCAGTTAGAATAATTGTAACTTAGATATTATCCTCTGAGTAACCGTTCATCCTTTCATCTTCACACACTCACACACCAAAATAAAAGTTATATTTACAATATCCTTTAAGCGGTATAACACTTAACCTTAAGTCAGCTTGAAAATGATTGGTGATTCAGTTCAACAAACATCTGTGAAGATGACAGCAGTTTTATGCGGTAAATTGTTGGCACAGTTCGTATGCATAAAATACAGTTAGGGTGCAATTTACCTTAATCCGATTCAAACCGATGCTGTAGGAAAAACAGGAGAGAGCGTCTTACCTGGAAGAGACTCGAGCGGTTAGTGAGACCGCGGCGTGTGAGCGTGACTTACTTCCGGTTATCGGTGAAGTGAGGATACAAACAAACAGAGAGATTTAAGCTGATAACCTGTAAGAAAGACTTCTGTAGAAATAGGAATAACAACTTGTCTTGATTGTAGTTCAGATAGAAGAGAACTCTAAGTAAGAGTTTTAGATAACAATTTCTTGCTTTGACCTGAAAAGGAAAATAACCTGCGAGTATAAGCAGGATAGAGAAGTGTGCTTGACATACACTTCAATTAACAGGCAATTTGTAAGTGGAAAGGTGAGCTTTAAATAGAGGTGTGCAGTTGATGGGAGGTTCTACTTAAAGAGATATTACATCATAGTACAAAGTTGGTGTTAGCGAATAAATATACTTGTTAATGTCAGAGTCAAGCCATATCTTATTTACACATAACTCTAGATTGAGTTATGTGTAAATAAGATATGGCTTGACTCTGACATACTTTCTTTGTGGAGATATTTGACATCTTCTCCGCCCCCCTCTTCGTCACCATATTCTGGTCATGTAACAGACGTTTATCCAATGATAAGAGGACATATACTATTGGCTCTTAAAGGGGTGTGTAAGAATCTTCACCCCTGATTGTCTCAAAAACTACGTTTAAGCAGTGAGGCTTTCCCAAGTTGGGTTAGCCTTTGAAAAAAGCCATTGTTTGGCGAAATGCGCATCAGGCGCTTGTGTTGAGAGCTCTGCTGCCTTATCCTATGTATTGTAATTAATTTATAGTATGCTACTATTTTCAGCTTAATGGGTATTAATACTACACCACATTAGTATTTACTTGCAGATATGGTTCTGGGACAGTGTTCGCACTGCTCCAGTATTGCACTAGGAACAGTTCATTTGTTTGAGGTCATTCCTCTTTTTGTAGATAGTTTTGCTGTGCAATCTGCAAGCTTTTTTGGGTGCATACCTGCCAGACATTCCCCTATATTTATGGTGTTATACTATTATGTTATTTACATTACATATGCAAGGTTATTACCTGGGCATGCCTGCCCTTTCTCATTTTTAGAATTTCATTCAAGTTTTATATAAACCTACACTAGTAGTTTTTCTCTACTTTTTAATTTAATTATTAAATGCTAAGTTTTACAATTCACCAGTCTTGCATAAACCTCACTGTGATATAGTCTACTATTGGGATCTGCTTAAGTGCTCTGGACTATTCATTTTTTCTTCTTTGTTCTATCTATTAGTACTAGGATAGTGAGCACCCCCCACTTGATATTTGGATGGGAATATTACCCACTTACTATACAGTCAGTTGTTTCTGACTATATGTTACACTAGTGATTATCTGGGGTCTTGTATAGGAATAATTGCCTTATCCCTTTTCTTTATTTGTACTCGATTTGAAAAATAGCCTTTTTGGCCAGAAAAATAGCCAAAAAAGTCTTAGCCGATAGATTGTGATTGACCCCTATATTGAAATGTTATTTGATAGGGGTCACTCCTAATCCTTTAAAAAAATGTTTATCTAATTATGTTTCTACAAAATTCACCATTAAAGTTATATGGAGTTTTTATATAAATATATTCATATGCCTTGTGCAAACACTGTTGTCTAGATTTCAAGTGGAGCGTTAATTTATCACAAGTGGCTGGTTATTGCTACCGAGAACTTACGGTAGCAATTAGTGCTCAGAAAATTAACCAGAGATCAGATCTCTGGTTCATTTTCTAAAAGTTCCCCAAATGCCCTCAAAATAGATGGACATTATAGTCTTTTTTAAAAAAAGTAAAAATTTTTAATAAAAAATAACTTGACTAGGAAATTTTTGGTGTCTAAAGTTGGCGGGTGTTAAGAAGGAAAACAAAAGTGAAAAGTGCCTTTACATTGCTGTCTATGGGAACTGTGTGTTCCCAGTAAATATATATATATACAACTATATACATATATATTTATGTGTTTATATGTGAATACTCATATTACCACATATATATATATATGTATATATATATATATATATATATATATATATAAAAACAAGAGAATAATCAGCGCTTGAAGTATATGTTTAAACTGCTATTCACAATATATATTCTCATCCACTAGTAAGAATAAATATTTTTATATAGATGTATATATATGTGTGAAACAATGTACAGTTTGTGTAAATAGCAGTCTTATTCAGATGGACAGTCTGTGGATGTAAAATATTCCATATAGTCCACAAAACTAGTTCCCGTGTGCTATAGGTATGGGCAGCCCGTCAGGTGTAAAGATGATCCCCCGCAAGGTGAGGTTCCTCTCGAATTGTCTGGAAAAGTATAGAAAGAGACAGGCGCACAGGGGCACACTTCGTGTAATACGTTCACAATTAGTACATAAATAACAGTGGGGGAATTATCCGCGCTCACCTGGTGTACCCTCAAGTAGTGAGGTACTAAAAATGCACTTCTATGGTTGTACTCTGTTCCTTTGCTCCCTTTTCGTTTATCCACGCTCCTCCAGTGTTTGGTGTATCTCCAGTGGGTCACCGTTGTCCGTTTTCAGTGGTATAGGGAGTAAGGGGATATTATATGTATAGATGTGTGTGTCTAGTCTATATCTCTCAATTGACCACACTGTACACTATAATATAGCAGAGTTATAAAACCATAGATTTATTTTGGTGGTTTAAAAAGACACACTTGTCTTATAAAAGTTCAGGTATACAAATATATTTATACAAATAGACAAACATGTATATACACAATAATGAGCCGTAGTGCAGACAAGTTACTAGATCCTTATACAAAAGGTCCGTTTCCAAGTTCATACACTAAAATGCTCCACAAGTATTAAACGGTACAAAATCCAAGATACACAGTTAGGGAGCACCAAAGGCTTAAATCGGAGCTTTCTGGCTGTTTGTGTAGCGTAGCAACCGATTACCTTATGTAGCTCCGTGTGTGTTGTGCACTCAATGCGTGCAAATGTGACGTGTGGTGGGGGGCGGAGCCTTACGCGTTTCGTAACCAATGGGTTACTTCATCAGAGGTGTGGGCCGCCCCCAAACCTAGCTCTATAAATGTGTGTGGCTGTGGCTGATTGGCCAAATACTAGCCCCTCGATCGCCATTTTGTTTGTGGGCAAGTGACATTAATGTAATGCGCTATTAAACCCAGTAGTATTGATCCTCTTTTTTGAGTCATATATTTCTTAAACATACCAGTATAATGTTGTTTCCTATTTCATATGCTTATTTACAATTTCATTTGCGACTTTAACAAATTCGAGTGTCTGGCTAAAAACGATACTTAAGAGAACAAGGTATATAAAAACAAGCATCATGAACTTTACATAATATTGTTGATACAATTCTAAATGGAATATTGTTTAGAATGGGTACAGTGTTACAGAGATATGTTATATATACTCTTGTTGTTTATACCTCACTAGTACTAAAGCCCGTGTACACGGGCCATTTTTTGCAGTACAGCGGTCCCACCCCTTGCTCTCTCCCCCCTCTCTTTTGCTCTCTCTTCCCCCCTCTCTTTTGCTTTCTCTCCCCCCTCTCTTTTGCTTTCTCTCCACCCTCTCCTTTGCTCTCTCTCTCCCCTCTTTTGCTTTCTCTCCCCCCTCTCCTTTGCTCTCTCTCTCCCCTCTTTTGCTCTCTCTCTCCCCTCTTTTGCTCTCTCTCTCCCCTCTTTTGCTCTCTCTCTCCCCTCTTTTGCTCTCCCCCCACCCTCTTTGGCTCTCTCCCCTCTTTTGCTCTCTCTCTCCCCCCTCTTTGGCTCCCCCTCCCTTTGTCTCTCCCTGCCCCCCTTTGTCTCTCTCCCCCCCCCTTTGTCTCTCTCCCCCCCCTTTGTCTCTCTCCCCCCCCTTTGTCTCTCTCCCCCCCTTTGTCTCTCTCCCCCCCTTTGTCTCTCCCCCCCCCCCCTTTGTCTCTCTCCCCCCCCTTGTCTCTCTCCCCCCCTTTGTCTCTCTCCCCCCCCCTTGTCTCTCTCCCCCCCTTTGTCTCTCCCCCCCCTTTGTCTCTCTCCCCCCCCCCCTTTGTCTCTCCCCCCCCTTTGTCTCTCTTCCCCCCCCCCTTTGTCTCTCTTTCCCCCCCCTTTGTCTCTCCCCCCCCCTTTGTCTCTCTTCCCCCCCCTTTGTCTCTCCCCCCCCCCCCTTTGTCTCTCTCCCCCCCTCCCTTTGTCTCTCTTTCCCCCCCTTTGTCTCTCTTTCCCCCCCTTTGTCTCTCTCCCCCCCCTTTGTCTCTCTTCCCTCCCTTTGTCTCTCTTCCCCCCCCTCTTTGTCTCTCTCCCCCCCCTTTGTCTCTCTCCCCCCCCTTTGTCTCTCTTCCTCCCCCTTTGTCTCTCTTCCCCCCCCTTTGTCTCTCTCCCCCCCCCTTTGTCTCTCTTCCCCCCCCTTTGTCTCTCTTCCCCCCCCCTTTGTCTCTCTTCCCCCCCCCCCTTTGTCTCTCTTCCCCCCCCCTTTGTCTATCTTCCCCCCCTTTGTCTCTCTTCCCCCCCCTTGTCTCTCTTCCCCCCCTTGTCTCTCTTCCCCCCCCCTTGTCTCTCTTCCCCCCCCTTGTCTCTCTTCCCCCCCCTTGTCTCTCTTCCCCCCCCTTTTCTCTCTCCCCCCCCCTTTTCTCTCTCCCCCCCCCTTTTCTCTCTTCCCCCCCCTTTGTCTCTCTTCCCCCCCTTTGTCTCTCTTCCCCCCCCTTTGTCTCTCTTCCCCCCCCCTTTGTCTCTCTTCCCCCCCCCTTTGTCTCTCTTCCCCCCCCTTTGTCTCTCTTCCCCCCCCCCTTTGTCTCTCTTCCCCCCCCTTTGTCTCTCTTCCCCGCCCTTTGTCTCTCTTCCCCCCCCTTAGTCTCTCTTCCCCCCCCCTTTGTCTCTCTTCCCCCCCCCCCCCTTTGTCTCTCTTCCCCTCCCCTTTGTCTCTCTTCCCCCCCCCTTTGTCTCTCTTCCCCCTCCCCTTTGTCTCTCTTCCCCCCCCTTTGTCTCTCTTCCCCCCCCCTTTGTCTCTCTTCCCCCCCCTTTGTCTCTCTTCCCCCCCCCCTTTGTCTCTCTTCCCCCCCCCCTTTGTCTCTCTTCCCCCCCTTTGTTTCTCTTCCCCCCCCTTTGTCTCTCTTCCCCCCCCCCTTTGTCTCTCTTCCCCCCCCCTTTGTCTCTCTTCCCCCCCCCCTTTGTCTCTCTCGCCCCCCCCCTTTGTCTCTCTCGCCCCCTCTCCTGCTCCCTCTCTGGCTCTGTGTTCACATCGCGGGACCCCGCCCGGCCACGCCCCATCGCCCCTCGCGACGCCCGGCCACGCCCCTCGCGACGCCCGGCCACGCCCCCATTGCAACGCTCCCGTCGGCCACAAACAGCTGTGAGGTCTGGGGAGCGCGTGGCCGCTTCTCACGCAGCAGACCTCACAGCTGTTTGTGTACCTCGCGCTCCCTATCTCACAGCTGCTTGTATGCTGTGTACCTCGCGCTCCCTATCTCAAGGCCAAGTGTTTGTCTCTACTGCGCATGACGGCTTCAGACAAACACTTGGCCTTTTATAATATAGGATATGACGGTTTGGATTCACAAACTGGGAACCCTAGAACCCAATGGGTTAAATAGAGATATTGACCTAGCAGCCTTTTTATAATCAGTGATATATAACATTTGGGGAGTTCTTCTTAAACACTAACGCGGTCCCTTTTCATCTATCTTCCATATATGCATTTTACATACCCCCCCTTTTCAAATATTTAGGGTCAGTTAAGTGATGTTTTTATACTTTTAAATACATAAAACCAACATACATGAGGTAAAAACAATAAGAGTATATATAATATATCTCTGTAATATTGTACTTATCCACGTGTATATTTTAAACATTGTTATATTTAGAATTTTAATATTATGTAATGTTCATGATGCTTTTTTTGATACACCTTGTTCTTTTAAGTATCCTTTTTTCCTCAACATATATGAGGTATAAACAACAAGAGTATATATAACATATCTCTGTAACACTGTACCCATTCTAAACAATATTCCATTTAGAATTGTATCAACAATATTATGTAAAGTTCATGATGCTTGTTTTTATATACCTTGTTCGTTTTTAGCCAGACACTCGAATTTGTTAAAGTCGCAAATGAAATTGTAAATAAGCGTATGAAATAGGAAACAACATTATACTGGTATGTTTAAGAAATATATGACTCAAAAAAGAGGATCAATACTACTGGGTTTAATAGCGCATTACATTAATGTCACTTGCCCACAAACAAAATGGCGATCGAGGGGCTAGTATTTGGCCAATCAGCCACAGCCACACACATTTATAGAGCTAGGTTGGGGGGCGGCCCACACCTCTGATGAAGTAACCCATTGGTTACGAAACGCGTTAGGCTCCACCCCCCGCCACACGTCACATTTGCACGCATTGAGTGCACAACACACACGGAGCTACATAAGGTAATCGGTTGCTACGCTACACAAACAGCCAGAAAGCTCTGATTTAAGCCTTTGGTGCTCCCTAACTGTGTATCTTGGATTTTGTACCGTTTAATACTTGTGGAGCATTTTAGTGTATGAACTTGGAAACGGACCTTTTGTATAAGGATCTAGTAACTTGTCTGCACTACGGCTCATTATTGTGTATATACATGTTTGTCTATTTGTATAAATATATTTGTATACCTGAACTTTTATAAGACAAGTGTGTCTTTTTAAACCACCAAAATAAATCTATGGTTTTATAACTCTGCTATATTATAGTGTACAGTGTGGTCAATTGAGAGATATAGACTAGACACACACATCTATACATATAATATCCCCTTACTCCCTATACCACTGAAAACGGACAACGGTGACCCACTGGAGATACACCAAACACTGGAGGAGCGTGGATAAACGAAAAGGGAGCAAAGGAACAGAGTACAACCATAGAAGTGCATTTTTAGTACCTCACTACTTGAGGGTACACCAGGTGAGCGCGGATAATTCCCCCACTGTTATTTATGTACTAATTGTGAACGTATTACACGAAGTGTGCCCCTGTGCGCCTGTCTCTTTCTATACTTTTCCATATATATATATATATATATATATATATATGTAAATAAGCATATACACATATTAACACATAAATATATATGTATATAGTCATAAACTGCTTTACATATATATTTAAATATTTGCTACCATCGCTGCGCTACTTACTCCCTTCGCTGCGTGAGGTTCTGATGCCTATGGAAGCCTATGGAAGTGCGCTCTCGTGAGCACAATGCTTCCCAGCAATGTGAACACAAGCTTGCGTATCATTGCTGTTAACTTGTAAATTACCAGCGCACATTCATGTGCACTGGTATTACACAGTGAAAGCGATATTTAGCGATTGGTCCTGTGTTGGCTTTAAAAAGCCAGTTGTGGTGTGTAGTTGTCTGCAATGGTAGAATTTGAGTAATTGCTGGTGCAATATATGTTTACTGAGCAGGTGCGTGAGGCATATATATCCTCTGTGTAATAGCCATGACTATAGCAGAAAAGTATTTGTGCTGCTATATGTGTACAGCAACAATTATTCTATTCAAAACTGCAATGTATTCATGAGAGTTTCTACCTTAATTTTTGTCCCCTTAAATACAGTGAGGCCCATTTAACAAGCTCCGAATGGAGGCGGCGGATGCCATAGGAATCAATGGGAGTCTGAAAGCAGCGAAAGCTCATGTTCACTGCTGCCCAATATCCCATTAAATCCTATGGGAGAATAAAATTTAAGTTTACACCTAACACCCTAACATGTACCCCGAGTCTAAACACCCCTAATCTGCCGCCCCCTACACCGCCGCAACCTACATTATACTTATTAACCCCTAATCTGCTGCCCCTACCCCGCTGCCACCTACATTATACTTATTAACCCCTAATCTGCTGCCTCTACAATGCTGCCACCTACATTATACTTATTAACCCCTAATCTGCCACCCGACACCGCCGCCACCTAAATAAAAGTTATTAACCCCTAGCCCGCTGCTCCCAGAGCCCACCATCAGCCAATAGGATTGAGCTCACATTCTATTGGCTATTCCAATCAGCCAATAGAATGCAAGCTCAATCCTATTGGCTAATTGGATAAGCCAATAGGATTGAAGTTCAATCCTATTGGCTGATTGCAACAGCCAATAGGATTTTTTTTACCTTAATTCCGATTGGCTGATAGAATTCTATCAGCCAATCGGAATCTAAAGGACGCTATCTTGGATGACGTGATTTAAAGGAACCTTCATTCGACGTTAGTCCGTCGGAAGAAGAGGATGCTCCGCGTTGGATGTCTTGACGATGGACCCGCACCGGATGGATGAAGATAGAAGATGCCATCTGGGTGAAGACTTCTGCGGGTTTGGATGAAGACTTCGGCCGGCTTCTTGGAGGACTTCTTGCCGCTTGGATGAAGACTTCTTCTGGCTTCTTGGAGGATGGATGTCGGATCTTCAAAACTGTAAGTAAATCTTCGGGGTTAGTGTTAGGATTTTTTAAGGGTTTATTGGGTGGGTTTTATTTTTAGATTAGGGTTTTGGGCTGCAAAAGAGCTAAATGCCCTTTTAAGGGCAATGCCCATCCAAATGCCCTTTTCATGGCAATGGGGAGCTTAGGTTTTTTTAGTTAGCTTTTTATTTGGGGGATTGGTTGTGTGGGTGGTGGGTTTTACTGTTGGGGTGTATTTGTATTTTTTTATTTTTACAGGTAAAAGAGCTGATTACTTTGGGGCAATGCCCTGCAAAAGGCCCTTTTAAGGGCTATTTGTAGTTTATTGTAGGCTAGGGTTTTTTTTTTTTATTTTGGGGGGCTTTTTTATTTTTATAGGGCCCTTAGATTAGGTGTAATTAGTTTAAAGCTTTGATAATTTATTTTTTATTTTTTGTAACTTAGTGTTTATTTTTTGTGTAACTTAGTGTTTGTTATTTTTGGTAACTTAGTTGTAAGTTTTTTGTAACTTTGTAAATTTTTAGTGTAGATTTAAATTATTTAAATAGGGTTAGGTGTTTAAATATAGATTATAGTTATTTTAATTTGTAGTTTAATGTAATTTTAGTTTAAAAGTTAGGGTAGATTAATTAATAGTTTAATATACAGGGAGTGCAGAATTATTAGGCAAATTAGTATTTTGACCACATCATCCTCTTTATGCATGTTGTCTTACTCCAAGCTGTATAGGCTCGAAAGCCTACTACCAATTAAGCATATTAGGTGATGTGCATCGCTGTAATGAGAAGGGGTGTGGTCTAATGACATCAACACCCTATATCAGGTGTGCATAATTATTAGGCAACTTCCTTTCCTTTGGCAAAATGGGTCAAAAGAAGGACTTGACAGGCTCAGAAAAGTCAAAAATAGTGAGATATCTTGCAGAGGGATGCAGCACTCTTAAAATTGCAAAGCTTCTGAAGCGTGATCATCGAACAATCAAGCGTTTCATTCAAAATAGTCAACATGGTCGCAAGAAGCGTGTGGAAAAACCAAGGCGCAAAATAACTGCCCATGAACTGAGAAAAGTCAAGCGTGCAGCTGCCAAGATGCCACTTGCCACAGTTTGGCCATATTTCAGAGCTTCAACATCACTGGAGTGCCCAAAAGCACAAGGTGTGCAATACTCAGAGACATGGCCAAGGTAAGAAAGGCTGAAAGACGACCACCACTGAACAAGACACACAAGCTGAAACGTCAAGACTGGGCCAAGAAATATCTCAAGACTGATTTTTCTAAGGTTTTATGGACTGATGAAATGAGAGTGAGTCTTGATGGGCCAGATGGATGGGCCCGTGGCTGGATTGGTAAAGGGCAGAGAGCTCCAGTCCGACTCAGACGCCAGCAAGGTGGAGGTGGAGTACTGGTTTGGACTGGTATCATCAAAGATGAGCTTGTGGGGCCTTTTCGGGTTGAGGATGGAGTCAAGCTCAACTCCCAGTCCTACTGCCAGTTTCTGGAAGACACCTTCTTCAAGCAGTGGTACAGGAAGAAGTCTGCATCCTTCAAGAAAAACATGATTTTAATGCAGGACAATGCTCCATCACACGCGTCCAAGTACTCCACAGCGTGGCTGGCAAGAAAGGGTATAAAAGAAGAAAATCTAATGACATGGCCTCCTTGTTCACCTGATCTGAACCCCATTGAGAACCTGTGGTCCATCATCAAATGTGAGATTTACAAGGAGGGAAAACAGTACACCTCTCTGAACAGTGTCTGGGAGGCTGTGGTTGCTGCTGCACGCAATGTTGATGGTGAACAGATCAAAACACTGACAGAATCCATGGATGGCAGGCTTTTGAGTGTCCTTGCAAAGAAAGGTGGCTATATTGGTCACTGATTTGTTTTTGTTTTGTTTTTGAATGTCAGAAATGTATATTTGTGAATGTTGAGATGTTATATTGGTTTCACTGGTAAAAATAAATAATTGAAATGGGTATATATTTGTTTTTTGTTAAGTTGCCTAATAATTATGCACAGTAATAGTCACCTGCACACACAGATATCCCCCTAAAATAGCTAAAACTAAAAACAAACTAAAAACTACTTCCAAAAATATTCAGCTTTGATATTAATGAGTTTTTTGGGTTCATTGAGAACATGGTTGTTGTTCAATAATAAAATTAATCCTCAAAAATACAACTTGCCTAATAATTCTGCACTCCCTGTAGTTTAAGGTAATTTTAGTATAATAGTTAGGGTAGATTAATTAATAGTTTAATATAGTTTAATGTAATTTAGTATAATAGTTAGGGTAGATTAATAGTTTAATATAGTTTAAGGTAATTTTAGTATAATAGTTAGGGTAGATTAATTTTTAGTTTAATATTGTTTAATTTAATTTTAATGGTAAGTTTAAATATATAATAAGATAGGGATGAGTTAATATTTAATAGAAAGTTAGCGGGTTGTTAGGTTTAGGGGTTAATAGGTTAATTTAGTTTATGGCGATGGGGGGGCTGGTGGTTTAGGGGTTAATAACTTTATTTAGTTGCGGTGGGCTCCGGGAATGGAGGGATAGGGGTTAATAACATAATGTAGGTTGCGGCGGTGTAGGGGGCGGCAGATTAGGGGTTAATAAGTATAATGTAGGTGGCGGTGGGCTCCGGGAGCAGAGGAATAGGGGTTAATAAGTTTTTGAGAGTGGCGGTGGGCTCCGGAAGCGGCGGTTTAGGGGTTGATAACTTTATTTAGTTGTGGCGGGGTCCGGGAGCGGTGGTATAGGGGTTAAACAGTTTAGTATAGTGTGGGTGTTTAGTGACAGTATACAAATAAAGCTGGGAAAAAGCCAAAGAGCAGCGAGATCGATGACTGTTAACAACAGATGGACCCGCGCCGGATAGATGAAGATAGAAGATGCCGTCTGGGTGAAGACTTCTGCGGGCTTGGATTAAGACTTCGGCCGGCTTCTTGGAGGATGGATGTCGGATCTTCAAAACTGTATGTAAATCTTCGGGGTTAGTGTTAGGATTTTTTAAGGGTTTATTTGGTGGGTTTTATTTTTAGTTTAGGGTTTTGGGCTGCAAAAGAGCTAAATGCCCTTTTAAGGGCAATGCCCATCCAAATGCCCTTTTCAGGGCAATGGGGAGCTTAGGTTTTTTTAGTTAGCTTTTTATTTGGGGGACTGGTTGTGTGGGTGGTGGGTTTTACTGTTGGGGGTGTATTTGTATTTTTTTATTTTTACAGGTAAAAGAGCTGATTACTTTGGGGCAATGCCCCGCAAAAGGCCCTTTTAAGGGCTATTTGTAGTTTATTGTAGGCTAGGGTTTTTTTTTTATTTTGGGGGGATTTTTTATTCTCATAGGGCCCTTAGATTAGGTGTTATTAGTTTAAAGCTTTGATAATTTCTTTTTTATTTTTTGTAACTTAGTGTTTATTTTTTGTGTAACTTAGTGTTTGTTATTTTTGGTAACTTAGTTGTAAGTTTTTTGTAACTTTGTAAATTTTTAGTGTAGATTTAAATTATTTAAATAGGGTTAGGTGTTTAAATATAGATTATAGTTATTTTAATTTGTAGTTTAATGTAATTTTAGTTTAAAAGTTAGGGTAGATTAATTAATAGTTTAATATAGTTTAAGGTAATTTTAGTATAATAGTTAGGGTAGATTAATTAATAGTTTAATATAGTTTAATGTAATTTAGTATAATAGTTAGGGTAGATTAATAGTTAAATATAGTTTAAGGTAATTTTAGTATAATAGTTAGGGTAGATTAATTTTTAGTTTAATATTGTTTAATTTAATTTTAATGGTAAGTTTAAATTTATAATAAGATAGGGATGAGTTAATATTTAATAGAAAGTTAGCGGGTTGTTAGGTTTAGGGGTTAATAGGTTAATTTAGTTTATGACGATGGGGGGGCTGGTGGTTTAGGGGTTAATAACTTTATTTAGTTGCAGTGGGCTCCGGGAGTGGAGGGATAGGGGTTAATAACATAATGTAGGTGGCGGCGGTGTAGGGGGCGGCAGCTTAGGGGTTAATAAGTATAATGTAGGTGGCGGTGGGCTCCAGGAGAGGAGGAATAGGGGTTAATAAGTTTATTAGAGTGGCGGTGGGCTCCGGGAGCGGCGGTTTAGGGGTTGATAACTTTATTTAGTTGCGGCGGGGTCCAGGAGCGGTGGTATAGGGGTTAAACAGTTTAATATAGTGTGGGTGTTTAGTGACAGTATACAAATAAAGCTGGGAAAAAGCCAAAGAGCAGCGAGATCGATGACTGTTAACAACAGTCCGCTGCTCATCGCCCCGTACTTGGTGCGCGGCTTTTTGACAGCTTTTTTGTTAAATATAGAGAGTGTATTCAGGTCCACGGCAGCGATGTTAGGCGATGTCAGGCGAGCGTATTGTTGCCAGCGAATGCAGCACAGTTGACGGCTTGATAAATAGGCCCCTTAATCTTATGCTTGTCCTAAGTTATCGTTATAGTATAGAGCATAATATAAAAAAGCTATTAACTACCTATCTATCTATTTTCTATCTATCTATTTATCTGCTATCTATCTATCTATCTATATTTATCATCTATCTATTATCTATCTATTTTCTATCAATCTATCGTTCTATCTATTATCTATATTTCAATTCATCTGCTATCTATCATTTATCATCTATCTATCTATCTATCTATCATCTATCTATTTTTTCTATCAGTCTATCTTTCTATCTATTATCTATCTATATGTCTATCTACCATCTATCTACCTATTATCTATCTATCATCTATATATCTTTCTATGTATTGATTTTCCCCTACATTTAAAATTGAATAGACAGGTGAACCGTATCAGACATATATAGAAATATATATTTAATAATACAAAGCACATGATTTTCTTTGTGAACCTTGTCTGCCTGTGATATGATAATTAGTTCCTATAATCTGCAATGCAACCATTCACCATCTGCTATAGTTAAACGTGCTTTCTCCTAATACTTTATGAATAAGAAAAAGTTATGAGACAAAATGTTGTTCTTTTTCTCCCTAATGACCACAGTGCTATGTAGGGGGGTAGTCTTTTTTCTTAAATATTACAACAAAGCTGTCAATATCTGCTGCCATTAATCAAGACAGATTTGTTTTGAATGCTTCATAGATTGCAAAAAGTAAAGCAAAAAAAGTTTGTTCATTTTCTCCCTGCTGACTTTGATGCCCCTGGGGCTGTTAAACTTGCGTTAGCTAAGTTCCCGCCCATACATCATGGCAGAGCAGCTGACTATGTAGCTATTAATGATCTACAAATGTTTCATATGCATGAAGACTTCACATCTGACAACATCAACATCTGACAACATCAATAGAACGTACCTTCACTGGGGTATGTATATGCTGACAATGACATATTCCAGGACATAGGAAGCTCCAATACATTTGTAGGCTTCTAAACACTGCTCTGGCATTTTGTTATATATATTATATACAGTATATAATGTATATTGGGCAACTAAAGTAAAATCAATAAACCTATTTGACAGATGTTGCTGGATAATCTTACCTCACTCATTATCTTGTTCCATCTATAAGATGTGTATTTATTGCAAACATATTTCCTTTAAACAGGGCTTCCTCATTATTTATTCTAAGTACTTGTCCTAACAATACTGCCGTAAAAATGTGTGTTTCAGCATGAAATGCTCATGCACTGCTGTATGTAATACTGTGTGCATTGTCTGGTTTTTAAGAACGTAAGCTTAGAGCTTATTAATTTATTTTCAATGTAACGGTTTTATCTTTTCATGACAGTTTAATCCAGAAAAGCTAAAACAATCAAATACAATATCTGAGTTAAGCTAAGGTTGTCACAAGGATGACTTACATATAGTTATTGTATAAAGCTGAGCTCCAATCACATATTTAACATATAGATTTCAAATGGAAATCTAGTGTTTTCTGGTGATTTTGAAATTACAAAATTAAAAAAACAGTTATTTACAAAAAATATATTTGATAAATTATGAGCCAGATTACAAGTGGAGCTCAAACATTTGCACACAAGCGATAAGGGGTTTATCGCGGGGGTTTGCGCTCGTCGGCTTACCACTGGTATTAGGAGTTGAAAGTAAAAGAGATTGCTTGAGCTGAATTGCAATTTACACTAGAATAATTACTGCACCCTCAGATATCTGGTTAACTGTATTGCGAAACGAAAGAGTGTCACAAAACACATCAAACATACATTACACGGAACAGTTACACTCATAATAACACCATCTAATAAAAATGATTAAAATAAATTATTGCACACAAAACTTATAAAGGCTCAAAGATATGAGATATCAAGTGTTAGAAAAAAAAGACAGGCAAAGGGCTTTAACATTAAGATACATATATATTCATGTCTAAAGATGTATATGTATGTATGTATGTATGTGTGTATATATATGTGTTTATGTATTTACAGACATATATAAACATATAAACACATAAATAAATATGTACACATTTATAGACATATATAAGTGCATTGGAGCTGTTTCAGTTAAGTAGATGAGAACATGTTGAAGTATATTTATGCAATATTCATATTTAATAAAGTGTTATACCTTGTATTTACAGTAAATATTTCACATTCCAATGTCCTGCACATAGCAGAATATGTCCTATTTATATCTGTATATATTTATACCTGTAAATAATTATGTGTGTATATATTTATACCTGTAAATAATTATGTGTGTATATATTTATACCTGTACATAATTATGTGTGTATATATTTATACCTGTACATAATTATGTGTGTATATATTTATACCTGTACATAATTATGTGTGTATATATTTATACCTGTACATAATTATGTGTGTATATATTTATACTTGTACATAATTAAGTGTGTATATATTTATACCTGTACATAATTATGTGTGTATATATTTATACCTGTACATAATTATGTGTGTATATATTTATACTTGTACATAATTATGTGTGTATATATTTATACTTGTACATAATTATGTGTGTATATATTTATACTTGTACATAATTATGTGTGTATATATTTATACTTGTATATAATTATGTGTGTATATATTTATACTTGTACATAATTATGTGTGTATATATTTATACTTGTATATAATTATGTGTGTATATATTTATACTTGTACATAATTATGTGTGTATATATTTATACTTGTACATAATTAAGTGTGTATATATTTATACCTGTACATAATTATGTGTGTATATATTTATACTTGTATATAATTAAGTGTGTATATATTTATACTTGTACATAATTATGTGTGTATATATTTATACTTGTATATAATTAAGTGTGTATATATTTATACCTGTACATAATTATGTGTGTATATATTTATACTTGTACATAATTAAGTGTGTATATATTTATACCTGTACATAATTATGTGTGTATATATTTATACCTGTACATAATTATGTGTGTATATATTTATACCTGTACATAATTATGTGTGTATATATTTATACCTGTACATAATTATGTGTGTATATATTTATACTTGTATATAATTAAGTGTGTATATATTTATACCTGTACATAATTATGTGTGTATATATTTATACCTGTACATAATTATGTGTGTATATATTTATACTTGTATATAATTAAGTGTGTATATATTTATACCTGTACATAATTATGTGTGTATATATTTATACTTGTACATAATTAAGTGTGTATATATTTATACCTGTACATAATTATGTGTGTATATATTTATACCTGTACATAATTATGTGTGTATATATTTATACTTGTACATAATTAAGTGTGTATATATTTATACCTGTACATAATTATGTGTGTATATATTTATACTTGCACATAATTAAGTGTGTATATATTTATACCTGTACATAATTATGTGTGTATATATTTATACTTGTATATAATTAAGTGTGTATATATTTATACCTGTACATAATTATGTGTGTATATATTTATACTTGTACATAATTATGTGTGTATATATTTATACCTGTACATAATTATGTGTGTATATATTTATACCTGTACATAATTATGTGTGTATATATTTATACCTGTACATAATTATGTGTGTATATATTTATACCTGTACATAATTATGTGTGTATATATTTATACTTGTATATAATTAAGTGTGTATATATTTATACTTGTATATAATTATGTGTGTATATATTTATACTTGTATATAATTAAGTGTGTATATATTTATACTTGTATATAATTATGTGTGTATATATATACATATACATATTCACAGAGGCAGGTGCACTTGCACAGGTGTCCAGTTACCAGGGTGCTGAATGCAGGTAGAGATAAAGGTAATAGAAGACAGCACTCACTGGGCTTAAGGATAAGCAATAGAAGCTTTTATTTATGTGACGTTTTGGGGAAAGCTCCCCTTTATCAGACCGGGTCTGATAAAGGGGAGCTGTACCTAAAACTTCACGTAAATAAAAGCTTCTATTGCTTATCCTTAAGCCCAGCGAGTGCTGTCTTCTATTACCTTTATATATATATAAATATATAGTGTACCAAAAAATCATATATATATATGTGTGTGTGTGTGTGTAGAAGTATGTATTTATGGATAAATAGAACATATTCTTGTATGTGAAAAACATTAGAATGTGAAATATTAGTATTTTCATGTCGGGTTAGCGCACTTGAGAATATGCAATCGTATTTGCGCTCGAGTAGGTTTTTTTTCTACTTTTTTTTCTCCATTGACTGCTATGGGGGATACGTGAACGTGCACGCAATATTCTAAGTTCAGCTTTTTGCAATCATTGGGATTGCGCACAAGTGGAAACTGTTTACTTTCAACTCAAAATACAAACGCCACCCGAGGAGCGCAACAAGTAGAACTACTAATGTAGTTAAAGTGAGAGCGTTAGATCCTTTGTAATCTGGCTCTGTATAGGGATAAAGTTCCTGTGAAAGTTACATACATCCTTACCCTTATGTAAAATAACTTAATCGCATATTTAGTACAAACTAAAATAAACTGTCAAGTAAAAAGGCATCGGTGAATTGATACAGAACTAAATTATATCTGAATATAATTAATAAAAGATTAAGAACATTAGGTCACCATTAAATTTGATTAAATGTTATGATATCTGCAGTAAACAATCAGTTTGTATTAGGAATGTAACAGATGCCAAACTAGCACGAGTATTGCAGTATGTTTAGTAATAGGGTAGTGAATGTATTTTAAAGATAGACAGCTTCTAGAGATTCCTCTCTTGCTCAGGTCTGAAGCAATACTGATCTTTATGATGCAATGTTTAGATTATATCTTGTAGCAGATAATGATTGAAGGGACAGACAGTGATGCAGAGTTGTTAATACAGGGAGACAAGGGGGTGTTGTAAAATGATGATGGATCTGAGATAAAAGGCACAGGGAGACTAACCTTAGCCAGTGTAATACAATAGATGGGGAGAGACCTAAGTATACTGAAAGCATTTGCTGAGAAAAAGATATCTACAGAGTAACAGCCTGCATGCAGACGCACACTTGCTTGTTTACAGGCCTTGAAGGGCCTATGTCTGTTTAGATTGGAATAAAATATCACAAAGGAAAGTGTAGTGCTGCAGATTTTTCTTTATTTGTCTGCCTGGTGAGGTAAGGGCTGCCTGCACACAATACTGAGATCAGAAGTACTGCTGGAGATGCTATTCATAACACACACACATATGCTGCACACACACACATATTTTGTACACACACATAGACACACACACACATATGCTGCACACGCACACATATTTTGTACACACACATATGATGCGCACACACACATATGCTGCACACACACATATGATGCGCACACACACACATATTTTGTACACACACATAGACACACACACACATATGCTGCACACACACACACACACACACATATTTTGTACACACACATATGATGCACACACACACACATATGCTGCACACACACATATTTTGTACACACATATGATGCACACACACACATATGCTGCACACACACATATGATGCGCACACACACACATATTTTGTACACACACATAGACACACACATATGCTGCGCACACACACATATTTTATAAACACACACATAGACACACACATATGATGCACACACACATATTTTGTACACACACATAGACACACACACATATGATGCACACACATATTTTATAAACACACACATAGGCACACACACATATAATGCACACACACACATATTTTGTACACACACTAAGGGGCCTATTTATCAAATGTCTTGTGGACCTGATCCGACAGTGCGGATCAGGTCCGCAAGACATCGCTGAATGCGGAGAGCAATACGCTCTCTGTATTCAGCATTGCACCAGAAGCTCACAGGAGCTGCTGGTGCAACGCCACCCCCTGCAGACTCGCAGCCAATAGGCCTCCAGCAGGGAGTGTCAATCAACCTGATCGTACTCGATCGGGTTGAATTCCGACGATTCCTGTCCGCCTGCTCAGAGCAGGCGGACAGGGTTATGGAGCAGCGGTCTTTGTGACCACTGCTCCATAACTTGTGTTTCTGGCGAGTTTGATAGATAGGCCCCATAGACACACACACACATGATGCACACACACATAGACACACACACACGATGCACACACACATAGACACACAAACACATATGATGCACACACACATAGACACACAAACACATATGATGCACACACACATAGACACACAAACACATATGATGCACACGCACATAGACACACAAACACATATGATGCACACGCACATAGACACACAAACACATATGATGCACACACACATAGACACACAAACACATATGATGCACACACACATAGACACACAAACACATATGATGCACACGCACATAGACACACAAACACATATGATGCACACACACATAGACACACAAACACATATGATGCACACACACATAGACACACAAACACATATGATGCACACGCACATAGACACACAAACACATATGATGCACACGCACATAGACACACAAACACATATGATGCACACACACATAGACACACAAACACATATGATGCACACGCACATAGACACACAAACACATATGATGCACACACACATAGACACACAAACACATATGATGCACACACACATAGACACACAAACACATATGATGCACACGCACATAGACACACAAACACATATGATGCACACACACATAGACACACAAACACATATGATGCACACACACATAGACACACAAACACATATGATGCACACGCACATAGACACACAAACACATATGATGCACACACACATAGACACACAAACACATATGATGCACACGCACATATTTTATACGCACACACATATGCTGCACACACATACATATTTTGTACACACACATAGACACACACACATATACTGCACACACACAAGTGCTCACATATATACAGACATATGCCGCACATACAAACAAGTCCAGGGACATAAGCACAAGTGCTCCATACTGTATGCTGATATGATAGATAAATATATAGATAGATAGATGATAGATAGATCAATAGATGATAGATACAAAGAGAGATAGATACGTACATAGATAGTTAGATTGATAGATAGATGATAGATAGATAGATAGATAGATAGATAGATAGATGATAGAGATAGAAAGCTGATTATATAGAGATAAATAGATACCTAGAAAGATAGATATATAGATAGATAGACAGACAGACAGACAGACAGACAGACAGATAGATAGATAGATAGATAGATAGATAGATAGATAGATAGATAACTTATGTGAGACAAAAAAGTGGCACAAAAAATATCAACAATACATCTAAAAATACATTTACATTTATATTAACACTGTCAGATAAAATATTATTAAAGAGAATATTGCATTGAAAAGTTATAAGGGCTTGAAGATATGAGGTCTCAGATGGAAAAAAGGCCTTCAAAGGGTTTAATGTAGAGATACTTACATACACCTGTCTAAATAAATATAAATATATTTTACAAATATCAGATATTTAGAGATATATATTTAATATTAAAAAGTTCATTATTTACTGTGTGAAGAACATAGGAATGTAAAATATGCGTTTTGCGCATTGTGTTTCGAGATTTAGATCTTATCAAGGACGGTTAGAGTACATGAAAACTTAGTAATCTTAAGGTGTGTTATTGAAATATTACATTTAAAATATTAAAAAAAACCATAAAAATGTATTGAACATACTGTAAATATATAGACATATTATGTGGATTATTTAGAATATGTAACAGTATGTTTAATGATTTTTAATAATATTTATTTTTTATTGTTTTTATATTTTAAAAATAATGTACTTTTTGTTATATTATATTACACATATATATATATATATATATAGATATGATCCAGAATACGCACTCGGCACAGTGTATACACAATATCCGGAAAAAGCAGGCAACACAGGAGATTTGGATAACAAGCCTTTTAATCCAATGACGGTGAAACAGCCTTAACCCATAACGTTTCGGTCTACACTTAGACCTTTGTCAAACGGAGCCCATGTGACAAAGGTCTAAGTGTAGACCGAAACGTTATGGGTTAAGGCTGTTTCACCTTCATTGGATTAAAAGGCTTGTTATCCAAATCTCCTGTGTTGCCTGCTTTTTTCCGGATATTGTATATACACTGTGCCGAGTGCGTATTCTGGATCATATCTATATGCTACATTGTTCTGCAGTGCACCAGGTGGCTGTTGTGTTGGTGTGTGCCACTTCACTCTCATCTGTATATATATATATATATATGATACTGTTAATATAAAATACATATCTATACCTATATATCTATAGGAATAAATATATAGGTATAAGTATATATACAGATATATATAGAGAGATATGTATTTAAGAATTAATAAAATATATTCTTCTATGTAAAGAACATTGGAATGTGAAATATTATTATTTCCTGTCAGGTTTAGCGCTCTTGAATATACTCGGTCACCATCATTTTTTTGACATACAGTAGGTATATGCTCGTGCACAAACTTTTTACTATTAACTTGTAATTCGAGCACAACTCGCTGCACTGAAAAAGCCTCCATCTAGCGGAGTTAAAGTGCAAGCAGGAGCGCTAATTTGTGCTCCACTTGTAATCTAGCCCTTTATAGTAAATATAGGAAAATGTTTAATTTATTACAACCATCTACAATTTGTACTTTGCAAGTCCAGTATATTTTATTTATATGTCAGTTCCCCTTGTTTCCGCACGAGCCTTCAGGCTCGCTGAAAACAGGAGTTAAGAAGCAGCAGTCTTAAGACCACTGCACCTAAACTCATACGTCGCCTCTGAGGCGGCGTATAGCAATCTGCCCGATCATGTACGATCAGGCTGATTGACACCCCCTGCTAGCGGCCGATTGCAGCTGCTTAAGGATTACTGTAGCTATGGAACAGGGGTATCATATTTTAACCACTAAATGCAAAGTGCTGAATATGCTGCAGGTGATAGCTTTGCATTTGAAAGGATTTTTAATCACATGTATCTGATTTTTTAATTCTTAAATATTTGTTATCTTATATCTTGTTTTTGTGATTTTTTTGTGATACAAAAATTATTTTACTTTCTTTTATTCTTTATGTACCTTCTTAATACGCTTTGTCAGATCATTTATTCTGCAACCTTTTACTGGTGCAAAATCTTTTATAACTCATAGGAAGTCATATAAGTCAGTTGTATTGTTATTATATATTAGATGAATTTGAAAAAAAAAACATATTGCTCTCCGCATTTATCAAGCTCCGTAATGAGCTTGTGGGCCCGTGTTTCTGGCGAGTCTTCAGACTCGCCAGAAACACAAGTTATGAAGCAGCAGTCTAAAGACCGCTGCTCCATAACCCTGTCCGCCTGCTCTGAGCAGGCGGACAGGAATCGCCGGAAATCAACCCGATCGAGTACGATTGGGTTGATTGACAGCTCCCTGCTGGCGGCCTATTGGTCGCAAGTCTGCAGGGGGCGGCGTTGCACCAGCAGCTCTTGTGAGCTGCTGGTGCAATGTTAAATGCGGAGAGCGTATTGCTCTCCACATTTAGCGAGATCTTGCGGACCTGATCCACACTGTCGGATCAGGTCCGCAAGACCGTTGATAAATAGAGGCCAAGGTCTATTTAACCCAATGTTTGATCCCAGTTTTTATAAGTAAACATCCTCCAAATGAAATGATAATATCAATATCAAAAAGGTAATTTAATCAAAGAAATTATAATCTTTAGCCAATAAATTTGTCTAAGTGTTTGTTAAGTAACCTATTATGTTGTCATTCACTACCTATTCAAGCAAATATTACAAAATCATTGCTAAGCATTCTATTTCTTTTTTCTGGCCTTAAACTGTAAATACTTATTGCACATCATTTTCTTGAAAGAATCAGCACTTCTGTCATCTCTATATAGGCCATGATTATAATTATATAAATGAAGAACTTCACCTTTAATGTGTCTCTTTTCTGTTGAAAATAGAGCTTATTTAGCCAATCTTAAATTCCCCAAACCCCTTAAAACTATAGCCCTACTTTCAACCCTTTCTAGTTCCTCAATAGTATTTTTAAGAATTGACTCCCAATGCTGTACTATAGTTGACATCAAGTTAAGGGTGATCAATTTGCAGCATTTAGTTGTTATTAATCAAAATCTTAATATTATCACCTATTGTCAATTCATTTTTTTTGCACTATTGACTCCTATGAGGCATTTTACTAAAGTATTTGTAAAAGCCAAAATATCACATCATTTTATCTTTATCTTTATTCTTACTATTATATGTTTGGGTATTATAAAGCTACGTTTACTTACAACCATAAGTTGTATTCCGTATGGACCTGATATTATACTGATTATTAATGTTTTCTAGACTCAAGCATGTTATTGGTAAGGACATAGAAGCTTTATAGCAATTCCATTTTAATGAAATGTTTCTATAAGTTTATCTCTTTCATATACAGAAGAAAATAATATATTTAGCACCTCAAGCACGTCCTAGTTATCTAACATGTCTGCTATTTTAGGGTCCCATTACATATGCGGCGTTGCCCGCAAAAGCCGGCGACATCGGTTTTTACGCGATTTTGGTATTACATATATACAGCGTAGCATGCAAGTTACGCGCATATATTTCACCTGTCGCCCGCAATTTTTACTCCCATAAGCTACCATGGGCGTCGCAAATCGGTATCCAATATTCAGCGCAAGAACTTATGTGGCAAAAATGAAGAAATCTTACTCCATTTTCACCTCGCCATACAAGGCAGCCGCAGCAAGCCTTGCGCTGAGTATGGGAGCACCGTAACTCCCGAAACTGCCTGCAAAAATAAACTAGCTCCTAACGCATGCGCAATATCTATCTACCGCAATCCCCCACCGCAATAACTAATAAACTGTATTAACCCCTATATCCGCCATCAAACCCACATCATAATTAATAAAAATATTAACCCCTAAACAGACAACCCCCTCAACCCAAAATGCCTAATTAAACTATTAACCCCTATATCCGCCATCAAACCCGCACCGCAAGTAATAACTAAATTATTAACCCATAATCCACCAACCCCAACATTGCAAATTACCTATTAAAGTATTAACCCCTAAACCGCCAAAGACCACAACGCAATAAACCTATTCAAGTATTAACCCCTAAACCGCCAAAGCCCACAACGCAATAAACCTAACCCCTAACCTAACACCAACTAAATGAACCCAAATTACCTAAATTACAAAATACTAAAGTTACTATTAAAATAAAAAAACCTAACACTACTTTAAAAACAAAAATAAACTAAGTATAAATAATAGGGACAGTCTAATCAAAATTAAAATTGAGGTGTAGACTGTCCCGTTAAGCTACAATTACATAAAATAAAAAAAATCTAAGATTACATAAAATAAAAAAAAATTACCAAATTTTAAAAAATTATACCTAATCCCTATGAAAATAAAAAGCCCCCCAAATAAAAACACCCCCTACTCTAACAATAAACTATCAGTAGCCCTTAAAAGGGCATTTTGCAGGGCATTGCCCCAAGATAATCAGCTCTTTTACAACAAAATACACAAAGTCCCCCACCCACCAAACCCCCCAAAATAAAAGAACCTAACACTAAAAAAACTAAACTACCCATTGCCCTAAAAAGGGCATTTGTTGGGCATTGCCCTTAAAAGGGCATTTAGCTCTTTTACTGCCCACCCTAATCTAAATAAAACAAACCCCCTAAAAAAAATGTAAAAAAACCCTAAGTCTAACCCCCAGGCTGGTACTCACCGGCGGAGAAGGTCCTGTTCCAGGCGGTGAAGTCTTCTTCCAAGCAGTGACTTCTTCTTTCTTCTTCCAAGAACATCCGGCGCGGGGCAGAGCTGAAGACCAATGACCGCGGAGCTGAAGACCGGCGACCCTTAAACTGAAGACCGGCGACCGTGGAGCCATAGAGCGTGGAGGATCCTCTTCGTATGATCTCTGCCGTACACTGAATAGAGAATTCAAGGTACGCAATTAAAAATGGGGTCTCTTGAATTCCTATTGGCTGATTTGATTATTCAAATTCAAATCAGCCAGTAGGATGAAAGCTACTCAAATCCTATTGGCTGTTCAAATTAGCCAATAGTATGAGAGCTACTGAAATTCTATTGGCTATTCAAATCGGCCGGCGCCGTATATGTAATACCCCGATGTGCGAGGTGAAATTATGGGCGCCGCGGGTTGCAGCGCTTGAGCTGAAACCTGCGCCGTATATGTAATCTCGCCCTTAGTGCTTTGATATTTTCATTTTTACATTTTTGTAATTTTAATACTTGAAAGATCTCTTAGAATTTGTTATGGAAATATTTTCAAACATTTATTTTTATAAAAAGAAAATCTGTTTATAAACCAACAATATTCAAAGATATCTTTACTTAAAGGGACATAAAACCCACATTTTTTCTTTCATGATTCAGACAGAACATACAATTTTAAACAACTTTCCGATTTACTTCTAGTATTAACTGTTCTTATTTTTCTTGTTATCCTTTGTTGAAAAGCAGGAAGGTTTTTTTAGGAGTGTGAACGTGTCTGCAGCACTATATGGCAGTAGTTTTGCAACAATGTTATACATTAGCAAGAGCACTAGATGGCAGCAGTTTTTTAATAATGTTATACATTAGCAGGAGCACTAGATGGCAGCAGTTTTATAACAATGTTATACATTAGCAAGAGCACTAGATGGCAGCAGTTTTATAATAGTGTTATACATTAGCAAGAGCACTAGATTGCAGCAGTTTTATAATAATGTTACACATTAGCAAGAGCACTAGATGGCAGCAGTTTAATAACAATGTTATACATTAGCAGGAGCACTAGATTGCAGCAGTTATATAGCAATGTTATACATTAGCAAGAGCACTAGATGGCAGCAGTTTTATAATAATGTTATACATTAGCAAGAGCACTATATGGCATCAGTTTTATAACAATGTTATACAATAGCAAGACCACTAGATAGCCACAGTTTTATAACAATGTTATACATTAGCAAGAGCACTAGATGGCAGCAGTTATATAATAATGTTATACATTAGCAAGAGCACTAGATGGCAGTAGTTTTATAATAATGTTATACATTAGCAAGAGCACTATATGGCATCAGTTTTATAACAATGTTATACATTAGCAAGAGCACTAGATGGCAGCAGTTTTATAATAATGTTATACATTAGCAAGAGCACTAGATGGCAGCAGTTTTATAATAATGTTATACATTAGCAAGAGCACTAGATGGCAGCAGTTTTATAATAATGTTATACATTAGCAAGAGCACTAGATGGCAGCAGTTTTATAATAATGTTATACATTAGCAAGAGCACTAGATGGCAGCAGTTTTATAATAATGTTATACATTAGCAAGAACACTAGATTGCAGCAGTTTTATAATAATGTTATACATTAGCATGAGCACTAGATGGCAGCAGTTTTTTAAAAATGTTATACATAAGCAAGAGCACTAGATGGTAGCAGTTTTATAATAATGTTATACATTAGCAAGAGCACTATATGGCATCAGTTTTATAACAATGTTATACATTAGCACGACCACTAGATATCCGCAGTTTTATAACAATGTTATACATTAGCAAGAGCACTAGATGGCAGCAGTTTTAGAATAATGTTATACATTAGCAAGAGCACTAGATGGTAGCAGTTTTATAATAATGTTATACATTAGCATGAGCACTAGATGGTAGCAGTTTTATAATAATGTTATACGTTAGCAAGAGCACTATATGGCATCAGTTTTATAACAATGTTATACATTAGCAAGAACACTAGATGGCAGCAGTTTTATAATAATGTTATACATTAGCATGAGCACTAGATGGCAGCAGTTTTTTAAAAATGTTATACATAAGCAAGAGCACTAGGTGGCAGCAGTTTTATAACAATGTTATACATTAGCAAGAGCACTAGATGGCAGCAGTTTTATAACAATGTTATACATTAGCAAGAGCACTAGATGGCAGCAGTTTTATAACAATGTTATACATTATCAAGAGCACTAGATGGCAGCAGTTTTATAACAATGTTATACATTAGCAAGAGCACTAGATGGCAGCAGTTTTATAACAATGTTATACATTAGCACGACCACTAGAAATCCGCAGTTTTATAACAATGTTATACATTAGCACGACCACTAGATATCCACAGTTTTATAACAATGTTATACATTAGCAAGAGCACTAGATTGCAGCAGTTTTATAATAATGTTATACGTTAGCAAGAGCACTAGATGGCAGCAGTTTTATAATAATGTTATACATTAGCAAGAGCACTAGATGGCAGTAGTTATATAAGAATGTTATACATTAGCAAGATCACTAGATGGCAGCAGTTTTATAATAATGTTATACATTAGCACGAGCACTAGATGGCAGCAGTTTTTTATTAATGTTATACATTAGCAAGAGCACTAGATGGTAGCAGTTTTATAATAATGGTATACATTAGCAAGAGCACTAGATGGCATCAATTTTATAACAATGTTAAACATTAACAAGACCACTAGATAGCCACAGTTTTATAACAATGTTATACATTAGCAAGAGCACTAGATGGCAGGACTTTTATAATAATGTTATACTTTAGCATGAGCACTAGATGGCAGCTTTATAATAATGTTATACATTAGCAAGAGCACTAGATGGCAGCAGTTTTATAATAATGTTATACATTAGCAAGAGCACTAGATGGCAGCAGTTTTATAATAATGTTATACATTAGCACAAGCACTAGATGGCAGCAGTTATATAAGAATGTTATACATTTGCAAGCTCAATATATGGCAGCAGTTTTATAATAATGTTATACATTAGCAAGACCACTAGATGGCAGCAGTTTTATAATAATGTTATACTTTAGCATGAGCACTAGATAGCAGCAGTTTTATAATAATGTTATACATTAGCAAGAGCACTAGATGGCAGCAGTTTTATAACAATGTTATACATTAGCAAGAGCACTAGATGGCAGCAGTTTTATTATAATGCTATACATTAGCAAGAGCACTAGATGGCAGCAGTTTTATAATAATGTTATACATTAGCAAGAGCACTATATGGCAGCAGTTTTATAACAATGTTATACAATAGCAAGAGCACTAGATGGCAGCAGTTTTATAATAATGTTATACATTAGCAAGAGCACTAGATGGCAGCATGTTTATAATAATGTTATACATTAGCAAGATCACTAGATGGCAGCAGTTTTATAATAATGTTATACATTAGCAAGCGCACTAGATGGCAGCAGTTGTATAACAATGTTATACATTATCAGGAGCACTAGATGGCAGCAGTTTTATAACAATGTTATACATTATCAGGAGCACTTGATGGCAGCAGTTATATAACAATGTTATACATTAGCAAGATCACTACATGGCAGCAGTTATATAACAATGTTATACATTAGCATGAGCACTAAATGGTAGCAGTTTTAGAATAATGTTATACATTAGCAAGAGCACTATATGGCATCAGTTTTATAACAATGTTATACAATAGCAAGACCACTAGATAGCCACAGTTTTATAACAATGTTATACATTAGCAAGAGCACTAGATGGCAGCAGTTTTATAATAATGTTATACATTAGCACGAGCACTAGATGTTAGCAGTTTTATAACAATGTTATACAATAGCAAGACCACTAGATAGCCACAGTTTTATAACAATGTTATACATTAGCAAGAGCACTAGATGGCAGCAGTTTTATAATAATGTTATACATTAGCACGAGCACTAGATGTTAGCAGTTTTATAATAATGTTATACATTAGCAAGAGCACTATATGGCATCAGTTTTATAACAATGTTATATATCAGCAAAAGCACTAGATGGCAGCAGTTTTATAATAATGTTATACATTAGCAAGAGCACTATATGGCATCAGTTTTATAACAATGTTATACATTAGCACGACCACTAGATTTCCGCAGTTTTATAACAATGTTATACATTAGCAAGAGCACTAGATGGCAGCAGTTTTAGAATAATGTTATAAATTAGCAAGAGCACTAGATTGCAGCAGTTTTATAACAATGTTATACATTAGCATGAGCACTAGACGGCAGCAGTTTTATAACAATGTTATACATTAGCACGAGCACTAGATAGCAGCAGTTTTATAACAATGGTATACATTAGCACAAGCACTAGATGGCAACAGTTTTATTACAATGTTATACATTAGCAAGAACACTAGATGGCAGCAGTTTTATAATAATGTTATACATTAGCAAGAGCACTAGAAGGTAGCAGTTTTATAACAATGTTATACATTAGCAAGAACACTAGATGGCAGCAGTTTTATAATAATGTTATACATTACAAGAGCACTAGATGACAGCAGTTTTAAAATAATGTTATAAATTAGCACAAGCTCTAGCTAGCAGCAGTTTTATAATAATGTTATGAAAAAAGATGTAAAGTGGTGTGCAAATCTAACCCCTGCGCATATACTAATCTGCTCCCATAAGACAGAAAAAATGTTTAAGATAGATATACTCAAAAGATAGGTTTGTATACGTGGGCTGACAGCTGGGGGATATGGTTAAAAATAGAAGTGTCTCCAATAATTATAAAGTTTTAAAAAATATAGAAAAAATCTATTATTTATTAAAAATAAATCTTATAAAATTGTATTGTACACTTATATATGCATCAAAAAATAAAATAGTGGGGGGCGGAGCCAACTGCCAAAGGGGAAAGACGCTCCATAGCAGAGCTCCTGAAGTCTGATAGATAAAACGTTAATTCGTGGAATTCTAGGAGCCTTTATCTTCACCATATTTTGCTTTTACGATGGAAGACTTTCCTATGCATCTTTCTTCTCTATTGGCAAGCTTGCTGGATAAAGCTGATAGCAATTTTAGTAGCTTACGGTCTATCATTACTGACCTATGCAGCCAAGATGGCGTCTCTCACCTACCCACCTATGACATATGCATTGCGTGTCGGACAGAAGACTCGCCGTTTACTCAACCCTGCCCTGAACGGCTACAAGAAAAGCAGCCCGGTTGGGACCTGACCGGCATTTTACTGGGAACTACAACTGGTAACCTGATGCAATCAAGCACAGCTGACACGTTCCACATAGCAGCTGTAGTGCCGGGATCGGAAGAGCACTAGATGGCAGCAGTTTTATAATAATGTTATACATTAGCAAGAGCACTAGATGGCAGCAGTTATATAATAATGTTATACATTAGCAAGAGCACTAGATGGCAGCAGTTATATAACAATGTTATACATTAGCAAGAGCACTAGATGGCAGCAGTTATATAATAATGTTATACATTAGCAAGAGCACTAGATGGCAGCAGTTATATAACAATGTTATACATTAGCAAGAGCACTAGATGGCAGCAGTTTTATAATAATGTTATACATTAGCAAGAGCACTAGATGGCCGCAGTTTTATAACAAAGTTATACATTAGCAGGAGCACTAGATGGCAGCAGATTTATAATAATGTTATACAATAGCAAGAGCACTAGATGGCAGCAGATTTATAATAATGTTATACAATAGCAAGAGCACTAAATGGCAGCAGTTTTATAATAAAGTTATACATTAGCAAGAGCACTAGATGGCAGCAGTTTTATAACAATGTTATACATTAGCAAGAGCACTAAATGGCAGCAGTTTTATAATAATGTTATACATTAGCAGGAGCACTAGATGGCAGCAGTTTTATAATAATGTTATACATTAGCACGAGCATTAGATGGTAGGACTGTTTCCTGACATGTAAGGCTCCAGCCACCTACCTAGGTATTTCTTTAAAAAAGAATAACAAGAGAACAAAACAAATGTGATAATAAAAGCAAATTTAAATTTTTATAAAATTGTATTCATTTTCTAAATCATGAAAGAAAAAATGTGGGTTTCATGTCCCTTTAATCTAAAATTCTATTGTATGTTAATCAAGTAATACTGTACTTCCCTGTTCAATATTAGTCACATGTGTCTGTTCAGCCATATTGAAAGCTACATGGTATTTGGATCAACGTCAATCAATAGACTATACAGATTGGTATGGTAAAAACAATAATTTATTTATTAAATATCTTACTTTTTTTGTAAATTATGTTTGTTTTTTGGCCCACAATCAATTTATATTCAATAAAACTATAGCAGACAATGGGGCCTATTTATCAAAGGTCTTGCGGACCTGATCCGACAGTGCGGATCAGGTCCGCAAGACCTCGCTGAATGCAGAGAGCAATACGCTCTCCGTATTCAGCATCGCGCCAGCAGCTCACAAGAGCTGCTGGTGCAACGCCGCCCCTGCAGACTCGCGGCCAATGGGCCGCCAGCAGGGGGGTGTCAATCAACTCGATCGTACTCGATCGGGTTGATTTCCGGCGATTCCTGTCCGCCTCATCAGAGCAGTAGAACAGGGTTATGGAGCAGCAGTCTTTAGACCACTGCTTCATAACTGGTGTTTCTGGCGAGTCTGAAGACTCGCCAGAAACACAGGCCCACAAGCTCCATTCGGAGCTTGATAAATGGGCCCCAATGAGTTTTTTTCCTAGATTTTATCTGTGTAATAAATTAAAACATACATGTAATAGTTATATTTTACTTTTTATTGTAGGATTATTCAGTAGGCTTCATATAAAGGCTTCTATGATACAAATTGACCCCTATTTTATATTTTTGATTATTTCTAATCATAAGCGTTAGCTCTCCATAATGGAACTCACTTTGTTTTCTATAATGTTTGTGAAATCAAAGGTAGCAAATCTCAAATCTGGTTTGCTGCGCAGTTTGTGGTGAACTTGACGTTTAAGAAATGATAACTTTGAAATGTGTTTGATTTATAATCTCACAGTGACATCTCTACTCCAAAAAAACTTTATTTCATTCTTTCAAATGTTCAGCACTCAAAAGTGTTATATCAATTTTATTTTTAATAGGAATCACAGTAGGAATACTTTGAATTGTGACTTCTGCATTCATTGTGACATGGACTTCATACGATTCTGCAGTTGAAGCTTTAATAAATGAGGTCTATTGTTTCTAATTATTTTTTATTCATACTTAAGCAAAAAATCATCCATTTTAACACCTTTTTCATCATAAATAATTTACCTTTACTGTGGGTTTTATATAATATTTACACACATTTAAATGTCTCCTCCTCTTCTGCATAACTAGTTGCATAACATTAGAATGTCCCTTTAAAAACAACATTTTCTAGGGGAGGAGTATTTTTGAGTTTAATGTTCCATTAAGATGCTGAATACTCACATCTGATGCACAAATGGTGTATGGTGTCTATAATGGAGATGTATTACTCTGTTTACTAAAGTGTGTGCATACTGTGGTGCACGTGTTCAGGGCTTGAGAGGCAGCATTTAATGTCGGCAGTTATTGCACAAGCAAATGATTCCGTAGCCCCTGCCTCTGCCCTCATGCAATAGGTCAGGACAGGTTTGTCAATCATCCTGGATGAATCAGTCTAGGGGGATTTACCTCAGCCATCTCTGAGGTGATGGAGAGATTAGGAAACAGAGATCTTACAACCTCTCCTGTAGTTTGCAGAATTGCAGAAATTACCCTGCAATACAAAGTTACCAACCTGCATAGGTAATTTTATAACTGGAGCCCTTCATATTCACCATAATAAATCTTTGCTCCTGTCAGCCAATTGTAAATAACCCCATTCATGAAGTTGCTTATCAGCTTCAGGGCCGTTTTGGTGCAGACTTGCTTCTGCGCTTCTGCAACCCAAAGCTACGTAAGACCTCTGCTTCTTTATTTGTCCACAGCCTCATAGGTAGCAAATGTCAGACAATGTAGATGTGTTCATTCCAGGATGGCTGACAAGTCCTGTTCTAAGACAATTAGTTGTGTGACAGCATAGGACATGGATGCACAAGTGATTGCAATCATAAATTCTGGCAGCCAATGCTACTCCCGCGTGTGAACAGGTTCCCTATATGAAGAGCTTGTCTGCACAAAGACTAATGAATAGGAGCCAGGGTAAACAAGTTAGCTGACATGTAAGGCACCTCCTTATAAAACACCATATCTAATCACTTTTTATAACCCATCTTGTAATTTATAATGAAGATCACAAGCTAACATAATTCTTTATTTTCTAGGTAAGAAGACTATTTGCTAGATGGGATTAGACATTAAGCCAAATGCCACACAATTTACAATTAAAGGTTTTTCGGACCTGTTGGAACTCCAAGTCCCTTTATTTATTCTGTTGCTTCTTATCTACCTTGTGATTATCTTTGGCAACATGACAATTTTTACAACAATATCCCAGGACCCTCAGCTTCATACCCCCATGTATGTATTTGTAATGAACCTTTCTTTGATTGATATCTCTTATACTTCTACCATTCTGCCAAATCTTTTAAACATGCTCATAACCCATCGTAAAACAATATCACTTACTGGGTGCCTTACACAAATGTATTTTTTTCTGTGCATGGCATGTTCTGAAGCCTTTCTACTTGCAGCCATGGCGTATGATCGCTATGTGGCTATCTGTCACCCACTACACTATGTTTATCTTATGAGTTTAAGACGCTGTGCTCAGTTTATAGCTGCTGTTTGGACAATAGGTTTTGTGGACACTGTGGGATATCCAATCCTTGTCGCCAAAATGTCATTTTGTGATTCCAAGCTTATCGAACATATTTTCTGTGATGTTGTACCATTGCTGAAGCTATCTTGCAGTGATACATTTAATGTGGAGCTTCTGACTTATTTGGAAGGGTCATTTATAGTATTTAGCTTATTTCTGTTTACTTTAATTTCATATTTTTTTATAATATCAACCATTTTAAAAATCCGCTCTGCAGAGGGACGCCATAAAGCATTTTCTACATGCGCCTCTCATCTAACTTGTGTGGTTATATATTATGGAACAATAATGTGTCTGTACATGAGACCAACTTCAAATTATTCTCCAGATCGTGACAAATTCTTTTCTCTCCTGTATATTTTACTTGTTCCTATGTTAAATCCTGTTATTTATAGCCTTAAAAATCAAGATGTCAAAAATGGTCTGAATAAACTTAAAAACCGAGTAACATTTTTAGGGAACCATCAACAGCTGAATGTGTCTATAATAGAGATTATTGAATCACACAAGAAAAAAAGATTTTCAAAGAAACAAAAAATAAATATAAATTTTGTCCATTGTTTTCTAGCTTCCTGCAGACTCTAATTAATCAAGTTAATTGACTATAATTTGACACTGTATAATACACACAGGTGTTTAATACTAGGTGGTAGATTTAATAAAGGTTGAGCGGACATGATTTGCTGTAGCGAATCATGTACACTCAACCTCGCTAAATGCCAACAACGTATGCTTGTGAAATGCTTGTGCAATGCCGCCCCCTGCTCATTTGCGGCCGCTAGCAGGAGCCGTCAATCATCCCGATCGTATTGTATCAGGATGATTTAAGTCCGCCACCTAAAAGGTGACAGAAGTTAAGGAGCAGAAGTCTTTCGACCACTGCTTCTTAAGTTCCGTTTCAGGCAAGCCTGAAACGATCAGCGTAGAATGCAGCACCCGCTGCTTAATCTACCCCTAGGTCTTATACAGTTATATAGTTGCACATAAAGAATCCCTTTAGAATATCACATCAAAAACTGACATCAGATTAATTTGAAAACCCTATATTTCTACAGCTTTCAACAATGTATACATTTGTTCAAAGGGCACCTCTGAATTATTAAATTAGAGAACTGTGTGGGGTTATTGATCACTTACAAATGAACACATTTTGGCTACAAATGAATTGAATTAAATGGTGGATCCCAGTGTAGTCAGTTTTACTGAATTCAGTACACATTGCAAGTGTAAAATAGGTTTAAAGTGCAGCGGCTTTGAAAAAGAGACAATAAGAAAACATACATCTGGAGCAGCATCCTTTGAGAAATGGAATGTAACTCCCACCCCAGTACACATAGAAAACTATAGTATCTAATTTAGGGCTAGATTAGCTATTTGCTATCAACTTTTTTTTTATTTTGAGTGTGCGGTGTACCGCTTGTGTTACAAGTTGAAAGTAAAAGTTTTCGATCTCGTGCTAACCCGATGCATCCAAAAAGCTGACGTTACAATATCGCGACCATGAAAAGTGGGAAAAAACTAACACCCATAAAGTCACGCAAAATTGATCGCATTTTCTCAACTGCTCTAATCTGACATGAAAATATTAATATTTCTGCTTCACATAGCAGAATATGTTCTAAATAAATATTTCTCATTTATATATTTATCTGATGGTATTTTTGTATATATATATATATATATATATAAACAAAGAAAAAGAGAACAGGGCGCAACCCCTCTAAGTGTAATATGTAGAGTAAAAACAAAATATTTATTATGATTCACAAATACACACTCACAAAAGTTGACCTCAAACAATGTGAGGTATGTCAAAGGCACCGGGGAACCATAAAGGTCTCTCAAAGATAAGACAGCAGAGTTCCAATAGGCACAGGCTAATAGTTGTCAAATGTGATGATACACTGATGTTCAATTGCACTACTCACAAAATCCAGCCTGTGACCCAGTCCTTAGAAAGTTCCCAAAACACGGATAAAAATATTGTCACTCGAAACTATCCTGAACAGCTGTTCCACAAGCGTTAAGCCGGCAACTCGTGGACGCTGGGTGTGATAGCGTGATGACGTAAAGGCGGTGGGTGTGGCCTTACACGTTTCGTAGGGATTCCCCCTACTTCGTCAGAGGCTTAACGCTTGTGGAACAGCTGTTCAGGATAGTTTCGAGTGACAATATTTTTATCGTGTGACTTTGATTTGACCAGTTATACTCCTATCCGTGTTTTGGGGACTTTCTAAGGACTGGGTCACAGGCTGGATTTCGTGAGTAGTGCAATTGAATGAACATCAGTGTATCATCACATTTGACAACTATTAGCCTGTGCCTATTGGAACTCTGCTGTCCTATCTTTGAGAGACCTTTATGGTTCCCCGTGCCTTTGACATACCTCATATTGTTTGAGGTCAACTTTGTGAGTGTGTATTTGTGAATCATAATAAATATTTTGATTTTACTCTACATATTACACTTAGAGGGGTTGCGCCCTGTTCTCTTTTTCTTTGTTTATTTTCTAGATCCGGTTTCCATAACCATGTAACACCTGTGGCAGCAACCCACAATATTATCTGCATCTATAACATCTATTTGAAGCAGCATATCCTTTGTGGTTAATATGAAATACCTTTTATAACCCTTTATAGCTCTCTATGATATAATTGTTATGTAAGTGTGGGGCGCTTTTATTTATGTGTTTTTTATTGTTTTTATATATATATATATATATATATATATATATATATATATATATATATATAGCTAGATAGATAGATATACATATATATACAGATACATATAGGTATAAAACAATTATTTGATCCCCTCCTGATTTTGTACATTTGCTCACTGATAAAGAAATAATCATTCTATAATGTTAATGGTAGGTTTATTGGAACAGTGAGAGACAGAATAACAACAAAATAATCCAGAAAACGCATTTAAAAAAAAATTATAAATTGATTTGCTTTTTAATGAGTGAAATTAGTATTTGACCCCTTTGCAAAACATGGCTTAGTACTTGCTGGCAAAACCCGTGTTGGCAATCACAGAGGTCAGACGTTTCTTGTAGTTGGCCACAAGGTTTGCACACATCTCAGGAGGGATTTTGTCCCACTGCTCTTTGCAGATCCTGTCCAAGTCATTAAGGTTTCAAGGCTGATGTTTGGCAACTTGAACCTTCAGCTCCCTACACAGATTTTCTATGGGATTAAGGTCTGGAGACTGGCTAGGCCACTTCAGGACCTTAATATCCTTTGTTGCCTTAGCCATGTGTTTTGGGTCATTGTCATGCTGGAATACCCATCCACAATCCCATTTTCAATGCCCTGGCTGAGGAAAGGAGGTTTTCACCCAAGATTTGACGGTACATGGCTCCGTCCATCGTCCCTTTGATGCGGTGAAGTAGTCCTGTCCTCTTAGCAGAAAAACACCCCAAAAGCATAATGTTTCCACCTCCATGTTTGATGGTGGTGATGGTGTTCTTGGGGCCATAGGCAGCATTCCTCCTCCAAACACGGAGAGTTGAGTTGATGCCAGAGAGCTCGATTTTGGTCTAATCTGACCACAACACTTTCACCAAGTTCTCCTCTGAATCATTGCAATGTTCAATGGCAAACTTCAGATGGCCTTGCGGGCACAGCAGGATTTTAGTCCTGCACGGCATAGTGTGTTACCAATTGTTTTCTTGGTGACTATGGTCCCAGCTGCCTTGAGATCATTGAAAAGATCTTCCTGTGTAGTTCTGGGCTGATTCCTCACCAGTCTCATGATCACTGAAACTCCACGAGGTGAGATCTTGCATGGAGCCCCAGGCCAAGGGAGATTGACAGTTATTTTGTGTTTTTTCCATTTGCGAATAATTGCACCAACTGTTGTCACCTTCTCACCAAGCTGTTTGGCAATGTTCTTGAAGCCAATTCCAGCCTTGCCTTGTGTAGGTCTACAATCTTGTCCCTGACATCCTTGGATAGCTCTTTGGTCTTGGCCATGGTGGAGAGTTTGGGATCTGATTGATTGCTTCTGTGGACAGGTGTCTTTTATACAGGTAACAAGCTGAGATTAGGAGCACTCCCTTTAAACTTGAGCTAACAGTGCTCGTCTGTCAAGTGAACACCGTCAGGGCGATATAAGGCCTTTTTGTCAGCCGTAATGCTATCATGCCTAATAACAAATCCAGAGAAGGCTGTGACCGCTGCCCTTTGTGAAACCATGTATCTCCAATGCAGTCTTGTGACCACATAGGACCACCCAACTCTCACAATCGGCAGCCAAGCACACAGCCACTTGATATCCAAGACCATTCTATTTATAAGGGCTAATGCAGGGAGGGAACCAATATCATTACCCCTTAGGTGGATAACTATAATGTGTGGAAGCCCCCACCTCCTATGGGCATACTGCAGGAGTGAAGGCAATTCATTCCAGGTTAGGCCCCTGCGGCCCAGCCAACGAACGTTAGCCTTAGCCGAAGGAAGGCTGAGTTGCTGCCCGTCCGGTGACCGTATCGCCCTGATCACAGCCCAATGCACAAACGAGTGCCCCACAATCCATATGCAAACCGGAGAAGAGCCCTTACCTAGAACAACATAATGTAAATACTCTCAGCTTGGGACCATCAACAGTAAATAACCGAGCAACAATAAACTGATGAACAGATAGTACAAATTATCCGGTGCCCATCTCCCCTAGAAGGACTCAGCTATCTTCAAAGGTCTAATGTACAGTTTATATGACCCCCGACCTCCAACGTCCTAACCATTTTATTTCCCCAACGGAGGAACCCTTTGATGCAGCATTAGTAGCCGCTCCAATTCTAAATGAGTGAGGGGCAACTTGTGATGTGTCTAACCCGCATGCCGCCGCTGCTATTGAAAGCACCTTTTTGAATTGAAATATCGATAATGCAGTAGCATCTTCATGGATGAAGAATTCCTATGGCCCTGCTGGCCTGATCTTTAAATAGCTTTCTTTATTACCAACCGGGCAGCACTCCGGTAGATCATCCCTGCCTAATGGAAGCCAAGCACTTTTTCCTTCCTGATCCGTTTTTGACCTAGGTATGAACAACAACATCCCCTGTTAAGAGGATCTTACGTGTTCTAGCCAAATGCCCCCCTTTCCTCCTACTCTAGCAGAATCCACCAGTTCCCCTACTCTCAGTGCTCCAGCCAAACCCATAGAGAAGGCTGCCCTGAATAGGGTCACTTCGTACGCAGATGCACAGATACTATCTAGCGATTTTACCAGTTACTTTAAATTGAGAGGGGTAATAGGTTCTCTTTGATCCTGAGACTTAATTTCAGCCCTGCCCCAGCCCTTCAATACCTGTCTCACTAAGAAGGAAATGGAAAATTATGGAAAACTGAGCATCTTGCTGAAGAACGCTGCTGCTATAAGCCTGCTTTGTGCTGCTATTCTACAGATCCCTGATTGTTTCAACACCTGTACCTGTGATGTCTGCTGCATGATGAACACCCTGTTTTTTGCAAAACGTCTCCCATCCTTTCCAGTGTGACTCATAAGCCTTCCAAGTCTCAGGAGTAAGTGAAGCCTGTACTAGCGGGATAATGGATGCCCCAAGACTGCTAATTGCCAAAGAAATGAGGGGCAGGGTAAGCCATGTGCTGCCACCTTTTCTAAACTGTTCCCACTTAAACCTAGAAAGTGCGTCCGCCACTACATTATGCCCCCCTGGGACATGTTGTGCAGTGAACAAGATATTAAGTTTTAAACAGTGAAGGACTAGGTGCCTAGGGTATCTCACTACTACAGGTGATGACCCAGATAACCTGTTTATGGCATACACCACACTCATGTTGTCCGACCAGAACACCATTGATCTGTTTGCCAGCTTGGGTCCCCACAGCTCTACAGCCACTACAACTGGAAATAATTCAAGTAGTTCTAGGTTCCTTTTCAGACCTGAGGCTACCCATGGGAAGGCCACGAAGCTGCACTCCATTCACCTTCAAGATATGCCCAGTATCCAAAGCCACCTGCCACATCTGTGAAAAGATGCAGTGACTGATTAGAAACCAGATCTGCCCGCCACAAGCAGACTCCAATGAAGTGGGTCAGAAATATGTCCCAAATCTGAAGGTTGTCTTTCATTTCTGCGGACACCATGAACCTTCTGGTGCCGTTTTATTGACCTTTCAACTGTTCTTCCAGCTTTCTGTTAAATATGTGGCCCATGTGAATGGCCCTGCCTGCAAAATTCAGCAAGCCCAATAGTGACTGTAACTCCTTAAGTGAAATGCTAGTCGCCTTTGCCACAGATCTGACTGTCGTCAAGAGTTTAATCACCTTATCTTGCGGGAGACAGCATTCCTCTGCAACTGTATCTATCTCCATCCCCAGGAATGTGAGACACGGGCAGGGGCCCTCTGTTTTTTCCTCCGCCAGTGGCACTCCAAACTCTGTAGTTACTTATCTCATGACTGACATAAGCCCTTCGCATTCTGAAATACCAGCTCTCCCGATTACCAGGAAGTCATCTAAATAATGGGCCACAGTTCCCCCCTTCGAAGAGTCCTGTACTACTCATTGCAAAAACAAGCTGAAACATTTGAAAAGATTAAGAACAGTCTATTGGTAAGCATCTATCCACATAGTATCCCCCGGTGCAACGGGAGCAATCTGAAAACATATATATCCAGTTTGGCCGATAGAGCCACATCTCCTGCCTCTTTCACTAATGCTACCACCTCATCAAAGAACTGGTAGTGAATTGAGCTTAGTGCTGGGTCTATAGCATCATTAACAGATGCCCCTTTCGGGTATGAAAGGTGATGTATCAGCCTGAATTTCCCCATGTCCTTTTTGGGGACCACCCCTAATGGTGAGAAAACCAAGTCAGGGAATGCTTCCTCCAGGAAAGGGCCTAAAACCCTTCCCAGGGCAACTTCTTTCTCAATTTTATCACAAACCACCATCGGGAATTCATATGCTGACTTAAAGTTATGGTGAACTGTTGACCCCCTCACCGAGCGCTGTACTGGAATCATAAACCCCTCAAACAACCCCGCCCGTAGCACCCCAGCGGCCCCCTAGTAAGGGTAGCGTGCCAACCACGGAAGCATGGCTTCAGGCTTAAGAGGCATTTGGGGCCCTTGATACCAGGTCCACCTCTAGCTCCTGCCTTGTCCAATCCCAATTCTCTATCTTTGTTGCAATCTTCCCCTGAGTGCGGGCCACTGCAGTATTTACAGATGTGCCAAAAGGAGCAATTCGCTCCTCACTCACACTGTTTATCCTGATATTTCCAGCACTCCCTGCCCTGCCTCTTCTGGTGAGAAAAGGAGTGGGAAGGCCCAGGCCTAGCGCCTGCAGGGGGAGTGGGGTAACTCTCCAAGCCCAGCTTAGACCACAGATGTATATCTTGTGTGCCAAAATGGAGTAATGGGTTCCCCACCATCTTCCTACGGAAGGCCATGTCATAGTCCCTCCATGCGCCTTCCTTAAACCTCCTGTGTGTGCTGTCAATGGTGTCAGCATACTTATAGAGGTTATGACCCTGGCCCGGCCATTTGTCAACATAGCATGTAGCTAAAACCCTAAAACACTGTTGCCATTCATCTTATCTCCCGGGCCTCTGTACCCTTTTGGGACCTGTGTTATCTTCCGCCCTCTCTTTATTTCTATAAGCCTCTGCTGAGAGTTTGAAGATGTTAACATAACGTCCATCCTGTATCTTTTTTATGACCTTGGTTTTAAAATGGACATACAAGGAATGGACCATGCAGGGGTATGTGTCCCCTTGAGCCACCACCTTCCTGGGTATTAGTTGCCCTGTAACTGGCTCCTTTTATATCACTAAATGTTGCCCTGCAGCCTCGTCTGGAACCACTGAACTTCCTGCCTTATTCTGTGCCTGCACTGCAAATATTTTCTTGATCATCCTAACATATGCTGCTGACCTTTGCCCACTAATCCTAGTTCTTTATCCTTTTCTGAGTCTGACCTACTATATGATGAGCTCCCATCAGCGTGTGTGTATGTGTTATGCCATAACTCACTGGTCGGCGCTGCTTGAGTTACTGCTCCTGATGTGGAAGGCTCCTCACTGCTGCAGCTGCTGCTCCTGATGTCTGCTGTGTGCCCCCTCCTGACTGCATGTTCTGTCCTAGCATGTTGTCACCAGAAGACGCACTTGCAACACCCTGTTGAGAAATAGAAAGATGGGGAGTACTCTGGGAAGAGGACAGTGAATCAAGGGAGGCCGTCCACCTTGAAGTGTCCTGACCCATACTTCCACTCATATCTAAAGCAGCTGCCATTAATCTGTACAAATCCGCATTCGCACCTGGCCCTTGTATGCCCCACGCACCCAATTGCCCTGTACTTTGAGAGCCTGTGCTCTCTAATGAGCCAATCACACCTCCTCCCTGCATACCAGACAAGTTCACACCACTCATGAAGCCTTTCAACTGTGCGTCTGAAAACTGTGACCCTCGCACACTATTGCCAGTCAAAATGATTCCATCTACTTGCTCCACACCCAACAGTTCATTACCAGTGCCCCTGTCCCTGTTTACAAACATTCTCTCTCTATCCACCACATATGCCACTGATGCTGCACCCAGAACTGGGTTTTAAGCTGTTCTGCCCCTTTCTGCATGTAACACTGCATTCCTGTGGCCTACTCCTACTCCGCCCCTCCCCCTGGGGCACTGTTCTTCCCTCCGGAGGAGAATCAGGTCTGCTCTGGATCCTGCGCCTCCTACATGTGTGGCCGCGATCACCTCCACTCTCTGAATCCGACGGAGATGATGTGCTCGCCACATCATGTAAGGGGGCAGGGCCTGATGTAATGACATCAGCGCCGGCTGCCAGCGTGCCCTCGGGGCCTACCACCTCCCCTTCGTTCTCAGAGCCGTCCGGACCAGCTACAATCCCTCTCAGAGCGATGACCTCTGCAAGGCAATAACCGCTGCCAGGGCACCTGGGGGTAAATATGGCAAGGCCTGTGAAGCACCGGTGGCCACCATGATTGGTGGGGACGAAAGGACCGCATGATGTGGTATGGGGGTAGGTGCTAACTGGGCCACATGCTGAGGTACTACAATTGGGGACAAGTTGGCCTGAGTAGTAAGGCTAATCTGAGCCAGGGGCTGTGTCAAACTGCAATGGGCCTACTCTACAACCACCTCCTCTACAACAAGGGGGGCAGCCATTATTGGTGAGGCATAGCCGGTATACTCTCTTTCCCTTTAGCAATTTTTAGAGGCCTGGAAATGTGTCTTACAGGGGACCAGGTTCGGAGGGTGGATGTACAACCTCACTGCTGTCTGAACTTCCCACGCTTTCCCATGCAGGCCCTCTCCTCCTGTTGGATCCTTCCTCCTCCACTCTGTACCGCCTGGGGGGCACAGAATTTCTCCTAGCACGATCCATGCTGCAATCCTAATTTCAAGACAATTTTTCGGCACAAGCAAAAAATTCTCTTGAAGTCTTGAAGCAGGAAAAGAGGCTGGAACTACTGCAACATGGACCTATAAAGGTAAGCACACTCTCCGCCCCTCCGGTTGCAACAAAGTAACAAACACACACATAGCAAACTCCAGACTTCAAGTCAGTTCCCCCTTAATTTTGTTACAGGCCCACTAGAGGGCCCTCCATGTTCAAACTACAGTGTGAGTTTACAACTATGTAAAGGAATATAAATGTATATTATCTACCTCTTCATTCTACCTAACAGACTAAAATCTTATAGTAATTTGCATACATTTGAATACATTTGAATATGCAAATGTAACGGAAGGAATTCTTGGAATGTCACATGCCAGCCTGTGCTGTGTACAAGATTTTCCTTTGAGGGGTTTTTACTATGTTTCCTTTCAAGATGAGTCTTATCTACAAACCTGTTATGCTAGAACTTTATAGAAAGCAAACTCCAGTGAACTATAAAGGCGTCCGATTTGCTGCTTGTGTGGAGATACAAAAAAAGATACCAGTAACTGTGCATATGTTTAACCCTTGGGTTACTGACCAAGGAATTAAGTTATTCTTAGCCGTTACTTTAGTATGTACAGGGTTGCACAACATTCACCAACCACTTTGGTTCTTTTTAGCATTTTTGCTATCACTCCATTTAAACAGAAATAGACCCTTGGTTTTTTTTAAAATTTACCTGTCAAAACTATATATATCAGTGACGTGCAGTGAGTTCAGAGACTGGTGAGGCAGTCGCTACGATACACCCGAGAAACATATATATGAACCCGATAAAGCCTTATACTGAGCAGCAAGGACTGTAATTGGCACTAATATTTATGCACCTCGGAACAGCTGAGCCTCTCACATTATAAAACACACTACTATATATGCTGGGCAGCAGCAAAGTCTGTAGTTGGCATTAATATAAGTACACCTGAATTTTCCCAATTAAAATACTGCTGTTTGGGCATTTTAGCGCTTACTTAAGGAAATGTGTTTATTATTATTATTATAAATATTTTTGTGTTTTTGTTTCCTTAAACCTTCCACTGTCATTAAGTAGTCTTATAACAGCCTTGTTACTTTCAACTTTCACTGTCACTAGACTAACTCTTAGCCTGTACATATTCATTTATTAAACTGTTTATTAAATTATTATATACAGAGTAGATTTAGAAAGGGTGACAGTGCACACAGTGAGCCGTTATAATTGATTTGCCTCATGATGGCAGGATTTAGCTCTGCAAATGTGGTGATTTCTAACTCTAATACCTTAAAATCCAACCTGCTGGCTGTTCAAGGCTAACCATGCTACATGACTGTCTTTAATTGTAGTTTCTGTAAATTCAAGCACATTAAAGACATCTATGTAGCAGAGTTATTCTTAAAAAAAGCCAGTAGAGTGGAATTCTGAGAGTTAGAATTTACTAAATGTGCAGAGGCAGAGCTAAATTACACATCAAGGGAGCTAAATAAATGTATTACTGTCAGACCTTAAAATACACTGTGCTAGCTTCTTCAAGGCTAATACTAATACATACATGTTTTTAATTATAGTTTGTGCTAATTAAAACAATTTAAAGTTAGTTATGTATCAGGGTTAGCCTTGAAAAAGCTGCAGTGTGCATTTTAAGGTCTAATAGTTAGAAATTACTGAATTTGCAGAGCTAAATTACATGCAAAGATATTTTCATTTTTTTATTTTGCTCCCTATGCATGTAATTTAGCCCAGAAATTATGTTTCCTACTCTCAGAAATTGCAATGCACCCCAGTGGCTTTTTCAGGGATAACCATGCTACATATATGTCTTTAATTGTAGTTTCTGTCAATTATAGCAAATCAAAGACAGCTATATAGCTGGGTTAGCCTCAAAAAGCCAGCAGGTTGAATTTCAAGGTCAGAGAGATAGAAATTACTGATTTTAAAGATCTTAATTACATGAAAAGGAAGAACTCTCAAACCCTCCACCTGTCTCTCTCCTCCTCTCTCTTAGATTCTCCTACACTCTCTCACACTGTTTCTCTCCCCCTTTCCTCAACTTTATTATTATTATTTTATTATTATCGGTTATTTGTAGAGCGCCAACAGATTCCGCAGCGCTATAAACAAAGGGGGAGTACAACAAAACAATTGTAGGGTAGAGGGCCCTGCCAATAGTTGCACTGTTGTAGGCAGCTCTTAAGAAGGTGATCTACAAACAGCTGGACTATTAGGCTAACATGCTAAGAGGGTTCAGGGGATTGCAGTGGAGGAGAGGAACTGGTATTAGGAAAGGTTAGTGTAGGTTGTATGCGTCCCTGAACAGTAGAGTCTTTAGGGAGCACTTGAAGCTTTTAAAACTAGAAGAGAGTCTTGTGGAGCGAGGCAGAGAGTTCCACAAGATGGGAGCCAGTCTGGAGAAGTCCTGTAAACGGGAGTGTGATGAGGTGACAAGAGAGGAGGAGAGTAGGAGGTCATGAGCAGAGCGAAGGGGACGGGAGGGAGAGTATCTGGAGATAAGGTCTGAGATGTAGGGGGGAGCAGTGCAGTTGAGGGCTTTGTATGTCAGAGTGAGAGTTTTGTGTTTGATCCTAGAGGCAAGAGGAAGCCAGTGAAGGGATTGGCAGAGAGGCGCAGCAGATGAAGAGCGACGTGTAAGGAAGATGAGTCTGGCAGAGGCATTCAATATGGATTGTAAAGGAGCTAGGCGGCAGGTGGGGAGGCCAGAGAGGACAGAGTTGCAGTAATCAAGGCGGGAAAGAATGAGAGAGTGGATTAAAATCTTAGTTGTGTCTTGTGTAAGGAAGTGTCTAATTTTAGAGATGTTTTTAAGGTGGAAGCAGCAGGCTTTAGCCAATGACTGAATGTGAGGAGTGAAGGAAAGATTTGAGTCGAATGTGACCCCGAGACATCGGGCGTGCGGGGTAGGGGTAATGATGGAGTTGTCGACAGTTATAGAGATATTGGGGGTGGAGATTTTGGAAGAAGGGGGGAAAATGAGGAGCTCAGTTTTGGAGAGATTTAGCTTGAGGTAGTGAGAGGACATCCAGGAAGAGATGTGAGAAAGACAGTTAGTGACACGGGTTAGCAAGGAAGGAGATAGTTCTGGTGCAGAGAAGTAGATTTGGGTGTCATCAGCATACAAATGATATTGGAAACCGTGGGACTTAATTAGGGAACCTAGTGATGACGTATAGATTGAGAAGAGAAGGGGACCGAGGACAGAGCCTTGCGGTACTCCGACAGAAAGTGGTGACGGGGCGGAGGAGGCCCCAGAGAAGGCTACACTGAAGGTACGGTTTGACAGATAGGAAGAGAGCCACGAAAGGGCTGTGTCACAGATGCCGAAGGATTGGAGGGTTTGGAGCAGAAGAGGGTGGTCGACAGTGTCAAAGGCTGCGGACAGATCAAGGAGGATAAGCAGAGAGAAGTGGCCTTTTGATTTAGCTGTAAGTAGGTCGTTGGTGACCTTAACAATAGCTGTCTCTGTGGAGTGATAGGGACGAAATCCAGATTGCAGCGGGTCAAGAAGGGAGTTTAACGTAAGGAAATGGGATAGGCGTGCATATACTAGTTTTTCGAGAAGCTTAGAAGCAAGAGGGAGGAGGGAAATTGGGCGGTAGTTGGATGGGGAGGTAGGATCAAGGGAAGGTTTTTTGAGGATAGGTGTGACCAGCGCATGTTTCATTGATGAGGGAAATGTACCAGTGCTGAGAGAGAGGTTGAAAGTGTGTGTTAGTATAGGGGTAAGGGTAGCAGAGAGAGGGGGGAGCAGCTGTGAGGGGATAGGGTCAAGGGGACAGGTAGTGAGGTGAGAGCGTTGTATAAGTGCTGAAACTTCGTCCTCAGTAACAGGGGAGAATGAACTAAGTTCCAGGTTATGAGGGTTGTGGGTGAGTGGGAGTATTTGAGGGGGGGAGGGAATGGAATTGTGTTGAGAGCTGATTTCATGTCTGATGGAGTCAATTTTGTTAATGAAGTGACTGGCAAAGTCTTGGGCTGACAGAGAAGTTGTATTAGGAAGTGGGGGAGGGCGGAGGAGAGTATTGAAAGTGGAGAACAGACGTTTTGGGTTTGAAGAAAGATTAGAGATAAGAGTAGAGAAGTAGTGTTGCTTGTGGAGATTAAGGGCAGAGTAGTAGGAGTTCAAGATGAATTTGTAATGAAGAAAATCAGCTGAACTCCGTGATTTTCTCCAATGCCGTTCAGCAGTACGGGAACATCTGCGTAGGTACCGTGTCAGAGGAGTATGCCAGGGCTGGGGATGAGTATGTGATTTCCTAGCAGTGGTAAGGGGGGCGAGATTGTCAAGGACGGATATAAGGGTGTAATTATAGTGGCAGATCGATTGTTCAGGGCAGGAAAAGGTGGAGAAGGATGAGAGGAGCGGTTTAAGGGAATTAGCAAGTTGTTGCTGATCTAAAGACCTAATGCTTCTGTGAAGTTTGGTGTGAGGAGTAGAAGGTGGGAGAGTTGTAGGAAGGGATGTTATGTTGCAGGTAAGGAGATGGTGGTCAGAAAGAGGAAAAGGGGAGTTTGAGAAGTTTGAGAGAGTGCATCGATAGCTAAAGATCAGGTCAAGGGAGTGACCGTCTTTGTGAGTGGGAGAATCAGTCCATTGTGACAGACCGAAAGAGGAAGTGAGTTGCAGAAGTTGTTTAGCAGATGAGGCAGTGGGATTGTTAAGGGGGATGTTGAAGTCGCCAAGAATGAGGGCAGGGGTGTCTGAGGAAAGGAAGTAGGGTAGCCAGGCAGCCAAGTGCTCTAGAAATTGAGTTGTGGAGCCAGGGGGTCGGTATATGACTGCAACACGTACAGAGAGAGGGGAGAATAAGCGAATCATGTGGGTTTCGAATGAGGGAAAAGTGAGGGAAGAGATAGGGTGTATTTGTTGAAAGGTGCAACGAGAGGAAAGTAAAATACCTACACCACCTCCTTGTCTATTACCAGACCTAGGAGTGTGGCTGAAGTGGAGACCCCCATGTGACAGAGCAGCAGTGGATGCTGTGTCTAGGGGAGAGAGCCAGGTTTCTGTTAGGGCCAGAAGGTTGAGGGAGCGGGAGATGAAGAGGTCATGTATAGAAGTGAGTTTGTTGCAAACAGAGCGAGAGTTCCAGAGTGCACAGGTGAAAGGGGTAGTGGCTTTAGATGCAAGAGGAATGTGAGAAAGGTGTGCAGGGTTTTGTTTTCTGAGTCTATGGGATGGTACACATGGATGTGCATGGCTTGTCAGTGGTTGGGGACCGGGATTAGGGGAGATGTCACCAGCAGTAAGTAGAAGCAAGAGGGAGAGTGACATGAGATGAGATACAGATTTGCAGTAGTGAGACTGCTTTTGAGATGAGCTGCAGGGGCTAGAGAGAGTGTTTAGGAATAGGTAAAGTTCATGAGAAGAAAAGTAAGGTGAGTTTAAGAGAGATGGGCTAATGAACAGTGCAGGTGGAGAGGGAGAAGGAGTAATTGAATAGTGTAGTTTGTTATAGAGACAAAGGGTAGCAAAAAGGAATATGAATATATTGAGCATTTTTACAGAATTGGGAACCAGTTAAAAACATAAGACACAGAATTACTGTAACAATTGCATAAGGGAACAAAAGGTATATGAAGCATAATATAATAAAAGTATTGTGTATTCTATGGGGTTAAGGGAATGGAAGGATGTGCTGATCAGTGTTTGCACCTGTCATTTCAGGAGAGTTAAAGTTGTGTGGGAGACTATCTATAAATGAGGAAATGAGCTTGGGGTGGGTGGGGTGAGGGGAAGGGTGGGAGGGAAGCTGTTTTCCAGAAGGCTACCTGTAGAAAGTTATGTGGCAAATGCAGGAGTTAAATGAGAAGGTCTGTGTTGATTTTTTTCTGTGTTCTGAGATAGACTGTGTAAGGGGAGAGAGATAAATTGGTTAATGATGGTCCAGAGAAAGTGTGTTAAAATGAGTGGGAGGGTACATTTATGGACATTTTAAGCTAAGGGTCAATCATGCAGAAACCAAAAAAACACATCAAAAAACAAAATATTACAGAGATAAGACAGACATACAAGGGAGAAATAAAACCATTAAAAGAAATACAGATAAATGGACAAGAACTTTCTAACACTCTCCCTCTCTCTCAGGTATTCCTTTTCCCTCTCTTTCATACAAAGTCTCTCACACACTCTCCCTCATGCAGTCTCTCACATTCTCTTTTCTCACACACTCACACTGACACAGACTCACATGCTGCCTCTATCACACAGTCTCTCACACACTCTCTCTCATGCAGTCTCTCACATTCTCTTTTCTCACACACTCACACTGACACAGACTCACATGCTGCCTCTCTCACACAAAGTCTCACACACACTCTCTCTCATGCAGTCTCTCACATTCTCTTTTCTCACACACTCACACTGACACAGACTCACATGCTGCCTCTATCACACAGTCTCTCACACACTCTCTCTTACGCAGTCTCTCACATTCTCTATTCTCACACACTCACACTGACACAGACTCACATGCTGCCTCTATCACACAGTGTCTCACACACACTCTCTCTCCTCATGCAGTCTCTCACATTCTCTTTTCTCACACACTCACACTGACACAGACTCACATGCTGCCTCTATCACACAGTCTCTCACACACTCTCTCTCATGCAGTCTCTCACATTCTCTTTTCTCACACACTCACACTGACACAGACTCACATGCTGCCTCTATCACACAGTCTCTCACACACTCTCTCTCATGCAGTCTCTCACATTCTCTTTTCTCACACACTCACACTGACACAGACTCACATGCTGCCTCTATCACACAGTCTCTCACACACTCTCTCTCATGCAGTCTCTCACATTCTCTTTTCTCACACACTCACACTGACACAGACTCACATGCTGCCTCTATCACACAGTCTCTCACACACTCTCTCTCATGCAGTCTCTCACATTCTCTTTTCTCACACACTCACACTGACACAGACTCACATGCTGCCTCTATCACACAGTCTCTCACACACTCTCTCTCATGCAGTCTCTCACATTCTCTTTTCTCACACACTCACACTGACACAGACTCACATGCTGCCTCTCTCACACAAAGTCTCACACACACTCTCTCTCATGCAGTCTCTCACATTCTCTTTTCTCACACACTCACACTGACACAGACTCACATGCTGCCTCTATCACACAGTCTCTCACACACTCTCTCTTACGCAGTCTCTCACATTCTCTATTCTCACACACTCACACTGACACAGACTCACATGCTGCCTCTATCACACAGTGTCTCACACACACTCTCTCTCCTCATGCAGTCTCTCACATTCTCTTTTCTCACACACTCACACTGACACAGACTCACATGCTGCCTCTATCACACAGTCTCTCACACACTCTCTCTCATGCAGTCTCTCACATTCTCTTTTCTCACACACTCACACTGACACAGACTCACATGCTGCCTCTATCACACAGTCTCTCACACACTCTCCCTCATGCAGTCTCTCACATTCTCTTTTCTCACACACTCACACTGACACAGACTCACATGCTGCCTCTATCACACAGTCTCTCACACACTCTCTCTCATGCAGTCTCTCACATTCTCTTTTCTCACACACTCACACTGACACAGACTCACATGCTGCCTCTCTCACACAAAGTCTCACACACACTCTCTCTCATGCAGTCTCTCACATTCTCTTTTCTCACACACTCACACTGACACAGACTCACATGCTGCCTCTATCACACAGTCTCTCACACACTCTCTCTCATGCAGTCTCTCACATTCTCTTTTCTCACACACTCACACTGACACAGACTCACATGCTGCCTCTATCACACAGTGTCTCACACACACTCTCTCTCCTCATGCAGTCTCTCACATTCTCTTTTCTCACACACTCACACTGACACAGACTCACATGCTGCCTCTATCACACAGTCTCTCACACACTCTCTCTCATGCAGTCTCTCACATTCTCTTTTCTCACACACACACACTGACACAGACTCACATGCTGCCTCTATCACACAGTCTCTCACACACTCTCTCTCATGCAGTCTCTCACATTCTCTTTTCTCACACACTCACACTGACACAGACTCACATGCTGCCTCTATCACACAGTCTCTCACACACTCTCTCTCATGCAGTCTCTCACATTCTCTTTTCTCACACACTCACACTGACACAGACTCACATGCTGCCTCTATCACACAGTCTCTCACACACTCTCTCTCATGCAGTCTCTCACATTCTCTTTTCTCACACACTCACACTGACACAGACTCACATGCTGCCTCTATCACACAGTCTCTCACACACTCTCTCTCATGCAGTCTCTCACATTCTCTTTTCTCACACACTCACACTGACACAGACTCACATGCTGCCTCTCTCACACAAAGTCTCACACACACTCTCTCTCATGCAGTCTCTCACATTCTCTTTTCTCACACACTCACACTGACACAGACTCACATGCTGCCTCTATCACACAGTCTCTCACACACTCTCTCTTACGCAGTCTCTCACATTCTCTATTCTCACACACTCACACTGACACAGACTCACATGCTGCCTCTATCACACAGTGTCTCACACACACTCTCTCTCCTCATGCAGTCTCTCACATTCTCTTTTCTCACACACTCACACTGACACAGACTCACATGCTGCCTCTATCACACAGTCTCTCACACACTCTCTCTCATGCAGTCTCTCACATTCTCTTTTCTCACACACTCACACTGACACAGACTCACATGCTGCCTCTATCACACAGTCTCTCACACACTCTCTCTCATGCAGTCTCTCACATTCTCTTTTCTCACACACTCACACTGACACAGACTCACATGCTGCCTCTATCACACAGTCTCTCACACACTCACTCTCATGCAGTCTCTCACATTCTCATTTCTCACACACTCACACTGACACAGACTCACATGCTGCCTCTATCACACAGTCTCACACACTCTCTCTCATGCAGTCTCTCACATTCTCTTTTCTCACACACTCACACTGACACAGACTCACATGCTGTCTCTATCACACAGTCTCTCACACACTCTCTCTCATGCAGTCTCTCACATTCTCTTTTCTCACACACTCACACTGACACAGACTCACATGCTGCCTCTCTCACACAAAGTCTCACACACACTCTCTCTCATGCAGTCTCTCACATTCTCTTTTCTCACACACTCACACTGACACAGACTCACATGCTGCCTCTATCACACAGTCTCACACACTCTCTCTCATGCAGTCTCTCACATTCTCTTTTCTCACACACTCACACTGACACAGACTCACATGCTGTCTCTATCACACAGTCTCTCACACACTCTCTCTCATGCAGTCTCTCACATTCTCTTTTCTCACACACTCACACTGACACAGACTCACATGCTGCCTCTATCACACAGTCTCTCACACACTCTCTCATGCAGTCTCTCACATTCTCTTTTCTTACATACTCACACTGACACAGACTCACATGCTGCCTCTATCACACAGTCTCACACACTCTCTCTCATGCAGTCTCTCACATTCTCTTTTCTCACACACTCACACTGACACAGACTCACATGCTGTCTCTATCACACAGTCTCTCACACTCTCTCTCTCATGCAGTCTCTCACATTCTCTTTTCTCACACACTCACACTGACACAGACTCACATGCTGCCTCTATCACACAGTCTCTCACACACTCTCTCTTACGCAGTCTCTCACATTCTCTATTCTCACACACTCACACTGACACAGACTCACATGCTGCCTCTATCACACAGTGTCTCACACACACTCTCTCTCCTCATGCAGTCTCTCACATTCTCTTTTCTCACACACTCACACTGACACAGACTCACATGCTGCCTCTATCACACAGTCTCTCACACACTCTCTCTCATGCAGTCTCTCACATTCTCTTTTCTCACACACTCACACTGACACAGACTCACATGCTGCCTCTATCACACAGTCTCTCACACACTCTCTCTCATGCAGTCTCTCACATTCTCTTTTCTCACACACTCACACTGACACAGACTCACATGCTGCCTCTATCACACAGTCTCTCACACACTCACTCTCATGCAGTCTCTCACATTCTCATTTCTCACACACTCACACTGACACAGACTCACATGCTGCCTCTATCACACAGTCTCACACACTCTCTCTCATGCAGTCTCTCACATTCTCTTTTCTCACACACTCACACTGACACAGACTCACATGCTGTCTCTATCACACAGTCTCTCACACACTCTCTCTCATGCAGTCTCTCACATTCTCTTTTCTCACACACTCACACTGACACAGACTCACATGCTGCCTCTCTCACACAAAGTCTCACACACACTCTCTCTCATGCAGTCTCTCACATTCTCTTTTCTCACACACTCACACTGACACAGACTCACATGCTGCCTCTATCACACAGTCTCACACACTCTCTCTCATGCAGTCTCTCACATTCTCTTTTCTCACACACTCACACTGACACAGACTCACATGCTGTCTCTATCACACAGTCTCTCACACACTCTCTCTCATGCAGTCTCTCACATTCTCTTTTCTCACACACTCACACTGACACAGACTCACATGCTGCCTCTATCACACAGTCTCTCACACACTCTCTCATGCAGTCTCTCACATTCTCTTTTCTTACATACTCACACTGACACAGACTCACATGCTGCCTCTATCACACAGTCTCACACACTCTCTCTCATGCAGTCTCTCACATTCTCTTTTCTCACACACTCACACTGACACAGACTCACATGCTGTCTCTATCACACAGTCTCTCACACACTCTCTCTCATGCAGTCTCTCACATTCTCTTTTCTCACACACTCACACTGACACAGACTCACATGCTGCCTCTATCACACAGTCTCTCACACACTCTCTCATGCAGTCTCTCACATTCTCTTTTCTTACATACTCACACTGACACAGACTCACATGCTGCCTCTATCACACAGTCTCACACACTCTCTCTCATGCAGTCTCTCACATTCTCTTTTCTCACACACTCACACTGACACAGACTCACATGCTGCCTCTATCACACAGTCTCACACACTCTCTCTCATGCAGTCTCTCACATTCTCTTTTCTCACACACTCACACTGACACAGACTCACATGCTGCCTCTATCACACAGTCTCACACACTCTCTCTCATGCAGTCTCTCACATTCTCTTTTCTCACACACTCACACTGACACAGACTCACATGCTGCCTCTATCACACAGTCTCTCACACACTCTCTCTCATGCAGTCTCTCACATTCTCTTTTCTCACACACTCACACTGACACAGACTCACATGCTGCCTCTATCACACAGTCTCTCACACACTCTCTCATGCAGTCTCTCACATTCTCTTTTCTTACATACTCACACTGACACAGACTCACATGCTGCCTCTCTCACACAGTCTCTCACACACTCTCTCTCATGCAGTCTCTCACATTCTCTTTTCTCACACACTCACACTGACACAGACTCACATGCTGCCTCTATCACACAGTCTCTCACACACTCTCTCATGCAGTCTCTCACATTCTCTTTTCTTACATACTCACACTGACACAGACTCACATGCTGCCTCTCTCACACAAAGTCTCACACACACATTATATAATATAGAATTATTATAATACAATTGCTCTATAAAAAAGAAACTGTTGAGCTTCATACACAGACAGATTTCTTTCACATAGTATGTATTCATTTTTACTAAATCAAAAATACTCGCCTAGTTTCACTAATAATAAAGAGCTTTCCAGTTAGAAATAATTCCCATGCCATTTATTATATGGAATTTATTTAATAGTTGGAAAACTCCCTCATGAGCAAACTAAGCACATATAACAATGTATATTAAACAGTCCCCATCATTCTCCTATTTATATACATTTTGTTTATGCCAGTGAGACACCATTTGTGTACAACATACAAATGATGCCACTGACATTATATTTGGGACTTTTTAAGAAGAAACAAATCTGCAAATACCAATGGGATAGTTATCTCATATAAATTAATTACATGACAATGACTTAGTGATTAGCCAGTAAACATTAACTTTATTACTGGAAAAATGAAAACAGAACCAGTTACTACCACATTAGTCTAAAAAAGGGACTCAATTTGATTGGTAAAAACAGAAAAATAAAGTGTTAATGATGAAGAAAAACAGTGTATACCAGATGTGTTTTCTGTTATGGAAAAATAGGATATTCTGCCCCCCCCCCCCCCCCCCCTCCCTTCCACTTATCAGGGTAAATTTAAAATAATTCATTAAAATACAAACTTTAGAAACACTAATACTACTCATGCTAATACTAAACAGTAAGGCAAACTATTTCCTGATAACATATGGGGTATGAGACCAACTGTAATTAAGCTTATTGTACTGGGTGCTCACAACAGTTATTTCTAGTTCTGACTAAAATTAGTTATTCTAAACTAAGAAACTCACACAGTCTTTAAAGGGACATGCCACCCACATTTTTTCTTTTATGATTTAGAAAGAGAATGCAATTTTAAACATCTTTCTAATTTACTTATATTATCTAATTTGTTTTGTTCTCTTGATATTCTTTGATGAAAAGCATATCTAGATATGTTCACTAGCTGCTGATTGGTTGCTGCACATAGAAGCCTCGTGTGATTGGCTCACCATGTGCATTGCTTTTTCTTCAACTAAGGATATTTAAAAAATGAAGCAAAATAAATAATGGAAGTAAATTGTAATGTTGTTTAAATTTCGATTCTCTATCTGAATCATGAAAGAAAGATTTTGGGTTTAGTGGCCCTTTAAGTTCTAAAAGCCTTACATTTACTAACCTTGTAAGTTAGCTCACTTCTCAAGTCTGTTATGGAGGAGCCCTGGGAGAATGAGGGAGGAACTAACCTTTAACCTGCACTGCTATAAGTTATTTGTGGAAAGCAGGCAGCATAACGTTATTGCTATGAGAAAAGATAGCACTAAGACAGACAGATCATAGAAGCTGATCGTCTCTGTGTGCTACACTGTTTAGAGGAGAACGCTGGCAGCATAACACACAGAGCTGAGCTAGCCCTGCAACCTGCATACAATGCAAATATTGTTGCAGGGTTCTCTATACTTTCAAGTTACAGAAGGCTGAAGGGAGATACTGTAGTGTATTTTGTGCCTATTGCAGCAGCTACACAATTACACACCCTCAGCTCAGCAGTCAGATTCAGCACGGCCACACACCTGCTCCTGCTGCAATACACTTTTTTATTAGGATCATCATGATCTCTCCTCCTGGTCTGGGGCACTCCGTGATTGTTAAGCAAGATGTGTTTACAATTTCATTCACTACAGTAAATTATGTGATGATCGTGATTTTTTCCTGATCTAAGGGACTGAAGGTGAAGAATCATTAGCGTTTCTATAGAGCAAGTAGTGTTAAACTTTAAAACTATTTGCTCTATTGGAAATGGCATGCAATTGATTCTTCACCCTAAGTCCCTTAGATCAGGAAAAAATCACGATCATCACATAATTTATTGCAGTGAATGAAATTGTAAACACATCTTGCTTAACAATCACGGAGTGCCCCAGACCAGGAGGAGAGATCATGATGATCCTAATAAAAAAGTGTATTGCAGCAGGAGCAGGTGTGTGGCCGTGCTGAATCTGACTGCTGAGCTGACCGGACCCACCATGACCATCTGTCACTTACCTCAGTGGCTAGTGCACGCTCCTCTGTTCGGCTCCTAGTCCTCTCCTGAGTCCTGACGTCCTGTCCACTGACTGACTCCACGTCCACTTCTACTCCTGGGCTGACAGTTGACAGTCTCTGAGAGCAGAGCACTCACATGCGGCTGCGCATCTATTTCCCGCCCGGCAACTCAGCCTAGAGACTCAGACATACTGATGTCTGATTGGCTGAGGGGCGGGCAGGCAGGGCTCCCGAGGCTAGCCTCCGGTGGGAGCAGTTATGGGCTGCAATAGAGACTGCTGCATTAGCTATTATTCCCCACTGGGTGGCAGTCTCTAAAGCAGCCCATAACATAACAGCGAATTACATTCATATTGCGCAATGGAAGGATAGCTGGCCTCTACCTTCTTGCGCAATATGAATGTAGTAACTTAATATTATGTTATTTTTTTAAAACAATAAAATTGCAATAAATACTGAATTTGGTGCAGGGGTGGGGGGGTCACCTTTTAATATGAAAAAAAAAAGAAAAAAGAAAAAAAAAGCATTTTTTTTTTTTTTTTTTTTTAATTTAGAAAAAAGGCTGTAATTCCAACATTGGCCAGGGGAGGCACTGCCTCACCTGCCTCTTATGAATGCACGTCACTGATATATATATAAGTAGACAACCCAAGGTATTGATCTAGGCCCATTTCCCCGCCAAATGCAATCAAATAAAAAAAAAACTGGGTTTCTCACTAAAACTATTTACATACTACTTGTGCAATCATGGCGCAAATGGTTGAAAACGTTTCTCTGGGATCCCCTTTGTTCAGAAATAGCAGACATATATTGCTTTGCCATTGCTTTTTGGTAATTAGAAGGCAGTTAATTGCAGTTGCACACCACACTTCTACTATTCCTGGAAGTTAAGGGGTTAATTAGGTAGCTTAAAAGGTTAATTTTAGCTTTAGTGTAGAGATTACCCTTCAATCTGACACTTTCCACCCCCTGATCCCTACCTGATTCTTCCCAAATAACTCTCTCCCCTCCCCCACTGGTCATCCCCATTTTAGGTACTGGCAGACAGTCTGCCAGTATGAAAATATAAGGCATTTTATTTTTTAATTTTATATATATATATATATATATATATATATATATATATATATATATATATATATATATTTTTTTATTATTTTTTTTTCTGCACTGTAGGATCCCCCCAAACTTCCTGATCCCCCCCCAAACAGCTCTCTAAACCTCCCCCACTAACTATTAGCTGCCACCTAAGTAAAACTTTTTTACCATTTATTTATTTTTCAGTCTCCCCCCCTTCCCGTGATCCTTAGTTAGGACCCTCCACACCACCACATCCCCTTTTCTGTAGTGTATCTTCCCCATCCCTCCCTGTTCCTTATTTTTTTTTCTGTAGCGTAAGGCCCTCCCACTCCCTCACCCCTTTGCTGATGAGCCGCTCACCCACCACCCTCCTCCCGCCCACATCTCCCTCCGGTACAAGCAGAAGATCAAGTATCTGTCCTCATATGGAGCCGGTGCACTGATCGTGCTCCGGCTCCATATGCGGCAGATGCCTGAAACTTCAGGAACTCCAACTCTCAGCTGTAATTTAAAAGCAAAGAGTACTGGAGCTTTCTGAAGCTCAGACGAATATATATACGTCTTGCAGTACGATAGGCAAAGTACTGCAAGGCATATATATATATATATATATATATATATATATATGTCTGTTTGGGTAAAGTGGTTAATGGGTTATGGGGTATCTTGCAATGGGGGTATTGGCTGTTTAGGGGTTACTAGTGTATTTGGCGGCTTAGTGGTTAATAGTGTAGCAGGGTAACTTGTGGAGAACTATGTGGTAGTTTAGGGGTTAATATTGTAGGGAGTTTTTTTGTGGTGGGGTTTATGGTGGTTTAGGGGTTATTAGAGTAGGGGCTATTACGATGGGGGTTAATGTGAGGGTGTAAGTGTTGTTGATTTTTAACACTGCCAAATTTAATCAAGCTACTGTGATATCACGAACACAATATCCTATGGTTAACAACCTAACATGTTTTACTGGCTATGAGGTCTACTTATCAAGCCGTCAACCGCAAATACGCTGGAATTCCGCAGCGTAATTGTGGAGAGCTTGATTCCCCTTAAAGCCTATAGACCGGCAAAAGTTGAAATTTGTGACGTAACATGCAATCCGCCGGTCTCAGTCCAACACAGATCTATGTTTACGTCATTACAGATGTTCTCAATGCAAATTTGGCACTATCTGACTACTTTTGCTAGTTAATAAATTCCTAGCAGATACGCTCGCCACTATTCCGGCCCAGCGTACCTGGTTTTCAATCCGCCGCCCTGGAGGCGGCGGAAGCCATAGGAGTCAATAGGAGTCTGAAAGCAGCGAAAGCTCATGTTCGCTGCTGTCCGATATCCCATTGATTCCTATGAAAGAATAAAATTTATGTTTACACCTAACACCCTAACATGTACCCCGAGTCTAAACACCCCTAATCTGCCGCCCCCGCCACCGCCGCCACCTACATTATACTTATGAACCCCTAATCTACCACCCGACACCGCCGACACCTACATTACACTTATTAACTCCTAATCTGCCGCTCCCGACACCGCCACCACCTACATAAAGTTATTAACCCCTATCCTGCCGCTCCCGGAGTCCACCGCAACTAAATAAATGTATTAACCCCTAAACCGCCAGCCCCCCACATCGCCATAAACAAAATTAAATTGTTAACCCCTAAACCTAACAACCCGCTAACTTTATATTAAATATTAACATCCCTATCTTATAATAAATTTAAACTTATCTTTAGATTTAAATTAAACTATATTAAACTATATTCAATTATATTAAATTAATAATTAACCTACCCTAACTATTATACCAAAATTACATTAAACTACATTAAACTAATAATTAATCTACCCTAACTGTTATACTAAAATTACATTAAACTATATTAAACTAATAATTAACCTACTCTGTTATACTAAAATTACATTAAACTATATTAAACTAATAATTAATCTACCCTAACTATTATACTAAAATTACATTAAACTATATTAAACTAATAATTAACCTACCCTAACTGTTATACTAATATTACATTAAACTACAAATTAAATGAAATATATTATATAGTTAAAAACCTAACCCTACTCAAATAATTTAAATCTACAATAAAAAATTACAAAGTTACAAAAAACTAACAACTAAGTTACAAAAAATAACAAACACTAACGCCTAGATTACGAGTCTTGCGTTAGCCTTAAAAAGCAGCGTTGAGAGGTCCCAACGCTGCTTTTTAACGCCCGCTGGTATTACGAGCCTTGCAGGTACAGGTGTACCGTTCACTTTTTTGGCCAGACTGGAAAATACCGCAAATCCATTTAAGTCAATTGCATATCCTATTTTTTCAATGGGATTTGCCTAACGCCGGTATTACGAGTCTTCCAAAAAGTGAGCGGTACACCCTCTCCTGTCAAGCCTGGTACCACATTTTAAAGTCAGTAGTTAAGAGTTTTATGGGCTAACGCCATAGTATAAAACTCTTAACTAAAGTGTTAAAAAGTACACTAACACCCATAAACTACCTATTAACCCCTAAACTGAGGCCCCCCCACATCGCAAACACTAAAATAAAATTTGTAACCCCTAATCTGCCGAACCGGACATCGACGGCACTATAATAAATATATTAACCCCTAAACCGCCGCACTCCCGCCTCAAAAACATTAGTTACATTTTATTAACCCCTAATCTGCCATCCCTAACATCGCCGACAACTACCTATATTTATTAACCCCTAATCTGCCGCCCCCAACGTCGCTGCAACTATATTAAATGTATTAACCCCTAAATCTAAGTCTAACCCTAACACCCCCCTAACTTAAATATAATTTAAATAAATCTAAATAAAATAACTACAATTAACTAAATTATTCCTATTTAAAACTAAATACTTACCTATAAAATAAATCCTAAGATAGCTACAATATAACTAATAGTTACATTGTATCTAGCTTAAGCTTTATTTTTATTTTACAGGCAAGTTTGTATTTATTTTAACTAGGTACAATAGTTATTAAATAGTTATTAACTATTTAATAGCTACCTAGTTAAAATAAATTAAAATTTACCTGTAAAATAAAACCTAACCTAAGTTACAATTACACCTAACACTACACTATAATTAAATTAATTCCCTAAATTAACTACAATTAAATAAAATTATCTAAATTACGAAAAAAACAAACACTAAATTACAGAAAATAATAAAATAATTACAAGTTTTTTAAACTAATTATACCTACTCTAATCCCCTTAATAAAATAAAAAAGACCCCCAAAATAATATAAAGCCCTACCCTATACTAAATTACAAATAGCCCTTAAAAGGGCTTTTTGCGGGGCATTGCCCCAAAGTAATCAGCTCTTTTACCTGTAAAAAAAAGTACAATACCCCCCAAAATTGAAACCCACCACCCACACACCCAACCCTACTCTAAAACCCACCCAATCCCCCCTTAATAAACCCTAAAACTAACCCCTTGAAGATCACCCTACCTTGAGAAGTCTTCACCCAACCAGGCCGAAGTCCTCAACGAAGCCGGGCGAAGTGGTCCTCCAGACGGGTAGAAGTCTTCATCCAAGCCAGGAAGAAGAGGTCCTCTAGATGGGCAGAAATCTTCATCCAGACGGCATCTTCTATCTTCATCCATCTGGCGCGGAGCGGGTCCATCTTCAAGACATCCGACGCATAGCATCCTCTTCATCCGACGGCTTCTTCAACAATGACGGGTCCTTTAAGTGACGTCATCCAAGATGGCGTCCCTTCAATTCCGATTGGCTGATAGAATTTTATCAGCCAATCAGAATTAAGGTAGGAAAAATCCTATTGGCTGATGCAATCAGCCAATAGGATTGAAGTTCAATCCTCTTGGCTGATCCAATCAGCCGATAGGAATGAGCTCGCATTCTATTGGCTGATTGGAACAGCCAATAGAATGCAAGCTCAATCCTATTGGCTGATTGAATCAGTCAATAGGATTTTTCCTACCTTAATTCCGATTGGCTGATAGAATTCTATCAGCCAATTGGAACTGAAGGAACGCCATCTTGGATGATGTCACTTAAAGGACCCGTTATTGTTGAAGAAGCCGTCGAATGAAGAGGATGCTCCACGTCGGATGTCTTGAAAATGGACCCGCTCCACGCCGGATGGATGAAAATAGAAGATGCCGTCTGGATGAAGACTTCTGCCCGTCTGGAGGACTTCTTCTTCCTGGCTTAGATGAAGACTTCTGCCCATCTGGAGGACCACTTTGCCCTGCTTCGTTGAGGACTTCGGCCCGGTTGGGTGAAGACGTCTCCCGGTAAGGTGATCGTCAAGGGGTTAGTGTTAGGTTTTATTAAGGGGGGGGGGGGGTTGGGTGGGTTTTAGAGTAGGGTTAGGTGTGTGGGTGGTGGGTCTTAATGTTGTGGGGGGGGTATACTTTTTTTAAAGGTAAAAGAGCTGATTACTTTGGGTCAATGCCCCACAAAAGGCCCTTTTAAGGGCTATTTGTAATTTAGTATAGGGTAGGGCTTTTTATTATTCTTGGGGGCTTTTTTATTTTATTAGGGGGATTAGATTAGGTGTAATTAGTTTAAAATTTTGTAATTATTTTATTATTTTCTGTAATTTAGTTTTGTTTTTTTTCGTACTTTAGATAATTTTATTTAATTGTAGTTAAATTAGGGAATTTATTTAATTATAGTGTAGTGTTATGTGTAATTGTAACTTAGGTTAGGTTTTATTTTACAGGTAAATTTTAATTTATTTTAACTAGGTAGCTATTAAATAGTTAATAACTATTTAATACCTATTGTACCTAGTTAAAATAAATACAAAGTTGCCTGTAAAATAAAAATAAACCCTAAGCTAGATACAATGTAGCTATTAGTTATATTGTAGCTAGCTTAGGGTTTATTTTATAGTTAAGTATTTAGTTTTAAATAGGAATTATTTAGTTAATTGTAGTAATTTTATTTAGATTTATTTAAATTATATTTAAGTTAGGAGGGTTAGGGTTAGACTTAGTTTTAGGGGTTAATTAATTTAATATAGTGGCTGAGAAATTGGGGGGCAGATTAGGGGTTAATAAGTGTAGGTAGGTTGTGGCGACATAGGTGAAGGCAGATTAGGGGTTAATAAATATAATGTAGGTGTCGGCGATGTTGGGGGCAGCAGATTAGGGGTTCATAAGTATAATGTAGGTGGCGGCGGTGTCCAGAGCGTCAGATTAGGGGTTAATAATATAATGCAGGTGTCGGCGATGTCGGGGGCAGCAGATTATGGGTTAAAAAGTGTAAGATTAGGGGTGTTTAGACTCGGAATTCATGTTAGGGTGTTAGGAGTAGACATAAAATGTATTTCCCCATAGGAATCAATGGGGCTGCGTTAAAGGGACAGTAAACCAAAAAATAATGTTATATAATTCTGCACATAGTGCAGAATTATATAACATTATTTTAGTGCTATCGTTATAAAACCTTTTTTTCCCTTTGAATTTTTTTAAAATATGCCCGTTTTACAAACCCGCTCTCTGCTGAGCGGGTCTGTTTTTTTTACACAGTGCAGCGTGGCTCCTGCTCAGACAGAGCAAGAGCGAGCTGCACTTAGTGTTATGGCACGGTCGGGCCGGTCTGTGACTATACAGCTGGCCCGATGCACTGTGTAAAAAAAAACAGACCCGCTCAGCAGAGAGCAGAGAGCGGGTCTGTAAAACGGGCATATTTTAAAAAAATTCAAAGGGAAAAAAAGGTTTTATAATAGCACTAAAATAATGTTATATAATTCTGCACTATGTGCAGAATTATACAACATTATTTTTTAGGTTTACTGACACCGTAAGAGCTTTACGCTGCTTTTTTGCAGGTGTTAGGTTTTTTTTACCGGCTCTCCCCCATTGATTCCTATGGGGAAATCGTGCACAAGCACATTTTACCAGCTCACCGCTAACGTAAGCAGCGCTGGTATTGAGGTGAGATGTGGAGCAAAATTTTGCTCTCCGCTCACTTTTCTGCGGCTAACGCCGGGTTTGTAAAAACCCGTAATACCAGCATTGTCTTAAGTGAGCGGTGAGAATAAAATGCTCGTTAGCACCGCACACCATTACCGACAAAACTCATAATCTACCCGTAAGTTACAAAAAATATCAAAGATTTAAACTAATTACACCTAATCTAAGAGCCCTATGAAAAAAAGCCCCCCCAAAATAAAAAAACCCTAACCTACAATAAGCTACAAATAGCCATTAAAAGAGCCTTTTGCAGGGCATTGCCCCAAAGAAATCAGCTCTTTTACCTGTAAATACAAAATACAAACAACCACCCCAACAGTAAAACCCACCACCCACACAACCAACCCCCCCCAAATAAAAACCTAACTAAAAACACCTAAGCTCCCCATTGCCCTGAAAAGAGCATTTGGATGGACATTGCCCTTAAAAGTGCATTTAGCTCTATTGCAGCCAAAACCCTAATCTAAAACTAAAACCCACCCAATAAACCCTTAAAAAATCCTAACACTAACCCCTGAAGATCCACTTACAGTTTTGAAGATGTGACATCCATCCTCCAAGAAGCCGGCAGAAGTCTTCATCCAAGCGGCCGAAGTCTTCATCCAAGCCTGCAGAAGTCTTCACCCAGACGGCATCTTCTATCTTCATCCATCCGGCGCGGAGCGACTCCATCTTCCAGATATCCATCACGGAGCATCCTCTTCTTATGACGTCTTCTTCCTGAATTAAGGTTCCTTTAAATGACGTCATCCAAGATGGCGTCCCATAGATTCCAATTGGCTGATAGAATTCTGTCAGCCAATCGGAATTAAGGTTGAAAAAATCCTATTGGCTGTTGCAATCATCCAATAGGATTAATCTTTCATCCATTGGCTGATCCAATCAGCCAATAGAATGCGAGTTCAATCCTATTGGCTGATTGGATCAGCCAATAGGATGAAAGCTCAATCCTATTAACTGATTGCAACAGCCAATAGGATTTTTTCAACCTTAATTCCGTTTGGCTGATAGAATTCTATCAACCTGTCATGTTTACGGTCCTCTTCTTGTTCTTTGACTCTCTTTTCCATAAATTTACTCTTGCACCTTGTTCCTTAGCTCCACCCTAACCTTCTACATAAAAGCGTTATTCACACTGCCTATGACTCTTGGTAATTCTACTTACTCAGCTACACTTGTTTTCCTTCGATTCTCAAACTGACACCTAACTTCAGCAACTATCAGCTCGCCCTCTGGATTCTCACTACAGCGGTGACGTCACATGCCAATGTGCAGTAACCAAAGTTGTTCAATACTACAGACACAGCACCCAGTATTGGACGCTCCAGGCCAGCTCAGACGCTTCAGCTTGGAACTCACAGCCGCCTTCTCACTGAGAATCTTCATGAGCACCAAGTCCTTGCCAAGAATCTTGCAACAACCTATCAGTAAGTGCTTGTGTTACTTCTGCTATCAAATAGATATTGGGACATTGACACACGTATAAGATACAATTAGAGACCTACTGAGTGGTCCTAACATAAGCTAACATAGCAAACCCTGTCATAACTAATTTCCAGCCGGTCTTGCTATCAGCTGCTCTCATTATCTTCCGGCACCTTGTTACCAACACAAAATAGTACTATTCCCTGTACAGGCTTAACTTATCTCATTTATCCACCTCTATGTTAATAATTTGTGCACAACCTTTCTCTACAACTTGGTACTTATTAATCTAGGCAGTGTAACACTTTCAGGTATTATCAGGTATAATCCCCTTTTTCATTTGTTTGTAATTCTACATACTGATTGATTTTGTACTCATGAGACTTAGGTGGGGAGAATTCAAACACCGGGTAGAGTTAATTAAATTACTCTGCAAATCCAGTTGCTTGATACAATCCAGCCTTATAGTATTAGATGGTCTCCCTGAGGATACTGACTTGTACACCTCTTGCCTGCCAGTCACCATATCAGTATCTCAAGTAGCCCTTCTTACAAAAATTAATTACTACTAACAAATCTGCAGTTGTGGTTCAATAATTGAAATCCTCAAACCCTTTGTTTTAAGATTCCAAAATCTGACAGTATTACCAAGCTATAACCATGGACCCAGCGGATTTGATTAATCACATCCAGGCCCTAACCTAAACTGTAGACAACCTTACAAAAGGTTTTACTTCTTTACAACAAGAGAACACTTCCCTTAAGAATTACATCAACAACAAAATAGAAACATTAAAACAGTCTTATAGCACTCCAGAACCACAGCCCAGCCCCCCACAATTATTTAACGGCCATAGAAATTAGTTCAGGGAGTTAAACAATTCTTGTTATCTGTATTTCATGTTAAAACCTAAAACCTATCCTAATGAGCATTTAAAGGTCCTCACTACCATCTCGTACCTCAGAGGAGAACCCCGGATATGGGCTAATTTATTTTTTGAGTCTAATGACTCCATACTACACTCATTAGATCATTTTTTTAAGGCCATGGCTCAATTATACGATGACCCCTTTAAACAATTATCAGCAGAAACAGCAATGAGATCCTTAAGGCAAAATAAAAGAGCTGTTGAGGATTATATAACAGATTTTAAAAAAATGGTCCAAAGATTCCCAGTGGAATGATCTCTCCCTGCGCAATCAGTTTCGTCTTGGCCTCTCAGATTCCCTTAAGGACGAACTGGCCGGGCAGAACATGCCAGATACCCTTGATGAATTAATTAATACTAGTATCACCCTGGACTGGCGCATTAGGGAAAGGAGGTCAGAAAAACAGCACACAGAGCCTATCACAAAAATACTACAGACCACTCCTGTTTTAAGTTCTCCCAGTAAACTGGCCACTAAATCCCCCTCTGCACCCATGGAATTAGGTTTTGTCAGGGGTCCACTTTCCAACAAAGAAAAACTAAGAAGAAGAGCTAACGATCTCTGCATGTACTGCGGGGGACATGATCATTCCGTCAAAGATTGCTCTCTGCTACTACGAAGGAAGAGTAAGCAATACAGTGTTAATCTTTGTTTATCAGCTAAGGAACCACAAACCACTCATTGTTCTTTGCCAATTCTCTTACAGTGGGATCACCAACGTATCAAGTCCCAAGCAATTCTTGATTCCGGAGCCAACCACAATTATATTGATTATCACTTCACGTGTGCCAATAAAATTCCACTAATTAAAAAGAATAAACCTAGTGTACTGTGTTTTATTGATGGGAATGAAATCTCGTCAGGGCCTATTTGCTATCACACAGTCCCTCTACGCATTACCATAAAAAATCATCATACTGGGTTTGTCACCTTTGATGTGATTCCCTCTCCTTTATATCCTATAATCTTAGGCATAGGTTGGTTCATGCTACATGATCCAACAATAACTTGGTCCAAGTCTCAAGTAGAATTCAATTCACAATACTGTAAAAATACTTGCTTGTTCCATAAACAGTTATTGCTTACCAGTCCTTCTACGATTCCTAAGGAATATACCTCTTTCTCAGATGTCTTTGATAAAAAAGAATCTGAGAACCTGCCTCCCCGTAGGGTTACGACTCTCCCATCGACCTTTTACCAGGAGAGGACATCCCTTACGGGCATGTTTTCCTTTGTCAAAACCTGAATTAGATCATCTAAAGTCATACCTAGAGGACAATCTAAAAAAGGGTTTCATACGACCCTCTACCTCTCCAGCAGGAGCAGGAATATTCTTTGTTAGAAACAAGGATCAATCACTCAAACCCATAGTAGATTATCGTGAACTAAATAAACGTACGATTAAAAATAGATATCCACTACCTCTTATGCCCCAACTTATAGAAAGGCTCCACAGAGCTGTATTTTTCACAAAATTAGATCTCAGGGGTGCCTATAACCTAATCCATATCAAATCTGGACACAAATGGCTCACAGCATTCCGCACCCAATAGGGCTTATTCGAATATACTGTCATGCCATTTGGGTTGTGCAACGCTCCAGCCACCTTCCAATATCTAATTAACGACATCTTCAAGGATCTATTAGATCTATTCCTCATTATATATATTGATGACATCCTTATATACTCAAAGACTCTAGAAGACCATATTTATCATGCCAGCATTGTACTAACTCGTCTCTGTGACAATTCCTTATATGTTAAACTCGAGAAGTGTATATTCCATACAAAAGAAATCAACTTCCTCGGCTATACGATCACCCCAGAGGGGATAAATATGGAAAACGACAAAATCTCAGCCATAGTAAATTGGCCTGCTCCTACTACTAAAAAACAGGTCCAAAGATTTATGGGTTTCGCCAATTTCTATAGGAAATGTATAAAAAACTTTGCAGAACTAACCAGACCCCTAACCAATCTGACAAAAGCTACCGCCAAATTTCTTTGGAATAACAAATTGCAAGAAATTTTTGATTTCCTCAAGACTAGTTTCACGAGTGCACCTATTTTACGCTTCCCAGATAACACTCTATATATACACAGTATATCTTGGAGGTTGATGCTTCTAATACTGCAATAGGTGCCATACTCTCCCAAAGACAAAGTCTCAAAGACCCCATACTTCCAGTCGCCTTTTCTCATGAAAAGTCGCCTATTTCCCATTCTGCTGAAATAAATTACCCCATCAGTGAGAAGGAATTACTTGATATTAAGGCTTCCCTAGAACATTGGCGGCACCTTCTCGAGGGCACCTCCATACCGATATTAATTTATACTGATCATAGGAATCTGGAATATTTCAAATTTAACCATACCTTAAGTTCCCGACAAGTCCGATGGAACCTCTTTCTGACCAGATTTTATTTTCTAATCACTTACAGCCCAGCAAACAAGAACAAAAAGGCTGATGCCCTCTCTAGGCAGTATAATTTATTTATTTATTTATAAAATATTTTACCAGGAAGGATACATTGAGATTTCTCTCGTTTTCAAGTATGTCCTGGGAATGCTATGTCCCCGGAGAATATGCTAATAATTCTAATAATGCTATGTCCCCGGAGAATAAAGAAACCTCTTTAATCCCCCCCAGAAAGGTTTATAGGACTCTCCCTTGATCAGGCTCAGATGTTCAAAACCGAACAAGCTATTGATACTGAACTACCTAGAATAGACTTATTGCAACATCCTGATGGTATATTCTACCATCTCACACAAGTCTATGTACCAAAAACACTTAGGAATCTAATTTTACATACCCTGCATGATCCCAAGATCTGATACAGAGATTCTTCTGGTGGCCGAGTCTTTTGGATGATACAGCAGAATATGTCTGCACCTGCAAAACCTGTACCACCTTAAAGAAGGAAAAAAGCTAATTTCCTTGCCTACTCCTGAACGTCCCTGGTCTGATATAGTTTTGGACTTGATTGTCGACCTTCCTCCTTCTAATAAATTGAACACTATTCTTATCATAGTGGATCTTTTTAGTAAAATTGTGCATTTCATCCCTCTCCACAAAACACCCTCTTCTACGGAAACAGTGACCTTGATGATAAAAAAAATCTTCAAATTACATGGCTTGCCCGATACCATCACCTCTGATAGGGGAATCCAGTTTACAAGTAAATTTTGGAAACAACTCTGTCATACCCTGAGTACAACTAGAAGACTCAGCACCTCTTTCCATCCACAAACCAACGGACAAACGGAAAAAAACAATCAGTGGATTGAACAGTACCTCAGGTGCTTTACTTCTTCCAGACAAGACAACTGGTCTGAATTACTACCTTTTGCAGAATTTGCGTTCAACAATGCTGCTCACTCCTCTACAAAATCTACTCCGTTCTTCATTAACTATCTATTCCATCCAACATTTCATTGAGATGCAACATCTGACACCAACTATCCAATTGTAAATGACCTTGTGAATACCTTTTCCGACTAATTCTCCTAAATTAAACAAAATATCGACTTAGCTAAATCCCAACATAAACAGTATTATGATAAACGAAGGTCTCCTTCGCCAGCCTATTCAGTTGGCGACTACGTCTGGCTCTCCACCCGCAACTTTAGATTGCCTTTTCCAACAAACATGAAGACTCATCCCACCTTCCATGTTGCTGTCCTGAAACCGTATAAACCTCTACGCTGACACAGTACCGGTGATCCTCTCCTACCGAATATACCTGACTCTACGCTTGAGTATGAAGTTCAATCTATTATGGATTCTCGCATAGTGCATGGTCAGTTACAATATTTGATACATTGGATGGGCTACCCTGATGATGATGACTCCTGGGAACCGGCTTCCAATCTCTCTGCTCCCCGACTACTTTCCCAGTTTCATAGGAGACACCCGGATCGTCCTGGTCCTGATCCCCGGAAGTTGATCTTTTTGGGGGGAGTCCTGTCATGTTTACGGTCTTCTCCTTGCTCTTTGACTCTCCTTTCCTTAAATTTACTCTTGCACCTTGCTCCTTAGCTCCACCCCTAACCTTCTACATAAAAGCGTTATTCACACTGCCTATGACGCTTGGTAATTCTACTTACTCAGCTACATTTGTTTTCCTGGGATTCTCAAACTGACGCCTAACTTCAGCAACTATCAGCTCACCCTCTGGATTCTCACTACAGCGGTGACGTCAAACGCCAACGTGCAGTAACCGAAGCTGTTCAACACTACAGATGCAGCACCCGGTATCGGACGCTCCAGGCCAGCTCAGACGCTTCAGCTTGGAACTCACAGCCGCCTTCTCACTGAGAATCTTCATGAGCACCAAGTCCTTGCCAAGAATCTTGCAACAACCTATTAGTAAGTACTTGTGTTACTTCTGCTATCAAATAGATATTGGGACATTGAGACACACATATAAGATACAATTAGAGACCTACTGAGTGGTCTTAACATACGCTAACATAGCAAACCCTGTCATAACTTATTTCCAGCCGGTCTTGCTATCAGCTGCTCTCATTATCTTCCGGCACCTTGTTACCAACACAAATAGTACTATTCCCTGTACAGGCTTAACTTATCTCATTTATCCACCTTTATGTTAATAATTTGTGCACAACCTCTCTCTACAAATTGGTACTTATTAATCTAGGCTGTGTAACACTTTCAGGTATTATCAGGTATAATCCCCTTTTTCATTTGATTGTAATTCTACATACTGATTGATTTTGTACTCATGAGACTTAGGTGGTGAGCATTCAAACACCGGGTAGAGTTAATTAAATTACTCTGCAAATCCAATTGCTTGATACAACCCAGCCTTATAGTATTAGATGGTCTCCCTGAGGATACTGACTTGTACACCTGTTGCCTGCCAGTCACCATATCAGTATCTCAGGTAGCCCTTCTTACAAAAATTAATTACTACTAACAAATCTGCAGTTGTGGTTCAATAATTTAAATCCTCAAACCCTTTGTTTTAGGATTCCAAAATCTGACACAGCCAATCGGAATCTAAGGGATGCCATCTTGGATGACATCATTTAAAGGAACCTTCATTCGGGAAGAAGACGTTGTAAGAAGAGGATGCTCCGCGTCGGATGTCTGGAAGATGGAGCCGCTCCGCGCCGGATGGATGAAGATAGAAGATGCCATCTGGGTGAAGACTTCTGCTGGCTTGGATGAAGACTTCGGCCGCTTGGATGAAGACTTCTGCCAGCTTCTTGGAGGATGGATGTTGCATCTTCAAAACTGTAAGTGGATCTTCAAGGGTTAGTGTTAGGATTTTTTAGGGTTTATTGGGTGGGTTTTAGGTTTAGATTAGGGTTTTGGCTGCAATAGAGCTAAATGCCCTTTTAAGGGCAATGACCATCCAAATGCCCTTTTCAGGGCAATGGGGAGCTTAGGTTTTTTTTTTAGTTAGGTTTTTATTTTGGGGGGTTAGTTGTGTGGGTGGTGGGTTTTACTGTTGGGGGGGGTATTAGTATTTTTTATTTACAAGTAAAAGAGCTGATTTATTTTGGGCAATGCGCCACAAAAGGCCCTTTTAAGGGCTATTTGTAGTTTATTGTAGGTTAGGGTTTTTTATTTTGGGGGGGCTTTTTTCATAGGGCTATTAGATTAGGTGTAATTAGTTTAAATCTTTGATAATTTATTTTTATTTTCTGTAACTTAGTGTTTATTTTTTTGTAACGTAGTGTTTGTTATTTTTTGTAACTTAGTTGTTAGTTTTTTGTAACTTTGTAATTTTTAATTGTAGAATTAAATTATTTGAGTAGGGTTAGATTTTTAAATATATAATATAGTTAATTTAATTTGTAGCTTATTGTAATTTTAGTATAACAGTTAGGGTAGGTTAATTAATAGTTTAATATAGTTTAATTTAATTTTAGTATAATAGTTAGGGTAGATTAATTATTAGTTTAATATAGTTTAATTTAATTCTAAAGTTAAGTTTAAATTTATTATAAGATAGGGATGAGTTAATATTTAATATAAAGTTAGCGGGTTGTTAGGTTTAGGGGTTAATAGGTTAATTTAGTTTATGGCGATGTGGGGGGCTGGGTTAATAACTTTATTTAGTTTCAGTGGGCTCCGGAAGCAGCGGGATAGGGGATAATAACATAATGTAGGTGGCAGCAGTGTAGGGGGCAGCAGATTAGGGGTTAATAACATTATGTAGGTGGCGGCGGTGTAGGGGCAGCAGATTAGGGGTTAATAACATAATGTAGGTGGCGGCGGTGTAGGGGGCGGAAGATTAGTGGTTAATAACATAATGTAAGTGGCGGTGGGCTCCGGGAGCAGCGGGATAGGGGTTAATAACTTTATTTAGTTGCAGCGGGACAGGGGTTAAACAATTTAGTATAGTGGTGGTGTTTAGTGACAGTATACAAATAAAGCTGTGAAAAAGCCGAATAGCAGCGAGATCGATGACTGTTTAGTTAACAACAGTCCGCTGCTCATCGCCCCGTACTTGGTGTGCGGCTTTTTGACAGCTTTTTTGTTAAATATGGAGAGCATATTCAGGTCCGCGGCCGCAATGTTAGGTAATGTCAGACTCAGGCGAGCGTATTGGTGCCGTCAAATGCAGCACAGTTGACGGCTTGATAAGTAAACCTCTATGTGTGAGAAATATTTTTTTACTTTCAAATTGAAACAATTGTGCTTCCCAAAACGTGCATAAGTTAAACTCTAGCGATGTTAACGCTTAAGTGGAAGAGGTAATTACTGCTCCACTTGTAATGTAGCCCTATGTTTGAAACGTTTACAAATGTCACTGCAATATAAATCTTTAGAATAAAACATAGTATGAAATTTTGAATTTTTTAACATAATTCATCTAAACCAAGGAAAATGTATTTGGATAATTCAATTCTGGGGCCCTTAGCACAAAAGTACAGTTGTAGGAAGTTATTATAAATTGTTTGCCCCAAAGAATTAAATCTGATAAAAAAAATAAGAAAAACAGGTTGCTCTGTACATGACAAATATTAACAGTCCTTGCTCACAAACAAGCAATATTTTCAGTACAGTATTGTCTTTTCTTTAATTTACACTCTCACATGTATAAACAATCATAAAGAAAACAATCTCTGCCTGGCTACATTTGTGTATGGATATATGTGTGTATGGATATATGTGTATGGAAATATATGTGTATGGAAATATATGTGTGTATGGATATATGTGTGTATGGATATATTTGTGTATGGATATATTTGTGTATGGATATATGTGTGTATGGATATATGTGTGTATGGATATATGTGTGTATGGATATATGTGTGTATGTATGGATATATGTGTGTAGGGATATATGTGTGTATGGATATATGTGTGTATGGATATATGTGTGTAGGGATATATGTGTGTATGGATATATGTGTGTATGGATATATGTGTGTATGGATATATTTATGTATGGATATATTTGTGTATGGATATATGTGTGTATGGATATATGTGTGTATGGATATATGTGTGTATGGATATATTTATGTATGGATATATGTGTGTATGGATATATTTATGTATGGATATATTTGTGTATGGATATATGTTTGTATGGATATATGTGTGTATATATATATGTGTGTATGGATATATGTGTGTATGAATATATGTGTGTATGTATATATGTGTGTATGAATATATGTGTGTATGAATATATGTGTGTATGTATATATGTGTGTAGGGATATATGTGTGTAGGGATATATGTGTGTATGGATATATGTGTGTATGGTTATATGTGTGTATGTATATATGTGTGTAGGGATATATGTGTGTATGGATATATGTGTGTATGGATATATGTGTGTATGGATATATGTGTGTAGGGATATATGTGTGTATGTATATATGTGTGTATGAATATATGTGTGAATGTATATATGTGTGTATGAATATATGTGTGTATGGATATATGTGTGTATGGATATATGTGTGTATGAATATATGTGTGTATGGATATATGTGTGTATGGATATATGTGTGTATGAATATATGTGTGTATGAATATATGTGTGTACGGATATATGTGTGTATGGATATATGTTTGTATGGATATATGTGTGTATGGATATATTGGTGTATGGATATATTTGTCTACAGATATAAGTGTGAATGGATATATGTGTGTATAGATATATTTGTGTATTGATGTATGTGTGTATGGATTTGTTTGTATATTTTTATATGTGTGTATGGATATGTTTGTATATGGATATATGTGTGTATGGATTTGTTTGTATATTTTTATATGTCTGTATGGATATATGTGTGTATGAATATATGTGTGTATGGATATATTAGTGTATGGATAGATTTGTGTATGGATATATATGGGTATATGGATATATTTGTGTATGGATATATTTGTGTATGGATATGTTTGTATATGGATATATGTGTGTATGGATATATATGTTAATGGATATATGTGTGTATGGATATATTTGTGTATGAATATATTTGTGTATGGATATATTTGTTTATGGATATATGTGTGTATGGATATATGTGTGTAAGGATATATTTGTGTATGCATATATTTGTGTATGTATATATTGGTGTATGGATATATGTGTGTATGGATTTATTTGTATATGGATTTTTTTGTGTATTGATATATTTGCGTATGCATATATTGGTGTATGGATATACAGTATGTTTGTATGGCTATATTACCGTATGGATATATGTGTATGGATATACTGTATGTGTATATAGATATATTTGTGTATGGATAAATTTGTGTATGGATATATGTGTGTATGGATATATGTGTGTATGGATATATGTGTGTATGGATATATTTGTGAATTGATATATTTGTATACGGATATATGTGTACAGATATATGTGTGCACGGATATATTTGTGTAGGGATATATGTGTGTATGTATATATGTGTGTATGGATATATGTAAGTATGGATATATTTGTGTATGGATATACTGTATGTGTGTATAGATATATTTGTGTATGGCTATATTTGTGTAGGAATATATATGTGTATGGTTATATGTGTGTATGGATATATTTGTGAATGGATATATTTGTATACGGATATATGTGTACAGATATATGTGTGTATGGATATATTTGTGTAGGGATATATGTGTGTATGTATATATGTGTGTATGGATATATGTGTGTATGGATATATGTGTGTATGGATATATGTGTGTATGAATCTATGTGTGTACGGATATATTTGTGTAGGGATATATGTGTGTATGTATATATGTGTGTATGGATATATGTAAGTATGGATATATTTGTGTATAGGATATATGTGTGTATGGATATATGTGTGTATGGATATATTGGTGTATGGATATATTTGTGTACAGATATAAGTGTGAATGGATATATGTGTGTATAGATATATTTGTGTATAGATATATTTGTAAATGGATATATGTGTGTATGGGTATGTTTGTATATGGATATATGTATGTATTGCTATATTTCTGTATGGATACATTGTTGTATGGATATATTTGTGTATGGATATATGTGTGTATGGATATATTTGTTTATGGATATATGTGTGTATGGATATATTTGTTTATGGATATATGTGTGCATGAATATATTTGTTAATGGATATACAGTATGTGTGTTTTGATATATTTGTGTGGATATATGTGTGTATGGAAATATTTGTAAATGGATATATTTGTGTATGGATATATTGGTGTATCAATATATTTGTGTATTGATATATGTGTGTATGGATATATTGGTGTATGGATATATTAGTGTATGGATATATTAGTGTATGGATATATTTGTGTATGGATATATGTGTGTATGGATATATGTGTGTATGGATATATTTGTGTAGGGATATATGTGTGTATGGTTATAATAATGTATTGATATTTATGTGTATGGATAAATGTGTGTATTAATATATTGGTGTATGGATATATTGGTGTAAGGATATATGCTTGTATGGATATACTGTTTGTGTGTATTGACATATTTGTGTGGATATACATTATGTGTGTATGGATATATGTGTGTATAGATATATGTGTAAATGGATATATGTGTATATGGATATATTTGTCTATGGATATATTTGTGTATAGATATATGTGTGTATGATATATGTGTGCATGGATATATTAGTGTATGGATATATGTGTGTATGAATATATTAGTGTATGGATATATTTGTGTATTATGTGTATGTATATATGTGTGTATGGATATATTTGTTTATGGATATACTAGTCCTAAGCCCATGTACACGGGCCATTTTTTGCAGTACAGCGCTCCCACCCCTTTCTCTCTCTCTATCCCCCTCTCTTTTGCTCTGTCTTTCTCCCCTCTCTATTGCTCTCTCTTTCTCCCCTCTCTTTTGCTCTCTCTCTCCCCTTTCTTTTACTCTCTCCCCCCATCTCTTTTACTCTCTCTCTCTCCCCCCTCTCTTTTGCTCTCTCTCTCCCCCCTCTCTTTTGCTCTCTCTCTCCCCCCTCTTTTGCTCTCTCTCTCCCTCTCTTTTGCTCTCTCTCTCTCCCTCTCTTTTGCTCTCTCTCTCTCTCCCCCTCTTTTGCTGTCTCTCTCCCTCTCTTTTGCTCTCTCTTCCCCCTCTCGTTTGCTCTCTCTCTCCTCTCGTTTGCTCTCTCTCTCCTCTTGTTTGCTCTCTCTCCTCTCATTTGCTCTCTGCTCTCTTTTGCTATCTCTCTCCCCCTCTCTTTTGCGCTCTCTCCCCCTCTCTTTTGCACTCTCTCTTCCCCCTCTTTTGTGCTCTCTCCCCCCTCTCTTTTGTGCTCTCTCCCCCCTCTCTTTTATGCTCTTTCCCCCCTCTCTTCTGTGCTCTCTCCCCCTCTCTTTTGTGCTCTCTCCCCCCTCTCTTTTGTATTCTCTCCCCCCTCTCTTTTGTGCTCTCTCCCCCCTCTCTTTTGTGCTCTCTCTCCCCTCTCTTTTGTGCTCTCTCCCCCTCTCTTTTGTGCTCTATCCCCCCTCTCTTTTGTGCTCTCTCCCCCCTCTCTTTTGTGCTCTCTTTCCCCCTCTCTTTTGTGCTCTCTCCCCCTCGCTTTTGTGCTCTCTCTCCCCCTCTCTTTTGTGCTACCCCCCTCTTTTGTGCTCTCTCCCCCCTCTCTTTTGTGCTCTCTCTCCCCTGTCTTTTGTGCTCTCTCCCCCTCTATTTTGTTCTATCTCCCCCCTCTCTTTTGTGCTCTCTCCCCCCTCTCTTTTGTGCTCTCCCTCCTCTGTTTTGTGCTCTCTCCCCCCTCTCTTTTGTGCTCCCCCCCCCCCTCTTTTGTGCTCTCTTTCCCCTCTCTTTTGTGCTCTCTCCCCCCTTTCTTTCATGCAATTGGCAAGAGTCCATAAGCTAGTGACGTATGGGATATACATTCCTACCAGGAGGGGCAAAGTTTCCCAAACCTTAAAATGCCTATAAATACACCCCCCACCACACCCACAATTCAGTTTTTACAAACTTTGCCTCCTATGGAGGTGGTGAAGTAAGTTTGTGCTAGATTTCTACATTGATATGCGCTTCTCAGCATGCTGAAGCCCGGTTCCTCTAAGAGTACAGTGAATGACAGAGGGATGTAAAGGGAGTATTACCTATTGAATACAATGGTCATCCTAACAGGGATCTATTTCATAGGTTCTCTGTTATCGGTCGTAGAGATTCATCTCCTACCTCCCTTTTCAGATCGACGATATACTCTTATATACCATTACCTCTACTGATTCTCGTTTCAGCACTGGTTTGGCTATCTACTTTATGTAGATGAGTGTCTTTTGGTAAGTATGTTTTCTTTTATTTATGACACTCTCAGCTATGGTTTGGCACTTTATATGTAAAGTTCTAAATATATGTTTTATACTTATATTTGCCATGATTCAGGTTAATCAGTATATTTCCTTCTTACAGACTGTCAGTTTCATTTTGGGAAATGCATATGAAAAACAAACAAAACAAACAAAAAAAAAATTCTTAACTGAAAATTTTTCAAATTGATTTTCTTTTCTAAATTGCGGACTGTTAGGCTCGCGGGAGCGCAAAATGCTATAATTTATTGCGTCATTTTTGCGCAAGACTTTTTTGGCACAAGAATTACGTTTATTGACGTAATTTCGTCATTTCCGGCGTCTTAGTTGTCGCCGAGAGCTTTCACGTAGTTGCATCATCTTTGACGCTCGTGTTTGTTGCAGTCGTTCTTGGCGCCAAAAAATATTTTGTCAGTTGTGGGCGTCATACTTGGCGCCAGATTTTTGACATTATTTAAGTCCTTATTTCATTTTACTTCTGGTTTCCAGAGGCTTATTCTGTTTGCATTTTTTCCCATTCCTGAAACTGTCATATAAGGAAATTGATAATTTTGCTTTATATGTTGTTTTTTCTATTACATATTGCAAGATGTCTCAATCTGACCCTGTCTCAGAATCTACTTCTGGAATGCTGCTGCCTGATGTCGGTTCTACCAAAGCTAAGTGCATTTGTTGTAAACTTGTGGTAACTGTTCCTCCGGCTGTAGTTTGTGTTAGTTGTCATGATAAACTTTCAAACGCAGACAATATTTCCATTAGTAGTAATGCATTACCTGTTGTTGTTCCTTCAACATCTAATATTCAGGATATTCCTGTTAATGTGAGAGAATTTGTTTCTAATTCTGTTCAGAAGCCCTGTCTGTTATACCACCTTCTAATAAACGTAAAAGGTCTTTTAAAACTTCTCATAAATTCGATGAATTTTTAAATGACCGACAGCATTCTGATTTATCTATCTCTGATGAGGATCTATCTGGTTCAGAAGAATCTGCCTCAGATATTGACACTGACAAATCTTCATATTTACTTAAAATGGAGTATGTTCGTTCTTTATTAAAAGAGGTGTTGATTGCATTAGAAATGGAGGAGACTAGTCCTCTTGATATTAAAACCAGTAAATGTTTAAATTCAGTTTTTAAACCTCATGTAGTTATTCCAGAGGTTTTTTTCAGACCTGGAGTTATCCGGGGTAATTGTGCCAGTTCCCTTTCCGGAACGGGGTCTGGGGTGTTATTCAAATCTGTTCATTGTTCCAAAGAAAGAAAATTTTTTCAGACCAGTTCTGGATCTAAAAATTTTGAATCGTTATGTAAGAATACCAACATTCAAGATGGTGACTATAAGGACTATTCTGCCTTTTGTTCAGTTAGGGCATTATATGTCCACAATAGACTTACAGGATGCATATCTTTATATTCCGATTCATCCAGATCACTATCAGTTTCTGAGATTCTCTTTTCTAGACAAGCATTACCAATTTGTTGCCCTTCCTTTTGGCCTAGCAACATCTCGAAGGATCTTTTCAAAGGTTCTCGGTGCCCTACTCTCTGTAATCAGAGAGCGGGGTATTGCTGTGTTTCCTTATTTGGACGATATCTTGGTACTTGCTCAGTCTTTACATTCTGCAGAATCTCACACAAATCAACTAGTGTTGTTTATTCAAAGACATGGTTGGAGGATCAATTTACCAAAAGTTCCTTGATTCCTCAGACAAGGGTAACCTTTTAAGGATTCCAAATAGATTCAGTATCCATGACTTTGTCTCTAACAGACAAAAGACGTCTGAAATTGTTTTCAGCTTGTCGGAACCTTCAGTCTCAGTCATTCCCTTCAGTAGCTATGTGCATGGAGGTTTTAGGTCTCATGACTGCAGCATCAGACGCGATCCCCTTTGCTCGTTTTCACATGAGACCTCTTCAGCTTTGTATGCTGAGCCAATGGTGCAGGGATTATACAAAGATATCACAATTAATATCCTTAAATCCCAATATTCGACTATCTCTGACTTGGTGGTTTGATCACCATCGTTTATTTCAAGGGGCCTCTTTTGTTCGTCCAACCTGGACTGTGATTACAACAGATGCAAGTCTTTCAGGTTGGGGAGCTGTCTGGGGATCTCTGACAGCGCAGGGGGTTTGGAAATCTCAAGAGGCGAGATTACCAATCAATATTTTGGAACTCCGTGCGATTCTCAGAGCTCTTCAGTTTTGGCCTCTTCTGAAGAGAGAACTGTTTATTTGTTTTCAGACAGACAATGTCACAACCGTGGCGTATGTCAATCATCAAGGTGGGACTCACAGTCCTCAAGCTATGAAAGAAGTATCTTGGATACTTGCATGGGGCAGAATCCAGCTCCTGTCTAATCTCTGCGGTCCATATCCCAGGTATAGACAATTGGGAAGCAGATTATCTCAGTCGCCAGACTTTACATCCGGGAGAATGGTCTCTTCAGCCAGATGTGTTTTTTTCAGATTGTTCAGATGTGGGGGCTTCCAGAAATAGATCTGATGGCTTCTCATCTAAACCGGAAACTTCCCAGGTATCTGTCCAGGTCCAGGGATCCTCAGGCGGAAGCAGTGGATGCGTTGTCACTTCCTTGGAATTATCAACCTGCTTATGTCTTTCCACCTCTAGTTCTTCTTCCAAGAGTGATTTCCAAAATCATAATGGAGCATTCATTTGTACTGCTGGTGGCTCCAGCATGGCCACACAGGTTTTGGTATGCGGATCTTGTTCGGATGTCCAGTTGCCAACCTTGGCCACTTCCGTTAAGGCCAGACCTTCTATCTCAAGGCCCATTTTTCCATCAGGATCTCAAATCATTAAATTTGAAGGTATGGAGATTGAACGCCTAGTGCTTAGTCATAGAGGTTTCTCTGACTCAGTGATTAATACTATGTTGCAGGCTCACAAATCTGTGTCTAGAAAGATTTATTACCGAGTTTGGAAGACTTACATTTCATGGTGTTCGTCTCATAAATTCTCTTGGCATTCTTTTAGAATTCCTAGAATTTTACAGTTTCTTCAGGATGGTTTGGATAAGGGTTTGTCTGCAAGTTCCTTGAAAGGACAAATCTCTGCTATTTCTGCTAATCTTCCTGATATTCATTGTTTTGTACAGGCTTTGGTTCGTATCAAGCCTGTCATTAAGTCAATCTCTCCTCCTTGGAGTCTTAATTTGGTTTTGAGGGCTTTAAAGGCTCCTCCGTTTGAGCCTATGCATTCTCTGGACATTAAATTACTTTCTTGGAAAGTATTGTTCCTTTTGGCCATCTCTTCTGCTAGAAGAGTTTCTGAATTATCTGCTCTTTCTTGTGAGTCTCCTTTACTGATTTTTCATCAGGATAAGGCGGTTTTGCAGACTTCATTTAAATTTTTACCTAAAGTTGTGAATTCCAACAACATTAGTAGATAATTTGTTGTCCCTTCGTTGTGTCCTAATCCTAAGAATTCTTTGGAGAGATCTTTACATTCTTTGGATGTGGTAAGAGCTTTGAAATACTATGTTGAAGCTACTAAGGATTTCAGAAAGACTTCTAGTCTATTTGTTATCTTTTCTGGTTCTAGGAAAGGTCAGAAGGCTTCTGCCATTTCTTTGGCATCTTGGTTAAAGCTTTTGATTCATCATGCTTATTTGGAGTCAGGTAAATCCCCACCTCAGAGGATTACAGCTCATTCTACTAGGTCAGTTTCTACTTCCTGGGCTTTTAAGAATGAAGCTTCTGTTGATCAGATTTGCAAAGCAGCAACTTGGTCTTCTTTGCATACTTTTACTAAATTCTACCATTTTGATGTTTTCTCTTCTTCAGAAGCAGTTTGTGGTAGAAAAGTACTTCAGGCAGCTGTTTCAGTTTGATTCTTCTGCTAATAATTTTAGTTTTTTTTCATTATAATGATTAAAACTTTTGATTTGGGTTGTGGATTCTTTTTTCAGCGGAATTGGCCGTCTTTATTTTTATCCCTCCCTCTCTAGTGACTCTTGCATGGAGTTCCACATCTTGGGTATTTACTATCCCATATGTCACTAGCTCATGGAATCTTCCCAATTACATGAAAGAAAACATAATTTATGTAAGAATTTACCTGATAAATTAATTTCTTTCATATTGGCAAGAGTCCATGAGGCCCACCCTTTTTATGGTGGTTATGATTTTTTTGTATAAAGCACAATTATTCCAATTCCTTGTTGATGCTTTCGCTCCTTTCTTATCACCCCACTTCTTGGCTATTCGTTAAACTGAATTGTGGGTGTGGTGGGGGGTGTATTTATAGGCATTTTGAGGTTTGGGAAACTTTGCCCCTCCTGGTAGGAATGTATATCCCATACGTCACTAGCTCATGGACTCTTGCCAATATGAAAGAAATGAATTTATCAGGTAAATTCTTACAAAAATTATGTTTTTTGTGCTCTCTCCCCCCTCTCTTTTGTGCACTCTCCCCCTCTCTTTTGCTGTATCTCTCCATCTCTTTATCCCCCCTCTTCTGCTCTCTCTATCCCCCCTCTTTATAGCTCTCTGTCTCTCACTGCAGTCGGCCCCGGCATCTGGCCCCGCCCGAAACCGCCCGTGTCACACCCGACCCGTCCGCATCATGCCCGGGCCCCGCCCATGTCACGTCCGGGCCCTGTCCATGTCACGCCCGCTCAGCCACGCCCACTCCATCACACGCCGCCAGGTGCCAGTAAGTCAGTTGGAAGGCCAGGTGTGTTTGTCCTTGCGCGCAGTCTCTACTGCGCATGACAGCTTCGGAAAAACACACTTGGCCTTTTATTATATAGGATGTCTGTATGGATATATGTGTGTATTGATATGTTGTGAATGGATATATTTGTGTATGGATATGTTTGTATATGGATATATGTATGTATTACTATATTTGTGTATGGATATATTGGTGTATTGATATATTGGTGAATTAATATATTTGTGTATGGATATATGTGTGCATGATTATATTTGTTAATGGATATATGTTTGTATGGATATATTTGTGTATAAATATATTTGTTTATGGATATATGTGTGTATTGATATATTTGTGTGGATATATGTGTGTATTGATATATTTGTAAATGGATATATATGTGTATGGGTATATTTATCTATGGATATATTTGTGTATGGATATATGTGTGTATGGATATATTTGTGTATGAATATATTTGTCTATGGATATATGTGTGCATGGATATATTTGTGTATGGATATATTTGTGTATGAATATATTTGTCTATGGATATATGTGTGTATGGATGTATGTGTGTATGGATATATGTCTGTATGGATATATGTGTGTATGGATATATTTGTGTATTGATATATTGGTGTATTGATATATGTGTGTATGGATATATCTACTGTATTTATGGATATATGTGTGTATGAATATATTTGTGTATGGGTATGTTTGTATATGGATATATATGTGTATGGATTTATTTGTATATGGATATATTGGTGTATGGATCTATTTGTGTATGGATATATGTTTGTATTGATATATTTGTGTGGCTATATGTGTGTATGGATATATGTGTGTATGGATATATTTGTCTATGGATATATTTGTGTATGGATATATGTATGTATGGATGTATTTGTGTATGAATATATTTGTGTATGGTTATATGTGTGTATGGATATATTGGTGTATGGATATATGTGTATATGGATGTATGTGTAAATGGATATATTTGTGTATGGATATATTGATGTATGTATATATTTGTGTATGGATATATTGATGTATGGGTATATTGATGTATGTATATATGTGTGTATGGATATATTAGTGTATGGATATATTAGTCTATGGATATATGTGTGTATGGATATATTTGTGTATGGATATATGTGTTTAAAGATATATGTGTGTATGGAATATTTGTGTATGGATATATTAGTGTATGGATATCTTAGTCTATGGATATATGTGTGTATGAATATATGTGTGTATGAATATATGTGTGTATGGATATATGTGTGTATGGATATATGTGTGTATGGATATATGTGTGTATGGATATATGTGTGTATGGATATATGTGTTTAAAGATATATGTGTGTATGGAATATTTGTGTATGGATATATTGGTGTATGGATATAGGTGTGTATAGATATATTTGTTTATGGATATATTTGTGTATGGATATATGCAGGGGTCATGTCAGGTGGGAACGCAGGGAAGCGGAGTTCCTGCACTATTTTTACAGGAGGAACTAAGTTTCCTCTGGACAGAAAACAGAAATGCTAAAGTAAACACTGCTGGTGGTAGGAGCTGCCGTAGCACAGTCTTGTTAGAGGGATAGTGAGATCCTCTAGTAATGGGCAGTAGCACTTCCTACAATACACTAATTGCAAGCCTGTCAGTAGTCCTGTGTGACTTAACCCTTTAGTGGAAAAATAGAAGAAAAAACAGTTCTCCGGCTCATGCAGAAATCCAAAGACCTTTATTTCTGCAAAATAGGGTACACAACAGCTACATTTCGGGCAAACAATCAGCCCTTTTTCAAGCTTAATTTCAAAATTAAGGATAGTTACATTGGAACACTGATATCTGTCAGGAATCCCTGAATAACCCTTCACATATATATATTTTTTTAGTAGACAACCCAAAGTATTGATCTAGTCCCATTTTGGTATATTTCATGCCACCATTTCACCGCCAAATGCAATCAAATAACAAACTTTAGGTTTCTCACTGAAATTATTTACAAACAGCTTGTCAAATTTTGGCACAAATGGTTGTAAATGCTTCTCTGGGATCCCCTTTGTTCAGAAATAGCAGACATATATGGCTTTGGCATTGCTTTTTGGTAATTAGAAGGCCGCTAAATGCCGCTGCGCACCACATGTGTTTTATGTCCAGCAGTGAGGGGGCTAATTAGGAACCTTGTAGGGAGAGTGTAGGGTAAATTTTTAGCTTTAGTGTAGTAGACAACCCAATATATTGATCTAGGCCCATTTTGGTATATTTTATGCCACCATTTCATCGCCAAATGTGATCAAATAAAAAAAAATGTTAACTTTATCACAAATTTTAGGTTTCACACTGAAATTATTTACAAACAGCTTGTGCAATTATGGCACAAATGGTTGTAAATGCTTCTCTGGGATCCCCTTTGTTCAGAAATAGCAGACATATATGGCTTTGGCATTGCTTTTTGGTAATTAGAAGGCCGCTAAATGCCGCTGCGCACCACATGTGTTTTATGTCCAGCAGTGAGGGGGCTAATTAGGAACCTTGTAGGGAGAGTGTAGGGTAAATTTTTAGCTTTAGTGTAGTAGACAACCCAATATATTGATCTAGGCCCATTTTGGTATATTTTATGCCACCATTTCATCGCCAAATGTGATCAAATAAAAAAAAATGTTAACTTTATCACAAATTTTAGGTTTCACACTGAAATTATTTACAAACAGCTTGTGCAATTATGGCACAAATGGTTGTAAATGCTTCTGTGGGATACCCTTTGTTCAGAAATAGCAGACATATATGGCATTGCTTTTTGGTAATTAGAAGGCTGCTAAATGCCGCTGCACACCACACTTGTATTATGTCCAGCAGTGAAGGGGTTAATTAGGTAGCTCGTAGGGTTAATTTTAGCTTTAGTGTAGAGATCAGCCTCCCACCTGACACATTCCACCCCCTGATCCCTCCCAAACAGCTCTCTTCTCTACCCCGCCCCACAATTGTCCCCGCCATCTTAAGTACTGGCAGAAGTCTGCCAGTACTAAAATAAAAGGCTTTTTTAAAAAAAACTAAAAAATTAAATATATATATATATATATATATATATATATATATATATATATATATATATTCTGCGGTGTAGGATCCCCCTTAGCCCCCAATCTCACTGATCCCCCCAAACTGCTCTCTAACCCTCCCCCTTCTACCTTATTGTCTGCCATCTTGGGTACTGGCAGCTGTCTGCCAGTACCCAGTTTGCCATACAATTTGGTATTTTTTATTTTATTTTTAAATATAAAATATATTTTTCTGTATGTAGCTGTCCCCCCTCAATAACCTACCCCCCACCCCCTCTGAGATCCCTTAGAAGCAATTTTCCCCCCTCCTCTCTCCCTCCTTCGCTTAACACTAATCACATAGTGTAGCGTTCCCACCCACCCCCGTGCACATGCCAGTGCATGCTCCCCTCGCCCGTGCACAGGATCCCGCCTCCCTCTGACAAACATCCTTCATCGATGGCTGCCCACCCGTCTCCCTGCAATGGCTCCCACCCACCAATGATCAGCACTATCGATGGCCGATACAATGAGGGCCACAGAGTGGCTCTCTCTGCATTGGATGCCTAGAAAATGTTATTGCAGGATTCCTTAATATCGAGGCATCACTGCAATAACATAAAAGCGTCTGAAAGCAATCAGGATCGCTTCCACCTCTTGAAACCCCTGACAACGTACAGGGTACGTCCTTGGTCGTAAACTACCGTTTTTTGTAGGACTTACCCTGTACGTCATCGGTCGTTAAAGGGGCAGTAAACTTACTGTCAGGGTGCCAGGAATCAGACTGAGATGAGAAGTGCAAAAATAATCACACCTTTATTAGTAACAAAAAATAATAAAAAGTCCACAAGTAAATAACAAGCCAGGAGTCAAAGCCAGAGCTGGTAGTCAGACTAGCCGAGTCAGGAGCCAAAGCGGGTAGTCTGACGAGCCGGAATCAGGAACAAGGAGAACAGCAGAGTCAGGAACAAGCCAGGAATCAGAAGAGATGTCAGACAGCTAGGTAATACACAGGAACTCACAAATAGGTCTGAGACAACGCAAGGGCAAAGAATACTGAACAGAGACCCTTTAAATAATAAGTGATGACATCACAATGCTGAGACTGCAACCTGTCTCACATGGATGATGTACACCAGTCAGGCCATAAGAGGGCGTGCAGGAAATGAGCAGCTTCTTTTACCAGAAAGAACGCCGCTCCTTGCTCTACTGAGTGGGTCTGGTTTTTACACAGCGCATCGCGGCTACACTGTCTAGTCACAGTGTGCCCGGTCACGCCATTAAAATGAATGTAGCTCGCTCCCGTTACTACTCCAGAGCAGGAGCGAACTACATAGAGCAAGGAGGGGCGTTCTTTCTGGTAAAAGGAGGTTTTAGATACAATTTCTCTGAAATTCTATAAAGTATAAATGTGCCGGTAAGCTAATGTTATATAAATCTGCACTATGTGCAGAATAATATAACATTAGTTTGTAAGTTTACTGCCCCTTTAAGGGGTTAAAGGGACACTGAATTCACATTTTTTTCTTTCATGATTCAGATAGAGCAGCAATTTCAGGCAACTTTCTAATTTACTCCTATTATCAATTTTTCTTCATTCCTTTTCTATCTTTATTTGAAAAGCAAGAATGTAAGTTTAAAAGCTAATTTTTGGTTTACAACCTCGCTTGTGCATGCTTATTGGACAGCACCAATAAACAAGTGATGTCCAGTGTTCTGAACAAAAATTAGCTGGCTCCTTAGCTTAGATGCCTTCTTTTTCAAATAAAGATAGCAAGAGAACGAAGAACATTTGATAATAGGAGTAAATTAGGAAGTTGCTTAAAATTGCTGCTCTATCTGAATCATGAAAGAAAAAATGTGGGTTTAGTGTCCCTTTAATGCTCTGGGTATATACTGTAGCTCCCCTCAGCAGAAATAGGACTACTGCACCTTAAGTGTGTGAGACTCTGTGACAGAGGAGGATTCTCAGGCAACCATTTAACCTTTCATTGGATTTAATTTGCTTTCATTAACCAAAGTGTATAGATTATATACATATAAATACAGTATATGTAAGTGTGTGTATATACATATAAATACAGTATATGTAAGTGTGTGTATATACATATAAATACAGTATATGTAAGTGTGTGTATATACATATAAATACAGTATATGTAAGTGTGTGTATATACATATAAATACAGTATATGTAAGTGTGTGTATATACATATAAATACAGTATATGTAAGTGTGTGTATATACATATAAATACAGTATATGTAAGTGTGTGTATATACATATAAATACAGTATATGTAAGCGTGTGTATATACATATAAATACAGTATATGTAAGTGTGTGTATATTCATATAAATACAGTATATGTAAGTGTGTGTATATACATATAAATACAGTATATGTAAGTGTGTGTGTGTGTGTGTGTATGTATATATATATATATATATATATATATATATATAAAAAAAAGAGTATATGTAAGCGTGTGTATATACATATAAATACAG